>NC_142655.1:38767500-39392500 GCF_055504915.1 Nelumbo nucifera | reverse complement strand
AAGAAGACTTTGCAAGTGGCTGACTCAGGGTTTGGAGGTGAGATTGCGGTGGGTGGGGAAGTGCCAATTCATTTTCCGATGCACTTTCCAAACAAGGGGTGGGAAGGAATCAGTTGCTTTGGGCTACATTGTAATGTTGTATCTTTTTGGGGGAGAGTTAAGACAGTTTACTTCTTTCCTCCTTGATTCATATTTTTAGTGAAAAATTTCTGTTATTGATCAAAAAAAAAAAAAACAACAATGTTCCTCAGCCAGAGAAAAAAAGACAAGGGAAAGAGCCTTTGGAGAGGCAAATGAGCACACCAGGTATCAGACCAAAACCTGTGTTTACTGCCATCCCCAAGCTTGAAGCCAAGGCCAGCTGAAAATGTATCAAAACAGCTTTCAATACCCTTCCAAAGTGAACAACCATAAAACAAGAGTACGGAACCTGAGTTCCTATCACCATCCTGAAACCGAACTTAGCAGAAACTAAGGATCTTCACCAACTTCCCCTTTCAACTAAGAACCTCCAGAACCGCTTTATATAGGAAAAGCTGCACTAATGTTCTCACCCTAGTAACAACCAAGTCCACCATATTTGGGCGAGAAAACAACATCGCAACTCACTAAGTGAATTTTATCCTTAGCCTTCCAACATCTCCAATGGAAATCCTGCTGCAACCTCGCAAGTTTTCTTGCCAAGGCACTTTCAATTGAAGTAACCTTACCACCTTTTGGGAGGTATTTGGCCTTCCAACTGGCTAGCTTTCTCTTAATGCTTTCAAGGATAGGCTCCCAAATAGCTTAGGAATTACATTTGGGTCCTAAAGGCAAACCCAAGAATTTAACAGGCAACTGAGAGGCTTGGAAATTCAAGATTGCCACAAGCTGATTGAAGTGGTCCACCTGCCCCATTGGGATGATTGTACTCTTCTTGAGGTTGATGTTCAAACTGGGCACCACTTCAAACCAGCTGAGGACTCCCAATACACTTGGTTAATATTAGCATGCTGATATTCATCAAAAACAAATGTCAGCATGCTGATTTGTAGTTGAGCTATATTAGAATTGCTGTTGATGGCTGTAATGGCTTCTTGAAGGAATAAGAGAGAAAATAGGGATAGAAAGAAGAGAAAATACCTGGAATCATTCACAGGGTGCCTATAACCACTCTAGGGCATGGGAATCACTCACCATAGTTGGCATAAGCTGAAGAAAACTCATAAACTTCGTTGCTTTTTGTGTAAAATGTCCATACATATTTATAGACTCTAAACTCATAATAATCCTAAGAAGTCCAAAAAGGGTCTTCAAAATATCTTATTTAATAATAGATAACCCAACACCCCTTATTCCACCCTGAAGTTGTGAAAATCTGGAACCTTATCCCCCTCCTCAATGGACTTGATAGCTTCTCAAACTTTTTCCTCCTCAAACAGTGCTTCCAGATATAAGCCTTTGAAGAGGAAGAATGGACGTCCACAAAGACCTTCAAAATATCTTATTTAATAATAGATAGCCCAACACCTGTTAAAGAATTCCACCATGAAATTGTCATAATCTGGAGCCTTATCCCCCTATCCAATGGGCTTGAAGGCTTCTCAAACTTCTTCCTCCTCAAATAGCACTTCCAGCTATGAGCCTCTGACCTTGAGTATCTAATAGCTGGGCAAAAGAAAGGCCTTCTAGAGAGGTCTTCTCTTAAACTCTTCTTTATACAAAATGGAATTCTCTCTATATTTGGCATTGGCCATTTTGTGAAAGAAGTGAGAGTGGCTCTTTCCTTCCCTGAACCATTCCAATGGGCACTTTGTCTCCATCTAACTTCCTCCAGGAGTGCTACTTTATCAAACATTTGCTTCTCTTCTTCTATTCCCATCCTCTTCCCATGGCCCCAAGGCTTCCTATTTTTTATCCACCTCTTTGATAATTTTCAAGTAGGCTTCCTTCATTGCCAAAGATTGCACATATTATTTTTTAATCCACACTTTTAAATCTCTTTACAGAAACCACAGTTTCTTAGCAATAATTGTAGAGAAGATGGGGGTTAATATTGTAATTTACTGCTGTATTTTTTCATTATTGTAAGGACAAGATTGTCCATTTACACAATATATAAATATATCTCTTTCTGGGCGTGTGGCATAGTAACAAACACAACCAAATCATGTTTCTCTATTGTTTCATCTCTGTTTTGACTGGAACTGACAATAATGTGCATGCTTGAGCCCTCCACCTTACACACACCAAACACATCTCCAAAGACTCCAATCCAAAAACCTATGTTCATTACTGATATTTTAAAATGTGTAGGTGAGATGTGAGGCATCCTACTACCTGGAGGCATGGGGCAGTGGTTCACTTGAGCACAAAAGCCTCATGAAGAGGGAAAGGTATTCTATTCTTGTTCTTGTTCAGCTGTTCTTTTCTTTTCTTTCTTTCTTTCTTGATGTGTGCATGTGGTGCATGAGGCGTACCAGAGGCAAACATTTATGCAAAAGGCAATTGAGGTGTATGCCTTATGCATCTAAGGTGTAAGCTTCAAAGGCATCCAAACCTCCAGAGTGCCTCAGGGCATTTTGAGTGCACCTTGCCTGGAGGGACACTTCCAGGCCTGATACCTAAAATGCCTTTTAAGCATACAGCCATAAATTTTCAAATCTGAAAGGAATTATTTTATCTAGAGGTCCCCTATAAATGCAATCAACACGTGGTCAAACAATGGCTTGGGGAGGGAAATTTGAGATAATTGGAGAAATGGTCTTCCTAGTCAATTGACACTAAGAACCCATCAAGTTTCACCAACACATGAACACGGCATCATCTTGATTGTTCAACCATGTAAAAGCTTTGCCCAGGGGTAGAAAACCCAACATGGTAGGCATAACTCTTATGCCTTATGTTGAAGGAAAACTGGACTACATTGAAGTAACCAGTGCACCAAGGTTTACTCCATTTCATCCTAATGTCATTGAGCTCTCTCCAGAAACCAGGTTTGGGGCTATGATGCTATCTACATCAGAGCCATAAGCCACAGTAATTGTTTCATCTCCCAACCTCTTGTTAATCGACATTGAGTGTGCTCCCCAATGAAGAAACCCAATAGAGAGAACTTCAACATATTCCAAATTACTAGATACTGCCAACAACGTTTGCTACCTTTTTGCAACTCCAATCACATGTCCTTAAACCCAAACACTTCTCACCACCCCAGCTTCCATTTTCTCCAGTTTACTTTCCTATAGCAGCACCATATCAGGCCCCATCTTCTTAATGAATGAATGCGCAAACAATCCTTCTCCTGGAATAGAGAACCCTTACTCCATAAAACTGTTTTGAACTTTTATCAAAGAAACAAAATTTATGTGCCTCCTCCCCTCCTATCCCTTGACAAAAAGGCACATTATCCCCCGCTTTATCAATCAATCCCCAAGGTAGCTGGAGTGTTATTAATTTTTTTTGTTAGCCTTCACTCGGCTTAGCCATTTCCTTCCCTCCTCCACTAAGAATTTCTTGTTTGATAGTGACTGGTAATCATGTGGCCTCTTCCAAGGCAATGAATGACACATTGAGGAATTCTCCTAATGTAAGAATTTAGACATCATCCACTTGGAGACTTATCACCCAGCATATCCAATTCACTATTTGTATTGTCTTGTAGAGCCTGCTCCTTAGCGCTGAACATTTGAGCAAGCACCACCTTCACAGTAAGGGTGCTTATCAACTATGATCTCCCCCTCCTGGCTCAGCCTCACAAATGACTAGACCAGTGATTTAAAAGGCGCGCTTGAGGCGTGCCTAGGTGCACAGGCAAGGCGCATTTTGGGGTATGTGCCTCGCCCAGGTCCTAGGCGCACCCCTTTCAAAAGGCGCATGCCTGGTGCACCTACGCATGTGACTGATGTGCCTTGCGCCTCAGCCCAGGCGTGTGCCTTTTTAAAATTTTGTGCTTTTTGCTTTTTTTTTTTTTTTGAGTCTAATGGCTGGGTCGGGGGTTCTACCCCCAGACCCCCAACCATGCCCCTCGAGGCAAGCTCAAAGAGGTCTATGTTAGGATCTGAAATTCTTATTTCTCACATAAAAAATAATGATTTTATAACTTTCATTGCCTTTTAAGAAGATATTTTATTGCAATGAATGAATGAACAACATTGTTGAGATACTTGCAAAGAGGATCAACTCTCAGTTTGGTTGGGTCAAACGGAATGCAAATGGGATGGCGGATACCCTAGCTAAACAGGGGGCAAATAGATCTACCTTGTACTGGGCAGAACTGTAGCTGATTGTATGTGGTTGCAGATTAGATTAATGCTTTTCTGCAACCTATAACTGTTGTATCTGATTGTAACTTTTTCTTTGTTATTAATTAAAAACCAAGATTTTTGCTGATAAAAAAATGAATAAATGAACAACATTAGCAAATAGGGGGTTCTCGGAGCTTGCCTCGAGGGGCGTGGTACAAAAGGCGACTCATAGAATCAAGAATGCAATATGTTTTACATCACATTAGCTACTTGGAGAAATGCAATTAAGGTAAAAAAGAGATTGTGGGTTTTACATGCTTGAAAATGCTTTATATATTTGCTTTTATTTTTAAATTTTCATTTGAATACGCTTTACATGTTATGTTTATGTATTTTAATTTTAGATAATAGGTTTTTAAAACATTTATTTTGAAACTTAAGTTTGTATTTTTTATTAACATTATGTTTAATATTTTTTGCATTTTTTAAATTGTTTGGCATTTTTTTTTGAATTTTCTGACTTTTTTTTTATTTTTTAGCTGTTTTTTTGGTAATTTTGCACCTTGCTTAAAAAGGCGCGCGCCTTGCCTTCCACTTTGCACCTCAAGCGCAAATTGGCCCTTGCGCTTTTAAAACACTGGACTAGACACTCGAAGATTTGTTGTGGGAGGCCGCTAATGCATATTTCTCTAGCTACTCTTCCCCTACCACCGCCATTGAGCACACTTTATTTGCCTTGTACCTATTGTTGTGACTCATGAAGTGGGCTTTTTTGGCAAACAGAGTTTCACCTAAAATCCCCACCTGAGTCTCCTCTAACTCCTCTCCCTCTCTACTAGAGGTGGTCATTGCTGGCTCTTTACCTATGGATACAATTTGTGACCTCCACTAGTCCTGTCAAGGCAGATTTGGGCTCAAAGGTGTGTTTCTAATAGAAATACCTCCTATGTCTTTGAATTGGCAAAGGATTCACTGCCTAGTTAGCCCCTAGGTCCCTTGAAACTCTCCCATTGTTGGTATGCTGGTCTTGACCTACCAACCTGTGGCCAAACTAATGTTTGTCTCACCTAGCTTATATTTGTATCATTTCCCCCCTCATGTTGCAGCACCCTTGACTCTCTATTGGCTTCTCCTACCCTCATTAGGTGAGACCATTGGGGGGTTAGGCACCTACCAGATGCTGGAGTGAACGATTTGAAGATGCATAAATGCATTCCTTAAAGAGACTTCTGCCTATCTCCAAGCATCTCACTAGAAACTCTGTACCTTTTCTTTGGAATTTGAATATCTTTTTTACAGCGATCTATCCTCCTGTCTCTTCGTTGACCTGGCAGAAATTTGATGATGTCCACATGAATCACTGGTTGATCTTTGATCATCACCATTTATTCTCTAATGATGATGAAACCATGTCCTCCACCTGAACTAGGGGGCAAAGATCTTCCTGTTGTCTGTCCATCTTCTCCTGCTCTAGTGGCCTCTGGTCCATAGTGCCTTTCCAGCCAGTAGGTGATCATTAACAACTTAAATATAGATTTCATCCTCAGGATTCAATGTATGAGCTCCTTCCATAAATGAAATAGGATCGTTCATACTCCATGTGCTAGGATTTATGAGACTTTGGAAAGAATCTTTGGCCAAATGACAATCTCATACACCATCTCATCTACCACCACACAAACCTTAGATGGAACTGCTTCTCTACGGTGGATTTTGACCTTAACCCAACCCATTCATAGTGGATTATCGCTTTATCTAAATTGTTCATCTCCACAAACCTTCCACAGCAATTGTCCATTGCTTAGCGGTCCAACTTGCGTTGGCCCAAGTTAGCATTTTACACTGCTTTAGCCTCAGGCCTTTAGGTCAGGTCCATTCAAAGTTTGACAAAAGCCCAAGCCGAGCTTGCCCAAGTTGCACCCCTACCATCATTCTAATAATTTTTAGGTTCCATAAGAAGAGGGAAAGACCATATATATGTAGCCACAGGCTCCAGTAGTCTTCCACCTCTTCAGTGTCATTATTGGACACTCCAGCACACAAGCTCCAGTAGTTTAGTAGCACACCTACACCATTGAGAGACCTTGGATGTGTTTGCTTCCCTGCTCAAGGGAAAGATGAAGAGGAAAAGAACCCCTACTAGATGTTTGACCCTCATCACCGAGGTGTTTCCCCATTTTTTGGACCACCCAACTTACCACCTGCTTGCAATCTAGGGGGGTGCAACTTGGACGGGCTTGGGTTAGTAATTTTTTAAATTCTTCAAATCAGGTATCTGGACTTGCAGCCCTATTACAATGTCCCACTTCTTCCACAAAGCAGCCCACTAAACACAGCACTTGAAGCATTTTCTTTCCTCCACCACCTTAGAACTAGTGACAATGCACATGGTAACCATGGCCAGATCCTAACTCACTGTTTCAACAAAGGATTATTTAGATGAACCCTGCAACCATTAGCCTGGCCCACTGTTTTGGGCAACCCTTTGACAACACCGCCTGCCAATTCTAGGCAACCATGGCACAACCATTGAATCCTAAGTCAGGGCTACTGCATCAAATTTGTTTAGATACAGACAAGATACAAGAAGTGAATGCCATGACCTTTGTATCCGTTCAGTGTGAACTGTTGGTTGCTGCTTTTTCTGAATTAGCCATTATCATCTTGAGGATATTAGTAGAAGTGGTTGCAAATATTGTAACTCTAAAAGTGATATTTAAAGTTACAATTTTCTTATATTGGTAAATAGCTTTAAAGTATGTATGGAGCACATGTTTTATTGCTCATATAACTTCTATAGCTCTGTATTTTAATATTGTTGAGCAAAGCAACTGCTACAATCACAGGAGACCATGTAAGGAGAAATTTACATTCTTTATGATGTCTTTTTTACCCTTTTTCTTGGTAAGCCTTAATTAGCTTGTAGTTTTGGTTGGATTACAAGTTTTCAGCCAGCAACATATTTCCATTAATGCCTTTACCAAAACATATTTCTAGCATTGCTTTTGATCAGTAAAACTGTCTGTATTGATGGTATGATTTTTAATCGATGTTTTAGCTTTTGTTATATATATTTTTAATTTTAATTGATTTGAACATTGTACATACATGGAAAGTAGGTGTAGTAGACTATTCTGTTATCAATTTCTTTACCTGTTTATTATATCCCCAATTTGATTAATTTTATATATGTCAAAAGTTCTCAAGGATACAATCTTTTAGTATAAGCCTTTGATAATCTTAGATCCAGGTAAGTTTTGCATGTTTGCAGAGGGGGTGTCATTATATATCTATTATTGATTTATATATCTGTTGATTTTTTCTTTAATTGAATGAGTTTTATGTAAATCTCCTTATGACTATTATTTGGAATTTTAGTTTAGATAAGTGTTTTATAGATACCAAGATTACTTTCTGGGGACATCGTTTAATAGGAAAATAGATACAATTCACAGCTAGGTGGTTTTGTCTGTTTTGCAATCATATATATATATATATATTTGGTCAATAACCGAGATTTCATTAAATGATTAAAAAAGGAGTACATGGAAGGGGAGCTAAAATATCTTAACATCCCACAACTGTCACCCAAAATACAACAACAGCTACAATGAGATTTCATTAAATGATTAAAAAAGGTGTACATGGAAGGGGAGCTAAAATATCTTAACTCCCCACAACTGTCACCCAAAATACAACAATAGTTACAATTGAGCCCAAAAAATAGAATTCCTATTCACCCCTTGTCTAGATAATCCATAAAAGAATTAACACTTCTTTTTATCCACGTGCATCGAACTTCCATGTCCTTGGTCAGCCATTTATATTTCCTTTTTTCATTGTTGTAACTCCAGAGTCTTGAGTTGTCTTAGTAGGAGTCTTCTGAACTAAAAAAAATATGAAAGAAAGTAGTTTCTTGAAGAGAGAAGGAGAAGAAGAGAAGTTGAAAAGAAAAGAGAGCAATAATCTGGCCGCCCCCTTCATTTATTATTTATACTAAAATAATAGAACAGTACAAAGACAACTATGCCCTTATAGGGCGGCAAAACATAAAACAACATATATAACACTCAAAAACATAATAAAATTTGGACTCACATAACTACTGTGGTCCCCACCTCCTATCTAACAACTAACATAAAACATCTACTCAGAAAAACATCATAAAACTAATTAATCTTCAACACTCCCCTTCAAGTTGGGAGTAAATGTCACACATTCCCTACTTGCGTAGATCATGTTCAAGCTTGTTCTTTGCCACCCCTTCAGTGAGAACATCAACTATCTGCAACTCTGAAGAGACATAAGGCAAACAAACTTCTCCGGTTGTTATCCTTTCTCTTATAAAGTGTCTATCAACTTCAATGTGTTTTGTCCTATCATGTTTAATTGGATTGTGGACAATATTGAATGCAGCCTGATTGTCATAGTATAACATCATAGCTTCCTCTACTTTCACCCTAATCTCACTCAAAAGAGATCTAGCCCAAATAAGTTCTAAGACACCATGAGCCATGGATCTATACTCAGCCTCTGCACTTGACCTTGCCACAACCGCTTGCTTCTTACTCTTCCATGAGATCAATTTTCCACCTACAAAGGTACACACTTCTGATGTAGACCTCTTGTCATCTAAGCATCATGCGCAGTCTGCATCTGTATAGGATTCTAGCTTGAGTGTGTGTGTGTGATGTTGAGACTTGAGTGTGTGTGATAATTTTCGTCTCTTGATATTGTTTCTCTTCTTGTATGGTTTCTAACAACGAAGCTCGACTCGACTTTGATCCATGCTCTCCACTCAAAGTTGCAGTTTCTACGTGGTCATGGAGTCATGGAGCTTGGCCGGCTTGGCGAAGGGACAGAATGCCTGTTAACCCATTTGGTGGTCGTCGTTGTGGACCACAACGCTTTTGATCGCTGCAAATCCATACATCCCCACTGCTATTTCCTCACTACCCCAGCCCCAGGCATCGGCTTTGTTGCTGAGAAATGGTTGGTGACAGTAGATCACTACCTCAACTTCAGTCGTAGGAGAATCGCCTTCTTGCTCACGGTCCTGGAATTGGGCTGTTGTTGTTGAAAGCTCCCTGGGCGTTAATGAAAGAGAAGAGAAAGGGGGACGTGAGAAAGGGGAAGGGAAAAAAGAGAAATTGGGGAAGAGAGAGAGAGAGGGAGAGAGAAGGAGAAAGAGAGAAATGTGAAGGAATCTGAGGTAGAAGAGATTATCGTCACTGCTGTTCATGTATCGTGAGGTCGGGGAATATGAATAGTGTTTTTCTCCCAATTGTCCTTATTACAAGGGTAGTATAGGGATTACAAAATATTACAACGACGGATTTCAATGGAAAGCTAATGGAAAGAGGTCTTTGTCTCATGGTCATAGTACAAGGGGTCTTTGTCGCAAAATAAAGTTCAGGGGGGTCTTTGTCATAGACCCCATAATATAGGGGGTCTTTGTAATTTACCCAAAAATAATTTAAGCACCAATAATTTAACAATGATATGATTTTAAAAATGATGAAATAAAATCACGCAGTTTACTCATATAGTTGGGATGAGCTTGAATCTCTGCCTGAAGAAGATTTTGGGACAAACAAATATTTTGTGCCTTACCACAAAAATAATTAAATATAAACTAACAATATTTCTTCTACACAAAGTACATACATATATGCCTGGATGGATAAGTGATTAAAGGTAAAGTGGGCTTGGGTTTAGTTAATGTGGGCTAGGTTTAAGCTGAAGTCTCAGTAAAGGCCTAATCACAAGTAAATTAGGTGAAGTTCTTATTTTATTGTTAAATCCAAGCCCAACCCAAAGCTGGGAGATACAACAAGTCCAATCGGTGCCAAGGCAATGAAGTAGAAACTAGAAACCAACGGTTTTATTGAAGTTTTTTTGAGCGGTTTTATTGAATTTTACTTCCCTGTAATATGAAAAATCAAAGTGAACCTATGAACCACCGTTTTATCGTGAACCTGCTACCTGATATCATAAGAAAGAGGGAATCGATTTTACCTTCAAAACAGGGGATCTCTTCCCTACCCTAAATTGTGAATTATGACTGTTAAGAGTGTCTCGTTGTTCTTTTCCCAACGGCACTGAACTGAGAAGGATTCGCCAGCAGAGATATTATCCTAGGGCACAGAACGGCCAGGCCTTATTAACAATTCCAGTTCTTGACATATCCCTGTGTCACTGATGATCGCCGGATGAAGTTATTAGTTCTTTCTCTTTGGGTCTTCTTCAAGATCTGGTTTCTTCATCACAGTCTTTCTGCGGCACTGAACAACAGGTTTAGACAGATCTAGTTCTTAGAGAGTCTTGTTTCACAATCTCGCCGGGTAACGAAAAATGCATTGATCTGTTCCATTGTTTCTGGTTTTTTGTGGTTTCCGTTTTTTGTCTTTGATTAAACGGCTTCACTTTTGATTTTAGTTAGGTTACCCTCGTTTTTTTTTTTTTTTTTGGTTTGGAGAACTTGCTTAGTTTGATTTCAACTTGCTTACTCTCTGCCTCAAAAGAAAATCTCTAGTTCTTTTGATTGGCTAATCGGTAGGACTATTTACCTTTGCTTTCTTCTTTTCTCTTCGTTCTATTCCGAAGTCTATGCTTCTGTTCTGGCTTAATTTCATATAAGTATAGTTATAGATGTATAATGCTTATTAGTGGCATCGGGTTTAGTGTTCACAGTAACTATTTAGAAGACCTTCCAGTGTACCTTTTTGTTCAATTCAGGTTTCACAGAACTCTGTCAAGATAATTTCTTTATGTCTCATATTGTGATCTTTTTTTCTCGTTTTATCTATTGCTTGAATTTCTGGGTTACGCAGTGTTTCAGAGGATTCTGTTAAGAATTATTTTAACTGTGTTATTTATATTTGATTCCCGCAATTTTTCCTTGTGGAATTATGGCGGATTAATCCAAAATAGTTAACACGAGATACCCTTTCCCATGGCAATAAAATAGGTGGATCTTTCAATTCCAGCAGTCTCTTCACCTCTTCATCTCTTCCAACTCCCAGTTGTTTGCATTCCTTCTGAATTTGGTAGCCCCAACTACATTATTTCCAATCTGTTCATAGCAGTCCTTGATGAAACAATGCTCCTTGGCAGGCTTTACCAAGAATAACTTTTGATCATTGGCCAATCTCTTTGTCCAATGACGATTTAAGGGGAAGGGGTCCATCTCCTTTCCAGTTTGAGAATATGTGGCTTTATCACCCAGGATTCAAAGAAAAAGTTAGGGAGTGCTGGACAAAGAATAACCCAAGGGTTAACTGGGAGGGTATGAAGTTCCATCTGAAGATAAAACAGTTGAGAACAAAAATCAAGGATTGGAATATACAATAATTTGGGAGACTAGAGGAAAAAAAAGCAAGAGCCAAGAGGTAATTGATCAAATTGAGATCTTGGACAATAAAGAAGTTGAAGGAACCTTTGGAAAAAGGGAAAAGCAGGAGGGAGGGGGTCCTTAAGTTGGAAGACATCTTGTTTAAAGAAGAAATAAGTTAAGGATAGAAGTCCATACAGAATTGGATAAAAGGAAGGGGATATTAATACAAAGTTCTTCCATGCTCTAGCAAATGATAGTAGGAAAAACTTCATTTCTAAGTTAGAGATTGAAGGTGAAACAACTAAACACTAAAGCACCAAGTCTAGATGGGTTTACGATGGCTTTTTTCAATTCTTTAGTGGGGGGGGGGTAATTAATCTAGGGTTGAACTCAACATTCATTGCATTGATTCCGAAAAAAGTTGGGGTAAGTCATCCTAAGGAGTTTAGATCCATCAGCTTGGTTAGTAGCTTGTATAAATTTCATTAAGGTGTTATCTCAAAGACCTAAATCTGTACTCCTATTAACTCCCCAAATCAAGGAGCTTTTGTTATGGATAAGCAGATCGTTGATCAAATTCTAATTGCCAATGAGAGTGCAGAGGAGGTGAAAAGAAATGAAAAAAAGGGCTTGGTTTGTAAACTTGATTTGGAGAAAGCTTATGATTTGGTGGGTTGGGACTTTCTATTGGAGGTAATGAGAAATTATGGGTTTAGAGATAAGTGGTGTAAGTGGGTTCAAAGTTGTGTAAGTACTTGTCCCAATTCAATTTTGGTAAATGGTATAGTTGTGGATCACTTCCTAGTTATCAAGGGAATTAGACAAGGGGACCCCTATCCCCCTTCTTATTCACCTTAGTAGATGATGTGCTTGGTATCCTAATCCAAAGAGCAAATAGTAGGGGTCTGGTGAGAGGTTGGAGAGTGGGAAGGGAAAGAGTGCTTATCACTTACCTGCAATTTGCTGATGAAACCATATTATTTTGTGAGGGAGATGATAGAAGATGGGTGGGAAATCTGAAAGTGGTGATCCAAGTGTTTGAGAAGATGTCAAATTTGAGAATTAACTTCAGTAAGAGCTGAGTGGTGGGGATCAATATGGATGAAAGAGAGGTCTGATGAGAGGTTGGAGAGTGGGAAGAGAAAGATTGCTTATCACTTACCTGCAATTTGCTGATGAAACCATATTATTTTGTGAGGGGGATGATAGAAGATGGGTGGGAAATCTGAAAGTGGTGATCCTAGTGTTTGAGAAGATGTCAAATTTGAGAATTAACTTCAATAAGAGCTGAGTGGTGGGGATCAATATGGATGAAAGAGAGGTGTCAGAGTGTGTAACTATTTTGGGCTGTGAAGTATCTCGGTGTACATTGACGTTCATTGCTGAAATCAGAAATCTTCTTTCTTCTTGCCGTTTGTCTCTATCTTAGGCTGATGTTCTTGTTTCGGTAGTGTGCAGTTTTCTTGATTTGATAGGGTACTTCTCTGACTTCAATCTTGTATATCAGATTTCAGATCTGTCTATATTAGCTTTCAACTTGCTTGTTGTTCTTTTTCTTGAGGCTTTTCTTTTTAGGTAGATTGCTGCTATATTAGTGTTTAACAGTCCCTATTTCTTAGGATTGCTGATTGTTTGATAGATTGCTTTCTTTGATTAGTGTACATTAGTTTCTTTAGTACTTTGATAGAGGAGATGGCAGCAACCAACCATCAATGGAATTCCGAAAGAGCACAAGTTAGAAGGCAGCAAGGTCTTCACAATGTGGACACATATACAGCTCTATCTACGCAAATAGGTGCTATCAGCAAGGAAATAGATGAGATGCAGATGGCAGCCATGCATGTGCAGTCCATGACTTGTGATTGGTGTGGGGGAGGCCCTATCAGTACTGAATGCCAAGTTGGCAATCAGTCTATCCAGCCTCTAGAATAGGTAGACTTTGTTGGCCACTTTCCAAGGCAGCAATATAGTGAGTACCCTTCACCCAAAACTTCTATTAGCCGGAAAAGAAATCTAACCTAGAGGAGCTGAAGCAACCCCCTTCACATCTGGAGTATGCTTTCTTAGAGGCACCATCAGCCTTACCGGTAATCATATCAGCAGCCTTAACCCAATTGCGGAAAGACAAATTATTGCGGGTGTCTCGGGAACACACGACAACTTTAGCTCGAAAGATGTCATTGATGATGAGGTTAGTGGATGTTTTCAGGCCAACGGTCAGTACCTCACTAGAAGGTCGAGCTTCAGACCAAAAACAAGCGCTTGTTGGGAGGCAAACCAATACTGATGAGCAGTCATAAACTCTCTTAATTGTTTTCTGCTTTTTTTATTCGTAGCATTTGAGTTCAGTTTTGTTGCTTAGTTAATTGGGTAGATTGCTGCTTTCTATGTGTTTTTGTTTGTCTCATTCATATCGTTTGAGTTGAGTTTAGTTTTGTTGTTGTCTCAGGATGTTAATTGAATAAGTTGCTGATCTCTCTTTCTAGTTTTATGTGATTCTTAGTAGCTAGAGGCTTCCTGTCAAAAGAGCTATTGCAGAATTCAAAATAATCTTCCGAGAAGTCCTCTAAACCCCTCTCCTTACTTGATAATATTCTTCATGCAATTACCCCTCATTGCTGGATTTATTGTTTCTCTCTAACACTAGGAACATTGAGGCAATGTTCATCTTAAGTGTGGGGGAGTTAGACTCAATCAGCCCAACACTTATTATATACATGCATTGATAGGCCAAATAGACTGAAAATCCCCTCGAGATCATTGCTGTTTATTAGGTGAATTCAAAGAGGGAATACAATGAGTTGAGGGAGACCACTGTATGTGTCAGTTTTATTCTTGTGAATGATCCAACTGAGCACAATGCATGAAGTTAAGGGAGCTGAATATGACTTTCATCATGACCAACCCTAATTACCTTCATGTGTATGATCCACTTGATTGAATTATTAATGATCACTCAAGCTAGTCCATATCTGAATTGCTAATGCATGAGGTTCAACAATTGAAAAAGGCAAAAGAAAAAAAAAAGAAAAAGGACAAAGTCCAATTGACTCCGCTGTCATGAACTGAATAGTAAAACTAGCGGTTTATGATATGAGTTTAGTCCCAACTCCACTATTCCGAGTTGAATAGTAAAACTAGCAACTTGGAATATGAGTATTGTTATTTGCCTCAAGCCTGTGACCAGTGTGAGATGGAGCATAAAATGCACTCACACCAAAAAAAAAATAAAGAGAAAAAGAAAAAGAAGAAAGAAGAAAATACCCCATGTGAGATGCAGCATAAAATGCACTCACACCAAAAAAAAAAGAGAAAAAGAAAAAGAAGAAAGAAGAAAATACCCCGTGTGAGATGGAGCATAAAATGCACTCACACAAAAAAAAATAGGAGAAAGAAAAGAAAAAATTCGGTGACGGCTGAGGTTCAAAGGGACAAAAGTTAGTTGAACATTCAATGAGGTGCAGTGACAGATTTGAGACCTAGCAATGTGATGGTTAATTTTGGCGGTCAAAGAGCTGATTTACATATTGAATGGAAGTGAATGTTGGAATTTGAAGAATCTCATATTCTCCTTCCTTGGCTCTTATGTATGTGATAAGAATGGTAGTTCATAGGAATGGATCAGAATACTTACACAAGTTTTCCGACTACTCAATGCATTCTCCTCCTAAAAATTCATTCGGTAAATGGTGAGAATAAGGGGGGATGATCAGTTTATGGCTGATGTCTTTGCTTGAGGATAAGCAAAAGCTCAAGTGTGGGGGTGTTTGATGTGTGCACAATTTACATATAAATTATGATGTTTCATGCATGGTTTTGGTGCTGATTTGTGTAAAGTTTTACCCCAATTCAGCTTAATTTCAGGAAATTAGCAAGAGAGATCAACTTAGAGAAAAGAAAGCACAAAACTAAGAAAAATGAGCTAAATTGGAGGTGGTTCAGCCCAGCTGGATCAAAAGCCCAGTTGAGAGATCAAAGGAAATTCGGCCCATGAAGCCCATGCTGCACTCTTTGGGAGAACCCAAAGAGAGAGCCCAGCCGCAGCCTTCCAAGGGAGCTTATTCGGCCTAGCAAGCAGGAGGCCCATTTGTAGCTCAAGAGCAGCCCAAAGTGCAGCCCAAGGAGGCCAAGGGCGGTAGCTTCTAGAGGATTCAAGAGAGGCTAAGGGCGGCAACTTCTATAAGATTCAAGAGAGGGCTGAGGGGAAAATATAAGGAGAAATCTTGGAGGGAAAAGGGGTTCAACTCCTTGAGATTTAAACACTTCTTGGCTGGTTCAAACCCTTGGTGTGCAACTCCTTGGGTGAAAACTGAATTGGTTCGAATTCTTGGAGGGAGAAGAGAGAGAGAGGCGAACAAGAGAGAAGAAAGGAGAAGATTCAAGAAGCTTCAAGAGAGGAGGAGAAGCTGAATTCGAATTTGGGAGAAGAAGCCATTGGAGGAGATCAATCTAGGTGTCATTCTTCCTTGATTTCTGCACATTTGGTAATCGAATTTAGCTAGGGATTATGTGTAATTTCTCCATTAATTTTTCTTTCTTGTTGTAATTGAAGCATGATTTCTGTAATTTTAGATCTGTAATTAACTTTCTAGGTTCATTCAAATGGATTAGATGCAATCTTGATGTTTCATTGTTAGAACTGCTAGCCGAATTGATATTGATTTTTGTAATGTCTGAATTGCTTGAGAAAGAATTTAGGCAGTCTTAATTTTGTTTGGTCGAACTGTTCTTGATTCTTGGAAGTTCTAGAGTGCTTGAGAAAGACTCTAGAAATTCGGATATGCTAAACAAGAACCGAATTGGGTGCAAAGTTAGAGATAACTTGCACAATTCGGTTGGTGATCATTCAAGTTGAATGATGCCCTAGAATGTCTAGAACTTATGCATGGGGATTAGATTCTTGATAGAGATATAAGAATCATCACTCATGCATAGATTGAACATGCGCTTGAGAGAGGCTGTTCATTGCCTTGGGGTTTCACCAAACCAATGCTGAATCCTAATCTAGTCGAATGGCCTAGAGAACTAATTGCTGAATCAATTCTGTGCATATTTAGCTTGTCTTCTCAACTTGCATACAAGGTGTTTGATCCAATATGTTAGAGATAGTTTGCTAGTTAGGAATTCGGTTTTAGGTTAGATATACAATTCGGTTTATCAGATAATAGAAGCTTGATTTATTACTAGTAGTTGTTGCATAAGTCCTCGTGGGAAACGATACTCTATTCATCACTCTATTACTTATGTGGTTAGTGCACTTGCTAGTGTAGCAGATACGCATCACCTGTGCTCGACCATCATATAAAGCCCAGATTGCGAATATTCTTTATTTTTCTCTCACTTTCATGCCTAATTATTTATATATTTATGTTATATAGTTAAAAAATTTATTTATTTAATTTTATTAACAAAATTTAATAATTTATTCAATTAATCAATTATTTTTTAAGAGGTTATGGTCAGGGTTGGGATTAATCCTGTTCATGGGCTGGGCTTTGTCTATCAACAAAACATATTCAAGCCCATGTTTGAGCCCAAACCAACCACCAAGCCTAGATTTGGAGTTGAGCCCAACCAAGAAATTAATAATCTTTATTATTCTCTAATTTCCTCGCCAATTTATTTATATATTTAATTTAGTAGATTAAAAATTTTATTTATTTTACTCAACTATTTAATTTTATTAACAATTTATTTCCATCTCTCTCTCTCTCTCTCCCCATGTTCAATTAAGGTTGACAATGGGTTGGGTTTGGATCTAGATAGCTTGGATATTTATTTATTTTACCAAAATTATGTAAACTATTATCCGTTGGTTCTATTTATTTACTTAACTAAATTATTTAATTAATTAATAATTTATTTTACAAACAAATTACTTCTCTTTGTCTCTCCCTTTTAGGGCTATCAACGGGTTAGTTCTAGTGTGAGCTAGGCTGTACATGTCTCGTCCTTGTTTATTTTACTAAATTAAATCATTCATTTATTTATTTTAAGAAGTTATCATGGACAAGTAGGTCTGGTGTTGTGTTATAGGTTGTGACTCAGTTTTTTGATGTGGTTGAAAGGTATTCCATCACAGAGGGATGCGACAAGTTGGTACTGGATTTTTTGTAAGGGGTTGCGACAGGTAGAAATGTTGAAGACATCGAGTGTGAGGAGGAAATGATTGTGATGGATAGAAGTGCCACAGGAGGTTGAGAGAGGTTGCGATGGGCAGAGTAACTTGGTCCTCAAGAGGCAATGGGTTGATGGTTATGGACTAGTCTGGGTTTCAGCTAGGGTTTCTAAAGTTGTGATTGAGATAGTGGCTAAGGCTTTGTTGGTTATGGGGAGCGATATAAGGTTGGCGCTATGGAGCAACCTTCAGTTAGTGTTGGGATCTCGAATTTGGTTTCTAAGGGAGGTTAGGGGGTGGTTTGATGGGTTGGATTCCATTGGGAATTCAAGTGTTCATTGGTGTATTCCCATCCTTTACCGCAACTCCATTTCTTTTTGAGTACCAAAACTTGACCCACTTGTGAAGGGTTCCCTGACAATGTTTTCCTGAAGGTGCAATGTTTACCTTCATCTCATGGGCACCATCGCCCTATGGAAGACACTCAGCATATGCGAACTATGCTCGGGTGACAGTGCCCCTTATGTGCAATGATAAGAGAGAGGACACATGCTCGGCTGATATCCCAATCTCCCCAAAACTTTGGTAACTAGGTAATTCTTTTGGTTCTCAATTTTATTTTGATAGGCAAGTATTGTCTTTCTTTTTTTATTGATTGTTTAGAGATTAGTGATTTTAGTCTGAGTTGGTTCCGAATGATGTGCTTTGCTTAAATTTTCTAACTCAGTTATAATACATTTTTTAGTCTTTTTTTCCTAGTTACACTAAGAACATTTGTTTGTGGTATTTTGCAACAATTTATAGAGGTTTGAGATAGTTTTAGGGACTTGTTAGATGCTTGGATTTTGTGGATTTTATTCTGTTTTCCTTTAGGGACTTGTTTGAGCCCAGCCAAGAAATTAATAATCTTTATTACTCTCTCAATTTCTCGCCAATTTATTTATATATTTAATTTAGCAAATTAAAAATTTGATTTATGTAATTTACTAAACTATTTAGTTTTATTAACAAGTTATTTCCCCCTCTCCCTACCCGAGTTCAGTATTTATGGTTGTCAGTGGGTTCGTTTTCGATATGGATAGCTTGGATATTTATTTATTTTACCAAAATTATGTGAATTGTCCATAGATTTTATTTATTTACTTAACTAAATTATTTAATTAATTAATAATTTATTTTACAAACTTCTCTTTGTCTCTCCCTTTTAGTGCTATCAACGGGTTAGTTTTGGTGTGGGATAGGCTGTACACATCTCGTTCCAATAATAACTGAAATTTTATTTATTTAGTTTACTAAATTAAATTATTCCTTTATTATTCTAACAATTTAAATAAATTATTCTCTATAAATTTTGGACAAGTAGGTCAGGTGTTGTGTGATAGGTTTTCACTCAGTTTTTTGATGAGGTTGAGAGGTGTTCTATCACAGAGGGATGCAACGTATGGGTTTTACGATGGGAGAGACGGGTAGAAATGTTTTGTTATAGGTAGAAGAAATGTTGAAGACATTTGAGTGAGGAGGAAATGAGTGTGATAGAAATGTGACAGGAGGTTGAGAGATAAAGAACAGTTTTTGCTTGTATTTTGCAATAATTAATAGAGGTTTGAGATGGTATTAGGACTTGTTAGATGCTTGGATTTCGTGGTTTCTATTATTTGTTCCTTTAGAACTTTGGTTTAATCGTGCAATCTCTCTCTCTCTCTGGCAGCTTTTTAGCTTTCTACCTCCCTTTTGAGTTCAAATCAGTACATCTAATTTTCTCACCGGTGTTTCTTGATTTTCATTGGTGGTGACCTAACATTTAATTGTTTAGAAGGAAATGATTTGCCAATAGTCGTAAATTTTTAGCAATAAAGACCCTGCCCAAAACTTTATAATCACATCTCTTTGACAATTCAATTTTTGACACATTGCCATTAATAAACATCTAACTATTTTATTAAGTTAAAAAACTTATTTATTTAATTTTATTAACAAATTATTTCTCTATCTCATACTACCCCGGGTACAATATTTAGGATTGTCAACCGGTTGGGTTTGAATCTAGATAGGTCAGATATTTATTTATTTTATTAAGTTAAATTATTCATGTAGGTTCAGATTGATGTGCTTTGCCTAAATTTAATAAATCTGTTATAATACCTTTTTAAGCCTTTTTTTCCTAATTAGACAAAGAACTGTTGTTGGTTGTATTTTGCAATAATTAATAGATGTTTGAGATAGTTTTAGGGACTTGTTAGATGCTTGAATATTGTGTTTTTTTTTTCTTTTTTTATTTTCCTTTTGAATTTTGGTTCATTCGTGCAATCTCTCTCTTTCTCTCCCTAGGCAGATTTTTAGGGACTTGTTAGATGCTTGAATATTGTGGTTTTTTTCTTTTATTTTTCCATTGAATTTTGGTTCATTCATGCAATCCTCTCTCTCTCTCTTCCTCTCCCTGGGCAGATTTTTAACTTTCTAGCTCCCTTTTGAGTACAAATCAGTATGTCCAATTTTCTCACCGCTGCTGCTTAATTTTCATTGGTCATTTAATTGTTCAAAAGGAAAAGGTTTGCGGTTTGCCAACAGTCATGAATTTTTGGCAATAATGGCCCTGTCCAAAACTTTATTCACATCTCTCTGACAAATCAATGTTGGACACATTATTACTCTAACTCCTCAAAAAATTACCAATTGAAACAGAAATCTTTTCTATTGGGTTTTTGGATGAGATTGAATGCAAGTAGTTATTAATTGGAGATATGCTCAGCTTGGTTGTTAGCCTGTAAAAGACTAAGAAAATGCAATCTGTCATGAATTTGTGCCCACATGCTGGTTTTGACGAAGTACTAGAATTTTAATCCATACCAACACCAGCAAAGAAACATTTGAAAGTTTACCAAATGCTTTGAAATGGATTTATTCTTGTTTAATGTTGTGTGAATATCTTTTTGTCAATATGGGCACTCAATCTGTTGTTGCAAGTGGAAGTATCTTCTAACGCTGTTATTGTTTGATTACTTTAAATGGATTTATTTCGTTTAAGACTCATCTTTATAATGAAACATCAGGCACAGTATGCATTGCTTTTCTTGTCAATATGGGTGCCCAATCTGTTAAATTTGATTCAACAACTTATGGTTGTCTGTACTCACTAGATGATTTTCCTAATGAATAGATTTGTAATAACCAATTACATGGACGTCATACATACCATGGATATTTCTTAATTTTTTTTATTTTACTAAATTAACTAAATTACTATCTACAGATTTTATTCATTTAGTTTAATAAATTATTCAATTAATTAATAATTTATTTTACTAACAAATTTTTTTGGGCTATCAACAAGTTAGGTCTAGAGTGGGATGGCATGTACCTGTCCCATCCTAATAATAAATGAAAACTTATTTATTTATTTTACTAAACTAAATTATTCATTTATATATTTAAATACATTAGATAAACTATTATGTATAAATTTTTATTTATTTGATTCAACCCGACACCCTTTTGTGTTTAAGGCCCAAAGCCAAGCCAAACTCGACCTAGCTTGGGCCAATTCAATATTTCTTTTCATATTGCACATTGTATAATTTAAAGTTACAAGGGATTGAAGGCGGAAAGAGAGAGAATTGTAGGAAGAAATGTAGAAGAGATTCTTGCCAACGACAGGGTGGAGGAAGGAGCTGCTTGTCTGAAAAAAAGAGGATATTATTGGAAGAAATTGGTGGAGGTTCAGCAATCAAAATCAGAGAAGACAAAAGATCAATGGTAGTGTTAAGCAGGGACACTCCAATACCTGAGCAAGCTTCTAAATTACAAAATGGAGCGGAGTGGTAGAGAAGGTTGAAGGCCTCAGTGGAGCTACCGTGTGTTCGAAGTTGGTGTTAGATGGAACCTGGAGGATTGGAGAGGAAGAAAGGTAATTAGGCTCTCAGACTTGAATGCGTATTCTTCTGGGTTTTTCTGTTTGGAGTGCTTGAGGGTGGTTTTGGATGTTGGTTTTGTCGGGAGAGGGTGTTGTTCTATTGGGGTCTGAAGTGGTTTTGTTTGTGCTGTCTTGAGTCTGAGTTTGGTGTGTGCTGGTTGCGTTTTTTTTTTTTTGTTGTCAAGGGGGTTTGATTTTGGTGGTTTGTTTGGACTTCTGGGTTTTTTATTAAGTTTCGGTTGGGTTGGAGTGCTTGTGTGGGAGTTAAAGTTTGTTGTTTTCCTCTCTCGAGTGACTACTGATCACTCTCCTTTAATAATTTCTTTCTTCCTTTTTAATAAATTTTATTAAAAAAATCCCGTATTTTTCCATTTGTAACCCCAAGGTTTTGCTTTGTACATGAGCCAAGCAGAAAAAGGCCATGTATTTTTGTTTGCGGAATTTGTCTCTTCTTGATATTATATATTAATACATTATTTTCTTGATCAGAAAGAAATTATAACCTTTGAACTTCTTTTGTTATCCTTAGGCAATTTCTATGATGTTGGAAGGGTATGATACTGGAAGAACTTTGAGGGGGTGAATTTTGATGAACACCAGTTGATTGGTTACCACTTGTATGATATTGGTTGATGGGTTATCAGTTTTTTAGGTATCATGCCTTTCTGGTATCATAATTGGACTCTTATCCTCGTTAAAAAGAAACAAAAAGCAGAAGAGAAGAAAGTATCTCAATTATGGTGGACAAGCACAAAGGAAATTATTTTTTGATAATCCATTAGAGGAAAGGAGATTCTAATCATTGTTTGTGGAAGTCTCCTTCAGAAGTTGATATCCATCATCAAGGAGAACTTATGGAACAGGAAAATTCTGATATATGTAGGGCAAACTCTCCTCTCCATGATGAAAAGTTGAAGGAAAAATTTTCAGGAAGCTTGCATTATGAGAAAACTGAATCTACCTATGAAGGAATTGAAGCAGGTAGTGCAGATCACCACATTGGTAAAGTCCTCATCTCCTGTGAGAATGCAACACAATCCTGATGAACCTGAGAAGGAGGAATCCTATCATGCAAAGCGAGCACCTTCTGAGAATGAAAAAATGGATCTGCATTGCTCAGATCTGCACTCCCCACATAGAAACCCTGAAAGATCATCTTCACCTGTGAGGCAGATGTTCACCTCTCCTGAAAGGTTTCCTTATGTGCAACAATCTCCAGGTCAAAAACCAATATCTCCTCCACAGGTATTTACGTAACTAAATTATTCATCGAATAGGCTATACATGTCTTGTCCCAATAATAACTGAAAATTTATTTATTTATTTTACTAAATTAAATTATTCATTTATTTGTTTTAATATATTAAATAAATTATTCTCCATAAAGTTTTACTTATTTAATTCAACCCGTGACCAATCACAAGTGATTGGTGCGGGTTTGGTTTGGGATAGCTTGGACTAGTCTTGCACCAATCACAAGTGAATATTTATTTATTTATTTTTGTTAAAGTTAATTATTGATTTATCTATTTTACAAAATTAACTAAATATTATCCATAGATTTCTATTTACTTAATTTATTGAATTATTTAATCAACTAATCCTAACAAATTATTTTTCTCTCTCTCCTGGAGCCTATTTTTAGGGTAATTAATATGTTTAGTGAGGTGTGGGATAGGATGTACCTGTCTTGTCCCAATAATAAATCTAATTTTATTTATTTATTTTATTAAACCAAATGAATCATTAATTATTTTACAAAATTAACTAAATTGGTATCCATAGATTCCTTTTTATTTAATTTATTAAATTATTCAAGTAGTTAATAATCCATAGATTCCCCCCCAACCCGAGCAAAATATTTAGGTTTATAAATTGGATAGGTTTCGGTTGGGTTAAACCTTTTCATTGGTTGGGTCACGTCTGGTTTGGGCTTTGCCTTTATATCAACAAAACTTATTTAGGCCCAAGTCTAAGCCTAGGCCAACCATCAAGCCAAGATTTTGAACCTGTGCCCGACCATCATATAAAGCTCGGATTGCGATAAGGAAATTTTTGTTCTTTGTCTCTTTCTCATTTTCTAGAAATCTCTCTTCCATATTTGTTGCTAACATGTAACTATTTACAATGATGCCATTAATAAAGAGCTAACTACTTTCTCTTTTTCTTGCCTAATTATGTATATACTTATTTTAAAAAGTTAAAAGATTTTATTGATTTAATTTACTAGATTATTTAATTATAGACCCTCTCTATCTTATTGCTCGGTGTCCAATATTTAAGGGTTGTCAACAGGTGGGGATTGGTCTAGGTAGCTTGGATATTTCTTTATTTTATTAAATTAAATTATTCAATTATATATTTTACAAAATTAAGAAAATAATTATCCATACATATTTATTTATTTAATTAACTAATTGACTTCATTAATTAATAATAATTATCCATAGAAATCTCCCTTTGCGAGTTACATATTTAGGGTTGTCAATGGATTGGGTTTAGATCTAGATAGCTTGGATATTTATTTATTTTACCAAAAGTTTGTAAATTATTATCCATAAATTTTATTTATTTACTTAACTAAATTATTAAACTAATTAATGATTTAATTTATGAACAAAGTATTTCTCTTTCTCTCTCCCTTTTTAAGACTATCAACGGATTAGTTCTTATGTTGGATAGGCTATACATGTCTTGTCCCAATAATAACTGAAATTTTATTTATTTATTTTACTAAATTAAATTATTCATTATTTGTTTTAATAGATTAAATAAATTATTCTCCATAATTTTTTTATTTAATTCAATCTGTGACCAATATTTATGGTTGTCAATGGTGCGGGTTTGGATTTGGATAGCTTGGACCAGTCTTGCCCCAATCACAAGTGAATATTTATTTATTTTTTACTAAAGTTAGTTATTGATTTATCTATTTTACAAAATTAAGTAAATTATTATCCATAGATTTATATTTACTTAATTTACTAAATTCTTTATTAATGAATGATTTTCCTAACAAATTATTTTTCTCTCTAATCGGAGCCTATTCTTAGAGCAATCAATATGTTTGGTCAAGTGTGTGATAAGTTGTACATGTCCTGTCCCAATAATAAATGAAATTTTATTAATTTATTTTACTAAAACAAATTAATCATTAACTTTTGTACAAAATTAAGTAAATTGTTATCCATAGATTCCTATTTATTTAATTTATTAAACTATTCAAGTAATTAATAATTCATTTAACTAATAATTTATTTCTCTCTTTCTCTCTCTCTCCCCCCAAACCTGAGCCTAATATTTAGGGTTATCAATAGGATAGGTATCGGTTGGTCGGGCCACGTTTAGTTTGGGCTCTGCCTTTATATCAACATAACTTATTAAAGCCCATGTCTAAGCCTAGGCCAACCATCACATTTAGTTTGGGCTCGGATTGCGATAAGGAAAGTTTTATTCTTTGTTTCTCTCATTTCCTAGAAATCTCTCTTCCATATTTGTTACTAACTTGTAACTATTTACAATGATGTCATTAATGAAGAGCTAACTATTCTCTCTTATTTTCTTGCCTAATTATTTATATTTTGTTGATTTAATTTACTAGATTATTTTATTATTTCCCTCTCTTTATTACCGTTCTGTGTCCAACATTTAAAGGTTGTCAATGGGTGGGGTCTGTTCTACGTAGTTTGGATATTTTATTTATTTTATTAAATTAAATTATTCATTTATATATTTTACAAAATTATGTAAATTATTATCCATAGATTTCTATTTATTTAATTTACTAATTTATTCCATCAATTAATAATTTATGAACAAGTTAGGGTCTGAGTTGGGATTAAACCTATTCACAGGTAGTGGCATGTTCGGGAAGGGCTTTGTCTTTATATCAATAGAACATATTGAATCCCAACATCAAGCCCAACCCAACCATCAGGTCTATCTCTTGAGTCGAGCCTAGCGAGGAAATTGTTATTGTTTAGTACTCTCTCATTTCCTCACCACTTAATTTATATATTTAATTTAGTAAGTTAAAAATTTTATTTATTTAATTTGCCAAATGATTTAATTTTATCAACAAATTATTTCACTATATCTCTCCCTCCCCGAGTCTAATATTTTGGGTTATCAATGGGTTGGGCTGGGTTTTAATCATTAATTTTTGTACAAATCAAGTAAATTGTTATCCAAAGTTTCCTATTTATTTAATATATTAAAGTATTCAAGTGATTAATAATTCGTTGAACTAATAAGTTATTTCTCTCTTTCTCTGTCTCTCTCTCTCTACCCCCTATCCTGAGCCTAATATTATGGGTTATCAATAGGATAGGTATCGGCTGGTCGGGCCATGTTTAGTTTGGGCTCTGCATTTATATCAACATAAGTTATTAAGGGAGACTAATCCTAGGCCAACCATTACGCTGAGATTTTGAGCGTGCCTGATCATATAAAGCTCGGATTGCGATAAGGAAAGTTTTATTCTTTGTTTCTCTCATTTCGTAGAAATCTCATACTTATTTTAAAAAGTTAAAAGATTTTGTTGATTTAATTTAATAGATTATTTTATTATTTCCCTCTCTTTATTACCGCTCTGTGTCCAACATTTAAAGGTTGTCAATGGGTGGGGTATGTTTTACGTAGTTTGGATATTTTATATATTTTATTAAATTAATTTATTCATTTATATATTTTATAAAATTATGTAAATTATTATCCATAGATTTCTATTTATTTAATTTACTAATTTATTCCATCAATTAATAATTTATGATCAGGTTAGAGCCTGAGTTGGGATTAAACCTATTCACAGGTAGTGGCATGTTCGGGTAGGGCTTTGTCTTTATATCAATAGAATTTATTGAAGCCCAACTTCAAGCCCAACCCAACCATCAGTTCTATCTCTTGAGTCGAGCCCAACGAGGAAATTGTTATTCTTTAGTCTCTCTCATTTCCTCATCAGTTAATTTATATATTTAATTTAGTAAGTTAAAAATTTTATTTATTTAATTTGCCAAACGATTTAATTTTATCAACAAATTATTTCACTATATCTCTCCCTCCCCGAGTCTAATATTTTGGGTTATCAATGGGCCGGGCTTGGTTTTAGATAGATTGGATATTTATTTATTATTTTACTAAATGAATTGTGTCATTATATATAGATTTTATTATTTAGTTTAATAAATTAATTGATAATTTATTTTTCTCTCTCTTGATCTTTTTTTTTTTGGGTTATGAACGAGTTACGTCTACTGTGGTATAGCATGTACCTGTCCCGTCCCAATAATTAATGAAATTTTCTTTATTTATTTATTTTACTTAACCAAATAATTCATTTATATATTTTAATTCATTACATACACTATTATGTATAAACTTTTATTTATTTATTATGTATACTTATTTTAAAAAGTTAAAAGATTTTGTTGATTTAATTTACTAGATTATTTAATTATTTCCCTGTCTTTTTTATCGCTTTGTGTCCAACATTTAAAGGGTGTCAATGGGTGGGGTTTATTCTATGTAGCTTGGATATTTTATTTATTTTATTAAATTAAATTATTCATTTATATATTTTACAAAATTATGTAAATTATTATCTATAGATTTCTATTTATTTAATTTACTAATTTATTCCATCAATTAATAATTTATGAACAGGTTAGGGTCTGAGTTGGGATTAAACCAATTCACAGGTAGTGGCATGTTTGGGAAGGGCTTTGTCTTTATATCAATAGAATTTATTGAAGCCCAACTTCATGCCCAACCCAACCATCAGGTCTATCTCTTGAGTCAATGGATTGGGTTTAGATCTAGATATTTTGGATATTTATTTATTTTACCAAAAGTTAGTAAATTATTATCTATAGATTTTGTATTTACTTAACTAAATTATTAAACTAATTAATGATTTAATTTATGAACAAAGTATTTCTCTTTCTCTCTCCCTTTTTAAGACTATCAACAGATTAGTTCTTGTGTCGGATAGGCTATACATGTCTTGTCTCAATAATAACTGAAATTTTATTTATTTATTTTACTAAAGTAAATTATTTATTATTTGTTTTAATAGATTAAATTATTTATTCTCCATAATTTTTTTATTTAATTCAATCTGTGATCAATATTTACGGTTGTCAATGGTGCGGGTTTGGATTTGGATAGCTTGGACCAGTTTTGCACCAATCACAAGTGAATATTTATTTATCTTTTGCTAAAGTTAATTGTTGATTTATCTATTTTACAAAATAAAGTAAATTATTATCCATATATTTCTATTTACTTAATTTACAAAATTCTCAATTAATGAATTATTTTCCTAACAAATTATTTTTCTCTCATCCTGGAGCCTATTTTTAGGGCAATCAATATGGTTGGTCAGGTGTGTGATAGGTTGTACCTGTCCTGTCCCAAAAATAAATGAATTTTTATTAATTTATTTTACTAAAACAAATTAATCATTAATTTTTGTACAAAATTAAGTAAATTGTTATCAATACGTTCCTACTAATAAGTTATTTCTCTCTTTCTCTCTCTCCCAACGTGAGCCTAATATTTAGGGTTATCAATTGGATAGGTATCGGTTTGTTGGGCCACGTTTAGTTTGGGCTCTGCCTTTATATCAACATAACTTATTGAAGCTCAAGTCTAAGCCTAGGCCTACCATCAAGCTGAGATTTTGAGTGTGCCTGATCATATAATGCTCGGATTGCGATGAGGAAAGTTTTATTCTTGGTTTCTCTCATTTCCTAGAAATCTCTCTTCCATATTTGTTGCTAACTTGTAACTATTTACAATGTTTCAATTAATGAAGAGCTAATTATTCTCTCTTATTTTCTTGCCTAGTTATTTATATACTTATTTTAAAAAGTTAAATGATTTTGTTGATTTAGTTATTAGATTATTTTATTATTTCCCTCTCTTTATTACCGCTTTGTGTCCAACATTTAAAGGTTGTCAATGGGTGGGGTCTGTTTTACGTAGTTTGGATATTTTATTTATTTTATTAAATTAAATTATTCATTTATATATTTTACAAAATTATATAACTTATTATCCATAGATTTCTATTTATTTAATTTACTAATTTATTCCATCAATTAATAATTTATGAACAGGTTAGGGTATGAGTTGGGATTAAACCTATTCACAGGTAGTGGCATGTTCGGGAAGGGCTTTGTCTTTATATCAATAGAATTTATTGAAGCCCAACTTCATGCCCAACCCAACCATCAGGTCTATCTCGAGTCGAGCCCAGCGAGGAAATTGTTATTCTTTAGTTTCTCTCATTTCCTCATCAGTTAATTTATATATTTAATTTAGTAAGTTAAAAATTTTATTTATTTAATTTGCCAAACGATTTAATTTTATCAACAAATTATTTCACTATATCTCTCCCTCCCCGAGTCTAATATTTTGGGTTATCAATGGGCCGGACTTGGTTTTAGATAGATTGGATATTTATTTATTATTTTACTAAATGAATTGAGTCATTATAGATTTTATTATTTAGTTTAATAAATTAATTAATAATTTATTTTTCTCTCTCTTGATCCTTATTTTTTGGGTTATGAACTAGTTACGTCTACTGTGGTATAGCATGTACCTCTCCCGTCCCAATAATTAATGAAATTTTCTTTATTTATTTATTTTACTAAACCAAATAATTCATTTATATATTTTAATTCATTAGATATAGTATTATGTATAAACTTTTATTTATTTGATTCAATCCAGCACCAATAATAAATGAATATTTAGTTATTTTATTAAATTCAGTTATTGATTTGTTTGTTTTACAAAATTAAGTATGGTATTATCCATATATTTATATTTATTGAATTTACCAAATTATTCTTGTAATTAATAATTTATTTAACTATGAAGTTATTTAAATCTCTCTCCCTGAGCCAAATATTTAGGGCTCTCAATAGGTTAGGTCTCATTTGGGATTAAATTTATTAACTGGTCGGAGTAGGTTTGGATTGGGATTTGCGTTTATACCAATATAACATATTTATGCCCAAGTCTGAGTCCGGATTGAAGTTTGGGCCTAGATCTTGATTATGTGCCCGACGTTCATATAGAGCCCAAAGCACGGCGAGGAAATTCTTTGTTTCTCTCTCATTTTGTCACCTAATTATTTATATTGTGATTCTATTAAGTTAAAAAAAAATTATTTACTTTATAAAAAAAATTCTCTCTCTCTCTCTCTCTCTCCATTTGCGAGTTACATATTTAGGGTTGTCAATGGATTGGGTTTAGATCTAGATAGTTTGGATATTTATTTATTTTACCAAAAGTTATCAAATTATTATCCATAGATTTTATTTATTTACTTAACTAAATTATTAAACTAATTAATGAATTAATTTATTAACAAAGTATTTCTCTTTCCCTCTCCCTTTTTAAGAGTATCAACGGATTAGTTCTTATGTCGGATGGGTTATACATGTCCTGTCTCAATAATAACTAAAATTTTATTTACTAAATTAAATTATTCATTATTTGTGTTAATAGATTAAATAAATTATTCTCCTTAATTTTTTTTTAATTCAAACCATGACCAATAGTTACGGTTGTCAATGGTGCGGGTTTGGATTTGGATAGCTTGGACCAGTCTTGCACCAATCACAAGTGAATATTTATTTATTTTTTGCTAAAGTTAATTATTGATTTATCTATTTTACAAAATTAAGTAAATTATTATCCATAGATTTATATTTACTTAATTTACTAAATTATTCCTTAATTAATTATTTTCCTAACAAATTATTTTTCTCTCATCCTGGAGCCTTTTTTTAGGGCAATCATAATGTTTGGTCAGGTGTGTGATAGGTTGTACCTGTCCCGTCCCTATAATAAATGAAATTTTGTTAATTTATTTTACTAAAACAAATTAATCATTAAGATTAGGTAAATTATTATCCACAGATTTCTTTTTATTTAATTTACTAAATTATTCAAGTAATTATTAATTAATTTAACTAATAAGTTATTTCACCATCTCTCCGAAGGCTAATATTTAAGGGCCGTCAATAGGTTAAGCCTTGGTTGGGATTAAATCTGTTCACGGGCCGGCCAGGTTTGGATTGGGCTTTGTCTTTATATCAACAGAACAGATTCAAACCTAAGTCTGAGCCTGGGTTGACCATCCGGCCTACATCTTGAGCCTAAGCCCGACCTTCATATTTGTTGTTGAACATGTAACTATTTACAATGATGCCATTAGTAAACCGCTAACTATTTTGTCTTATTTTAATTAGTTAAAAGATTTTGTTGATTTGATTTACTAGATTATTTAATTACTTCTCTCTCTTTTTTATTGCTTCGTGTCTAATATTTAGGGTTTTCAATGGGTGGGGTAGTTTGGATATTTATTTATATAAAATAAATTATTCATTTATTTATTTGTCAAAATTAATTAAATTATCCATAAGGAAATTCTTTTTTTATCTCATTTTCTTTCCTAATTATTTATATATTTATGTTATTAAGTTAAAAATATTTATTGAATTTACTAAATTATTTCTTTTATTGACAAATTCTCTCTCTCCCTCTCCCTCTTCGAGTTAGATATTTAGGGTTGTCAATGGGTTGGGTTTAGATTTAGATAGTTAGTAAATTACATATTTTATTTATTTACTTAACTAAATTATGCAACTAATTAATTATTTAAATTATGAACAAATTATTTCTCTTTCTAAGATAAAATGGATTAGTTTTGGTGTCAGATAGGCTGTACATGTCTCGTCTCAATAATAACTAAAATTTTATTTCTTTATTTATTTATTTTAATAGATTAAATAAATTACTCTCCATAAATTATTATTTAAGCTTGACCAATATTTACGGTTGTCAATGGTTCGGGTTTGGTTCTGGATTGCTTGGACTAGTCTTGCACCAATAATAAGTGAATATTTATTTATTTATTTTATTAAAGTAAATTATTGATTGATTTATCTATTTACAAAATTAAGTAAATTATTATACATAGATTTCTATTTACTTAATTTACTGAATCCTAACAAATTATTTTTCTCACTCCCCGGAACTTATATTTAGGGCAACCGATAAATTTATTTATTTTACTAAACCAAATTAATTATTTCTTTCTTTTTTACCGTTCGTGTCTAATATTTAGGGTTTTCTTATTTATTTGACCACATTAATTAAATTATTATCCATGAGGATATTCTTTTTTCTCTCTCTCTCTCCCCTCCCCGAGCCTAATATTTATAGCTCTCAATTGGATAGGTATCGGTTGAGATTAAACCTTTTTTATTGGTTGGGCAACGTTCAGGCCGGGCTTTGCCTTTATATCGATAAATGAATCGTAATTACAATTGAAACGATCAATAAAAAAAAGGTCCCTTTTTGAGCCTGTGCCCGACCATCATATAAAGCTCGGATTGCGAAAAGGAAATTTTTATTCTTTGTTTCTCTCTCATTTTCTTGTAATCTCTTTTTAATAAACATGTAACTATTTACCCATCATACAAGGGAACCAATTGCCTAACCTCCCTCAATCGTGCAATCTCTCTCTCTCTAGGTGAGTTAGCTTGTTATTTTTGCCTCTATTCTAGAGCTTATCAGTTTTTTTAAATAATTACTTTCCAATATCCATATAGTGTGCTACTGTATGTAACTAGCAGAAGTGGTTTCTGACCATAATTACTCTCACTCTGTGTTAAAAATTGAGCCCAATGCTGGTTCTGTGAGATAATAGCTGCTATTGAGAATAGTGTGATCAGAGTTGTAATAAGCTCTATTCTTGTGGGTTAAATTGATTATATCAAGTTTCGTCTTTGTTTTGTTTTATATTGTTTAGACGGGACTATTTGGATTGATCTACGTTTATTGGTTTGATTGGTTTGCCACGGTTTGGTTAGTCTTGGATAATCTGTAGTTGCTTCTACCTAGGTTTGCTTATACTCAGTTTCACACGAGTTGGAAGAATGGGTTTGTTTAAGCTTAGCTATATTCGATCTCTACCAGATGGTTTTCTCTATGTTGAGTTTGATTCATTTGCATCTGGGTTTGTTGGGAATAATCTAAAATTGTCCGCATCTGGTTTCGTGTGGGTTGACTGTAGTTTAGCTTTGACGTGATAGATTAGGTTGGTTTGGATAGTTTTGGATTGATTTCAGCTACGGTTTTCTTTGATGGCATCATTTTGGGAAGCTATCGATAGCATTGTTTGGATTTTTTAAATAAAGTGGATTATTTCTTCCTATGCTTCTGTTTTATTGGTTACAAAATGATAGTTTCAGCCGACATCGCATGGTTGTATGGGTTCCAATTTGGGTTGGCCTTGTTTGCTTTGGATAGTGCTCTATTGTAACAGACTCTATTGGGTGGATTGTTTTAAGATGCTGAGAGTGATCGCAGTTTATAATTTGGCACTAATATTTTAATGTGTTATTTGTTAGGGTCTTCGGAGACTTTTTTTATTCTTAAATTGTTGGTGGTATGAATATTTGGCTATGAAATACAAAAACCTCTTTTATGATCCTTAAAAGTATAGGTTAGTTGGTATGGTGCAAACACAGCCCAAGTGTATTAGCTTGAATCGGGTCCCATAGATTCTGTTTGGCACTTATAAGTCTGTGTAAGTAGATTTAGCTTATCTAGATAGATATGAAGGGTTGTCTTACTGAAAATATTGACTTTAGGGGGGTAATACACTCGGTACTTGTTGGTTGATGTGATTTTTGCCAAGCTTTATCTCTGTGTTTTTTTACATTGTTTAAATGGGTTCGTTTGGATAGATCGTTGTTTATTTGCTTTGTTTTGATTTGATTAGGTCAGGTTTCACTTTTTGATGGTGTTGAGTTGATTTCCCCGTTTCTCTTAAGGTGTTGGATTTGTTTAACTTAGAATTGCGAGATTATCCGGCCTGTGGAGCTTTGGAAACTTCTAGAACAGTTTTAGAATCTTCTAGAACAGCATCTTTGTCATGCATTTCCATGATTAAGCCTTGTAAAGCCTCTTTCATCATCTTTGTCCTTGCCCTAGTCATTGGACCACCGATTCCTTGCAAAGAATCTTAAGAATATTTGGGAATATTAGCTTGAGCCATTTGGCCAGCACCTTGATCTCTATTATTCCCTCCCTCTTCGAAAGGATTCGTTCTCGAATCACCTATATCAAACAAAGATAAATCAGCAACATTAAAAATTTGCTTGGCAAATGTGGCTTGTAGGCGTTATCATTGATTCTTTCCAAGACTTGAAAATGTCCATTTCCTTTAGGCTGCAATTTTGATTTCCTTTGTGTAGCAACATTAGTACAACTTCCATTATCAATAATCATATTACACACCTGACATCTTGTGTGAAAAATATTCTTATGTTGCTCTTCATCACCATCATCCTTAGGCTGTATACTCAAGACTCTCCTTATAACCAGCAAATCACTATGCACGGGTTTTGCAACTTCAACATCAGAACAATCCTCCAATGGTGAAATCTCATCCTCACTTGAGCTAGCACTTTCTATTTCTCCATTCTCCAACACAATCATAAATCTTTTGTTTGGGCATTGAGAAGCAATATGCCCGAATCCTTGGCACCTAAAACACTTAACATCACGTGACTTAGAAGAAGTTTTAATTTCAGTTTTACCTTTATGAACAACAACTGAATTGCAGGCCAACCAGGCTCGAGTTAGATATTTAGGGTTGTCAATTTTCAGCCTGGCCCGGCCCTGAAATTCCAGGCTTGGGCCTGGGTTTTGTGTTCAGGCCCGGCCCGGGCCCACATCAGCCCCGCAAATTTTAGGGTCGGGCTTGGGCTTAATACTTCAAGCCTGGCCCGGCCCGCATATATTTAATCTTACACATTTTGTGTATAATGTATACATGTTATTTTACATTATATGGGGCTATCAATAGAATAGGTATCGGTTGGGATTAAACCTTTCCATTGGTCGGGTCGCGTTTGGGCTGGGCTTTGCCTTTATATCAACAGAACTTATTCAAGCCCAAGTCTAAGCCCAGGCCAACCATCAAGCCCAGATTTTTTAGCCTGTGCCCGACCATAATATAAAGCTCGTATTGTGATAAGGAAATTGTTTCTCTCTCATTTTCTAATAATCTCTCTTACATATTTGTTGCTGAACATGTAACTATTTACAATGATGCCTTTAATAAACTGCTAACTATTCTGTGTTATTTTCTTGTCTAAGTAAATTATTATCCATAGATTTTATTTATTTACTTAACTAAACTAATGATTTAATTTATGAACAAATTATTTCTCTCTCTCTCCCTTTTTAAGGCTATCAATGGATTAATTCTGGTGTCAGATAGGCTATACATGTCTTGTCCCAATAATAGATAAATTATTATTTATTTACTAAATAATTTATGAACAAATTATCCATAGATTTCTAATTACATAATTTACTAAATTCTTTGATTAATTAATTAATTAATTTTAGTCAGGTGTGGGAAAGCATGTACTTGTCCCGCCCCAATAATAAATCAAATTTAATTTATTTAATTTACTAAACTAAATTATGAATTTATATATTTTAGTACATTTGATAAACTATTATGTATAAATTTTTATTTATTTGATTCAACCCAAATTTACTATGTTATTCAAGAAATATTTAACTAATAAGTTATTTCTCTCTCTCTCTCTCTCGCCTAATATTTTGGGAACCATTTCTTTGGTTGGGCCATGTTCGGGTCGGGCTTTGCCTTTATATCAACAGAACTTATTCAAGCCCAAGTCTATGCCCGACCATCATATAAACCTCAGATTGTGATAAAGAAAATTTTATTCTTTGTTTCTTGAATCTCTCTTTCATATTTGGTGCCATTAATAAACAACTAACTTTCTTACCACTTCGTGTCTAATATTTAGGGTTTTCAATTAGTGGGGTAGCTTGGTTATTTATTTATTTTATTAAATTAAATTATTTATTTATTTATTTGACAAAATTAAGTAAATTATTATCCATAGATTTCTATTTATTTAATTAACTAATTTATTCAAAATCAATAATTTATTAACAAGTTGGGATTAATCCTATTTATGGGTTGGGTAGCTAGGCTTTCTCTTTATATTAATAGAATATTTTCAAGTCTAAGTTTGAGCCCGACCCAACCATCAGACCTAGATCTTGAGATCAACCCAACCATGAAATTAATATTCTTTATTACTCTTTCATTTTCTTGACAATTTATTTATATATTTAATTAAGTAAACTAAAAGTTTTATTTATTTAATTTACTAAGCTATTTAATTTTATTAACTTATTATTTTCCTCTATCCCTCACCAAGTCCAATATTGAGGATTGTCAATGGGTTGGGTTTGGATTTAGATAGCTCAGATATTTATTTATTTTATTTATTTATTATTTCACTAAATTAATTAAGTTGTTATCTATACATTTTATTTATTTAATTTAATAAATTAATTAATTTAGTAACAAAATTTTTTCTCCCTCTAAAGAGCCTAAGTTTTAGGGTTATCAGCAAGCTATCGATACAAAATTATATGAATTATTATCCATAGATTTCTATTTATTTCATTTACTTATTCAAATAACTAATAAGGTATTTCACTTTCTCTTGCCAAGCCTAATATTTAGTGCTATCAATAGCTTAGGTCTCGGTTGGGATTAAACCATTCATGGGCCGAGCGAAGTTCCGTTTGGGCTTAGCCTTTATATCCGCTGAACATATTAAAGCCCAAGTCTGAGCCCAAGCTGACCATCGGGCCTAGATCTTGAGCGTACTGATTTTATTTTACTAAATTATTTAATTTTATTAACAAATCATTTCCCTCCCTCTCTTTCTGCCCCGAGTCTAATATTTAGGGTTGTCAATGGGTCGGGTTTGGTTCTAGATTGCTTGGGTATTTATTTATTTTATTAAATTAAATTGTTCATTTATTTATTTTATAAAATTGAGTAAATTATTATCCATAGATTTCTATTATTCAATTAATTTATAATTTATTAATAGGTTAGTGTCTAGGTTGGGAATAAACCTATTCACGGGTTTGGTAAGGTTCGGGTTGGGCTTCATCCTTATATCAACAAAACATATTTATGCCCAAGTTCAATGTCGCATCAATCGAGCCTAGATCTTGTGTCTAGCCCAGCTAGGAAGTTATTATTCTTTAAGACTATCATTTTGTCATAAAATTGTTTTCTAACAAATTATTTCCCTCTCGCTCCCTCCCTAAGTCCAATATTTAGTGTTGCCAATGAGTTGGATTTGGTTTTAGATAGATAGGAAATTTATTTATTTTTTACTTTCTTAAATTAATTTAATTATATTGATTTAGTTTAATGAATTCTTCAATTAATGAATAGTTTATTTTATTAATGAATTATTTTTCTCTCTCCCTAGAGCCTAAATTTTAGGGCTATCAACGAGTTGGGTCTTGTGTGGGATAGCTTGTACCTGTCCTGCCCGAATAATAAATGAAATTTTATTTATTTATTTTAGTAAATTATTACACATAAAATTTTAATTATTTGATTCGAACCGGTGGTCAATAATAAATGAATATTTATTTCTTTTATTAAATAAATTATTGATGTATTTATTTTATAAGATTAGGTAAATTATTATCCACAAATTTCTTTTTATTTAATTTACTAAATTATTCAAGTAATTATTAATTAATTTAACTAATAAATTATTTCACCATCTCTCCCGAAGGCTAATATTTAAGGGCCATCAATAGGTTAGGCCTTGGTTGGGATTAAACCTGTTCACGGGCCGACCAGGTTTGGATTGGGCTTTGTCTTTATATCAACAGAACATATTCAAACCCAAGTCTGAGCCTGGGTTGACCATCCGGCCTACATCTTGAGCCTAAGCCCGACCTTCATTTAAAGCCCAAAGCGTGGTTAGGAAATTTTTATTCTTTGTTTCTCTCTCATTTTCTAGTAATCTCTCTTTCATATTTGTTGTTGAACATGTAACTATTTACAATGATGCCATTAGTAAACCGCTAACTATTATGTCTTGTTTTAATAAGTTAAAAGATTTTGTTGATTTGATTTACTAGATTATTTAATACTTCTCTCTCTTTTTTATTGCTTCGTGTCTAATATTTTGGGTTTTCAATGGGTGGGGTAGCTTGGATATTTATTTATATTAAATTAAATTATTCATTTATTTATTTGATAAAATTAATTAAATTATCCATAAGGAAATTCTTTTTTTATCTCATTTTCTTTCCTAATTATTTATATATTTATGTTATTAAGTTAAAAATATTTATTGAATTTACTAAATTATTACTTTTATTGACAAACTCTCTCTCTCTCTCTCTCCCTCTCCCTCTTCGAGTTAGATATTTAGGGTTGTCAATGGGTTGGGTTTAGATTTAGATAGTTAGTAAATTATAGATTTTATTTATTTACTTAACTAAATTATGCAACTAATTAATGATTTAAATTATGAACAAATTATTTCTCTTTCTCTTTCTCTTTATAAAATGGATTAGTTTTGGTGTCAGATAGGCTGTACATGTCTTGTCCCAATAATAACTGAAATTTTATTTCTTTCTTTATTTGTTTTAATAGATTAAATAAATTACTCTCCATAAATTATTATTTAAGCTTGACCAATATTTACGGTTGTCAATGGTTCGGGTTTGGTTCTGGATTGCTTGGACTAGTTTTGCACCAATAATAAGTGAAATAGTTTGGACTGATTTCATCTATGTTTTTCTATGATGGCTTCCTTCTGGCAAAGTCTCGATAGATTTTATTGGATTTGTTAAATAAAGTGGATTATTTCTTCCTCAGCTTCTGTTATATCGATTACGGATTGACAGATTCGGTCGACATTGCATTGTTATGTTGTTTCCAAATTAGCCATGTTGGCTTTGGTTAATGCTCTGTAGTAACGGATTCTATTGGGTGGATTGTTTTAAGACGTTGAGTGTGATAACAATTCATAGTTTGGCACTAATAATGTGTTATTCGTTAGGGTTTTCAAAGACTTTTCTGATTATGAAATGTGCTATTAATATTTGTGGTTTTGAAATTCGAAGACCTCTTCTTTAATCTTGACAAATATAGAAGAGTTCGTTTGGCACAATGATGTTTACATAGCCAGATGGGATTAGTTTGAATATGTTGCTATAGATTCAGTTTGTTACTTATAAGTCTGATTGAGGGCATTTAGCTTATGGAGATTGATATAATGGGTTCGAATAATTTAAAATAGAGACATTAGGGGTGTAATACACTTGGTTCTTGTTAGTTGATGTGATTATGTCAAGTTATCTCCCCGAGTTTTTATAGGTTGTTTATATGGGTCTGTTTGGATTCATCGTTGTTTATTGCCTTTGTTTTGATTTGTGTAGGTCAAGTTTAATGCTTTGATGTAGTTGAGTTGATTTCCCAGCTTCTCTAATTATCATTGTTTTGCTTAAATTAGAATAGTTAGATTATCCGGTTTGTGGTATAAGATTTAATGGGTTGGTTTAAGATTGAATAGTGTGATTGGAGTTCTTCTAGGATCCGATCTTGGAGGTTAAACTGATTAAGTCAATTTTCAGGTTGATTTATTTTAGATTGTTTAGACATGTTTGTTTTGATTGATCTACGTTTATTGGTTTTTTATATTCCTGTGAGTAGGTCGGGTTTTATTTTATAAAAGATTTTAGTTGATTTCCTATTTTATCTAGGTATACCGAGTTTGTTTATATTAGTAAGTGTAGTTAATTGTTCTAATAAGCTTTGTTAGTGGGTATAGATTTGATCGATGGTTGTTTGGTTTGCTATGGCTTGGTGAGTTTTGGATAATTTGTAGTTGCTTCAACCAAGGTTTGGCTAGTCTCAGTTTCCCGGGATTTGAATGAATGTGTCTGATTCTCCTTAGCTATATCCGATCTCTACCAGATGGTTTTTTCTATGTTGAGTTGGATTCATTTCCATCAGGATTGGTTGGTTAGGAAGTGAATAATCTAAAATTGTCCGCATCTTGTTTCGTCTGGGTCGACTTTAGCTTATGTTAGACTAGATAGATTATGTCGATTTGGATAATCTTGGATTGTCTGGTCTGATTTCAGCTACGTTTTTCTTTGATGGCTTCCTTCTGTCAAAGTCTCGATAGATTTTATTGGATTTGTTAAATAAAGTGGATTTTTTCGTCCTAGGCTTCTGTTATATCGGTTACAGATTTACAGATTCGATCGACATTGCATTGTTATGTTGTTTCCAATTTGGGTTGGCCATGTTGGGTTTGGTTAATGCTTTGTAGTAACGGATTCTATTGGGTGGATTGATTTAAGACGTTGAGTGTGATAACAATTCATAGTTTGGCACTAATAATGTGTTATTCATTAGGGTTTTCAATGACTTTTCTGATTATGAAATGTGCTATGAATATTTGTGGTTTTGAATTTCGAAAACCTCTTCTTTAATCTTGACAAATCTAGATGAGTTCGTTTGGCACAATGATGTTTACATAGCCACAGGGGATTAGTTTGAATTTGTTACTATAGATTCAATTTGTTACTTATAAGTCTGAGTGAGGGCACTTTGCTTATGGAGATTGATATAATGGGTTCGAATAATTTAAAATAGAGACATTAGGGGTGTAATACACTTGGTTCTTGTCAGTTGATGTGATTAGGTCAAGTTATCTCCCCGAGTTTTTATAGGTTGTTTATATGGGTTTGTTTGGATTCGTCGTTGTTTATTGCCTTTGTTTTGATTTGTGTAGGTCAAGTTTAATGCTTTGATGGAGTTGAGTTGATTTCCCAACTTCTCTAATTATCATTGTTTTGCTTAAATTAGAACAGTGAGATTTTCCGGCTTGTGGTATAAGCTATAATGAGTTGGTTTAAGATTGAATAGTGTGATTGGAGTTGTACTATGATCATTCCTTGTAGGTTAAACTGATTAAGTCAATTTTATTTCTTTGATTTATCTTAGATTGTTTAGACGGGACTGTTGGGATTGATATACGTTTATTGGTTTTATATTCCAATGAGTTGGTCGGATTTTATTTTATAAAAGAGTTGAGTTGATTTCCTATTTTATCTACGTATGCCGAGTTTGTTTATATTAGTAAGGGGAGTCTATTATTCTAATAAGCTTTGTTAGTAGGTATAGATTTGATTGATGGTTGATTGGTTAGCCACGGCTTGGTGAGTTCTGATTATGAAATGTGCTATGAATATTTGTGGCTTTGAAATTCGAAAACTCTACTTTAATCTTGACAAATTTAGATGAGTTCGTTTGGCACAAGGATGTTTACGTGGCCAGAGGGGATCTATTACTATAGATTCAGTTTGTTACTTATAAGTCTGAGTGAGGGCATTTAGCTTATCGAGATTGACATAATGGGTTCGAATAAGTTAAAATAGAGACTTTAGGGGTGTAATACACTTGGTTCTTGTCAGCTGATGTGATTATGTCAAATTATCTCTCCGAGTTTTATAGGTTGTTTGTATGGGTTTGTTTGGATTCATCATTGTTTATTGGCCTTGAGTTGATTTCCTAGCTTCTCTAAATATCTTGGTTTTGCTTAAATTAGAACGGTGAGATTATCCGGCTTGTGGTACAAGTTATAATGGGTTGGTTTAAGATTGAATAGTGTGATTGGAGTTGTATTAGGATCAATTCTTATAAGTTAAACTGATTAAGTCAATTTTCAATTTTGATTTATTTTAGATTGTATAGACGTGTGTGTTTGAATTGATCTACATTTATTGGTTTTATATTCCCATGAGTAGGTCGGGCTTTATTTTATAAAAGAGTTGAATTGATTTCCTACTTTATCTAGGTATGCTGAGTTTGTTTATATTAGTAAGGGGAGTTAATTGTTCTAATAAGCTTTGTTAGTGGGTATAGATTTGATTGATGGTTGATTGGTTTGCCACGGCATGGTGAGTTTTGGATAATTTGTAGTTGCTTCAACCTAGGTTTGGTTAGAATCAGTTTCACGGGATTTGAATGAATGTGTTTGATTCTCCTTAACTTTATTCGATCTCTACCAGATGGTTTTTTCTATGTTGAGTTGGATTCATTTCCATAAGGATTTGTTGCTTAAGAAATGAATAATCTAAAATTGTCTGCATCTTGTTTCGGCTAGGTCGACTTTAGCTTAGGTTAGACTAGATAGATTAGGTCGATTTGGATAATCTTGGATTGTTTGTACTGATTTCAGCTACGTTTTTCTTTGATGGCTTCCTTCTGGCAAGGTCTCAATAGATTTTATTGGATTTATTAAATAAAGTGAATTATTTTGTCCTGCGCTTCTGTTATATCGGTTACGGATTAACAGATTCAACCGACATTGCATGGTTATGTTGTTTCCAATTTGGGTTGGCCATGTTGGGATTGATTAATGCTCGGTAGTAACAGATTCTATTGGGTGGATTGTTTTAAGACGGGGAGTGTGATAACAATTCATAGTTTGGCAATAATAATGTGTTATTCATTAGGATTTTTGAAAACTTTTTTGAATATGAAATGTAATATGAATATTTGTGGATTTGAAATTCAAAAAACCTCTTCTTTAATCCTTACAAGTCTATATGAGTTTGTTTGACACTAGGATGTTTACATTGCCAGAGGAGATTTGTTTGAATCTGTTATTATAGATTCTGTTTGGCACTAATAAGACCGAGTGAGGGGATTTAGCTCATGAAGATTGATATAATGGGTTGGAATAAGTTAAAATAGAGACTTTAGGGGTGTCATACACTTGGTTTTTCTCAATTCAAGTGATTATGACAAGTTATCTCTCTGAGTTTTTATAGGTTCTTTATATGGGTTTGTTTGGATTTGTCGTCGTTTATTGCCATTGTTTTGATTTGTTTAGGTCAAGTTTAACGCTTTGATGCTTATCTAAATATCTTGGTTTTGAGTAAATTAGAACACTGAGATTATCTGGCTTGTGGTATAAGTTGTAGTGGGTTGGTTTAAGATTGAATAGTGTGATTAGAGTTGTACTATGATCAGTTCTCGTAGGTTAAACTGATTAAGTGAATTTTCTTCTTTGATTTATTTTAGATGGTTTAGATGGGACTGTTTGGATTGATCTACGTTTATTGGTTTTATAGTTTGTCGGGTTTTATTTTATAAAAGAGTTGAGTTGATTTTTTACTTTAACTAGTTATGCCGAGTTTGTTTATATTAGTTAGGGGAGTCTATTGTTCTAATAAGCTTTGTTAGAGGGTATAGATTTGAGTGATGGTTGATTGATTTGCCACAACTAGGTGAGTTTTGGATAATGTGTAGTTGCTTCAACCTAGTTTTCGCTAGACTCCTTTTCACGGGATTTGAATGAATGTTTTTTATTCTCCTTAGCTATATATCCGATCTCCACCAGATGGTTTTTTTTTATGTTGAGTTGGATTCATTTGCATCAGGATTGGTGGGTTAGAAAGTGAATAATCTAAAATTGTCTGTATCTTCTTTCGGATGGATCAACATTAGCTTAGGTTTGACTAGGTAGATTTGGTCGGTCTGGATAATTTTGGATTGTTTGGACTGATTTCAGCTACGTTTTTCTATGATGCTTCCTTCTGGCAAGGTCTCAATAGATTTTATTGGATTTGTTAAATAAAGTGGATTATTTCGTCCCAGGCTTCTATAATATCGGTTATGGATTGACAGATTTGACCGAAATTGCATTGTTATATTGTTTCCAATTTGGGTTAGCCATGTTGGGTTTGGTTAATGCTCTGTAGTAACCGATTCTATTGAGTGGATTGTTTTAAGACAGTGAGTGTGATAACAATTCATAGTTTGGCACTAATAATGTGTTCTTCGTTAGGATTTTTGAAAATTTTTCTGAATATGAAATGTAATATGAAAATTTGTGGCTTTGAAATTCGGAAACCTCTTGTTTAATCTTTACAAGTCTATATGAGTTCGTTTGGCACAAGGATGTTTACGTAGCCAGAGAGGATTAGTTTGAATCTGTTAATATATATTCTGTTTGGCACTTATAAGACTGAGTGAGGGGATTTAGCTCATGAAGATTGATATAATGGGTTGGAATAAGTTAAAATAGAAACTTTAGGGGTGTAATACACTTGATTCTTCTCAATTCATGTGATAACGACAAGTTCTCTCTACGAGTTTTTATAGGTTGTTTATATGGTTTTGTTTGGATTCGTCGTTGTTTATTGCTTTTGTTTTGATTTGTGTAGGTCAAGTTTAACGCTTTGATGCTTCACTAAATATCTTGGTTTTGCTTAAATTAGAATAGTGAGAATATTCGGCTTGTGGTATAAGTTGTAATGGGTTGGTTTAAGATTGAATAGTGTGATTAGAATTGTACTAGGATCAGTTCTTGTAGGTTAAACTGATTAAGTGAATTTTCTTCTTTGATTTATTTTAGATTGTTTAGATGGGACTGTTTGGATTGATTTACGCTTATTGGTTTTATATTTCTATGATTTTGTCGTGTTTTATTTTATGAAAGATTTGAGTTGATTTACCACTTTATCTAGGTATGCCAAGTTTGTTTTTATTAGTAAGGGGAATTTATTGTTCTAATAAGCTTTGTTAGAGGGTATAGATTTGATTGATGGTTGATTGGTTTGCCACGGCTTGGTGAGTTTTGGATAATGTGTAGTTGCTTCAATGTAGGTTTGGCTAGACTCCTTTTTATGGGATTTGAATGAATGTTTTTTATTCTCCTTAGCTATATATCTGATCTCTACAATATGGTTTTTTCTATGTTGAGTTGGATTCATTTGCATAAGGATTGGTTGGTTAGAAAGTGAATAATCAAAAATTGTCCGCTTCTTCTTTCGGTTGGGTCGACATTAGCTTAGGTTTGACTAGATAGATTAGGTCGGTCTGGATAATCTTGGATAGTTTGGACTAAATTCAGCTACGTTTTTCTATGATGGCTTCCTTTTGGCAAGGTCTCAATAGATTTTATTGGATTTGTTAAATAAAGTGGATTATTTCGTCCTAGGCTTCTGTTATATCAATTACGGATTTACAGATTCGACCGACATTGCATTGTTATGTTGTTTCCCATATGGGTTGGCCATGTTGTGTTTGGTTAAAGCTTTGTAGTAACGGATTCTATTGGGTGGATTGTTTTAAGATGTTGAGTGTAATAACAATTCATAGTTTGGCACTAATAATGTGTTATTCGTTAGGGTTTTCAGAGACTTTTCTGATTATGAAATGTGTTATGAATATTTGTTGCTTTGAAATTCGAAAACCTCTTCTTTAATCTTGACAAATCTAGATGAGTTCGTTTGGCACAAGGATGTTTGCGTAGCCAAAGGGGATTCATTTGAATCTGTTACTATATATTTAGTTAGTTACATATAAGTCTGAGTGAGGGCATTTAGCTTATGGAGATTGATATAATGGGTTTGAATAAGTTAAAATAGAGACTTTAGGGGTGCATTACACTTGGTTTTTGTCAATTGATGTGATTATGTCAAGTTATCTCCTCGAGTTTTTATAGGTTGTTTATACGGGTTTGTTTGGATTCATCGTTGTTTATTGCCTTTGTTGTTATTTGTGTAGGTCAAGTTTAATGCTTTGATGGAGTTGAGTTGATTTCCCAGCTTCTCTAATTATCATTGTTTTGCTTAAATTAGAACACTGAGATTATCCGGCTTGTGGTATAAGATATAATGGGTTGGTTTAAGATTGAATAGTGTGATTAGAGTTGTACTAGGATCAATTCTTGTAGGTTAAACTGATTAAGTCAAATTTCAGTTTTGATTTATTTTAGATTGTTTAGACGTGTCTGTTTGGATTGAACTATGTTTATTGGTTTTATGTTCCTGTGAGTAGGTCGGGTTTTATTTTATAAAAGATTTTAGTTGATTTCCTATTTTATCTTGGTATGTCAAGTTTATTTATATTGGTAAGGGGAGTTAATTGTTCTAATAAGCTTTGTTAGTGGGTATAGATTTGATTGATGGTTGTTTGGTTTGCCATGGCATGGTGAGTTTTGGATAACTTTTAGTTGCTTCAACCATGGTTTGGCTAGACTCAGTTTCACGGGATTTGAATGAATGTGTTTAATTCTCCTTAGCTATATCCGATCTCTACCAGATGGTTTTTTCTATGTTGAGTTGGATTCATTTCCATTAGGATTAGTTGGTTAGGAAGTGAATAATCTAAAATTGTCCGCATCTTGTTTCGGCTGGGTCGACTTTAGCTTAGGTTAGATTAGATAGATTAGGTCGATTTGGATAATCATGGATTGTCTGGTCTGATTTCAGCTACGTTTTTCTTTGATGGCTTCCTTCTGGCAATGTCTCAATAGATTTTATTTGATTTATTAATTAAAGTGGATTATTCCATCCTAGGGTTCTGTTATATCGGTTACGGATTGACAGATTCGACCGACATTGCGTGGTTATGTTGTTTCCAATTTGGGTTGGCCATGTTGGGTTTGGTTAATGCTCTGTAGTAACAGATTCTATTGGATGGATTGTTTTAAGACGGTGAGTGTGATAACAATTCATAGTTTGGCACTAATAATGTGTTATTCGTTAGGATTTTCGAAAACTTTTCTGAATATGAAATGTAAAATGAATATTTGTGGCTTTGAAATTCGAAAACCACTTCTTTAATCCTTACAAGTCTATATGAGTTCGTTTGGCACAAGGATGTTTTCGTAGCCAAAGGAGATTAGTTTGAATCTGTTACTATAGATTCTGTTTGGCTCTTATAAGATTGAGTGAGGGGATTTAGCTCATGAAGATTGTTTATATGGGTTTAGGGGTGTAATACACTTGGTTCTTCTCAATTCATGTGATTATGACAAGTTATATCTCCGAGTTTTTATAGGTGTTTATATGGGTTTGTTTGGATTCGTCGTTGTTTATTGCTTTTGTTTTGATTTGTGTAGATCAAGTTTAACGCCTTGATGCTTTTCTAAATATATTCGTTTTGCTTAAATTAGAATAGTGAGATTATCCGGCTTGTGGTATAAGTTGTAATGGGTTGGTTTAAGATTGAATAGTGTGATTAGAGTTGTATTAGGATCAGTTCTTGTAAGTTAACTAAACTAATTAAGTGAATTTTCTTCTTTGATTTATTTTAGATTTTTTAGACAGGATTGTTTGGATTGATCTACATTTATTGGTTTTTAATTCCTATTACTTTGTTGGGTTTTATTTTATAAAAGTGTTGAGTTGATTTCCTATTTTATTTAGGTATGACGAGTTTGTTTATATTTGTAAGGAGAGTCTATTGTTCTAATAAGCTTTGTTAGTGGGTATACATTTGATTGATGGTTGATTGGTTTGCCACGACTTGGTGAGTTTTGGATAATGTGTAGTTGTTTCAACCTAGGTTTGGCTAGACTCCGTTTAACGGGATTTGATTGAATGTGTTTGATTCTCCTTAGTTATATATCCGATCTCTACCAGATGGTTTTCTCTATGTTGAGTTGGATTCATTTACATCAGGATTGGTTGGTTAGAAAGTGAATAATCTAAAATTGTCCGTATCTTCTTTCGATTGGGTCAACATTTGCTTAGGTTTGATTAAATAGATTAGCTCGGTCTAGATAATTTTGGATAGTTTGGACTGATTTCAGCTACGTTTTTCTATGATGGCTTCCTTCTGGAAAGTTCTCGATAGATTTTATTGGATTTGTTAAATAAAGTGGGTTATTTCGTCCGAAGCTTCTGCTATATCGGTTACCGATTGACAGATTCGACTGACATTGCATTGTTATGTTGTTTCCAATTTGGGTTGGCCATGGTGGGTTTGGTTAATGCTCTGTAGTAACTGATTCTATTGGGTGGATTGTTTTAAGATGTTGAGTGTGATAACAATTCATAGTTTGGCACTAATAATGTGTTATTGGTTAGGGTTTTCGAAGACTTTTCTGATTATGAAATGTGCTATGAATATTTGTGGCTTTGAAATTCGAAAACCTCTTCTTTAATCTCGACAAATCTAGATTAGTTTGTTTGGCACAATGATGTTTACATAGCCAGAGGGGATTCGTTTGAATCTATTACCAGGGGATTAGTTTGAATCTGTTTTTATAGATTCAGTTTGTTACTTACAAGTCTAAGTGAGGGCATTTAGCTTATGGAGATTGATATAATGGGTTCAAATAATTTAAAATAAAGACATTAGGGGTGTAATACATTTGGTTCTTGTTAATTAATGTGATTATGTCAAGTTATCTCCCCGAGTTTTTATAGGTTGTTTATTTGGGTTTGTTTGGATTCGTCATTGTTTATTGCCTTTGTTTTGATTTGTGTAGGTCAATTTTAACGCTTTGATGGAGTTGAGTTGATTTCCCAGCTTATCTAAATATCTAGGTTTTGCTTAAATTAGAACAATGAGATTATCTGGCTTGTGGTATATGTTATAATGGGTTGGTTTAAGATTGAATAGTTTGATTGGAGTTGTACTAGGATTAGTTCTTGTAGGTTAAACTGATTAAGTCAATTTTCAGTTTTGATTTATTTTAGATTGTTTAGACATGTCTGTTTGGATTGATCTATGCTTTTTGGTTTTATATTCGTGTGAGTTGGTTGGGTTTTTTTTTATAAAAGAGTTGAGTTGATTTCCTAATTTATCTAGGTATGCCAAGTTTGTTTATATTATTTAGGCGAGCTAATTGTTCTAATAAGCTTTGCTACTGGGTATAGATTTGATTGATGGTTGATTGGTTTGCCACGGCATGGTGAGTTTTGGATAATTTGTAGTTGCTTCAACCTAGGTTTGGTTAGACTTAGTTTCACGGGATTTGAATGAATGTGTTTGATTCTCCATAGCTATATCCTAACGATGTATCCTAAGGCAACATTTTTCTAAGTGATGTGAGAGTCTCAACTTTGTAAGGACTGACTCAAGGTCCCCTAACTGATGATTTTCCCCTTCTTTGTACTCTACTTTCTTGAAGGGCTTTTCAGCACCCTTGTTGATGAAGCTCCAACAAATCCCTTTAGAGGTGGTTTAAAGACCAGCGACGTTGATGCTGTGGAGATTGAAAGCACAAGATCCTTCTCAAGAACTTCAATTTCACTCTTTGATATTGGTGTAGTGATTGATGAAGCCATTACCTCAAAACGAGGTTGCCCTTCCCTTCTCCTCGACTTTGGTGTGTAATGAAGCATGGGGGATGATTGTTTATAAAGAGAGGAAGTTAATGATGGAGATGTTGGCAAGGTAGTAGATGCATATTGGTTTTGTAGAGGCTTCTTGTTACTACTTGAAGATGTATTTTCTTTTCGTGGACCGTGTCTTCCTTTCCTTCCAGACTTTCATTGCAGAAGGTTTCAGCACAAAGAACGAAAGACTTCTGATATGACCTTGTTAGCATAGAAATTAACATTGACAAAATGTGCTTCGGCTTTGTTGAAAGGCTCTATCTTGGTGACTAAATTCCTTTGTGTTCCATTACGGCAGTATTTGAAGCAATAGTGCATTGTTGAAGGAACTACCCTTGTTTCATGCAACCAAGGACGTTCCAAAAGTAGTTGATAGGACGTCTTGGCGTCGATGGCATGTAGAAGGTTCGAAGATGTCAAGTCCCCTATTTCTATCTCAAGACGCACCATGCCCAAATAACATTGTTCATTTTGATTGAAGCCTTGGATTGTCAATTTTCTCTTTAGCAATTCATCCTTGTCAATCCCAAGTTGTTTCATAACGGAGACTAGCATGATGTTGATGGTAGATCCACAATCAATGAGGATGTGTAACATCTTCTGTTCACGAACATATCCAACAACATACAAGGGTCTGTTGTGTGGATGTGACCCAAGTTGTAAATCCTCATTTATAAAGGTAATTGTTGACATGCAATTCGCACAGTCATCTCCTTTTTGGTACTTTGCTTTGGTACTTGTTGGGGAGAATCATAGTAATTGAAGTGCTTGGGTGAGGCTTAAGTGGGATGACACTTCCTTCAACTGCTTTGTTACTTCTTCATAACACATGGGGTGCTCTTGAAGAAGCCTTGTCGTGTCTTCGTCCTTGTCGGATGAAAAGCTTCTTCTATTGATGGTAATGTTTCCTCTTCGTCAACTATCACCATGTATGCTGCTACACACTTCTCTGGGAAAAGTTCTCTAGGCATGAATTCCTAAAGGATTATTGGAGTTGGATGAGGCTGTTGAAGCATTTCCTCCTTACTAGCTGGTAGTACTCGAGGTGGTTTCTTCTTTGGCACTTTCTTTTTTTTGGAGGCGTTGTGTACTCGTTGCCTTCTAGTCTACTTTGGTCTGGTTGATGCAGGGACAACGGGACGAGGAACCTTGTTCTTACACCAAGAGAGGACGCTCTATCCGATCTCATCTTGAGGAGATGTCTCTGAGTCACTAGAGTAGATGGAGATAGAGATAGTCTTGCCCCCATTTGAAATGATTCTTTTGGGTTGGTGTCATACCTTCTTCTTGGGTTTCTTATTGGTGAAGGTGGACCACCCATCTTCTATCTCATCTTTTGAAATTGATGGCTCTTCCCAATAGTCCAAGTCATCAGTCATCAGCTTATAGAGAGTTGGGATGTTGGGATTCCCGAACCTTGGCATGTCAGGATAGGCATAAACTGTGGTCACCTCTTGATCAAGGAGTATTTTGTCCTTCAAGACAAAACACTTTTTAGTTGGATGATTTATCATCTGATGGTACTGGTAATACTTGGGGTTGGTCACACGTCCTTGCTCTTCAGGGCGCTTGGGTGGTGGATGCTCAATCAATTTTGATTGGAGCAGCTGGCTGAGTATTTCTAGAATGTCAGAGTCAAGGAATGGATACTCCTTCTCTTCTAGATCCTTCATAGCAGGCCTAGACTTCTCTTGGCCTTGGTTTGCAAAAGATTTCACTTTAATCTCCATCTTCATCTTCTTGTCGGAGATCTTAACTTCCTTCTTAAGGTCCTTCTTAACTTCCTTCTTTGGAGGAGGAGGAGGTCTTAAGGTCCTTCTTAACTCCCTTCTTACCTTCCTTTCTTATCACGAGGATCACTTAGTTGGGGATTTCCATGCTTGGTTATCTGGATCTCCAAGTCATGAGCTCGAGTAGTTAATTCTTCAAAGGTGGTAGGCATGTTCCCTTTAAGACTATAGAGTAGTCTCTAATGCATCCCTTGGATGCATGTGTCTATGGCAGACGATTGACTGATTTGTTCCTTGCACTAAAGCAAGAGGTTTCTCCGCCGCTCAATGTAGTCGATGACAGACTCATCATTTCTTTGCCTTGTAATAGAAAGTTCTAGAAGTCCAATCGCTTGACGTGTACAGTAGAAGCGAGTGGGGAATTCTCTCTTAAGCTGGTTCCAACTGTCAATGGAGCTTGGCTGGAGGTTGGTATACCAATCAAATGCTGTAGACTTGAGGGAGCGAACAAATTGCTTTGGCATTTGGTCATCGTAGGTTCCCGCATTGTTGCAAGTCTCAATGAAGTGGACTATGTGCTGCTTTAGATTACCCTTGCCATTGAACTATTGGAACTTAGGAGGTTGGTAGCTAACTGGCATGCGCATCTCATCAATGCAGCGAGTGTATGGTTTGGCATACAATATAAAGGTTTGTGGAACTCCATATTGAGTCCTTATGGTGTCAGCGATCATGTACTAGAGTTGTTGCACTGTTAGAGAAGCGATAGAAACATGGGTGGTGTCTCGCATCATGTTTTACATGGTAACATGATCATGCTCTTATTGTTGTTGCTTCTGCTACTTTTGGAGGTTAAGAGTCATTAAGGAATGAATCCTAGAGGGTGAGAAGGTCCTTGACTGGGTTCTGCTTGGCGGTTTTGTATCTCCAATTTGTTCATCAAGAAGGAAATTTGGAGATCTTTCTCAGTGTTGGAGCTCTTGAGGTTTTTAATGGCTACGGTCATCTTCTGGAGTCGTTTTTCCATCATCGCAGCTTCTGTCATCATAACTGGTATGATGCTACTAGAAGTAGAGTAGGAGTTGTATGATGGAGAGGAGTATGACTCTGTTCTCGATGTAGTGCTGGATTGGTCATCTGAGAGAATGTGTTTTTCCCTTCAAATCAAAGTGTGAAGAGTTGAAGAGGCTTTGCTTCTACAGAGTAGCCAACTTGGTGATTTTACGTGTTGGGATCTCCACTAGAGATGATACCTGTACTTTGTTGGATTTTGCCATGGCACATGTGACGGCATGGTTGTAGGAAGAACCGAAAGCACCATTGCATGGTTGTTGCAATTGTTGACACAAAAGATGGGAGGAAGAGAGAGTTCCACCAGGCATGCCAGAAATTTGTTGACACAAATTTTATGTTTTTCAATTAACACAAAATATGGAGACTAATTACAAAAACAAATTTGGTAATAAGGGAAAATACAATGGATCTTAAAGAACAAGCCGGAAATCCATGACATAAGATGTATTGATGGGGTTGGCGCATGGACATGAAAAGAAAATGCCCAATTCGCATGCTAAGATGTATTAATGGGCTTGTTGGGCTTGTTTTGTCTTGTTTTGGTTTATTTTGACTTTTCTATGCTTAGTTGTCATTAGTTGTAGTTTTTTGGAAGGATTTCTATTTCAAAGCAGATTTGTTTTCCTAAATTAAAGGAATCATCATTAGTTAGGAGTTTCTTTATAAGATAATGATGTTTAATGCCTATATAAAGGCCACAACTATGTAACACGAAAATCAATCAATAATATAGATGTATTTTTAGCAAGCTTAGCTTTGCTTTCTTGTGTTCTTGGTAGAATACAATATCTTTACTTATCAAGGGAGTGATCAACCTTTGTGGCGTCTTCAAGATTGGGGTCTTTAAGGACTTAGTTTCCTTAAGGTTATAATCTGATCAACTACAGCTTGTTTTCTAGTTTCTAGGTGCGCATAACAACTTAATTCAAGAGTTCCTAGAGCAGGTCGTCTAGTGGGTTCTTATTAGTGTTCGTCGACCAGGGTCTTGTAAATGCCGCAACCGGCTATTTGTTCCCTGCCAAAACCTAGTAGGGACATTGATTCCATGAGGCCCAATCCGAGCTTAAGAAACCCCATTGTGCTCCTGTACTCCAGAAGTTCTGCTAGAGGAGCCACTCTCAATATCAGATGCAGTGAGATCGGAGGGAACTGATGACCCATTTTTGGAATTGGCATCCATTGCAAACTGGTTCCTGTAAGCCAAAGCAATGGTAAGGAGATCAATAGAAGGTTTGAATCGGCAAAGAGAAATGAAGGAATAGAGAGCGACCTGAAGAACTACAGAAATGGCGAGAGCGAGATCGAACACTATTATTGTCTTCAATTTTTATTACATCCTTTCCCTAAGGACTCGTACAAGAAAAGCAACTCATCTGTATAATACAAACTTTGCAAGGGAAATAAAGGGGATGCAAGGACCCTAGACCAAATTCTTAAAAAAAAACAAATTTGTGCTAGACAATTCAAAAGAGAAAATTCAAGACCGAGAATGCACCTAGTTCTCCTCCTAGAAAAAGAAATCAACTAAAGGTCTTAAAGGACCAGATTTAGTTGGAAATAGAATATTGGAATGAAAACAAAAGGATAGTCAGAGAAAGATTGCCGAGAAAAGAATGAACTATGACTTTAATTTAACAAACCCCCATGTAATTTTGAAAAAAAAAAAAAACTGCGGTTACAAACCTCAACAGGAGGTTTTTTCTTGATTGTTGTAATGCACGAACCACAGCTCTAGATCCAATGAGTTTTTTCTTGTCAATAGTGTAATCTGAACTTCTTGTTAAAGGATTTGTCATTCTAATTCTACCTGACCAACATTGCTGATCAATGGGTTTTGAGTTCTCCATCTAATCTATTCCTCCAGGACCATCAATCTTCCCTCTCAATGGCATTGTCCTCCTCCGCTCTGGTGTAGCCTTTCTCGTATTACTCAAATTGGGCGTTGGAGCGGCCTTCATCTTATTAGTCGGAAGTGAGAATGATTCCCCATGAAACGAAACTGATAAACTCCATGTAGAAGTGAACAACATTTTTGAAGCTACTGAAACTTCAGCAACATTGCTCGTCCTCGTCGAATCAGGCAAGTGGTGTGGTGGGTCGAGGAGCGATTGGACACCTCTACTCGGCAGACTGAGACCATTTGATCAAAGAAGACAATGGTGTTGAAGCGGTTGTCGAGGTAGTGGGCCTCGAAACAAGAGGAGGTGGGCATCGTCTAGAAGAAGAGGAGGAAATAGAAGAGGTGGAAGTGGAAGGGGACATGTACCTAGAAGTGATTTCTTTGGATTTCGGTCACCAAGAACCAACAATGCCATTGTCCTTTTCAAAAGGTAATAGGGGAATCCTTTTTGGATTTCGATGAATCTATTATTGTTGTGAGGAGGTAAAAGGAGTGCCTTGATGGAGAGGTCTATTGCAATCTTCTGGAGGGGGGAGTGCATCGCCATTCTACTGCAATGCGTGTGAGGAAGAAGAAGAATAGTGTTCGAGCGGATCATAGAGAGATGGGTAAAATAGGTATTTTGAAAAAAATGATAATCTCTTTAACGTTTTCCTTCTTGGTCCTTGATGTAAGGGAGGTATTTGTTGAATTTTTCAAAAATAGAGAGGTTTTTGTTAAAATGAAACTGTAGGGGAGGTTTTTATGATTGCCAGAGACTTCAGGGGAGATTTTTGTATTTTACCCAATTTAAAAAGTGAGAATGTTTCAATATTTAAGAGAAACATTGGAAGAGTTTTAATTCTTTTACCCTGTGTTTTGAAATGAAAGATATTAATGATGTGGCAAAAAATGATTGGATGGTCCAATAAATTTCTTATACTAAGGGTTAGAGGATATGAGCCTATAGAACTCAGGATCGGTTTGGACTAATCTCGACTAGACCTAATTTGTAACGATTGGCACGGTATCACCCCTTAACCCAGTTACTGGTTAGCTTGTTTCTGTTATTCCTCTTATTCGAAGAGAAGGCTCCTTTTGACGATAGATAAAAAAAGCCTATTTCACTATTTCATAGAATCTCAAACATTTACATGATAAAATGTTAAGCTCCATTTGGTTTGTGGGATGGCAAGGGGAATTATGGAATATTTTGGAAAATTCCTCTCTTCCCATGTTTAGCTTGTGGGATGTCATGAGATGGGATGGGAAATATCAATTTTTGGTATGTGGAGTCCCACCATTTTTTTTTTTTGGGGGGGGTGGGGGACAAGTGGGAATGTAGGATTAATTTAGGAGAAGAAAAACACCTTTCTTGTAGTATTTGAAAGAGTTAATACTAGAACCATGACCCATAAATAAATTATTAATTATTTAATTTAATTAAAATAGATAATTTATCAATGAAAAATAATTTCATGATTTATAATTACCAATTAAATCATGGGTATTAATAAAATGTAATATTAATAACAACTTATAAACTAATAAAATGTAACATGTTAATTCATTAAATAATAATGGATTTTAAACAATTAATATCTATAAAATACTAAATGATTAAAAAGTATTATTAACTAATTAATAATTAATTCTTAATTAATAATTGGGTAAAATATAAAAACATATCCTGAAGTTTTTTGACAATCATAAAAACCTCCTCCGGGTTTCACTTTAATAAAATCCTTCCCTGAACTTTTGGAAAACCAAACACATACCTCCCTTTTGTCACTAACCAGATGGAAAATTGTCAAGTTACAAAATTGCCCCTAACTAATTATGAGGACATAAGCATTATATTTTTAAAATGTCAAAAATGTCCTTCACTTGATTCACTCAACTTTAGATAAACATTTGTTACACCAGCCACAACTGATGATAAAGGAAGGAAATAGAGCGTCAAATATAGTTGGCGATAAAGGATGGAGTAATGAGAAAGAACAACCTACAGCTGGGGACATGGGAAATTACCCAACAATAGCACAATAGTTTTTTGCTAAGGCCAGAGAGAATGGGAAAGCTAAATGAGAAGGCCAAGGAGTTGGTTGCCACGACACCCGAACATGGAGTTCAAAGGAAAACTGAGAATGGAATGGAGAAAGGCCCCACTACCGGGGCCACCCGCCTAGAAGAGTCCATTTTAATTAGCAATCTCTCTCTGGGCCTTCCAATTTTTCACTTCTTAAGCTGTTGATGCTGACATGGTGTGTTAAATTTTTCTAAAATATTTTTTTTTGCCCTTGAAATGACTCAATTTTGATTACTTTGATTTCTGTTTTGGTTGGTTGTTTGGTGGTGGTGATGGAATTTACCTCAGCCCCCACAAGCCACAAGGAGGTGCCCCACAACTAGAAGTATAAATCGACCTTGGACCTACCCGAACGGCCTGGCACAATGGTTCATGGGTTGTGCTAGGTTTGGCACGATCATGTGGGCCATGTTGGGCCTGGGGTTTTAGGTCAACAAGCCAGCATGGCGACCCAACCCGTAGCTTGGCCCAGCATGGCCCATATATATTATTTATATATATTTATATATATTTTATATAATAATATATAGTATATAATATATTAATAAAATAAATAATTTTTTTAATTTTACTATACTGATTTATTTAATTATTGTATATATAAGCAATTGTATACACAAAATTCGTATAAAATTAAAATTTTAACTTTTTTGTCAATTTTTTTTTAAATAAATAGCTTTGGCCCGATGCACGGCCCAACCTGGCCCAAGACTCAACCCACGGGCCTGGGCTATGGGTCGTGCTAGGCTTACCCCAAAATTTTCATTGGGGAGGGTAGCACGGCCCGTAACGGCTCGCGGGCTAGTACTGCATGACCCACACTTTGCACGGACCACCTGCGGGTCATGCCGTGCTAGCCCAAAATGACTCACTTTACACCTCTACCCACAACGTCCCACAACACATCCTAACTGCCATGTATTGGGAACATCTCTTGATGATAGTACAGGAAATGATAAGGAATCATTAGGAGATGTTCCGGTTGGGATGTGCTGTGAGACATTGTGGGGCGCTGATTTGAACTAATGGCGGCATGAGTTCTACTTGTGCTTCCATGATTCCATCTCACGTCTGAAGAGAAGAAAAGAATTGATGTGATGCAAATAGTCAAAGTGAATAAAACCTCATTGATCTATTCACTTCGTAGAAATCTTGTACTTTGCCTCTTTATGTTCTGATAATTGATAAGAATTTGTTCATTCTCATTAAATTGAGTAATTAGCTTTTAGAAACAGTTACAAAACCAAAACTCACTCACAACCTCTTTTCTTATGAGTCATGGCAGACATGACCTCCTATATGTTTTTGTATTTCAAGTCCACATTCAATAGGTGATCTTGTTTTCTAGGGTTCCAGAAATGAGCTAGATACCCATCTCAGGTCCCTTTATGAAAAACTCAATTGTTAGATTGTGTAAGCGGTTACTACCTTCAACCTGTGTGATTGATTCAGGTCTCAGGCCTTACAGAGTAACCTTTAAATGATCTATAATTTCTTCTTGTGCTCTCATGAAAAGTTTATGGTTTGTTGAATGCTGCCTCTCTTATTGATTCAATGGAGTTTCAGGGGAAAGTCTACGGTGGTTGAATTTGAATATTGCTTCTCTTCTTGACTCAATGGAGTTTCAGGGGTAGGAGATTGAAAGAGAAGAAAGAGGATGACAAATGGTGATTTAGGTTAAAGTTTCTTTTAGGCTAACCTATACCTTTCCTTTCCTCTCCCTACTTTTTTCTTCAAACCAAACATAGCCTTAGTATTATTTTAGTAAAGGGTTTGACTATGATATGGAAAAGATATGGTATCGGAAAAATTATATCCAAAAAACTATCATATCTTATGTGAAATCATATACAAAAGGGAGGTATGTATTGGGTTTTTTAAAAGTTCAGGGAGGTTTTTATATTTTACCCTTGGTAATTAATTATATATTTATCAATATTATTTAATTATAAAATTATTTTATTAAAATATTATTGATTAATCTATATATATATATATATATATATATATATATATATATTAAAACAAAGCGGTCAAGAAATTTTCTCCTTTTTTTTGAAATTTTTATTTTTTTATTCCATGTCATTTTTTAAAGAACTAATGAGATGCTCTCCTTCCCAAACAATCTATTCTCCTAAAATTTATCCTAAATTACCTCCCCACTTTCTGCTAAATCATCTCCAATTCCTATTTATCTCCTAACTTATCTCCACTGTTTTCAAAACCAGACTAGACCGGACAGTCGGACCGGAAAAATCAAGAACCGGTCACCTGACTGGTTCCGTTTTCCTCCAAAACCGCTTTTTCCCTCAAAACTATTGATTTTGGTTAGCAAACCGCTGAATCGGCTGGTTAACCGTTCGAATGGTTTTGACCGTTTTCCAATTTTTTTAATTTTTTTATTTTTTTGTCAGAACAGGCCGACCATTCGAGTCAAACGATTAGACCGTTCAAACCGGTAACCGGACCCCTGACCAGTTCGGTCACCGGTTCATTTTTAAAAACCATGCTTATCTCTAATTTACAAGAGAACTAACGGGGACCCATGTGATGCACAGGATTTCAGCTAAGCTTGTTCATCGAACTGATTTAACCAACCAGCCTGACCAACTCGACCTAAATTGCTTAGTTTTTAATATTTTCGGTTGAAATTGGGATCGGTTTCATTCTGGCCATTTGTAAATTGACCAAAATTGAATGACCTAATCACAAATATATTTTAAATATAATTTTTAATATGGAAAAGGGGTGAAATTCCCATATTTATTAGTCTCAAATATGTTATATTATAAATTTACTTTTTAATAATGTTAATATAATTTTTAAAATTTAAAATTAAGTTTTCAATATAATCTTTTAAACCAATTGAGCAAACTGAAAATTAACCAAAACCAATACAACTCGATTTAGTTGGTTTTCACTAATGGTCAGTAGATTTCGGGTAACCAACTCCAAAAACCTGACCATGTCAATTTGGTTGGCCAAATAGCTTACAACCGATCTAAACCAGGTTGTGATTAACACTCATAATTTCATCTAAATTAATATTTTAATCTCTAATAAATAAAAGTAGTTTAATCAACATTAATAATTAAAAACTTATAGTGAAAATGCATAATAATTGAAAATATATTGATAATGAAAATAAAATAGATAACTAATAAAATAAAATAATTACAAAAATTACAAAAATAATAAAAATATATTAAGTTAGTCATGAATATTGTAATCTCAAAAATACAATAAATATAATAAGTATAATATATTAAATTTAAAATGTTAAATAACAGTAGTTTAATATCCAGTAAATATATAGATTTATAATAATTATTGACAATATATTTATAAAAACTATAAATAATTGCTGAAAATACAAAAAATTATTAATTTTAGTATAGTAAATATATAATAATTATTTATCAAACATTTGCTTCTCTTCTTCTATTCCCATCCTCTTCCCATGGCACCATGGCTTCCTATTTTTTATCCACCTCTTTGATAATTTTCAAGTAGGCTTCCTTCATTGCCAAATATTGCACATATTATTTTTTAATCCACACTTTTAAATCTCTTTACAGAAACCACAGTTTCTTAGCAATAATTGTAGAGAAGATGGGGGTTAATATTGTAATTTACTGCTGTATTTTATCATTATTGTAAGGACAAGATTGTCCATTTACACAATATATAAATATATCTCTTTCTGGGCGTGTGGCATAGTAACAAACACAACCAAATCATGTTTCTCGATTGTTTCATCTCTGTTTTGTCTGGAACTGACAATAATGTTCATGCTTGAGCCCTCCACCTTACACACACCAAACACAACTCCAAAGACTCCAATCCAAAAACCTATGTTCATTACTGATATTTTAAAATGTGTAGGTGAGATGTGAGGTATCCTACTACCTGGAGGCTTGGGGCATTGGTTCACTTGAGCACAAAAGCCTCATGAAGAGGGAAAGGTGTTCTATTCTTGTTCTTGTTCAGCTGTTCTTTTCTTTTCTTTCTTTCTTTGTTGATGTGTGCATGTGGTGCATGAGGCGTACTCGAGGCAAACATTTATGCAAAAGGCAATTGAGGTGTATGCCTTATGCATCTGAGGTGTAAGCTTCAAAGGCATCCACACCTCCAGAGTGCCTCAGGGCATTTTGAGTGCACCTTGCCTGGAGGGACACTTCCAGGCCTGATACCTAAAATGCCTTTTAAGCATACAGCCATAAATTTTCAAATCTGAAAGGAATTAATTTATCTAGAGGTTCCCTATAAATGCAATCAACACGTGGTCAAACAATGGCTTGGGGAGGGACATTTGAGATAATTGGAGAAATGGTCTTCCTAGTCAATTGGCACTAAGAACCCATCAAGTTTCACCAACACATGAACACGACATCATCTTGATTGTTCAACCATGTAAAAGCTTTGCCCAGGGGCAGAAAACCCAACATGGTAGGCATAACTCTATTGAAGGAAAACTGGACTACATTGAAGTAACCAGTGCACCAAGGTTTACTCCATTTCATCCTAATGTTATTGAGCTCTCTCCAGAAACCAGGTTTGGGGCTATGATGCTATCTACATCAGAGCCATAAACCACAGTAATCGTTTCATCTCCCAACCTCTTGTTAATTGACATTGAGTGTGCTCCCCAATGAAGAAACCCAATAGAGAGAACTTCAACATATTCCAAATTACTAGATACTACCAACAACGTTTGCTACCTTTTTGCAACTCCAATCACATGTCCTTGAAACCCAAACACTTCTCACCACCCCAGCTTCCATTTTCTCCAGTTTACTTTCCTATAGCATCATCACCATATCAGGCCCCATCTTCTTAACGAATGAATGCGCAAACAATCCTTCTCCTGGAATAGAGAACCCTTACTCCATAAAACTGTTTTGAACTTTATCAAAGAAACAAAATTTATGTGCCTCCTCCCCTCCTATCCCTCGACAAAAAGGCACATTATCCCCCGCTTTATCAATCAATCCCCAAGGTAGCTGGAGTGTCTATCAATTTTTTTTTGTTAGCCCTTCACTCGGCTTAGCCATTTCCTTTCCTCCTCCACTAAGAATTTCTTGTTTGATAGTGACTGGTAATCATGTGGTGTCTTCGAAGGCAATGAATGACACCTTGAGGAATTCTCCTAATGTAAGAATTTAGACATCATCCACTTGGAGACTAACTTATAACCCAGCATACCCAATTCACTATTTGTATTGTCTTGTAGAGCCTGCTCCTTTGCGCTGAACATTTGAGCAAGCACCACCTCCACAGTAAGGGTGTTTATCAACTATGATCTCCCCCTCCTGGCTCAGCCTCATAAATGACTAGACCAGTGATTTAAAAGGCACGCTTGGGGTATGTGCCTCGTCCAGGTCCTAGGCGCACCCCTTTCAAAAGGCGCAGGCGTGCACCTTTTTAAAATTTTGTGCTTTTTGCTTTATTTTTTTGAGTCTAATGGCTGGGTCAGGGGTTCTACCCCCGGATCCCCAACCATGCCCCTCGAGGCAAGCCCAAAGAAGTCTATGTTAGGGTCTGAAATTCTTATTTCTCATATAAAAAATAATGATTTTATTACTTTCATTGCCTTTTAAGAAGATATTTTATTGCAAGGAATGAATGAACAGCATTGTTGACATACTAGCAAGGAGGATCAACTCTGAGTTTGGTTGGGTCAAACGGAATACAAATGGGATGGCGGATACCCTAGTTAAACAGGGGGCAAATAGTGAAAGAATGGTAGGATTCATCTAATGGACGCCATAAAGATTGCGGAATGGGTGGGTAAATTTCAAAAATTTTCCTACATTCTCCCAACTGGGAATCGTATTCCCTAAATTTAGAATACAATATTCAAGGATCCTACTTGTATCATAATCGAACCAGATCTAAACCAAAAGAGAAGGGAGGAATTATACCTGATCCAGAGAAGAAGTATCTCCCAAAGTTGGTGTTCACGCCCAAAGAGGACACCAAGATCCGCTCCTGCTGAAGATGACACAGCTGTAGGTGGAACGGAACCAGTAGAGTGCGTCCTACACACTGAATCCTTCGCAAGAATCCATTGGAAACTCAGAGCACCAAATCTTTTCAGTCTTTTCCGCAAAACTGATGTCAAGAACCGATTTCTTGATTTCTTTCTTCGCAAGAAGGGAACCAGTTGGGCTTATTTGTATGGCGTGGGACCCAAGCATTGATCTACACACCAGCCACATGGGTTCGGCCCAGCCTTTATTACAAGGCCCAGCCGAATTCACTAAAAAGCTCAGTGAACCCCTGAGCCCATCGCATGGATCCTATGGGCCCAACACTTACATTAAGTGGTCCCTGGGCCAAGCCATCTTATAAAAACCCAGGGGCTGTGGGCAGGTGCAAGATTATCCCATCAGGTACTATTCTAAATGGCCTTACACTTAACCTCTCAGCCCTTAATGATCAAGCACTACCCGACAAGAGAGGACCTCTCCCTCGGTTGCAAGGAACAGTGCCGCACTCTCTACTCACATGGATCCCGGGAATTAAAACCATTTGCAAACATTTCAAAACCATATGTATATATATATATATAAATTTTGTAAAACAAAATTCCAACGATTGAAATCAACTGCCGGCAGTTTGATTTCCATCAGAGAGAGTGCATTCCCGATCATTACCTTTGTCCGACAAAGGGGCTGATCCTGTCACTATGACCACCCACTCAGATGAATTCTCAGACTACCCCAACATGCCCAGGTTTTGACCCCCACTAAGGATCTCACTGATTGGAGACAGCCCGATCCGACACCTAGTGAAGTGTCATAATCGAGTCTAGGGGTTAGGTGTAACTTTCCAGTTTTGCCCATCTGTCTCCAAGGTCCAGGGCAATACTAGAAATTTGGTCCGGTTCAAGGATTCGAGTAATCACATACTACATGTGCCTTGGGTCTTACCCTGGTGGCCGAGACAGGCCATCCCAACACTTGGTGGCACACCAGTATCAGCCTTGGCAGGATAAATCTCCCCAGACTTATCCAATGGCTGTGAACATTTAAAACTAACACGAGTCTCAATAAGTGTCCAGTTTTAGGGTCTTACATAGAATTATACCAAACAACATGAATCAAACATGCACTTTATTTATTTACACTAAATATCAAAAGTACATCAAATCGGATTGAAGCTAAGGGCATACAAAACTGTCTAACAGCTCCCACTTGCACTTAGGTCCAATCTGGTACAAGCCGGAGTCCCATACTTTCCACGTGTTTCTCAAACACCTTCTGTGTCAGTGGCTTAGTCAATGAGTCTGCCACATTATCCGCTGATGCTACCTTCTGAATTAGGACGTCCCCTCTACCAATGATCTCCCGCAGTACGTGGTACTTCCTCTCGATGTGCTTTGACTTCGAGTGGGCCCGAGGCTCTTTACCTTGGGCGATCGCTCCATTGTTGTCACACAACAACAGGATGGGTGATGTGCTGGACGGAATCACTCCCAATTCGTGTATGAATTTCTTCATCCACACGGCTTCCTTGGCAGCTTCACTTGCGGCAATGTACTTGGCCTCAGTTGTGGAATCTGCAGTGGACCCCTGTTTGTTGCTTTTCCAGCAAACAGCACACGATCCTATCGTGAGAACATTCCCAGATGTAGACTTTCTATCATCTGGATCCGACTGGAAATCAGCATCAGTATACCCTAGAACTTGTAGTGAACTACCATCGAATACCAGACAAAACTCTTTTGTCCTTCGAAGGTATTTGAGTATGTTCTTCACAGCAGTCCAATGCTCCTGCTCTGGGTTGGCCTGGAATCTGCTTACCACACTCACCACTTGAGCAATGTCCGAGCGAGTGCATAGCATGGCATACATGATGCTCCCTACGGCTGAGGCATAGGGAATGTCTCTCATGCCCTCAATCTCCTCAGAAGTCTTGGGAGACATCTTCTTGGAGAGAGTGACTCTGTGCCTGAACGGAACGTTTCCTTTCTTGGAGTTCTCCATGCTATATCTTTTGAAAATTTTGTCAATGTAAGCAGCCTGGGATAATCCAATTATTTGCTTCGATCTATCTCTATAGAGTCGAAGACCTAGTATATATGAAGCTTCTCCAAGATCTTTCATGGAGAACTGCTGTGATAGCCATACCTTGACTGAAGTCAACATTCCTACATCATTCCCAATGAGTAGGAGGATATCGTCCACGTACAACACCAAAAAGGTGATCTTATAACTACTGGACTTCCTGTAAACACATGGTTCATCCGGATTCTGCTCAAAGTCAAACATTATGACGGCAGAATCAAAACGGATGTTCCAACTCCTAGAAGTCTGCTTAAGTCCATATATGGATCTATTAAGTTTACATACCATGTGTTCCTAACCAGCAGCAATGAAGCCTTGCGGCTGCTGCATGTAGATATCTTCACTAAGATCTCCATTCAGGAACGCGGTTTTGACATCCATCTGCCAAATCTCATAGTCATGGTATGCTGCTACAGCTAGCAGGATCCTAATGGATTTAAGCATGGCCACGGGCGAAAAGGTTTTCTCATAATCGATGCCTTCTTTCTGAGTATACCCTTTCGCCACCAAACGAGCTTTGTAGGTCTCAATCCTGCCATCGGAGCCTTTCTTCCTCTTGTAGGTCCATTTGTAACCAATTGCTTTTACCCCGGAGGGCGGATCTACTAGAGTCCAGACTCCATTGGTCTCCATCGAGTCCATTTCAGCTCTCATGGCCTCCACCCACTTCTGGGAATCTATGTCTAACATAGCTTCCGCGTAAGTTATGGGATCCTCCTCACTAGTCAAGGCTTCCACCAGGTAACTATCCTGGTCATAACCATATCGGACTGGTGGTCTGGATACCTGAGTGGATCTTCTAGGTTGGTCACTACTTGGAACTTGTGGAACATCTCCCACTGCTCCCGAGCTCTCCTCATCAAGAACTATTTCTTGACGATAGGAGTCCAGGATGTATTCGGTTTCCAAGAATTGGGCATTTCGATTGTAGAACACTTTCTGCTCACTTGGGTCATAGAATAGATAACCTACCGAATCTTTTGGGTAGCCTATAAATAGGCAACGTCTGGTTTTGGTTTCCAACTTGTCCGCACTTGTTCTTTTAACATGTGCTGGACAACCCCAAATCTTCAAGTGTCTTACACTTGGCTTCCTTCCGGTCCATAGTTCATATGGAATTTTTGGAACCGATTTGGTTGGAACCCAATTCAGCACGCAGATAGCAGTCTCTAATACATATCCCCAAAAGGATGTGGGTAATTCTGAGTGTACGAGAAGTGACCGGACCATGTCCAACAAGTTCCTATTCCTCCTCTCTGAAACACTGTTGAGTTGAGGTGTAGCAGGAGGAGCTAATTGTGACACTATCCCGTTGACCTTCAAGTAGTCCCTGAATTCGTCAAAGAGATACTCACCACCTCAATCCGATTGAAGGGCCTTAATTTGTCTCCCCAACTGTTTCTCGACTTCGTGTCTGAACTCTTTGAACTTTTCAAAAGATTCAGACTTGTGTCTCATTAGGTACACATAACCATATCGTGAAAAATCATCTGTAAAGGTGATGAAATACATGTGTTGATTCCGTGTCCTAACACTCAGGGGACCACATACATCAATATGTATTAGGTCAAGTGTGCCTACACATCTTTTAGGCTTACCATCAAATGGCCGCTTAGTCATCTTACCTTGGAGGCAAGGCTCACAAGTGGGAAGATTTTCTATGGTTAGAAAATCCAAAGGACCAGTTTTGTGATTCGGTCAACACCGATATGGCCAAGTCGGTAATGCCATAGGCACGTGGGACTTACTGTATCACGAATCCTTTTCTTGGGATTTTTGACCGACGTAGTTTCGGTTAAGTTAGTTTCCAGAGAAGGATGTAGAACATAGAGACCGTTCTCCAGTTCCCCGCATGCGATGGATTTGTTGTTCCGTTTAACAGTAATCACATTACTAAAATAAACAGTATATCCATCAATACAGTTTAGAAACAGAAATTAAATTTCTTCTCAAGTTCTGTACATAAAGACAACAAGCACTCCTTCTCTAAAGACTAATTCTACGGTTCTTATTGCCTTAGCTGCAACACTTGCAGTCGTTCTCAAGAATAGTGTCATTTCGCCTTCACTCAATCTTCTGCTAACTTTGAACCCCTGCAGTGAGTTACATGCATGAGTTGAAGCCCCGGAGTCAACACACCAGGACACAGAAGTAACTAACATATTAGTTTCTATGACACAAGTTTCGATGTTACCTTTCTTAGATTCCAGGTAGGCAGGACAGTTCCTCTTTCAATGGCCGGTCTGCTTGTAGAAGTGACAGACATCAGATGCCTTGTTCTTCTTTTGCTTCTTAAGCTTGGCAGCTTTCTTCTGGGGCTTCTTTGCCTTTCTATTTTTCTTGCCCGATTTGTTAGCTTCAGCAAGCATAACCATAGGCTCATCCTTCTTGAGTAGATCCTCGGCCCTCTGCAACATATTGCTGAGTTCCTAGATGCTAACATGCAGCTTGTTCATGTTGTAGTTCATTGTGAACGCATTGAAGGAAGAGGGCAAAGAATTTAGGATGGCATCCACTTGCGTGCCAAGATCTAGCCCAGATCCAAGGGCTTCGAGTTCGTTAATGTAGCCCATCATCCGAAGACAATGGTCATGAACTTTCTGCCCTTTGGACATCTGCGCGGTCATGAACAGTTTCAGGACCTTCTATCGAGTAGAACAGTTCTGCTCTTCATACATTGTCTTTAAACTATCCAATATGTCCTTGGCTAGTTCGATCTGATCGAACTGCCTCTGTATTGAGTTGTCCAGTGAAGCAATGACAAAGCAGCGGGCTAGGGAGTTCTTATCCTCCCAATCTTGGTAGTCCCTTCTACGGGCCTCAGAAGCCCTATCACCCGAACACTCTGGGGCAGGATTTTTACCACCTTATCTAACTTTTCGGAAGTTAGGACCAGCATAAGATTTCTGTACTAGTCGGCATAGTTTGGGCCCTTAAGCTTGTTATCGTCTAGAAGCTTTGCGAATTGACCGTTTGCCATTTTTTGATAAAACAACAAAGACGTTAGTCCACAACCTTAGTTTGATTCATGTTACCTACATAGATATGGTTTTTAATCTATGTTTCATTCCCATTTGTTCATCTCTGAGATTTCCCTCATTTCTTAGTGATGGAGACGGCGAAATGTCTCTGGAAATGTGGGAAATCACATAGGGTGTGTGAAGCCAACTGTTTCAACTGCATAACTTCACCACCTTTCTGTGACGGATCATATCCACTCATCAAATGAGTTTCCCTTTGGCTTCTGTCAGACAAGGTTCAGAGCCATTTTCAGGTAAACCTTTCTGTCCAGTGAGTGCTCACCCATCATATTCAGGTTACGCCAAGGTACCGTGAGAGAGTTTCCATTTTCTGGTGAAGCCCCTCCCACATCGGTCTATGACGCCCCTATCATCTAATGAAACACTCTGACAGACCCAACAACAAATGGATAGCCCAATTTTATGGTGTGTTTCCTCATTACTGAAGGACCCATCATTGTGCTAATGACGAAAGGCCTTTAGAGAGTCCATCATATGGATCTCCCTATCACATGCACTCATATTTGCTGGAGGGAACAAAATTATGCCCTAGTTCTAATTTTAGGTCAAACCAGAGCGGCTCCCACTGACTTTCATAAAGTCAGATTTCTGGTGGGCCTTAATCGGCTAGGGTTTCCGCATGCATCCCTTTTCAGGGTTGTGGGGCCCACCAAGTAAGGAGGGGTCATCCAATGACCTTAAGGGACACCATGGCAATGATGTGCATTCAGTCATGGTGTGCGCAAGAGCCACTAACGAGTCATCATGGGCCAAATCCTTATGGCCCATGGTCGCAGCACATCAAACATCCAAACATCATATGTAAAGGAAGAATTGAGCCAATCAATTAACTGCTGTAAAGCCCATTGAACAACCCATTTAAAATCCAAAACATTAACAATTAATGTCGACTAGGTATATGGGCTGAATCGCAGTTAGCAGTTCGGCCCATACAGCTTTTCTCACAAGAATGGGCTTTTGCAGTTTTAACCTTTTAAAACTGGGCTTTACAGGTGGGCCGAATTAATCCCTGCAATTGAACATCAGATTTGGAACTGCAAGAGGGAAAAAATTGGACTGAAAACAGTTCCCTTCAAACCCTAGATTCGGTCCAAACAGTTTTGGTCCAATCTAGTCCGAAATTGTCCAAAACTGATTTTCAATTCAAGAATTAATTCATGAAAGATCTGAAATTAATAATTTTGATTTTAAACAATCACAAATCAAATATGGACTGTTCGCACCACCTGCAAAACAAAGGTTAATCACTAGGGTTGTAGTTTCACAAACTGCAAATTGCAGAAAGCGATCTCTCCATCTGCAAATCTCCAGCGCCGCCTTCTTCTCCCTTCTTCTTCAATCAAGAAAATAATAAAAAAATAGAAATCCTATTTCTATTAATTAATTACATTCTTGATCAAATCCTATACATCCAGTCTAGAAAATAAAAATAAAAAAAGAAAAATAATTATTTACAGACCGAATTGAATGAATAAAATTAAAAGGGTGCGCAGACCATCTACGCCAAATCTGCACTGCGATCTCCAGGTTCGAACAGTCCATTAAATCAAAATAAATAAAGAACAGTTCTAAATAAATTTTGGATTTAACAGAAATTAATTTCAGATCAATTGCCCTTAACAGTTTCTTGAAATAAAGAAAATAATCTGCGCAAATCTTGGCAGAACATCTTCTGTTCATCTACGCAAGTTCAGATCCGATTTTCTTTTGGTTCAAGATTCGAACCTATGGCTCTGATACCACTGAGAGAATGGTAGGATCCATCTAATGGATGCCATAAAGATTGTGGAATGGGTGGGAAAATTTCAAAAATTTTTCTACCTTCTCCCAACTGGGAATCGTATTCCCTAAATTTAGAATATAATATTCAAGGATCCTACTTGTACCATAATCGAACCAGATCTGAACCAAAAGGGAATGGAGGAATTATACCTAATCCAGATAAGCAGTATCTCCCAAAGTTGGTGTTCATGCCCAAAGAGGACACCAAGATCCACTCCTGATGAAGATGACACAGCTGTAGGTGGAACGGAACCAGCAGAGTGTGTCCTACACACTGAATCCTTCGCAAGAATCCATTGGAAACTCAGAGCACCAAATCTTTTCAGTCTTTTCCGCAAAACTGATGTCAAGAACCGATTTCTTGATTTCTTTCTTCTTCAAAGATCGAATCTTGTAAGAAAGAATGGCGGTGGCTGGAGGAGAACTCCTGAAGTGAAGATGGCTGAAATTGCTTCTCTTCTTTCTGGAGTGTGTATGAGATTTAATCTCAATTCGCAGGATGATCTCTTGCACACAACCCTAGGTTCGAAATCTGATTTTTTGATCCTTTGGGGTTTCTCCTCTTTTCTTCTTGATTAAGAAACCTCCTAATTAGGAGTTATCCTAATCCAAATCAGTATTTGGATAGGGGATGATCTTAATCCTATCTGCAGATTAAGTTAGCTTGCTCCTGATCTTATCAGGAGGTTACCAGATTCAAATCTGATTTGAATTTGGTCTCCCAGAGTGGATAGGGTTAAAGGCCCAATCCTTTTGTTAACTTTAATCTCAGATCCGCCCCATAGATGGGTGATCATATCAGCCCAGCTCGAAATGGGCTTTTGGCCCATTAAGTGTTCAGTGCTTAACTAGTTTCCAATCTGCTGCCCAGTTGGGCTTCTTTGTATGGCGTGGGACCCAAGCATTGATCTTCACACCAGCAACATGGGTTCGGCTCAGGCTTTATTACAAGGCCTAGCCGAATTCACTAAAAAGCTCAGTGAACCCCTGAGCCCATCGCATGGACCCTATGGGCCCAACACTTACATTAAGTGGTCCCTGGGCCAAGCCATCTTATAAAAACCCAGGGACTGTGGGCAGGTGCAAGATTAGCCCATCAGGTACTATCCTAAATGGCCTTACACTTAACCTTTCAGCCCTTAATGATCAAGCATTGCCCGACAAGAGAGGACCTCTCCCTCGGCTGCAAGGAACAATGCCGCACTATATCATATATAAATTTTGCAAAACAAAATTCCATCGATTGAAATCAACTGCCGACAGTTTGGTTTCCATCAGAGAGATTGCACTCCCGATCATTACCTTTGTCCGACAAAGGGACTGATCCTGTCACTATGACCACCCACTCAGATGAATTCTCAAACTACCCCAACATGCCTAGGTTTTGACCCCCACTAAGGATCTCACTGATTGACATATCAAAGACAGCCTGATCCGACACCTAGTGAAATGTCACAATCGAGTCTAGGGGTCAGGTGTAACTTTCCAGTTTTGCCCATCTGTCTCCAAGGTCCAGGGCAATATTGGAAATCTGGTCCGGTTCAAGGATTCGAGTAATCCCATATTGCATATGCCTTATGTCTTACCCTGGTGGCCGAGACAGGACATCCCAACACTTGGTGGCACACCAGTATCAGCCTTGGCAAGATAAATCTCCCTAGACTTATCCAATGGCTATGAATATTTAAAACTAACACGAGTCTCAATAAGTGTCCAGTTTTAGGGTCTTACACAGAATTATACCAAACAACATGAATCAAACATGCACTTTATTTATTTACACTAAATATCAAAAGTACATCAAATCGGATTGAAGCTAAGGGCATACAAAACTGCCTAACAAATAGATCTACCTTGTACTGGGCAGAACTGTAGCTAATTGTATGTGGTTGCAGATTAGATTAATGCTTTTCTGCAACCTATAACTGTTGTAACTGATTGTAACTTTTTCTTTGTTGTTAATTAAAAAACAAGATTTTTGCTGATAAAAAAATGAATAAATGAACAACATTAGCAAATAGGGGGTTCTCGGGCCTCGTGGGGCGTGGTACAAAGGCGACTCATAGAATCAAGAATGCAATATATTTTACATCACATTAGCTACTTGGAGCAATGCAATTAAGGTAAAAAAGAGATTGTGGGTTTTACATGCTTGAAAATGCTTTATATATTTGCTTTTATTTTTAAATTTTCATTTGAATATGCTTTACATGTTATGTTTGTGTATTTTAATTTTAGATAATAGGTTTTTAAAACATTTATTTTGAAACTTAAGTTTATATTTTTTATTAACATTATGTTTAATATTTTTTGATATTTTTTGCATTTTTTAAATTGTTTGGCATTTTTTTTTGAATTTCTGACTTTTTTTTATTTTTCAGCTTTTTTTATTTTTTAGCTTTTTTTTTGTAATTTTGCACCTTGCTTAAAAAGGCGCACGCCTTGCCTTGCGCTTTGTACCTCAAGCGCAAATTGGCCCTTGCGCTTTTAAAACACTGGACTAGACACTCAAAGATTTGTTGTGGGAGGCCGCTAATGCATATTTCTCTAGCTACTCTTCCCCTACCACCGCCATTGAGCACACTTTATTTGCCTTGTACCTATTGTTGTGACTCATGAAGTGGGCTTTTTTGGCAAACAGAGTTTCACCTAAAATCCCCACCTGAGTCTCCTCTAACTCCTCTCCCTCTCTACTAGAGGTGGTCATTGCTGGCTCTTTACCTATGGATACAATTTGTGACCTCCACTAGTCCTGTCTAGGCAGATTTGGCCTCAAAGGTGTGTTTCTAATAGAAATACCTTCTATGTCTTTGAATTGGCAAAGGATTCACTGCCTAGTTAGCCCCTAGGTCCCTTGAAACTCTCCCATTGTTGGTATGCTGGTCTTGACCTACCAACCTGTGGCCAAACTAATGTTTGTCTCACCTAGCTTATATTTGTACCATTTCCCCCCTCATGTTGCAGCACCCTTGACTCTCTATTGGCTGCTCCTACCCTCATTAGGTGAGACCATTGGGGGGTTAGGCACCTACCAGATGCTGGAGTGAACAATTTGAAGATGCATAAATGCATTCCTTAAAGAGACTTCTGCCTATCTCCAAGCATCTCACTAGAAACTCTGTACCTTTTCTTTGGAATTTGAATATATTTTTTACAGCGATCTATTATTTAAATGAACCCTGCAACCATTATAGCCTGGCCCACTGTTTTGGGCAACCCTTTGACAACACCGGCTGCCAATTCTAGGCAACCATGGCACAACCATTGAATCCTAAGTCACGGCTACTGCATCAAATCTGTTTAGATACAAACAAGATACAAGAAGTGAATGCCATGACCTTTGTATCCGTTCAGTGTGAACTGTTGGTTGCTGCTTTTTCTGAATTAGCCATTATCATCTTGAGGATATTTGTAGAAGTGGTTGCAAATATTGTAACTCTAAAAGTGATATCTAAAGTTACAATTTTCTTATATTGGTAAATAGCTTTAAAGTATGTATGGAGCACATGTTTTATTGCTCATATAACTTCTATAGCTCTGTATTTTAATATTGTTGAGCAAAGCAACTGCTACAATCATAGGAGACCATGTAAGGAGAAATTTACATTCTTTATGATGACTTTTTTCCCCTTTTTCTTGGATTGCCTTAATTAGCTTGTAGTTTTCGTTGGATTACAAGTTTTCAGCCAGCAACATATTTCCATTAATGCCTTTACCAAAACATATTTCTAGCATTGCTTTTGATCAGTAAAACTGTCTGTATTGATGGTATGATTTTTAATCAATGTTTTAGCTTTTGTTATATATACTTTTAATTTTAATTGGTTTGAACATTGTACATACATGGAAAGCAGGTGTAGTAGACTATTCTGTTATCAATTTCTTTACCTGTTTATTATATCCCCAATTTGATTAATTTTATATATGTCAAAAGTTCTCAAGGATACAATCTTTTAGTATATGCCTTTGATAATCTAAGATCCAGGTAAGTTTTGCATGCTTGCAGAGGGGGTGTCATTATATATCTATTATTGATTTATATATCTGTTGATTTTTTCTTTAATTGAATGAGTTTTATGTAAATCTCCTTATGATTATTATTTGGATTTTTAGTTTAGATAAGTGTTTTATAGATACCGAGATTACTTTCTGGGGACATCGTTTAATAGGAAAATAGATACAATTCACAGCTAGGTGATTTTGTCTGTTTTGCAGTCATATATATATATATATATTTTGTCAATAACCAAGATTTCATTAAATGATTAAAAAAGGAGTACATGGAAGGGGAGCTAAAATATCTTAACTCCCCACAACTGTCACCCATAATACAACAATAGTTACAATTGAGCCCAAAAAATAGAATTCCTATTCACCCCTTGTCTAGATAATCCATAAAAGAATTAACACTTCTTTTTATCCACGTGCATCGAACTACTATGTCCTTGGTCAGCCATTTAAATTTCCTTTTTTCATTGCTGTAACTCCAGAGTCTTGAGTTGTCTTAGTAGGAATCTTCTGAACTAAAAAAAAATATGAAAGAAAGTAGTTTCTTGAAGAGAGAAGGAGAAGAAGAGAAGAAGAGAAGTTGAAAAGAAAAGAGAGCAATAATCTGGCCGCCCCCTTCACTTATTATTTATACTAAAATAATAGTACAGTACAAAGACAACTATGCCCTTATAGGGCGACAAAACATAAAATAGCATATATAACACTCAAAAACATAATAAAATTTGGACTCACATAACTACTGTGGTCCCCACCTCCTATCTAACAAATAACATAAAACATCTACTCAGAAAAACATCATAAAACTAATTAATCTTCAACACTCCCCCTCAAGTTGGGAGTAAATGTCACACATTCCCAACTTGCGTAGATCATGTTCAAGCTTGTTCTTTGCCTCCCCTTTAGTGAGAACATCAGCTAGCTGCAACTCTGAAGAGACACAAGGCAAACAAACTTCTCTGGTTGTTACCCTTTCTCTTATAAAGTGTCTATCAACTTCAATGTGTTTTGTCCTATCTTGTTGAATTGGAGTGTGGGCAATATTGATTCCAGCCTGATTGTCATAGTATAACATCATAGGTTCCTCTACTTTCACCCTAATCTCACTCAAAAGAGATCTAGCCCAAATAAGTTCTGAGACACCATGAAACATGGATCTATACTCAGCCTCTGCACTTGACCTTGCCACAACCACTTGCTTCTTACTCTTCCATGAGATCAAGTTTCCACCAACAAAGGTACACACTCCTGATGTAGACCTCTTGTCATCTAAGCATCCTGCCCAGTCTGCATTTGTATAGGATTCTAGCTTGAGTGTGTGTGTGTGATGTTGAGACTTGAGTGTGTGTGATAATTTTTTGTCTCATGATATTGTTTCTCTTCTTGTATGGTTTCTAACAACGAAGCTCGACTCGACTTTGATCCATGCTCTCCACTCAAAGTTGCAGTTTCTACGTGGTCATGGAGTTATGGAGCCATGATTGGCCGGCTTGACGAAGGGACAAAATGCCGATTAACCCATTTGGTGGTCGTCGCTGTGGACCACAACGCTTTTGATCGCTGCAAATTCATACATCCCCACTGCTATTTCCTCACTACCCCAACCCTAGGCATCGGCTTTGCTGCTGTGAAATGGTTGGTGACAGTAGATCACTACCTCAACTTCAGTCGTAGGAGAATCGCCTTCTTGCTCACTGTCCTGGAATTGGGCTATTGTTGTTGAAAGTTGCCTGGGCGTTAGTGAAAGAGAAGAGAAAGGGGAGGAGAGAAAGGGGAAGGGAAATAAGAGAAATCAGGGAGAGAGAGAGAGGGAGAGAGAAGGAGAAAGAGAGAAATGTGAAGGAATTTGAGGTAGAAGAGATTATCGCCACTGCTGTTCATGTATCGTGAGGTCGGGGAAGATGAACAGTGTTTTCTCCCAGTTGTCCTTATTACAAGGGTAGTATAGGGATTAAGAAATATTACAACGGAAAGCTGATGGAAGGAGGTCTTTGTCTCATGGTCATAGTACAAGGGGTCTTTGTCGCAAAATAAAGTACAGGGGGGGTCTTTGTCATAAACCCCATAATATAGGGGGTCTTTGTAATTTACCCAAAAATAATTTAAGCACCAATTATTTAACAATGATATGATTTTAAAAATGATGAAATAAAATCACGCAGTTTACTCATATAGTTGGGATGAGCTTGAATTCTGCGTGAAGAAGATTTTGGGACTTAAACAAATATTTTGTGCCTTACCACAAAAATAATTAAATATAAACTAACAATATTTCTTCTACACAAAGTACATACATATATGCATGGATGGATAAGTGATTAAAGGTAAAGTAGACTTGGGTTTAGTTAATCGGGGCTAGGTTTAAGCTGAAGCCTCAGTAAAGGCCTAATCACAAGTAAATTGGGTCAAGTTCTTATTTTATTGTTAAATCCAAGCCCAGTCCAAAGCTGGAAGATACAACAAGTCTAATCGGTGCCAAGGCAATGAAGTAGAAACTAGAAAGTAGAAACCAACAGTTTTATTGAATTTTTTTTGAGCGGTTTTATTGAATTTTACTTCCCTGTAATATGAAAAATCAGAGTGAACCTGTGAACCACCGTTTTATCGTAAACCTGCTACCTGATATCATAAGAAAGAGGGAATCGATTTACCTTCAAAACAGGGGATCTCTTCCCTACTCTAAATTGTGAATTATGACCGTTAAGAGTGTCTCGTTGTTCTTTTCCCAACGGCACTGAACTGAGAAGGATTCGCCGGCAGAGATATTATCCCAGGGCATAGAACGACAAGGCCTTATTCACAATTCCTGTTCTTGACATATCCCTGTTTCATTGATGATCGCCGGATGAAGTTATTAGTTCTTTCTCTTTGGGTCTTCTTCAAGATCTGGTTTCTTCATCACAGTCTTTCTGCGGCACTGAACAACAGGTTTATACAGATCTAGTTCTTAAGAGAGTCCTGTTTCACAATCTCACCGGGTAAGGTTATTGGCTCGATAATGCTCGCTCTTCTTAAGATCTTGTTCCATTGATCTATTTTCATTCTAATTTCTTATACAACGAAAAATGCATTGATCTGTTCCATTGGTTCTGGTTTTTTGTGGTTTCCGTTTTTTGTCTTTGAATGGAGATTCGAACGGCTTCACTTTTGATTTTAGTTAGGTTACCCTCGTTTTTTTTTTTGGTTTGGAGAACTTGCTTAGTTTGATTTCAACTTGCTTACTCTCTGCCTCAAAAGAAAATCTCTAGTTCTTTTGATTGGCTAATCGGTAGGACTATTTACTTTTGCTTTCTTCTTTTTTCTTCCTTCAATTCCGAAGTCTATGCTTCTCTTCTGGCTTAATTTCATATAAGTATAGTTATAGATGTATAATGCTTATCAGTGGCATCGGGTGTTCAAAGTAACTATTTTGAAGACCTTCCAGTGTACCTTTTTGTTCAATTCAGGTTTCACAGAACTCTGTCAAGATAATTTCATTATGTCTCATATTGTGATCTTTCTTTCTCGTTTTATCTATTGCTTGAATTTCTAGGTTAAGCAGTGTTTCAGAGGATTCTATTAAGAATTATTTTAACTGTGTTATTTATATTTGATTCCCGCAATTTTTCCTTGTGGAATTATGGTGGACTAATCCAAAATAGTTAACACGAGATACCCTTTCCCATGGCAATAAAATAGGTGGATCTTTCAATTCCAGCAGTCTCTCCACCTCTTCAGCTCTTCCAACTCCCAATTGTTTGCATTCCTTCTGAATTTGGTAGCCCCAACTACATTATTTCCAATCTGTTCATAGCAGTCCTTGATGAAACAATGCTCCATGGCAGGTTTTACCAAGAATAACTTTTGATCATTGGCCAATCTCTTTGTCCAAGGACGATTTAAGAGGAAGGGGTCCATCTCCTTTCCAGTTTGAGAATATGTGGCTTTATCACCCAGGATTCAAAGAAGAAGTTAGGGAGTGCTGGACAAAGAATAACCCAAGGGTTAACTGGGAGGGTATGAAGTTCCATCTGAAGATAAAACAGTTGAGAACAAAAATCAAGGATTGGAACATACAATAGTTTGGGAGACTAGGGGAAAAAAAGCAAGAGCCAAGAGGTAATTGATCAAATTGAGATCTTGGACAATAAAGAAGTTGAAGGAACCTTTGGAAAAAGGGAAAAGCAGGAGAGAGGGACCTTAAGGAAGGCATTGGAAGACATCTTGTTTAAAGAAGAAATAAGTTAAGGATAAAAGATCATACAGAATTGGATAAAAGGAAGGGGATATTAATACAAAGTTCTTCCATGCTCTAGCAAATGATAGGAGGAAAAACTTCATTTCTAAGTTAGAGATTGAAGGTGAAACAACTAAACAACTAAAGCACCAGGTCTAGATGGGTTTAAGATGGCTTTTTTCAATTCCTTAGTAAGGGGGGGGGGGGTAATTAATCTAGGGTTGAACTCAACATTCAGTGCATTGATTCCGAAAAAAGTTGGGGTAAGTCATCCTAAGGAGTTTAGATTCATTAGCTTGGTTAGTAGCTTGTATAAATTCATCATTAAGGTGTTATCTCAAAGACCTAAATCTTTGCTCCCTTCTATTAACTCCCCAAATCAAGGAGCTTTTGTTATGGATAAGCTGATCGTTGATCAAATTCTAATTGCCAATGATAGTGCAGAGGAGGTGAAAAGAAATGAAAAAAAGGGCTTGGTTTGTAAACTTGATTTGGAGAAAGCTTATGATTTGGTGGGTTGGGACTTTCTATTGGAGGTAATGAGAAATTATGGGTTTAGAGATAAGTGGTGTAAGTGGGTTCAAAGTTGTGTAAGTACTTGTCACTATTCAATTTTGGTAAATGGTATAGTTGTGGACCACTTCCTAGTTATCAAGGGAATTAGACAAGGGGACCCCTATCCCCGTTCTTATTCACCTTAGTGGATGATGTGCTTGGTATCCTAATCCAAAGAGCAAATAGTAGGGGTCTGGTGAGAGGTTGGAGAGTGGGAAGGGAAAGAGTGCTTATCACTTACCTACAATTTGTTGATGAAACCATATTATTTTGTGAGGGAGATGATAGAAGATGGGTGGGAGATCTGAAAGTGGTGATCCAAGTGTTTGAGAAGATGTCAAATTTGAGAATTAACTTCAATAAGAGCTGAGTGGTGGGGATCAATATGGATGAAAGAGAGGTGTCAGAGTGTGTAACTATTTTGGGCTATGAAGTATCTCGGTGTACATTGACCTTCATTGCTGAAATCATAAATCTTTTTTCTTCTTGCCGTTTGTCTCTATCTTAGGCTAATGTTCTTGTTTCGGTAGTGTATAGTCTTCTTGATCTGATAGGGTACTTCTCTGATTTCAATCTTGTATATCTGATTTTAGATCTTTCTATGTTAGCTTTCAGCTTGCTGATTGTTCTTTTTCTTGAGGCTTTTCTTTTTAGGTAGATTGTTGTTCCCTTTGTTTTGTAGATTGCTGCTATATTAGTGTTTTAACAGTCCCTATTTCTTAGGATTGCTGATTGTTTGATAGATTGCTTTCTTTGATTAGTGCACATTAGTTTCTTTAGTACTTTGATAGAGGAGATGGCAGCAACCAACCATCAATGGCATTCTGAAAGAGCACAAGTTAGAAGGCAGCAAGGTCTTCACAATGTGGACACATATACAGCTCTATCTGTGCAAATAAGTGCTATTAGCAAGAAAATAGATGAGATGCAGATGGCAGCCATGCATGTGCAGTCCATGACTTGTGATTGGTGTGGGGGAGGCCCTATCAGTACTGAATGCCAAGCTGTCAATCAGTCTATGCAACCTCCAAAACAGGTAGGCTTTGTTGGCCACTTTCCAAGGCAGCAATACAGTGAGTACCCTTGTGCCTTTAACCCCGGATGGGGGGATACTCGAATCAGTCATGGCCAAATCAACATGTGCGAATCCCTTACCCCAAAACTTCTATTAGCCGGAAAAGAAATCTAACCTAGAGGAGCTGATGAACAAGTTCATAGCTAGTGTTGAAACAAGATTTCAGATCCAAGAAGCAGCAATAAAGAACTTGGAGAAGCAAGTCAAGCAGTTGGCACAAATGATTTCAGCAAGAATACCAGGCACTCTATCAGGTAACACTAAATTGAATCCAATAGGTGGTGAGGAGCTGCCAGAGGTGGAGAAGGCAAGGGCTGAAAACAAGGTTAGCATATTGTCCGACACCCATGCGCTTTGCATACAAGAGGGAGGAACTGCAAGGGAAGAGAGTGAAAAGATGCAAGGCATGGCAGCATACCTGAATGCCAATCCATAGTTTCAAGGGAAAGAGTGTCTCAAGTTGGATGGCTTGGATACCCCGCCAATACCAACAAGCAAGCCTTCAACCCAAGAGCCGCCCCCCCTTGAGCTGAAGCAACCCCCTCCACATCTGGAGTATGCTTTCTTAGATGCACCATCAGCCTTACCGGTAATCATATCAGCAGCCTTAACCCAATTGTGGAAAGACAAATTGTTGTGGGTGTCTCGGGAACACACGACAGCTTTAGCTTGGAAGATGTCATTGATGATGAGGTTAGTGGATGTTTTTAGGCCAACGGTCGGTACCTCACTAGAAGGTCGAGCTTTAGACCAAAAACAAGCGCTTGTTTTGAGGCAAACCAATACTAATGAGCAGTCATAAACTCTCTTAATTGTTTTCTGCTTTTCTTATTCGTAGCATTTGAGTTCAGTTTTGTTGCTTAGGCTGTTAATTGGGTAGATTGCTGCTTTCTATGTGTTTTGTTTGTCTCATTCATATCGTTTGAGTTGAGTTTAGTTTTGTTGTTGTCTCCGGATGTTAATTGAATAAGTTGCTGATCTCTCTTTCTAGTTTTATGTGATTCTTAGTAGCTAGAGGCTTCCTATCAAAGGAGCTATTACAGAATTCAGAATAATCTTCCAGGAAGTCCTCTAAACCCCTCTCCTTACTTGATAATGTTCTTCATGCAATTACCCCTATTTGCTGGATTTATTGTGGGTCTCTAATACTAGGAACATTGAGGACAATGTTCATCTTAAGTGTGGGGGAGTTAGACTGTGGCTATGCACTTCAATCAACCCAACACTTATATACATGCATTGACAAGCCAAATAGACTGAAGATCCCCTCGAGATCATTGCTGTTTATTAGGTGAATTCAAAGAGGGAATACAATGAGTTGAGGGAGACCACTGTATGTGTCAGTTTTTATTCTTGTGAATGATCCAACTAAGCACCATGCATGAAGTTAAGGGAGCTGAATATGACTTTCATCATGACCAACCCTAACTACCTTCATGTGTATGATGCACTTGATTGAATTATTAATGATCACTCAAGCTAGTCCATATCTGAATTGCTAATGCATGAGGTTCAACAATTGAAAAAGGCAAAAGAAAAAAAAAAGAAAAAGGACAAAGTCCAATTGACTCCACTGTCATGAACTGAATAGTAAAACTAGCGGTTTATGATATAAGTTTAGTCCCAACTCTGCTATTCTGAGTTGAATAGTAAAACTAGCAACTTGGAATATGAGTATTGTTATTTGCCTCAAGCCTGTGACCAGTGTGAGATGGAGCATAAAATGCACTCACACCAAAAAAAAAAAAGAGAAAAAGAAAAAGAAGAAAGAAGAAAATACCCCGTGTGAGATGGAGCATAAAATGCACTCACACCAAAAGAAAAGAAAAAGAGAAAAAGAAAAAGAAGAAAGAAGAAAATACCCTGTGTGAGATGGAACATAAAATGCACTCACACAAAAAAAAATAGGGGAAAGAAAAGAAAAAATTCGGTGACGGCTGAGGTTCAAAGGGACAAAAGTTAGTTGAACATTCAATGAGGTGCAGTGACAGATTTGAGACCTAGCAAAGTGATGGTTAATTTTGGCGGTCAATGAGCTAATTTACATATTGAATGGAAGTGAATGTTGGAACTTGAAGAATCTCATATTCTCCCCTTCCTTGTCTCTTATGTATGTGATAAGAATGGTAGTTCATAGGAATGGATCAGAATACTTACACAAGTTTCCCGACTACTCAATGCATTCTCCTCCTAAAAATTCATCCGGTAAATGGTGAGAATAAGGGGGGATGATCAGTTTATGGCTGATGTCTTTGCTTGAGGACAAGCAAAAGCTTAAGTGTGGGGGTGTTTGATGTGTGCACAATTTACATATAAATTCTGATGTTTTATGCATGGTTTTGGTGCTGATTTGTGTAAAGTTTTACCCCAATTCAGCTTAAAGAAAAGAAAGCACAAAACCAAGAAAAAGGAGCTAAATTGGAGGTGATTCAGCCCAATTGGATCAAAAGCCTAGCTGAGAGATCAAAGGAGGGTCATTCGGCCCATGAAGCCCATGTTGCACTCTTTGGGAGAACCCAAAGAGAGAGCCCAGCCGCAGCCTTCCAAGAGAGCTTATTTGGCCCAGCAAGGAGGATGCTCATTTGCAGCTCAAGAGCAGCCCAAGGAGGCTAAGGGCGGCAGTTTCTAGAGGATTCAAGAGAGGCTAAGGGTGGCAACTTCTAGAAGATTCAAGAGAGGGCTGAGGGGAAAACTATATAAGGAGAAATCTTGGAGGGAAAAGGGGTTCAACTCCTTGAAATTTAAACACTTCTTGGCTGGTTCAAACCCTTGGTGTGCAACTCCTTGGGTGAAAACTGAATTGGTTCGAATTCTTGGAGGGAGAAGAGAGAGAGAGGCAAACAAGAGAGAAGAAAGGAGAATATTCAAGAAGCTTCAAGAGAGGAAGAGAAGCTGATTTCGAATTTGGGAGAAGAAGCCATTGGAGGAGATCAATCTAGGTGTCCTTCTTCCTTGATTTCTACACATTTGGTAATCGAATTTAGCTAGGGATTATGTGTAATTTCTCCATTAATTTTTCTTTCTTGCTGTAATTGAAGCATGATTTCTGTAATTTCAGATCTGTAATTAGCTTTCTAGGTTCATTCAAATGGATTAGATACTATCTTGATGTTTCTTGATTAGAAATTTCATTGCTAGAACTGTTAGCCGAGTTGATCTTGATTTTTGTAATGTCTGAATTGCTTGAGAAAGAATTTAGGCAATCTTAATTTTGTTTGGTCGAATTGTTCTTGATTCTTGGAAGTTCTAGAGTGCTTGAGAAAGATTAGAAATTCGGATCTGCTAATCAAGAACCAAATTGAATGCAAGGTTAGAGATAACTTGCACAATTCGGATGGTGATCATTCAAGCTGAATGATGCCCTAGAATGTCTAGATCTTAATGCATGCATGGGGATTAGATTCTTGATAGAGATATAAGAATCATCACTCATGCATAGATTGAACATGCGCTTGAGAGAGGCTGTTCATTGCCTTAGGGTTTCACCAAACCAAGGCTGAATCCTAATCTAGTCGAATGGCCTAGAGAACTAATTGCTAAATCAATTCTGTGCATATTTAGTTTGTCTTCTCAATTTGCATGCAAGGTGTTTGATCCAATATGTTAGAGATAGTTTGCTAGTTAGGAATTCAATTTTAGGTTAGATATACAATTCGATTTATCAGATAATAGAAGGCTGATTTATTACTAGTAGTTGCTGCATAAGTCCTCGTGGGAAACGATACTCTATTCATCACTCTATTACTTGTGCGGCTAGTGCACTTGCTAGTGTAGCAGATACGCATCACCTGTGCTTGACCATCATATAAAGCCCAGATTGCGAATATGAAATTTTTATTCTTTATTTTTCTCACTCTCATGCCTAATTATCTATATATTTATGTTATATAGTTAAAAATTTTATTTATTTAATTTTCTATGTTATTTAATTTTATTAACAAAATTTAATAATTTATTCAATTATTCAATTATTTATTAAGAGGTATAGTCAGGGTTGGGATTAATCCTATTCATGGGTTGGGCTTTGTCTATCAACAAAACATATTCAAGCCCATGTTTGAGCCCAAACCAACCACCAACTATTTAATTTTATTAACTATTTATTTTCCTCTCTCTCTCTCTCCCTCCCCATGTTCAATTAAGGTTGACAATGGGTTGGGTTTGGATCTAGATAGCTTGGATATTTATTTATTTTAATAAAATTGTGTAAACTATTATCCGTTGATTTTATTTATTTACTTAACTAAATTATTTAATTAATTAATAATTTATTTTACAAACAAATTACTTCTCTTTGTCTCTCCCTTTTAGGGCTATCAACGGGTTAGTTCTGGTGTGAGATAGGCTGTACATGTCTCGTCCTTATTTATTTTACTAAATTAAATCACATTTATTTATTTTAAGAAGTTAAATAAATTATTCTCTATAAATCATGGACAAGTAGGTCTGGTGTTGTGTTATAGGTTGTGACTCCGTTTTTTGATGAGGTTGAAAGGTGTTCCATCATAGAGGGATGCGACAAGTTGGTACTGGATTTTTTGTAAGGGGTTGCGACAGGTAGAAATGTTGAAGACATCGAGTGTGAGGAGACATGTACAATGATAAGAGAGAGGACACATCCTCAGCTGATATCCCAATCTCCCCAAAACTTTGGTAACTAGGTAATTCTTTTGGTTCTCAATTTTATTTTGATAGGCAAGTACTGTCTTTCTTTTTTTATCGATTGTTTAGAGATTAGTGATTTTAGTCTGAGTTGGTTCCGAATGATGTGCTTTGCTTAAATTTTCTAACTCAGTTATAATACATTTTTTAGTCTTTTCTTCCTAGTTACACTAAGAACAGTTGTTTGTGGTATTTTGCAACAATTTATAGAGGTTTGAGATAGTTTTAGGGACTTGTTAGATGCTTGGATTTCGTGGATTTTATTCTATTTTCCTTTAGAGCTTTGGTTCAATCGTGCAATCTCTCTCCTATCTCTCTCCTCGGGTGAAGTGCTTGTTATTTTTGCTTTTTGAGTACCAAAACATAACCCACTTGTGAAGGGGTACCTTTCCCCTATGCCCAGTCCTTGCCAATGTTTCCCTGAAGGGTGCAATGCCTACCTTCATCTCATCATACAAAGGCACCATCGCTCTATGGAAACTCTGCATTGGCTAACTATTCTTGGGTGATGGTGCTCCTCATGTGCATTGAAAACAGAGAGGACACATGCTCTACTGATATCCAAAACTCCCAAAAAGACCCCAAAAATGTGTGTATAACAGCAATCACCCAGTAATGGGTCCATACCTTTTTGATGATTATGTGCACCTTTAATCTTATAATGCTGGGCTTTCTGCCAGAATGGCAACCTATATTGTTGGTGATGATGGAATCAGGTAACCAGTTAATGATTTTGGTTTCAATTTTATTTTGATAGGCAAGTACTCTCTTTCTTTGTTTTTCGGTTGTTCTATAGATTAGTGATTTTAGTTTGAGTTGGTTCAAAATGATGTGCTTTGCCTAATTTTTCTAACTCAGTTATAATACAATTTTTAGTCTTTTTTCCTAGTTACACTAAGAACAATTGTTTGTGGTAGTTTGCAATAATTTATAGAGGTTTAAGATAGTTTTAGGGACTTGTTAAATGCTTGGATTTTGTGGTTTTTATTCTATTTTCTTTTAGAGTTGTGGAATATGTTGTTGATTTATTTATTATAAAAAATAAAGGAAATTATTATCCATAGTTTTCTATTTATTTATTTACTAAAATTTTCAAGTAATTAATAATTTATTTAACTAATAAGTTATTTCTCTCTCTCTCTCTCTCTCTCGCCTAATATTTAGGACTATCTATAGGATAGGTCTTGGTTGGGGTTAAACCTTTTCATGGGTTGGACCATGTTCAGATCATCAACAGAACTAATTCAAGCCCAATCCTAATCCTAGGTCGACCATCAGGCCTAGATCTTGATCCTATGTCGGATCATCATATAAAGCCTGGATTGCGATTAGGAAATTTTTATTCTTCATTTCTCTTTCATTTTCTTGCCAAATTAGTTATATATTTATTCCTTATGTTTTGTTAACAAAATTTACTAATTTATTCAATTAATAAATTATTTATTAATAGGTTAAGGTTAGGGTTGGGATTAATCCTATTCGCAGGCTCCACCAACCAAGCCTAGATTTTGTAATTGAGCCTAGCCAAGAAATTAATAATCTTTATTACTCTCTCAATTTCTTGCCAATTTATTTATATATTTAATTTAGCAAATTAAAATTTTGATTTATGTAATTTACTAAATTATTTAGTTTTATTAACAAATTATTTCCCCCTCTCTCCCTACCCGAGTTCAATATTTATGGTTGCCAATGGGTTCGCTTTCGATCTGGATAGCTTGGATATTTATTTATTTTACCAAAATTATGTGAATTGTCCATAGATTTTATTTATTTACTTAACTAAATTATTTAATTAATTAATAATTTATTTTACAAACAAATTACTTCTCTTTGTCTCTCCCTTTTAGTGCTATCAACGGGTTAGTTTTGGTGTGGGATAGGCTGTACACATCTCGTCCCAATAATAACTGAAATTTTATTTTAGTTTACTAAATTAAATTATTCCTTTATTATTCTAACAATTTAAATAAATTATTCTCTATAAATTTTGGACAAATAGGTCAGGTGTTGTGTGATAGGTTTTCACTCAGTTTTTTGATGAGGTTGAGAGGTGTTCTATCACAAAGGGATGCAACGTATGGGTTTTACGATGGGAGAGACGGGTAGAAATGTTTTGCTACAGGTAGAAATGTTGAAGACATTTGAGTGTGAGGAGGAAATGAGTGTGATAGAAGTGTGACAGGAGGTTGAGAGATAAAGAACAGTTTTTGCTTGTATTTTGCAATAATTAATAGAGGTTTGAGATAGTATTAGGACTTGTTAGATGCTTGGATTTCGTGGTTTTTATTATTTGTTCCTTTAGAACTTTGGTTTAATGGTGCAATCTCTCTCTCTCTCTCTCTCTCTCTGGCAGCTTTTTAGCTTTCTACCTCCCTTTTGAGTTCAAATCAGTACGTCTAATTTTCTCACCGGTGTTTCTTGATTTTCATTGGTGGTGACCTAACATTTAATTGTTTAGAAGGAAACGATTTGCCAACAGTCGTAAATTTTTAGCAATAAAGACCCTGCCCAAAACTTTATAATCACATCTCTTTGACAATTCAATTTTGGACACATTGCCATTAATAAACATCTAACTATTTTATTAAGTTAAAAAACTTATTTATTTAATTTTATTAACAAATTATTAAGTTAAATTATTCATTTATTTATTTTACCAATTAAGTAAATTATTAGCTATATATTTATGTTATTTTATTTACTAAATTGTTCATTTCATTAATACTTTATTAAGGTTAGGGTCTGGGTTAGGATTAAACTTGTTCACGGGCCAGGCTAGGTTTGAGCTGGGCTTTGTCTTTTTATCAAAAGAACATATTCAAGCCCAAGTATGTGTCTGGCCCAACTGTTGGGCTTAGACCTTGAGTTGAGCCTGGCCAGGAAATTATTATTTATTACTCTCTCTTTCTCCCCGTCCCCGACTTCAGTATTTAGGGTTGTCAACAGGTTGGGTTTGGATATAGATAGATTGGATATTTATTTATTTTATCAAAATTAAATAAATTATTATCCATAAATTTTATTTATTTACTAGGAAAGGGGTTGATGGTTACAGAATAGGCTGGATTGCAGCCAAGGTTTCTAAAGATGTAATTGAGATAATGGCTACTGCGACTTTGTTGGTTCAGTGGGGAGCGATCTAAGATTGGCACTATGGAGCAATCTCAAGTTACTGTTGTGATCTCTCGAGTTTGGTTTTTGAGGGAGGTTAGGGGGTGGTGAGATGGTTTGGATTCCATCGGAAGAGTAATGAAATTTTCTAACTCAGTTATAATTCGTTTTTGTAGTCTTTTTTTTCCTAGTTAGACAAAGAACAGTTGTTGGTTGTGTTGTTTTTTGCAATATTTAGTTGAGGTTTGAGATAGTTTAGGGACTTGTTAGATGCATTATTTTGTGCTTGGATTTTGAGATAGTTTTGGTTCAATCATGCAATGTTTTTGTCTTTGTCTCTCTCTCACTCTCTCCCCGGGTGAATTGCTTATTATTTTTGCATCTGTTCTAGAGCTTATATTTTTTTCTTAAATAGTTACTTTCATGTATAGTGTGCTACCGTATGTAACTAGGGGTGTCAATTGGACTGGATTTGGTCCAATCTGATCTAGTCCAGTGTGAGTCTATTATAAATGGACCAGGTCCAATCCAATCCAATGAATATTTTGGATCATTTTGGACCAGTCAAATTCAATGTTTGGATGGTCCAATCTGTTCAAATTTGTTTTGATTTAGATTGATTTCAATCCAAACCCGACCCATTAACACCTATATACTTGTCTTATATCAATGGATAAGATAGGTTCTAAAACTAAACTTATTAGATGCAAGCACAAAATATTGGCTTAATGCAGTCCAATCCAATATAAATTTATTACGAACAAACTAGTTCCAATCCGATCTAATAAATATTTTGGATTGGATTGATCCAATCCAATGTTTTGTTGGCCCGTCCAATCCATCAAAAATGATTTTGGATTAAATGGGTCCAGTCCAAAACCGGTCCATTGACACCCTTATATATAACTAAAATTGGGGGAAAAAGATAAAAGAATTTACCACCAGCTTCACCCTGTTTCTTGATAATAGACCCTCAGTAGTTTGATTCTGTCCCTGGGCAACTTTTTAGTTTTTTAGCTCCCTTTTGAGTTCAAATCAGTATGTCGAATTTTCTCACCGGTGCTTGTTGGATGTTAGCATGTAAAAGACCCAGAAATGCATTATGTCATGAAATTTGTGGCCACATGCTGGTGTTGACAAAGTACTAGAATTTTAATCCATACCAACACCAACAAAGAGTTGTTTAAAATTTGAAAGTTAACCAACCACATGGTATTACTTGTGCATCTTAGAGGAGTATCTTCTAATTCTCTTTTTATTTGGTTACTTGAAATGGATTGATTGTTGTCTTAGATTCATGTTTAGAAAGAAACACCAGGGGTAGGGGTATTGTGTTACTTTTCTTGTCAATTTCTGTACTCAATATGTTGTAAGTGTGAATTTTGAAAGCGAGAACCCTTCAAGATTGCTAGAATGTGGTGTATTTTTGTTATAAGGTGTGGGATATCCTGTACTTGTCCCATCCCAATAATAAAATTTTACTTATTTATTTTACTAAACCAAATTATTCATTTATTTGTTTTAATAAATTAAGTAAATTAGATTTCTATTTATTTAATTTACTAAATTATTCAAGTAATTAATAATTTATTTAACTAATAAGTTATTTCTCTCTCTCTCTCTTCTCTCTCTCTCTCTCTCTCTCTCTCTCTCCCCGAGCCTAATATTTAGGGCTATCAATAGGTTAGGTCTCAGTTGGGATTAAACTGGTCCACGAGCCATGCCAGGTTCAAGTCAGTCTTTAAGCTTGAGGCCGACCCTCATATAAAGCCCAAAGAATGGCTAGGAAATTTTAATTCTTTGTTTCTCTCATTTTATTGCCTAATCATTTATATATTTATATTATTAAGTTAAATAATTTTATTTATTTATTCTTATTAAAAAAATTTGCTAAAAATCCCTCTTCCATAATTGTTACTAAATATCTAATTATTTGTAATGATGCCATTAATAAACATCTATTATTTTATTAAGTTAAAAAATATATTTATCTAATTTAGGCTAGGTTCAAGCTGGGCTTTGTCTTTATATCAAAAGAACAGGGGTGGAGGTAGGGGGACCCAGGGGAGCCATGACCCCCCTATGGCCCAAAAATCCCCACTATTCCATGTAAACTTCCTAGGGGTGCAACTTTTCCAGGTTAGGGTTGGGATTTTGTCAAATTTTCAATAGGCCCAACCTGAAGCTTGAGCCCGAAACAGTGTAAACTGTTAACTCGGGACACTCCGACTTGCACCCCTAAAATTTCCCCTACCCCACTCTCCACCCCAGTGGGGTGTCCCTCCTTTAACCATCCATATTTATTCCCCCCAGCCCCCCCAAATTCCACCTTAGGTTTTGGCCCTCTCATGAAAATTTCCTAGCTTCACCCCTGCAAAAGAACATATTCAAGCCCAAGTACGAGCCCAGCCCAACCATTGGCCCTAAATATTGAGTCAAGCCTGGCCAAGGAGATTATTATTCTTGTTGGTGATGATGGAATCAGGTTACCAGGTAATGCTTTTGATTTTCAATTTTATTTTGATAGGCAAGTACTCTCTTTCTTTGTAATCTGAGTTGGTTCAGATTGATGTGCTTTGCCTAAATTTAATAAATCTGTTATAATACCTTTTTTAGCCTTTTTTTCCTAATTAGACAAAGAACTGTTGTTGGTTGTATTTTGCAATAATTAATAGATGTTTGAGATAGTTTTTGGGACTTGTTAGATGCTTGAATATCGTGATTTTTTTTCTTTTTTTATTTTCCTTTTGAATTTTGGTTCATTCGTGCAATCTCTCTCTCTCTCTTCCTCTCCCTGGGCAGATTTTTAACTTTCTAGCTCCCTTTTGAGTACAAATCAGTATGTCCAATTTTCTCACCGGTGCTTCTTAATTTTCATTGGTCGTTTAATTGTTCAGAAGGAAAAGGTTTGCGGTTTGCCAACAGTCATGAATTTTTAGCAATAATGGCCCTGTCCAAAACTTTATTCACATCTCTCTGACAAATCAATGTTGGACACATTACTCTAACTCCTCAAAAAATTACCAATTGAAACAGAAATCTTTTCTATTGGGTTTTTGGATGAGATTGAATGCAAATTAGTTATTAATTGGAGATATGCTCAGCTTGGTTGTTAGCCTGTAAAAGACCAAGAAAATGCAATCTGTCATGAATTTGTGCCCACATGCTGGTTTTGACGAAGTACTAGAATTTTAATCCATACCAACACCAGCAAAGAAACATTTGAAAGTTTACCACATGCTTTGAAATGTTTAATGTTGTGTGAATATCTTCTTGTCAATATGGGCACTCAATCTGTTGTTGCAATTGTAAATATCTTCTAATGCTGTTATTATTTGATTACTTTAAATGGATTTATTTCGTTTAAGACTCATCTTTATAATGAAACATCAGGCGTAGTATGCATTGCTTTTTTTGTCTATATGGGTGCCCAATCTGTTGCAAGTGTGAATTTTGATAGCAATTCATATACTTTACCCATATGATCTGCAAGCATCTTTCCAGATTGCAAGAATGTGGTGTATCTTTATTATAAAAATTTGATTCAACAACTTATGGTTGTCTGTACTCACTAGATGATTTTCCTAATGAATAGATTTGTAATAACCAATTACATGGACGTCATAGATACCATGGATATTTCTTTATTTTTTTATTTTACTTAGGTCTAGAGTGGGATGGCATGTACCTGTCTCGTCCCAATAATAAATGAAAACTTATTTATCTATTTATTTTACTAAACTAAATTATTCATTTATATATTTAAATACATTAGATAAACTATTATGTATAAATTTTTATTTATTTGATTCAACCCGACACCCTTTTGTGTTTAAGGCCCAAAGCCAAACCAAGCTCAACCTAGCTTGGGCCAATTCAATATTTCTTTTCATATTGCACATTATATAATTTAAAGTTACAAGGGATTGAAGGTGGAAAGAATAGAGAATTGTAGGAAGAAATGTAGAAGAGATTCTTGCCAACGACAAGGCGGAGGAAGGAGCTGCTTGTCTGAAAGAAAGAGGATATTATTGGAAGAAATTGGTGGAGGTTCAGCAATCAAAATCAGAGAAGACAAAAGATCAATGGTAGTGTTAAGCAGGGAGGCGATAAGCTGGTTGAAAGGGTTCATTGATGGTACAATTTTTGCCATCACTGAATCTGGGTGGAAAGCAGAACTTAACTTGATAAAGAAAAGATTTACAGCGGAAAAGAAGATTAACAATAGGGGAGCTTTCATTCAACTAAGTGAGCTCTTTGGAAACGGTGAGAAACAGGTGGTGTGTATTCTAGAAGCAAAGGTAAGCAAGGTTGGGTCATGTTTGCAGGAGCCTTGGATGACTTTGAACAGAGGACATGGTTTCTGGAAAAGGAAAAGAACAGCACTGCTGCTATGCCGGACACTCCAGTACCTGAGCAAGCTTCTAAATTACAAAATGGAGCGGAGTGGTAGAGAAGGTTGAAGGCCACAGTGGAGCTACCGTGTGTTCGAAGTTGGTGTTAGATGGAACCTGGAGGATTGGAGAGGAAGAAAGGTAATTAGGGTAGAAAAGAAAGTGCAAGACTGGAATGGAGTTCGTTTTGATTTAATGGTGGCTCTCCCATCGGTAGAAAAGGTTATTCTGATTCCGTTTAAGGAGAAAGCAGCTGTCCTTGACTTGGGCTGCCATATTGAGGTTGTAACCAGATTAGAGACACATGACCATTCAAGTATTAAAGTAAAATGTTTTACAAAATTAAGTAAAATATTATCAGATTTCTATTTTTTAATTTACTAAATTATTCAAGTAATTAATAATTTATTTAACTATTTAGTTATTTCAATCTCTCTCCCTAAGCCTAATATTTAGGGATATTAGTAGGTTAGGATTCAGCTTGGATTAAAATTATTAATGGGATCAATAGAAAATATTTCTGCACAAGTCTGAGTCCAGGTCGAACTTCGGGCCTACATCTTGAGCATGAGCCTGAAGTTCATATAGAGCCTGAATCATGGTGAGGAAATTCTTTGTTTCTCTCATTTTCTCACCTAATTACTTATATATAGTTATGCTATTAAGTTAAAAAAATATTTACTGAATTTACTAAATTATTTTAGTTTATAAACAAATTATTTCTCTCTCTCTCTCTCTCCCTCCTGAGTTACATATTTAGGGTTGTCAATGGATTGGGTTTAGATCTAGATAGCTTGGATATTTACTTATTTTTCCAAAAGTTAGTAAATTATTATCCATAGTACATCTTTGTACATGTGTAAAAGGGTCAATTACCCAATGATGGTCTCAGCTATGACCTAGGGTCTTCAGGAAGGGGTAGACTGAATATGGTCTTAACTTTTGTCATTTTTTCTTTTTTTTTTTTTTTCCTTCCATCAAGTGGCTTCTCTCAGACTTGAATGCGTATTCTTCTGGGTTTTTCTGTTTGGAGTGCTTGAGGGTGGTTTTGGATGTTGGTTTTGTCGGGAGAGAGTGTTGTTCTATTGGGGTCTGAAGTGGTTTTGTTTGTGCTGTCTTGAGTCTGAGTTTGGTGTGTGCTGGTTGCGTTTTTTTTTTTGTTGTCAAGGGGGTTTGATTTTGGTGGTTTGTTTGGACTTCTGGGTTTTTTATTAAGTTTCGGTTGGGTTGGAGTGCTTGTGTGGGAGTTAAAGTTTGTTGTTTTCCTCTCTCGAGTGACTACTGATCACTCTCCTTTAATAATTTCTTTCTTCCTTTTTAATAAATTTTATTAAAAAAATCCCGTATTTTTCCATTTGTAACCCCAAGATTTTGCTTTGTACATGAGCCAAGCAGAAAAAGGCCATGTATTTTTGTTTGTGGAATTTGTCTCTTCTTGATATTATATATTAATACATTATTTTCTTGATCAGAAAGAAATTATAACCTTTGAACTTCTTTTGTTATCCTTAGGCAATTTCTATGATGTTGGAAGGGTATGATACTGGAAGAACTTTGAGGGGGGGAATTTTGATGAACACCAGTTGATAGGTTACCACTTCTATGATATTGGTTGATGGGTTATCAGTTTTTTAGGTATCATGCCTTTCTGGTATCATAATTGGACTCTTACCCTCGTTAAAAAGAAACAAAAAGCAGAAGAGAAGAAAGTATCTCAATTATGGTGAACAAGCACAAAGGAAATCATTTTTTGATAATCCATTAGAGGATTCAAGGAACTGCAGCTGAGGAACTTAGGATCATCCAACCTTTTGTAAGAGGTCCTGTTAACTGGGTATTGTGCCCCTTAATATATGCACCCTGTTCATTTGTATGCTGTTTCTGTATCATTATTGCAGTGTAATTCTTACAAAATCTTCTGGTGAAGTGGGGGATGTGAGCATTTTATTAACTAAAATTATTATTATGGAGATTTTCCAACTGGTTTTATTTGGACAGGGCTTGACTTTTGAACTAAACGGTTTTCATGTTTTCTTGGTTTACCTCAACTTGGGGATAACTAGGTAACAACAATTTTTTGGAATATGGACAATGCATGTAGCAGTTGGTTACTTGGTTTTCATAGGAACATGGAAAAATGGTTCAACTGTCACATTCGTTTTGTTGTGTTGGAACTGAAGGTTAAACCAGCTTTTGTTGGAAAATTAGACCTTGCAGTGAGTAGAGAAGAAGCACTTGAGGGTTATGGTCATGAAAACGAAGCGTCGGGTAATAAATCCCAAGTGGATTTGAATCACCAGGGGCAACATGGATCCCCTTCATTGCCTACTGATGTTAGATTGGAAGAGCCAGAATCTCCTTGTACAAATTCTAGGTTGCCATTGAAGACTGAATTAGATCTGGCTGAAGTGAGCACAAGAAACATTGTCTATGATCAAGAAAGGTCTCCATCTTTGCCTTCATTAAGGGACAAGCGTTACCATGAGGAAAGGGAGGTGGTATCTGGTAGTTCTAATAAATCTTCCTTCTCAATAGAGGTAGAAGCTTTTAGTAATGAAATGAGGAAAGGAGATTCTAATCATTGTTTGTGGAAGTCTCCTTCAGAAGTTGATATCCATCATCAAGGAGAACTTATGGAACAGGAAAATTCTGATATATGTAGGGAAAACTCTCCTCTCCATGATGAAAAGTTGAAGGAAAAATTTTCAGGAAGCTTGCATTATGAGAAAACTGAATCTTACCTATGAAGGAATTGAAGCAGGTAGTGCAGATCACCACATGGTAAAGTCCTCATCTCCTGTTAGAATGCAACACAATCCTGATGAACCTGAGAAGGAGGAATCCTATCATGCAAAGAGAGCACCTTCTGAGAATGAAAAGATGGATCTGCATTGCTCAGATCTGCACTCCCCACATAGAAACCCTGAAAGATCATCTTCACCTGTGAGGCAGATGTTCACCTCTCCTGAAAGGTCTCCTTATGTGCAACAATCTCCAGGTCAAAAACCAATATCTCCTCCACAGGTATTTACGTAACTAAATTATTCATCCAATAGGCTATACATGTCTTGTCCCAATAATAACTGAAAATTTATTTTACTAAATTAAATTATTCATTTATTTGTTTTATTATATTAAATAAATTATTCTCCATAAAGTTTTACTTATTTAATTCAACCCGTGACCAATCACAAGTGAATATTTATTTATTTATTTTTGTTAAAGTTAATTATTGATTTATCTATTTTACAAAATTAAGTAAATTATTATCCATAGATTTCTATTTACTTAATTTATTGAATTATTTAATTAACTAATCCTAACAAATTATTTTTCTCTCTCTCCCGGAGCCTATTTTTAGGGTAATTAATATGTTTAGTGAGGTGTGGGATAGGATGTACCTCTCTTGTCCCAATAATAAATCTAATTTTATTTATTTATTTTACTAAACCAAATTAATCATTAATTATTTTATAAAATTAACTAAATTGGTATCCATAGGTTCCTTTTTATTTAATTTATTAAATTATTCAAGTAGTTAATAATCCATAGATTCCCCCCCTCCCAACCCGAGCAAAATATTTAGGTTTATAAATTGGATAGGTTTCGGTTGGGTTAAACCTTTTCCTTGGTTGGGCCACGTTTGGTTTGGGCTTTGCCTTTATATCAACAAAACTTATTTAGGCCCAAGTCTAAGCCTAGGCCAACCATCAAGCCAAGATTTTGAGCCTGTGCCCGACCATAATATAAAGCTCGGATTGCGATAAGGAAATTTTTGTTCTTTGTCTCTTTCTCATTTTCTAGAAATCTCTCTTCCATATTTGTTGCTAACATGTAACTATTTACAATGATGCCATTAATAAAGAGCTAACTACTTTCTCTTTTTCTTGCCTAATTATTTATATACTTATTTTAAAAAGTTAAAAGATTTTATTGATTTAATTTACTAGATTATTTAATTATATACCCTCTCTATCTTATTGCTCGGTGTCCAATATTTAAGGGTTGTCAACAGGTGGGGATTGGTCTAGGTAGCTTGGATATTTATTTATTCTATTAAATTAAATTATTCAATTATATATTTTACAAAATTAAGAAAATTATTATCCATAGATTTTTATTTATTTAATTAACTAATTGACTTCATTAATTAATAATTTATTAACAAGTTAAGGAGGTTGGGATTAAACTTGTTCACAGGCAGTGCCAAGTTTGGGTTGGGCTTTGTCTTTATTCAATAGAATATATTGAAGCCCAACATTAAGCCCGACCCAACCATTAGACCTACCTCTTGAGTCGAGCTCGACGAGGAAAGTGTTATTGTTTATTACTCTCTTATTTCCTCACCATTTTATTTATATATTTAATTTAGTAAGTTAAAAATTTTTATTTATTTAATTTGCTAAACGATTTAATTTTATCAACAAATTATTTCACTATATCTCTCCCTCCCCGAGTCTAATATTTTGGGTTATCAATGGGCCGGGCTTGGTTTTAGATAGATTGGATATTTATTTATTATTTTACTAAATGAATTGAGTCATTATATATAGATTCTATTATTTAGTTTAATAATCTCTCTTGATCCTTATTTTTTGGGTTATCAACGAGTTAGGTCTAGTGTGGTATAGCATGTACCTGTCCCGTCCCAATAATTAATGAAATTTTATTTATTTATTTATTTGACTAAACCAAATAATTCATTTATATATTTTAATACATTAGATACACTATTATGTATAAACTTTTATTTATTTGATTCAACCCGACACCAATAATAAATGGATATTTAGTTATTTTATTAAATTCAGTTATGGTTTTGTTTATTCTATAAAATTAAGGAATTATCCATATTTATATTTTTTGAATTACCAAATTATTCATGTAATTAATAATTTATTTAACTATGAAGTTATTTCAAAATCTCTCCCTGAGCCAAATATTTAGGGCTCTCAATTGGTTAGGTCTCATTTGGGATTAAAATTATTAACTGGTCGGGCTACGGTTGGATTGGGATTTGCGTTTATATCAATATGACATATTTATGCCCAAGTCTGAGTCTGGATCGAACTTCGGGCCTAGATCTTGTGCATGAGCCCAATGTTCATATAGATCCCAAAGCACGGTGAGGAAATTTTTTGTTTCTCTCTCATTTTGTCACCTAATTATTTATATTGTTATTCTGTTAATTTAAAAAAATTATTTATTGAATTTACTAAATTATTTATTTTATAAACAAATTCTCTCTCTATCTCTCTCTCCCCTTTTGCGAGTTACATATTTAGGGTTGTCAATGGATTGGGTTTAGATCTAGATAGCTTGGATATTTATTTATTTTACCAAAAGTTAGTAAATTATTATCCATAGATTTTATTTATTTACTTAACTAAATTATTAAACTAATTAATGATTTAATTTATGAACAAAGTATTTCTCTTTCTCTCTCCCTTTTTAAGACTATCAACGGATTAGTTCTTATGTTGGATAGGCTATACATGTCTTGTCCCAATAATAACTGAAATTTTATTTATTTGTTTTACTAAATTAAATTATTCATTATTTGTTTTAATAGATTAAATAAATTATTCTCCATGCTTTTTTTATTTAATTCTATCTGTGACCAATATTTACGGTAGTCAATGGTGCGGGTTTGGATTTGGATAGCTTGGATCAGTCTTGCCCCAATCACAAGTGAATATTTATTTATTTTTTGCTAAAGTTAATTATTGATTTATCTATTTTACAAATTTCTATTTACTTAATTTTCTAAAATCTTAATTAATGAATGATTTTCCTAACAAATTATTTTTCTCTCATATCGGAGCCTATTTTTAGAGCAATCAATATGTTTGGTCAGGTGTGTGATATAGGTTGTACCTGTCCTATCCCAATAATAAATGAAATTTTATTAATTTATTTTACTAAAACAAATTAATCATTAATTTTTGTACAAAATTAAGTAAATTGTTATCCATAGATTCCTATTTATTTAATTTATTAAACTATTCAAGTAATTAATAATTCATTTAACTAATAAGTTATTTCTCTCTTTCTCTCTCTCTCTCTCTCTCTCTCTCACCCCCAACCTGAGCCTAATATTTAGGGTTATCAATAGGATAGGTATCGGTTGGTCGGCCACGTTTAGTTTGGGCTCTGCCTTTATATCAACATAACTTATTAAAGCCCATGTCTAAGCCTAGGCCAACCATAGAGCTGAGATTTTGAGCGTGCCTGATCATATAAGCTCGGATTGCGATAAGGAAAGTTTTATTCTTTGTTTCTCTCATTTCCTAGAAATCTCTCTTCCATATTTGTTGCTAACTTGTAACTATTTACAATGATGTCATTAATGAAGAGCTAATTATTCTCTCTTATTTTCGTTCCTAATTATTTATATACTTATTTTAAAAAGTTAAAATATTTTGTTGATTTAATTTACTAGATTATTTTATTATTTCCCTCTCTTTATTACCGCTCCGTGTCCAACATTTAAAGGTTGTCAATGGGTGGGGTCTGTTCTGCATAGCTTGGATATTTTATTTATTTTATTAAATTAAATTATTCATTTATATATTTTATAAAATTATGTAAATTATTATCCATAGATTTCTTTTTATTTAATTTACTAATTTATTCCATCAAGTAATAATTTATGAACAGGTTAGGGTTTGAGTTGGGATTAAACCTATTCACAGGTAGTGGCATGTTCGGGAAGGGCTTTGTCTTTATATCAATAGAAAATATTGAAGCCCAACTTCAAGCCCAACCTAACCATCAGGTCTATCTCTTGAGTCGAGCCCAGCGAGGAAATTGTTATTCTTTAGTACTCTTTCATTTCCTCACCACTTAATTTATATATTTAATTTAGTAAGTTCAAAATTTTATTTGTTTAATTTTATCAATAAATTATTTCACTATATCTCTCCCTCCCCGAGTCTAATATTTTGGGTTATCAATGGGCCGGGCTTGGTTTTAGATAAATTGGATATTTATTTATTATTTTACTAAATGAATTGAGTCATTATATATACATTTTATTATTTAGTTTAATAAATTAATTTCTCTCTCTTGATTCTTATTTTTTGGGTTATCAACGAGTTAGGTCTAGTGTGGTATAGCATGTACCTGTCCCGTCCCAATAATTAATGAAATTTTCTTTATTTATTTATTTTACTAAACCAAATTATTCATTTATATATTTTAATACATTAGATACACTATTGTGTATAAACTTTTATTTATTTGATTCAATCCAGAATTAATTTATTTTACTAAAACAAATTAATCATTAATTTTTGTACAAAATTAAGTAAATTGTTATCCATACGTTCTATTTATTTAATTTATTAAACTATTCAAGTAATTAATAATTCATTGAACTAATAAGTTATTTCTCTCTTTCTCTCTCTCTCTCCTCCCCCCCAACGTGAGCCTAATATTTAGGGTTATCAGTAGGATAGGTATCAGTTTGTTGGGCCACGTTTAGTTTGGGCTCTGCCTTTATACCAACATAACTTATTAAAGCCCAAGTCCAAGCCTAGGCCAACCATCAAGCTGAGATTTTGAGTGTGCCTGATCATATAAAGCTCGGATTGTGATGAGGAAAGTTTTATTCTTTGTTTCTCTCATTTCCTAGAAATCTCTTTTCCATATTTGTTGTTAACTTGTAACTATTTACAATGATTCCATTAATGAAGAGCTAACTATTCTCTCTTATTTTCTTGCCTAATTATTTATATACTTATTTTAAAAAGTTAAAAGATTTTGTTGATTTAATTTACTAGATTATTTAATTATTTTCCTCTTTTTTATCGCTCTATGTCCAACATTTAAAGGTTGCCAATGGGTGGGGTTTGTTGTACGTAGCTTGGATATTTTATTTATTTTATTAAATTAATTTATCCATTTATATATTTTACAAAATTATGTAAATTATTATCCATAGATTTCTATTTATTTAATTTACTAATTTATTCCATCAATTAATAATTTATGATCAGGTTAGGGTCAGAGTTGGGATTAAACCTATTCACAGGTAGTGGCATGTTTGGGAAGGGCTTTGTCTTTATATCAATAGAATTTATTGAAGCACAACTTCAAGCCCAACCAACCATCAGGTCTATCTCTTGAGTTGAGCCCAGTGAGCAAATTGTTATTCTTTAGTACTCTCTCATTTCCTCACCAGTTAATTTATATATTTAATTTAGTAAGTTAAAAATTTTATTTATTTAATTTGCTAAACGATTTTATTTTATCAACAAATTTTCTCTCTCTTGATCCTTATTTTTTGTGTTATCAACGAGTTAGGTCTAGTGTGGTATAGCATGTACCTATCCCGTCCCAATAATTAATGAAATTTTACTTATTTATTTATTTTACTAAATCAAATTATTCATTTATACATTAGATACACTGTTATGTATAAACTTTGATTTATTTGATTCAACCCGACACCAATAATAAATGAATATTTAGTTATTTTATTAAATTCAATTATTGATTTGTTTATTTGACAAAATTAAGTAAGGTATTATCCATATATTTATATTTATTGAATTTACCAAATTATTCATGTAATTAATAATTTATTTAACTATGATGTTATTTCAATCTCTCTCCCTGAGCCAAATATTTAGGGCTCTCAATCCAAATTATTCATGTAAATTATTTTACTAAACCAAATTATTCAATCCATGACCAATATTTACGGTTGTTAATGGTACGGGTTTGGATTTGGATAGCTTGGACAAGTCTTGCACCAATCACAAGTGAATATTTATTTATTTTTTGCTAAAGTTAATTATTGATTTATCTATTTTACAAAATCAAGTAAATTATTATCCATAAATTTCTATTTACTTAATTTACTAAATTCTTAATTAATGAATTATTTTCTTAACAAATTATTTTTCTCTCATCCCTGAGCCTATTTTTAGGGCAATCAATATGTTTGGTCAGGTGTGTGATAAGTTGTACCTGTCCCGTCCCAATAATAAATGAAATTTTATTAATTTATTTTACTAAAACTAATTAATCATTAATTTTTGTACAAAACTAAGTAAATTGTTATCCTTAGATTCCTATTTATTTAATATATTAAACTATTCAAGTAATTAATAATTCGTTGAACTAATAAGTTATTTCTCTCTTTCTCTCTCTCTCTCTCTCTCCCCCCCAACCTAAGCCTAATATTTAGGGTTATCAATAGGATAGGTATCGGTTGGTCGAACCACGTTTAGTTTGGGCTCTGCCTTTATATCAACATAACTTATTAAAGCCCAAGTCTAAGCCTAGGCCAACCTTCAAGCTGAGATTTTGAGCGTGCCTGATCATATAAAGCTGGGATTGCGATAAGGAAAGTTTTATTCTATGTTTCTCTCATTTCCTAAATCTCTCTTCCATATTTGTTGCTAACTTGTAACTATTTACAATGATGCCATTAATGAAGAGCTAACTATTCTCTCTCATTTTCTTGCCTAATTATTTATATACTTAATTTAAAAAGTTAAAAAACTTTGTTGATTTAATTTACTGGATTATTTAATTCTTTCTCTCTCTTTTTTACCGCTCTGTGTCCAAGATTTAAAGGTTGTCAATGGGTGGGGTTTGTTCTACGTAGCTTGGATATTTTATTTATTTTATTTTATTAAATTATTCATTTATATATTTTATAAAATTATGTAAATTATTATCCATAGATTTCTATTTATTTAATTTACTAATTTATTCCATCAATTAATAATTTATGAACAGGTTAGGGTTTGAGTTGGGATTAAACCTATTCACGGGTAGTGGCATGTTCGGGACGGGCTTTGTCTTCATATTAATAGAATATATTGAAGCCCAACTTTCAAGCCCAAACCAACCATCAAGTCTATCTCTTGAGTCGAGCCCAACGAGGAAATTGTTATTCTTTAGTACTCTTTCATTTCCTCACCAGTTAATTTATATATTTAATTTAGTAAGTTAAAAATTGTATTTATTTAATTTTCTATACGATTTAATTTTATCAACAAATTATTTCACTATATCTCTCCCTCCCCGAGTCTAATATTTTGGGCTTTCAATGGGTCGGTCTTGGTTTTGGATAGATTGGATATTTATTTATTATTTTACTAAATGAATTGAGTCATTATATATAGATTTTATTATTTTGTTTAATAAATAAATTAATAACTTATTTTTCTCTCTCTTGATCCTTGTTTTTTGGGTTATCAACGAGTTAGGTCTAGTGTGATATAGCATCTACCTATCCCGTCCCAATAATTAATGAAATTTTCTTTATTTATTTATTTTACTAAACCAAATTATTCATTTATATATTTTAATACATTAGTTACACTATTATGTATAAACTTTTATTTATTTGATTCAACCCAGCGCCAATAATAAATGAATATTTAGTTATTTTATTAAATTCAATTATTGATTTGTTTATTTTACAAAATTAAGTAAGGTATTATCCATATATTTATATTTATCAAATTTACCAAATTATTCATGTAATTAATAATTTATTAAACTATGAAGTTATTTCAATCTCTCTCCCTAAGCCAAATATTTAGGGCTCTCAATAGGTTAGGTCTCATTTGGGATTAAAATTATTAACTGGTTGGGCTACGATTGGTTTGGGATTTGCGTTTATATCAATATAACATATTTATGCCCAAGTTTGAGTCCGGATCGAACTTCGGGCCTAGATCTTGAGCATGAGCCCGACGTTCATATAAATCCCAAAGCACGGTGAGGAAATTCTATGTTTCTCTCTCATTTTGTCACCTAATTATTTATATTGTTATTCTATTAAGTTAAAAAAATTATTTATTGAATTTACTAAATTATTTACTTTATAAACAAATTCTCTCTCTCTCTCTCTCCCTTTGCGAGTTACATATTTAGGGTTGTCAATGGATTGGGTTTAGATCTAGATAGCTTGGATATTTATTTATTTTACCAAAAGTTAGTAAATTATTATCCATAGATTTTATTTATTTACTTAACTAAATTATTAAACTAATTAATGATTTAATTTATGAACAAAGTATTTCTCTTTCTCTCTCCCTTTTTAAGATTATCAACGGATTAGTTCTTGTGTCGGATAGGCTATACATGTCTTGTCCCAATAATAACTGAAATTTTATTTATTTATTTTACTAAATTAAATTATTCATTATTTGTTCTAATAGATTAAATAAGTTATTTCTCTCTCTCTCTCTCTCTCTCTCTCCCGAGCCTAATATTTAGGGAACCATTTCTTTGGTTGGGCCATGTTCGGGTCGGAGTTTGCCTTTATATCAACAGAACTTATTCAAGCCCAAGTCTATGCCCGACCATCATATAAACCTCAGATTGTGATAAAGAAATTTTTATTCTGTGTTTCTCTAATCTCTCTTTCATATTTGTTGTTGAACATGTAACTATTTATATTGGTGCCATTAATAAACAACTAACTTTCTTACCGCTTCGTGTCTAATATTTAGGGTTTTCAATTAGTGGGGTAGCTTGGTTATTTATTTATTTTATTAAATTAAATTATTCATTTATTTATTTGACAAAACTAAGTAAATTATTATTCATAGATTTCTATTTATTTAATTTACTAATTTATTCAAAATCAATAATTTATTAACAAGTTGGGATTAATCCTATTTACGGGTTGGGTAGCTGGGCTTTGTCTTTATGTCAATAGAATATTTTCAAGCCTAAGTTTGAGCCCGATCCAACCATCAGACCTAGATCTTGAGTTCAACCCAACCATGAAATTAATATTCTTTATTACTCTTTCATTTTATTGACAATTTATTTATATATTTAATTTAGTAAACTAAAAGTTTTATTTATTTAATTTACTAAATTATTTAATTTTATTAACTTATTAATTCCCTCTCTCTATCCCTCACCAAGTCCAATATTGAGGGTTGTCAACAGGTTGGGTTTGGATTTAGATAGCTCAGATACTTATTTATTTATTTATTATTTCACTAAATTAATTAAGTTGTTATCTATACATTTTATTTATTTATTTGACAAAGTTAATTAAATTATCCATAAGGAAATTCTTTTTTTATCTCATTTTCTTTCCTAATTATTTATATATTTATGTTATTAAGTTAAAAATATTTATTGAATTTACTAAATTATTACTTTTATTGACAAATTCTCTCTCTCTCCCTCTCCCTCTTCAAGCTAGATATTTAGGGTTGTCAATGGGTTGGGTTTAGATTTAGATAGTTAGTAAATTATAGATTTTATTTATTTACTTAACTAAATTATGCAACTAATTAATGATTTAAATTATGAACAAATTATTTCTCTTTCTCTCTCTCTTTATAAAATGGATTAGTTTTGGTGTCAGATAGGCTAAACATGTCTTGTCCCAATAATAGCTGAAATTTTATTTCTTTATTTATTTATTTTAATAGATTAAATAAATTACTCTCCATAAATTATTATTTAAGCTTGACCAATATTTATGGTTGTCAATGGTTCGGGTTTGGTTCTGGATTGCTTGGACTAGTCTTGCACCAATAATAAGTGAATATTTATTTTATTAAAGTTAATTATTGATTGATTTATCTATTTACAAAATTAAGTAAATTATTATACATAGATTTCTATTTACTTAATTTACTGAATCCTAACAAATTATTTTTCTCACTCCCCGGAACTTATATTTAGGGCAATCGATAAATTTATTTTACTAAACCAAATTAATTATTTCTCTCTTTTTTACCGCTTCGTGTCTAATATTTAGGGTTTTCTTATTTATTTGACCAAATTAATTAAATTATTATCCATGAGGATATTCTTTTTTCTCTCTCTTTATTTATATTCTCTCTCTCTCTCCCCTCCCCTAGCCTAATATTTATAGCTCTCAATTGGATTGGTATCGGTTGGGATTAAACCTTTTTTATTGGTTGGGCAACGTTCAGGCCGGGCTTTATAAATGAATCGTAATTACAATTGAAACGATCAATAAAAAAAAGGTCCCTTTTTGAGCTTGTGCCCGGCCATCATATAAAGCTCGGACTGCAAAAAGGATATTTTTAATCTTTGTTTCTCTCTCATTTTCTAGTAATCTCTTTTTAATAAACATGTAACTATTTACCCATCATACAAGGGAACCATTGGCCTAACCTCCCTCAATCGTGCAATCTCTCTCTCTCTAGGTGAGTTAGCTTGTTATTTTTGCCTCTATTCTAGAGCTTATCAATTTTTTTTAAATAATTACTTTCCAATATTTGTATAGTGTGCTACTGTATGTAATTAGCAGAAATAGTTTCTGACCATAATTACTCACTGTGTTAAAAGTTGAGCCCAATGCTGGTTCTGTGAGATAATAGCTACTATCGAACCATATAATTTATTTCTCTCTCTCTCTCTCTCTCTCTCCCCCCCCCCCCCCCGCCCCCCAATAATATTTATAGCTATCAATTGGATAGGTAACGGTTGGTCGGGCCACGTACAGGCCGGGCTTTGCCTTTATATCAATAAAACTAATTCAAGCCGAAGTCTAAGCCCGTGCCAACCATCAGGCCTAGATTTTGAGCTTGTGCCTGACCATCATATAATGCTTGGATTGCAAATAGGAAATTTATTACTTTTGTTAAAAAATTATTTCTCTCTCTCTCCCTCTCCCTCTTCGAGTTAGATACAGGATTGTCAATGGGTTGGGTTTAGATCTAGATAGCTTACCAAATTTTAGTAAATTCTTATCCCTATGTATTTACTTAACTAAATTATTCAACTAATTAATGATTTAAATTTTGAACAAATTATTTCTCTTTCTCTCTCTCCTTATAAAATGGATAGTCTTGGTGTCAGATAGGCTGTACATGTCTTGTCCCAATAATAACTGAAATTTTATTTCTTAAATTATTCATTTATTTGTTTTAATAGATTAAATAAAATACTCTCCATAAATTATTATTTATTTAATTCAAGCTATGACCAATATTTACGGCTGTCAATGGTTCGGGTTTGGTTATGGATTGCTTGGACTAGTCTTGCACCAATAATAAGTGAATATTTATTTATTTATTTTATTAGTCAATTATTGATTTATTTATTTACAAAATTTAGTAAATTGTTATTTATTTACTTAACTAAATTATTCAACTAATTAATGATTTAAATTATGAGACAATTATTTCTCTTTCTCTCTCCCTTATAAAATGGAATTAGTTTTGGTGTCAGATAGGCTGTACATGTCTTGTCCCAATAATAACTGAAATTTTATTTCATTATTTTATTTGTTACTGGGACTAGTCTTGCACCAATATTTATTTATTTTATTAAAATTAATTATTGATTTATATATTTACAAAATTAAGTAAATTGTTATCCATAGAAATTCACTTAATTTACTGAATTCTTTAATTAATAAATTAATCAATTATTTTCCCTCTCCCTGGAGCTTATATTTAGGGCAATCAATATGTTTGGTGAGGTGTAGGAGTCCCAGTAATAAATGAAGTTTTATTTATTTATTTTACTAAACCAAATTAATAATTTCTTTATTTTAATAAATATAATAATTATCCATTTATTTATTTGATTCACCCAATTCCCAATAATAAATGAATATTAACTTCTTTCATTAATATAAGTTACTGATTTTTTATTTTACAAAATTAAGTAAATTGTTATTCATAGATTTGTATTTATTTAATTTACTAACTAGTAATTTCTCTCTCTCTCTCCCTCTCCCCCCGAGCCTAATATTTAGAGCTCTCAATTGGATAGGTATTGGTTGGGATTAAACCTTTTTTATTGGTTGGGCCACGTTCAAGCCGGGCTTTGCCTTTATATCAATAGAACTAATTCATGCCCAAGTCTAAGCTCGGGTCAACCACCAGGCCTAGATTTTGAGCCTGTGCCCGACCATCATATAAATCTTGGATTGCGAAAAGGAAATTTTTATTCTTTCTTTCTCTCTCATTTTCTAGTAATCTCTTTTTAATAAACATGTAACTATTTACAATGATACCATTAATAAACAACTAACTATTCTCTCTTATTTTGTTGCCTAATTATATACTTATTTTAATAAGTTAAAAGATTTTGTTGATTTAATTTACTAGATTATTTAATCATCTCCTTCTCTTTCTTACCACTTCATGTCCAATATTTAGGGTTTTCAATGGGTGGGGTAGCTTGGACAATTCATTTATTTATGACAAAATTATTTATCTCTCATTTATTGGCCTAATAATTTAAATATTTTGATTTAGTAAGTTGAAATATCTCCTCGAGTGCAATATTTAGGGTTACGAATGGGTTGGGTTTGGTTTAGATAGCTTGGATATTTATTTAATTATTTATTTTACTAAATTTAATTAAATTATTATCAATATTTTATTTTTAGTTTATTAAATATTCAATTAGTTAACAATTTATTTTAGTAATAAATTATTTTTCTCTCTCTTCCTTAGCCTAATTTTTAGGGCTATCAACGGGTTAGGTTTACTATGGGATATAGTTTGTACATGTTTCGTTCCAATAATAAATGAAAAATTCATTTATATATTTTACTAAATTAAATTATTCATTTATTTATTTTAATAAATGAAATAAATTATTATCCATATATTTTTATTTATTTAATTCAACTTGTGCCCATTATTTAGGGATGGTTTATCAAAGGGCCAGTTTTGGTTCTAGATAGCTTGGACGAGTCCTACCTCAATAATAAATGTATATTTATTTTTTATTAAATTAAATTATTGATTAATTTATTTTATAAATTTAAGTAAATTACTATCAATAGATTTCTATTTATTTAATTTACTAAATTATTCAAGCAATTAATAATTTATTTTACTAACATAGTAATGGCTAGGTATAGTAATGGTTAGGTATAAATCTCTTGCGCATTACCAATTTCATCTCTTACCATGACCGAATTGGCCTCTCTCCATTCCTACGCCTATTGATCACCAATTGATCCCACCATATGCTTGCATTATCTATGAACTCTACTACTTTTACTTTCTTCTCCTTGGAGTAATTATCAAATACGTGCTCAACCTTTCCCACTCCAAGTATAGTTCGGGATCATTCTTTCCTTGAAAGGTCGGAATCTTCATCTTTATGCTGCCCAAATTGCTATCTCTTTTGGAAATAGCCTTCTTGCCTCATTTAGAACTTGATTCCTCCAAATCTGAATCATCTTCCTCTTCTTCCTCAAATACACGTCTTCTAGTGAACTTAGAAATAAATGGGGATTGCAAATCATCCAGCGTCGCATTCAACTTTCTAAATTGTTCATTAACATCCCTTATGAACAATTTAACGTCAATCTCTTGTGGTTCTCCTTCACTACTCATGTTTATAACCTGCAAAAACTCGTTAGAAATAAAAGAAATTTTGTTCTTCACACACTCCCTCACGTGCTTGCACTCAAATCAGATTGATATCACTCGTGTTTCACACTATTTGACTTTTCTCGATGATGATCTCACATCTCTTTGCCTTTTACCACTCAAGCCAGCCCCCTTTATGTTCTTAACAGAATCAAGATCAACAAATCTCAAGGAGCAATCGGTTAGATGGTGCCAAATCTCAAAATCAGAACTTTAAAAACTTAGTTGAGGCAAACGGTAGAAGTAAGGAAGAAAAAAAAATCAATTATAGGAGCCAAGAAAGTAAGAAAAATTCAAAAGGAAGCAAAAGATATGCAAAAATAATCACGAGAATATAACTAATTGATGAGAAAAACAAAACGACACAAAACAGCCTCACACAATTGAACCCGAATAGAATAAATAAAATATAGAGCACGAAATCCCGAATTAGTCAACTAGTCAAACCCCAAAAGGAAAATGAGATCTTATTATGACTTATTTGAATAGGAATATGATCTTGCAATTCAAGAAATCCCGTTTATGCTGGGAAAATGGTTAAAAAATCAGATATGCAATCTTAATGAGTACCACAAAACAGATTGCACACGGATCAAACAATGCAATCTAACTCCTTCTTCTCTTCTTTTTTTTTTCGAATTGGATGTTCTTTTCTCTTTTTTTTTTCTTTTTTTTTCTCAAAATAAACACATAAAACATAATTGAATCTATTCAAAAACACAAAGAAGTCGAATGGAAGAAGTCAAAGAAACTATGCAAGGACAAAACAAGAAACGCGCAAAAATCAAAGAAAAACACAAAAGAAGGATAAGCAAAGGATAAGTAGCCTGTTTCTAGAACCAATGCTCTGATACCAAATGATAAGAACCCACTAGACGGCCTGCTCTAGAAACTCTTGAATCAAGTTGTTATGCGCACCTAGAAGCTAGAAAACAAGTTGTAATTGATCAGATTATAACCTTAAGGAAACTAAGTCCTTAAAGAATCCAATCTTGAAGATGCCACAAAGGTTGATCACTCTCTTGATAAGTCAAGATATTGTATTCTACTAAGAAAACAAGAAGGCAAAGCTAAGCTTGCTGAAAATACCTCTATATTATTGATGATCTAGTTTTACATAGTTGTAGGCTTTATATAGGCATGTAAACATCATTATCTTATAAGGAAACTCCTAATCTTATAAGGAAACTTTTAAATAATGAGGATCCCTTTAATTTATGAAACAAATCTGCCTTGAAATAGGAATCCTTCTAAAAGACAGTACTACTAATGACAACTAAGCATAGAAAAAGTCAAAGTAAAACAAAACAAGACAAAAACAAACTCAACAAGACAAAACAAGCCCATCAAACAAAACAAGACAAAGCAAGCCCATCAATACATCTTAGCATGCGGATTGGGCCTTTTTTTATCATGTTCATGCGCCAAGCCCATTAATACATCTTAGCATGCGGATTGGGCCTTTTCTTATCATGTCCATGCACCTTGGTCTTGTGTCATGGATTCCAAACTTTGTTCTTCAAGATCTAAGCCTTGCACATCATCTTGCACATAAAGATAGGTGATCATCCTTGGTGAAGCTTTGTAACTTCTAGAATAGACTTAGAATCTAGAACAACCCTTTTGTCATGCACTTCCATGATTAAGCATTGTAAAACCTCTTTCGTCCTCTTTGTCCTTGCCCTATTCATTGGACCACCGATTCCTTGCAAAGGATCTTGAGAATATTTGGGAATATTAGCTTGAGCTATTTGGCCAGCACCTTGATCTCCATTACATAGAGACATAACTTGACATAAATCACATCAACCAACAAGTACCGAGCTTATTACCCCCTAAAGTCACCATTTTCACTTAGACAAACCCTTTATATCTCTCTAAATAAGCTAAATCCACTCACCCAGACATATAAGTGCCAAACAAAACCTATAGGAATTGATTCAGGCTAATCCACTCTAGCGATGTAAACGTCCTTGTGCCAAACCAACTAACCTAAGCATCTAAGGATCAAAAAAGAAGTTTTCGTATTTCATAGCCAAATATTTCAAAGTGAGGAAAGTTTTCAAAAACCCTAACGAATAATATATTAAACTATTAGTGCCAAACTACAAACAGTGATCATTCTCAGCATCTTAAAACAATCCATCCACTAGAGTCTGTTAGAACAGAATACTAACAAAAGCCAACATGGCCAACCCAAATTGGAACCAACACAACCATTTCATGTCGGCCAAAACTATCATTCTATAACCGATAAAACAGAATCATAGGAAGAAGTAATCCACTTTATTTAAAAAATCCAACCAAAGCTATAGATAGCTTCCCAAAATGATGCCAACAAAGAAAACTGTAGCTGAAAACAATCCAAACAATCCAAGACTATGCAAACCGACCTAATCTATCAAGTCAAAAACTAAACTAGAGTCAACCCACACGAAACAAGATGCAGACAATTTTAGATTATTCCCTTTCTAACCAACCAACCCTGATGTAAATGAATCAAACTCAACATAGAGAAAACCATCTGGTAGCAATCAAATATAGCAAAGATTAATCAAACTCATTCTTCCAATTCCTATGAAAATAAGTCTAGCAAAACCTAGGTAGAAGCAACTACAGATTATCCAAAACTAACCAAGCTGTGGCAAACCAATCAAACATCAATCAAATCAATATCCACTAACAAAGCATATTAGCAAAACAAAATCCCCTTAGTAACAGAAACGAACCCGGCATATAAATAAACTAGGAAATCAAGTAAACTCCTCTATAAGATATAACTAGAACTAACTCGTTGGAAAATAAAACAAAATAAACGTTGATCAATCCAAACAGTCCCGTCCAAACAATCTAAAAGAAAACAAAGAAGAAACTTGACTTAATAAATTTAACCCACAACAATAGAGCTTTTTACAACTCTAATCACACTATTCTTAATTAAACAAACCCTCTATAACTTGTACTATAGGCCAGATAATCTACCAATTCTAAGTGAAACAAAACCAACATATTTAGAGAAGTTGGGAAATCAACTCAACTCCATTAAAAAGTGAAACATTTCCTACTCAAATAAACAATGACCAATCCAAACAAACCCATTTAAAAAACATAAAAAACATAGAGACCAAAAATTAACGAGCTTATTACCCCTCTAAAGTCACCATTTTCTCTTAAACGAACCCTTTATATTTCTCTAAATAAGCTAAATCTACTCACTCAAACTTATAAGTGCCAAACAGAACCTATAGGAACCGATTCGAGCTAACGAATAACAAATTAAACTATTAGTGCCATACTACAAACAACGATCACTCTCAGCATCTCAAAACAATCCACCCAATAGAGTTTGTCACGGCCAACCCAAATTGGAACCAACACAACCATTTCATGTCAGCTAAAACTATCATTCTGTAACCGATAAAATAGAAGCATAGGAAAAAATAATCCACTTTATTTAAAATATCTAATCAAAGATATCGATAGCATCACAAAATGATCCCATCAAAGAAAACTGTAGCTGAAATCAATCCAAACAATCCAAGACTATCCAAAAATCAATAGCCAGTAACAAAGCATATTAGCAAAACAAAATCCTTTTATTAACAGAAATGAACCCAGCATACCTAAATAAAGTAGGAAATCAGGTTAACTCCTCTATAAAATATAACTAGACCAAGTCGTAGGAAAATAAAATAAATAAACGTTGATCAACCCAAACAGTCCCGTCTAAACAATCTAAAACAAAACAAAGAAGAAACTTGACTTAATCAATTTAATCGACAAGAATAGAGCTTATTATAACTCTAATCACACAATTCTTAATTAAACAAACCTATTGTAACTTATTCCATAGGTCGGATAATCTCCCAAATCTAAGCTAAACAAAACTAACTTATTCAGAAAAGTTGTGAAATCAACTCAACTCCATCAAAAAGTGAAACCTTACCTACTCAAACCAAAACAAAGCAAATAAACAACGACCAATCCAAACAAACCCATTTAAACAACGTAAAAAAACATAGAGATATAACTTGACATAAATCACTTCAACCAACAAGTATTGAGCTTATTACCCCCTAAAGTCATCATTTTCACTTAGGCAAACCCTTTATATCCATCTAAATAAACTAAATCCACTCACCCAGACATATATAAGTGCCAAATAGAACCTATACGAGCTGATTCATGCTAATCAACTTTGGCGATGGAAACGTCCTTGTGCAAAAGCAACAACTAACCTATAGGAACTGACATAAACTTTTAAGGATCAGAAAAGAAGTTTTCGTATTTCTTAGCCAAATATTTCAAAGCACTAAAAATATCACAATCAGAAAAGTCTTCAAAAGCACTAATGATAAGAACCCACTAGACGACATGGTCTAGGAACTCTTGAATCAAGTTGTTATGCGCACCCAGAAGCTAGAAAACAAGTTGTAATTGATCAGATTTGAACCTTAAGGAAACTAAGTCCTTAAAGAATCCAATCTTGAATATGCCATAAAGGTTGATCACTCACTTGATAAGTCAAGATATTGTATTCTACCAAGAACACAAGAAGGCAAAGCTAAGTTTGTTGAAAATACCTCTATATTATTGATGATATCCCGTTTTACATAGTTGTAGCCTTTATATAGGCATGTAAACATCATTATCTTATAAAGAAACTCCTAATCTTATAAGGAAACTCCTAACTAATGGGGATCCCTTTAATTTAGGAAAACAAATCTGCTTTGAAATAGGAATCCTTCTAAAAGATTACTACTAATGACAACTAAGCATAGAAAAGTCAAAGTAAAACAAAACAAGACAAAACAAGCCCAACAAGACAAAACAAACCCATCAGTACATCTTAGCATGCGAATTGAGCCTTTCCTTATCATGTCCATGCGCCAAGCCCATCAATACATCTTATGTCATGGATTCCAAGCTTTGTTATCCAAGATCTAAGCCTTACACATCGTCTTGCACATAAAGATAAGTGATTATCCTTGGTGAAACTTTGGAACCAACACAACCATTTCATGTAGGCCGAAACTATCATTTCGTAAACGATAAAACAGAAGCATAGGAAGAAATAATCCACTTTATTTAAAAAATCCAACCAAAACTATCAATATCTTCCCAGAATCATGCCATCAAAGAAAATCGTAGCTCAAACCACTCCAAGCAATCAAAGACTAAGCAAACTGATCTAATCTATCAAGTCAAAAACTAAACAAGAGTCAATCAACACAAAACAAGATGCAGGGAATTTTAGATTATTCCCTTTCTAACAAACCAACCTTGATTCAAATGAATCAAACTCAACACAGAGAAAACCATCAGCCAGAGATCGAATATAGCTAAGCTTAATCAAACCCATTTTTCCAACTCCTATGAAACTGAGTCTAGACAAACCTGGGTAGAAGCAAACTATAGATTATCCAAAACTAACCAAGCTGTGGCAAACCTATCAAACATCAATCAAATCAATACCAACAACAAAGCATATTAGCAAAACAAAATCTGCTTAATAACAGAAACGAACCCAGCATACCAAAATAAATTAGGAAATGAAATCAACTCCTCTATAAAATATAACTGGACCAAGTCGTAGGAAAATAAAACAAATAAGCGTTGATCAATCCAAACAGTCCCGTTTAAACAATATAAAACAAAACAAAGAAGAAACTTGACTTAATAAATTTATCCCACAAGAATAGAACTTATTACAAATCGAATGACACTATTTTTAATCAAACAAACCCACTATAATTTATACCACAGGCCAGATAATCTCACTAATCTAAGTTAAACAAAACCAACATTTTTAGAGAAGTTGGGAGATCAACTCAACTCCATCAAAAAGTGAAACTTTACCTACTCAAACCAAAACAAAGCAAATAAACAACAACCAATCCAAACAAACCCATTTAAACAACGTAAAGAAACATAGAGACATAGTTTGCCATAAATCACATCAACCAACAAGTACCGATCTTATTACCCCCCTAAAATCACCATTTTCACTTAGACGAACCCTTTATATCTCTCTAAATAAGCTAAATCCACTCATTCAGACTTATAAATGCGAAACAGAAAATATAGGAGCCGATTCAACCTTATCCACTCTAGCGATGTAAACGTCCTTGTGCCAAACCAACTAACCTAAGCTTCTAAGGATCAAAAAAGAAGTTTTGGTATTTCATAGCCAAATATTTCAAAGCACTAACAATTTTATAACAAGAAAAGTCTTCGAAAACCCTAACGAATAACACATTAAAGTATTAGGGCCAAACTACGAACAGCGATCACTCTCAGCATCTTACAACAATCCACCTAATAGAGTATGTTAGAACAGAACTCTAACAAAAGCCAACCTAGCCAACCCAAATTGGAATCAACACAACCATTTCATGTCGGCAAAAAGCATAGGAAGAAATAATCAACTTTATTTAAAAAATCCAACCAAAGCTATCGATAGCATCCCAGAATGATGCCATCAAAGAAAATCGTTGCTGAAATCAGTCCAAACAATCCAATACTATCCAAACCGACCTAATTTATCTAGTAAAAAACTAAAATAGAGTCAACCCACACGAAATAAGATGCGGACAATTTTAGATTATTCCCTTTCTAACCAACCAACCCTGATGCAAATGAATCAAACTCAACATAGAGAAAACCATCTGTCAGAGATCGAATATATCTAAGCTTAATCAAATCTATTCATCCAACTTCTATGAAACTGAGTCTATCCATACCTAAGTAGAAGCAATTACAGATTATCCAAAACTAACCAAGCCGTGGCAAACCAATAAAAAATCAATCAAATCAAAACTGATAGAAACGAACTAGACATACCCAAATAAAGTAGGAAATCAAGTCAACTCCTCTCTAAAATATAAGTAGACCAAGTCGTAGGAAAATAAAACAAATAAACGTTGATCAATCCAAACAGTCATCTCTAAACAATCTAAAACAAAACAAAAAAGAAACTTGTCTTAATCAATTTAACCCACAAGAATAGAGCTTTATTACAACTCTAATCACACTATTCTTAATTAAACAAACCCACTATAACTTATACCACAGGCTGCATAATCTCCCAAATCTAAGTTAAACAAAACCAACATATTTAGAGAAGTTGGGAAATCAACTCCGCTCCATCAAAAACTGAAACCTTACCTACTTAAATCAAAACAATGCAAATAAACAACAACCAATCCAAACAAACCCATTTAAACAACGTAAAAAAACATAGAGATATAACTTGGCATAAATCAATCAACCAACAAGTACCGAGCTCATTACCCCCCTAAAGGCACCATTTTCTATTATACCCTTTATATCTTCCTAAATAAGCTAAATCCACTCACTCAAACTTATAAGTGCCAAACAGAACCTATAGGATCTGATTCAAGCTAATCCACTCTGGCGATGTAAACGTCATTGTGCTTAACCAACTAACTTAAGCTTCTAAGGATAAAAAAAGTTGTTTTGGTATTTCATTGCTAAATATTTCAAAGCACTAACAATTTCATAGTCAGAAAACTCTTCGAAAACCCTAACGAATAACACATTAAATTATTAGGGCCAAACTACAAACAGCGATCACTCTCAGCATATTAAAACAATCCACCCAATAGAGTTTGTTAGAACAAATCACTAATAGAAGCCAACCTGGCCAACCCAAATTGAAACCAACACAACCATTTCATGTCGGCCAAAACAATCATTCCATAACCGATAAAACAGAAGAATAGGAAGGAATAATTCACTTTATTTAAAAAACCCAACCAAAGCTATCGATAACTTCCCAGAATGATGCCATCAAAGAAAATCATAACTGAAATCATTCCAAACAATCCAAAACTATCCAAACCGAACTAATTTATCAAGTCAAAAACTAAACGAGACTCAACCCATAAGAAATAAGATGCAAAGAATCTTAGATTATTCCCTTTCTAACCAACCAACCCTGATGCTAATGAATCAAACTGAACATAGAGAAAACCATCTGGTAGAGATCGAATATAGCTAAGCTTAATCAAACCCATTTTTCCAACTCCTATGAAACTAAGTCTAGCCAAACCAGGGTAGAAGCAACTAAAGATTATCCAAAACTAACCAAGCCGTGGGAAACCAATCAAACATCAATCAAATCAATAACCACTAACAAAGCATATTAGCAAAACAAAATCCCCTTACTAACAAAAACAAACCCAACATACCTAAATAAATTAGGAAATGAAATCAACTCCTCTGTAAAATATGACTAGACCAAGTTGTAGGAAAATAAAACAAATAAACGTTGATCAATCCAAATAGTCCCGTCTAAACAATCTAAAACAAAACAAAGAAGAAACTTGACTTAATCAATTTAACCCACAAGAATAGAGCTTATTACAACTCTAATCACACTATTCTTAATTAAACAAACCCACTATAACTTATACCACAAGCTGGATAATCTCACGAATCTAAATTAAACAAAACCTACATATTTAGAGAAGTTAGGAAATTAACTCAACTTCATCAAAAAGTGAAACCTTACCTACTCAAACCGAAACAAAGCAAATATACACTGACCAGTCCAAACAAACCCATTTAAACAACGTAAAGAAACATAGAGACATAACTTGACATAAATCACATCAACTAATAAGTGCCGATCTTATTAGCCCCCTAAAGTCACCATTTTCATTTAGATGAACCCTTTATATCTCTCTAAATAAGCTAAATCCACTCACTCAGACTAATAAATGCCAAAAAGAACCTATAGGAACCGATTCAAGCTTATCCACTGAGGCGATGTAAACGTCCTTGTGCCAAATATTTCAAAGCACTACCAATTTCATAACCATAAAAGTTTTCGAAAGCCCTAACAAATAACACATTAAACTATTAGGTCCAAACTACAAACAACGATCAATCTCAGCGTCTTAAAACAAATCCACCCAATAGAGTTTGTTAGAACAGAGCACTAACATTAACCATCCTGGCCAACCCGAATTGGAACCAACACAACCATTTCATGTCGGCCGAAACGATCCTTCCGTATCCGATAAAACAAAAGCATAGGAATAAATAATCCACTTTATTTAAAAAGTCCAACCAAAGCTATCAATAGCTTCCCAGAATGATACCATCAAAGAAAACCGTAGCTGAAATCAATCTAAACATTCCAAAACTATACAAACCGACCTAATCTATCAAATCAAAAACTGAACTAGAGTCAACCCACACGAAACAAGATGCATAGAATTTTAGATTATTCCCTTTCTAACCAAACAACCGTGATGCAAATAAATCAAACTCAACAGAGAGAAAACCAATTGCTAAAGATCAAATATAGCTAAGCTTAATCAAACACATTCTTCCAACTCCTATGAAACTGAGTCTAGACAAACCAAGGTAGAAGCAACTACAGATTATCCAAAACTAACCAAACCATGGCAAACCTATCAAACATCAATCAAATCAATACCCAGTAACAAAGCATTTTAGCAAAACAAAATCCGCTTACTAACAGAAACGAACCCGACATACCAAAATAAAGTAGGAAGTGAAATCAACTCCTCTATAAAATATAACTAGACCAGCTCGTAGGAAAATAAAACAAATAAACGTTGATCAATCCAAACAGTCCCTTCTAATCACACTATTCTTAATTAAACAAACCCACTATAACTTATACCACAGGCTAGATAATCTCACGAATCTAAGTTAAACAAAACCAACATTTTTAGAGAAGTTGGGAAATCAACTCAACTCTATCAAAAAGTGGAACTTTACTTAATCAAACCAAAACAAAGCATATAAACAACGACCAATCCAAACAAACCCATTTAAACAACGTAAAGAAACATAGAGACATAACTTGACATAAATCACATAAACCAACAAATACCAATCTTATTACCCTGCTAAAGTCACCATTTTCACTTAAAGGAACCCATTATATCTCTCTAAATAAGCCAAATTCACTCACTCAGACTTATAAATGCCAAAAAGAACCTATAGGAACCGATTCAAGCTTATTCACTCTGGCGATGTAAATGTCCTTGTGCCAAACCAACTAACCTAAGCTTCTAATGATCAAAAAAGAAGTTTTGGTATTTCATAGCCAAATATTTCAAAACACTACCAATTTCATAACCAGAAAAGTTTTCGAAAGCCTTAACGAATAATACATTAAACTATTAGGTCCAAACTACAAACAGCGATCACTCTCAGCATCTTAAAACAATCCACCCAATAGAGTCTGTTAGAACAGAGCACTAATAATAGCCATCCTGACCAACCCGAATTAGAACCAACACAACCATTTCATGTCGGCCGAAACGATCCTTCCGTATCCAATAAAACAAAAGCATAGGAATAAATAATCCACTTTATTTAAAAAGTCCAACCAAATCTATCGATAGCTTCCTAGAATGATGCCATCAAAGAAAATCGTAGTAGAAATAAATCCAAACAATCCAAACCGACCTAATTTATCAAGTCAAAAACTAAACTAGAGTCAACCCACACGAAATAGGATGCGGACAATTTTAGATTATTCCCTTTCTAACGAACCAACCCTGATGCAAATGAATCAAACTCAACATAGAGAAAACCATCTGGTAGAGATCGAATATAGCTAATAATGGAGATCGAGGTGCTGGCCAAATGGCTCAAGCTAATATTCCCAAATATTCTCAAGATCCTTTGCAAGGAATCGGTGGGCCAATGATTAGGGCAAGGACAAAGAGGATGAAAAAGGCTTTACAAGGCTTAATCATGAAAGTGCATGACACAGAGGCTTTTCTAGAAGATTCTAAGACTGTTCTATATGTTTCCAAAGCATCACCAAGGATAATCACCTATCTTTATGTGCAAGACGACAATGAACAAGGCTTGGATCTTGAAGAACAAAGCTTGGAATCCATGACATAAGATGTATTGATGGGCTTGGCGCATGGACATGATAAGGAAATGCCCAATTCGCATGCTAAGATGTATTGATGGGCTTGTTTTGTCTTGTTTTGTTTTACTTTGACTTTTCTATGCTTAGTTGTCATTAGTAATAGTCTTTTAGAAGGATTCCTATTTCAAAGCAGATTTGCTTTCCTAAATTAAAGGGATCATCATTAGTTAGGAGTTTCCTTATATGATTAGGAGTTTCTTTATAAGATAATGATGTTTACGTGCCTATATAAAGGCCACAACTATGTAAAATGAAAATCAATCAATAATATAGAGGTATTTTCAGCAAGCTTAGCTTTGCCTTCTTGTGTTCTTGGAAGAATACAATATCTTAACTTATTAAGGGAGTGATCAACCTTTGTAGCATCTTCAAGATTGGATTCTTTAATGACTTAGTTTCTTTAAGGTTCTAATCTGATCAACAATAACTTGTTTTCTAACTTCTGCGTAGGCATAACAACATGATTCAAGAGTTCCTACAGCATATCATCTTGTGGGTTCTTATCAGCTAACCTTAATCAAACCCGTTTTTCCAACTCCAGGGAAACTGACTCTAGCGAAACCTAGGTAGAAGCAAATACAGATTATCCAAAACTAACCAAGACGTGGCAAACCAATCAAACATCAATCAAATCAACAATCACTAACAAAGCATATTAGAAAAACAAAATCCCCTTATTAACAGAAACGAACCCGGCATACCTAAATAAAGTAGGAAATGAAGTCAACTCTATAAAATATAAGTAGACCAACTCGTAGCTGAAATGAATCCAAACAATCAAAGACTATACAAACTGACCTAATCTATCAAGTCAAAAACTAAACTAGAGTCAACCCACATGAAACAAGATCCGGAAAATTTTAGACCCTTTCTAACCAAACAACCCTGATGCAAATGAATCAAACTCAACAGAGTGAAAACCATCCACTAACCAAGCCATGGCAAACTTAGGAAAATAAAACAAATAAGCTTTGATGATTCCAAATAGTCCCGTCTAAACAATCTAAAACAAAACAAAGAAGAAACTTGACTTAATCAATTTAATCCACAAGAATAGAGCTTATCACAACTTTAATCACACTATTCTTAATTAAACAAGCCCACTGTAACTTATACCACAGGTCGGATAATCTCTCAAATCTAAGTTAAATAAAATCAACAAATTTAGAAGTAGGGAAATCAGCTTAACTCCATCAATAAGTGAAACCTTACCTACTGAAATCAAAAGAAAGCAAATAAACAACGACCAATCCAAACAAACCCATTTAAAGAACGTAAAAAAACATAGAGATATAACTTGGCATAAATCACATCAAGCAACAAGTACCGAGCTTATTACCCCCTTAAAGTCACGATTTTCACTTAAACGAACCCCTTATATCTCTCTAAATAAACTAAATCCACTCACTCAGATTTATAAGTGCCAAACAGTACCTATAGGAATCAATTCAAGCTAATCCACTCTAGCGATGTAAACGTCCTTGTGCCAAACCAACTATCCTAAGCTTTTAATGATCAAAAAGGAAGTTTTCGTATTTGATAGCGAAATATTTCAAAGCACTAACAATCCAAGACTATCCAAACTGACCTATTATATAAAGTCAAAAAATAAACTATACTCAATCCACACGAAACAAGATGCGGACAATTTTAGATTATAAAGTCAAAAAATAAACAAGATGCTTAATCAAACCCATTCTTCCAACTCCTCTGAAACTGAGTCTACCAAACATAGGTAGAAGCAACTATAGAATATCCAAAACTAACCAAGCCGTGGCAAACCAATCAAATCAATACCCACTAATAAAGCTTATTAGCAAAACAAAATCCGTATATTAACAGAAATGAACCCGACATACCTAAATAAAGTAGGAAATTGAGTCAACTCCTCTATAAGATATAATTAGACCAATTCGTTGGAAAATAAAACAAATAAACGTTGATCAATTCAAACAGTTCCGTCTAAACAATCAAAAATAAAATAAAGAAGAAACTTGACTTAATAAATTTAACCCACATGAATAGAGCTTATTACAACTCCAATGACACTATTCTAAATTAAACAAACCCACTATAACTTATACCACAGGCCGGATAATCTCTGAAATCTAAGTTTAATCAAACCCATTCTTCCAAATCCTGTGAAGCTGAGTCAAGCCAAACTAGGTAGAAGAAACTACACATTATCTAAAACTAACCAAACTCTGGCAAATCAGTCAAATATCAATCAAATCTATACCCACTAACAAAGCTTATTAGCACAAGAAAATTCCCTTACTAATAGAAACAAACCTGACATACCTAAATAAAGTTGGAAATCAACTCAGTTCGTATTTAAAATAAAACGAGAGCTACTCACAGGAAAATAAAACCAATAAACGTAGATCAATCCAAAAAGTCCTGTCTAAACAATCATAAACAAAACAAAGATGAAACTTAACTTAATCAATTTAACCCACAAGAATAGAGCTTATTACAACTCTGATCACACTATTCTCAATCAATCAACCCACTATATCTTATACCACGGGCTGGATAATCTTGCAATTCTAAGTTAAACAAACCCAATACATTTAGAGAAGCTGGGAAATCAACTCAACTCCATCAAAAAGTGAAACCTGACTTAATCAAATCAAAACAAAGCAAATAAACAACGACCTATCCAAACAAACTCATTTAAACAACGTAAAAAAACACAGAGAGAATGCATGAAAAAAATCACCTCAACCAACAAGTACCAAGTGAATTACCCCCCTAAAGTCACTATTTTTTGTTAGACGAACCCTTTATATCTCTCTACATAAGCTAAATCTACTCACACAAACTTATAAGTGCCAAACTGAACCTATGGGAACCGATTCAAGTTAATACACTCAGACTTATAAGTGCCAAACAGAACCTATGGGAACCTGATAATCTCACAATTCTAAGTTAGGCAAACCCAACGCATTTAGAGAAACTGGGAAATCAACTCAACTCCAACAAAAAGTGAAACCTGACCTAATCAAATGAAAACAAAGCAAAATAAACAATGACCAATCCAAACAAACTCATTTAAACAATGTAAAAAACACAAAGGGAAAGCATGACAGACCTTACATCAACCAATAAGTACTGAGTGTATTACCCCACTAAAGTCATTCAATTAGATGAACCCTTTATATCTCTCTAGGTAAGCTAAATCTAATCACAAAGACTTAAAAGTGCCAAATAGAACCTATGGGAAATGATTCAAGCTAATACACTTGGGCTTTGTCAATGTCTTTGTGCCAAACCAACTAACCTATAGTTTTATGGATCAAAAAAGAAGTTTTCGTAATTCATTGCCAAATATTCATAGCACCAACTTTCATAATCAGAAAAAGTCTCCGAATACCCAAACGAAAAGCACATTAAACTATTAGTGCCAAATTATAAACTGCGATCACTCTCAGCATCTTAAAACAATCCACCTAATAGAGTCTGTTACAACAGAGCACTATCCAAAGCAAACAAGGCCAACCCAAATTAGAACCCACACAACCATGTGAGGTCGGTCGAAACTATCATTCTATAATCAATAAAACAGAAGCATAGGAAGAAATAATCCACTTTATTTAAAAAATCCAAATAATGCTATCAATAGCTTGCCATAATGATGCCATCAAAGAAAACCATAGCTGAAATCAATTCAAACAATCCAAAACTATCCAAACCAACCTAATCTATCACGTCAAAGCTAAACTACAGTCAATCCACACGAAACCAGATGCAGACAATTTTAGATTATTCCCTTTCTAACCAACAAACCCAAATGCAAATGAATCAAACTCAACATAGAGAAAACCATCTGGTAGAGATCGAATATAGCTAAGCTTAATCAAACCCATTCTTCCAACTCGTGTGAAACTGTGTCTAGGCAAACCTAGGTAGAAGCAACTACAGATTATCCAAAACTAACCAAGCCGTGGCAAACCAATCAAGCATCAACCAAACCAATAAACGTAGATCTATCCAAATAGTCCCGTCTAAACAATATAAAACAAAACAAAGACTAAACTTGACATAATCAATTTAACCCACAAGAATAGAGCTTGTTACAACTCTGATCACACTATTCTCAATTAAACAAACCCACTATAACTTCTACCATAGGCCGGATAATCTCACAATTCTAAGTTAAACAAAACCAACATATTTAGAGAAGCTGGAAAATCAACTCAACTCTATCAAAAAGTGACACGTTACTTGCACAATTGAAAACAAAGCAAATAAACAATAACCAATCCAAACAATCCCATTTAAACAACTAAAGAATACACAGATAGATTACTTGACATAAATCACATCACCCAATAAGTGTATCAGCCCCCTAAAGTCACTATTTTCAATTATACGAACCATTTATATCTCTCTAAATAAGCTAAAACCACTCACTCAAACTTATAAGTGCCAAACAGAACCAATAGGAACTGATTGAATCTATTAAACTATGGCCATGTAAACTTCCTTGTGCCAAACCAACTAACCTATAATTTTAAGCATCAAAAAAGAAGTTTAAGTATTTGATAGCCAAATATTCATAATACTAACAATTTCATAATCCGAAAAGACTTCGAAAACCCTAATGAAAAACACATTCAACTATTAGTGTCAAACTATAAACTGCGATCACTCTAAGCATCTTAAAACAATCCACCCAATAGACTCTGTTACAACAGAGCACTATCCAAAGCCAATATGGCCAACCAAAATTGGAACTAACACAACCAAGCGATGTCGGCCAAAACAATCATTTCGTAACTTCCTAGAATGATGCTATCGATAACTTCCTAGAATGATGCTATCAAAGAAGACCGTAACTGAAATCCATCCAAACAAGCCAAGACTATCCAAACCGACCTAACCTATCAAGTCAAAGCTAAAAAGGAGTTAACCCACCTAAAGCAAGATGCAGACAATTTTAGATTATTCACTTTCTAACCAACCAAACCTGAAGCAAATGAAACCAACTCAACATAGAGAAAACCATCTGATAGAGATCGAATATAGCTAAGCTTAATAAAACCCATTCTTCCAAATCCTGTGAAACTGAGTCTAGCCAAACCTAGGTAGAAGCGACTACAGATTATCCAAAACTAACCAAGCCGTGGCGAACCAATCCAACATCAATCAAATCTATACCCACTAATAAAGCTTATTAGCACAATAAAATGCCCTTACTAACAAAAACGATCCCACCATTCCTAGATAAAGTAGGAAATCAACTCAATTCCTTTATAAAATAAAACAGAGCTATTCACTTGAAAATAAAACCAATAAACGTAAATCAGTCCAAACAGTCCCGTCTAAACAATAAAAAACAATACAAAGAAGAAACTTGGCTTAATCAATTCCACCCACAAGAATAGATCTTATTACAACTATAATCACACCATTCTCAATCAAATAGAACCACTATAACTTATACCACAGGCCGGATAATCTCGCAATGTCAAACCAAACCAACATATTTAGAAAAACTGTTAAATCAAAACAAATGTATTAAAAAGTGAAACTGAATCTACTCAAATCAAAACAAAGCAAATACACAACGACCAATCCAAACAAACCCATTTAAACAATGCAAAAAACAAAGAGGGATAACTTGATATAAATCACATCAACAAACAAGTACCGATCTTATTACCCCCCTAAAGTCACCATTTTCACTTAGATGAACCCTTTATATCTCTCTAAATTTGCTAAATCCACTCACTCAGACTTATAAGTGTGAAAATAGAACCTTTTATATCTGTATAAGCTGGCCATATAAACGTCCTTGTGCCAAACCAACTAACCTATAATTTTTAAGGAGCAAAAAAGAAGTTTTCGTATTCCATAGCCAAATATTCATAGCACTAACAACCGAAGTTATTTAAAGAATCCAACCGAAGTTATTGATAGCTTGCTAGAATGATGTCACAAGAACAGAGTGATTTTAAAACAATACAAAGAAGAAACTTGACTTAATCACTTTAACCCACAAGAACAGAGCATATTAGAACTCCAATCACACTATTCTCAATTAAACAAACCCACTATAACTTATAGCACAGGCTGGATAATCTCGCAATTCTAAGTTAAACAAAACCAACATATCTTGAGAAGTTGGGAAATCAACTCAACTCAATCAAAAAGTGAGACCAAACCTATAAATTTGACCAATCCAAACAAGACCATTTAAACAATGTAAAAAAACACATACAGATAACTTGACATAAATCACATCAACCAACAACTACCGAGCGTTTTACCCCCCTAAAGTCACCGTTTTCACTTAGGCGAACCCTTTATATCTCTCTAAATAAGCTAAATCAGCTGACATAGACTTATAAGTGCCAAACAGAACCTGTAGGAACCTATTCAAGCTAATCCACTCTGGCAATGTAAACGTCCTTGTGGCAAACAACTAACCTATACTTTTAAGGATCAAAAAATAAGTTTTTGTATTTCATTGCCAAATATTTATAGCACAAACAATTTAATAATCAGAAAAGTCTTCAAAATTCCTAACGAATAACACATTAAACTATTAATTCCAATCTATAAACTACAATCACTCTCAGCATCTTAAAGCAATCCACCCAATACAGTCTATTACAATAAAGCACAAACCAAGGCTTACATGGCTTACCCAAATTGGAACCAACAAAACCATACGATGTTGGCTGAAACCATGATTCTGTAACCGATATAACAGAAGAATTAGAAGAAATAATCCACTTTATTTAAAAAATCCAACCGAAGCTATCGATAATGATGCCATCAAAGAAAACCATAGCTAAAATCATTCCAAACAGTTCAAGACTATCCAAACTGACATAATCTATCAAGTCAAAACTAAACTAAAGTATAGACAATTTTAGATTATTAGCTTTCTAACCAACCAACCCTGATGCAAATGAGTCCAACTCAACATAGAAAAAGTAAACTGGCAGAGGTAGGATATAACTAAGCTTAATCAAAAACATTCTTCCAAATCTTGTGAAACCGAGTCTAGCCAAACCTTGCTTGAAGCAACTACACATTATCCAAACTAACCAAGCCATGGAAAACCAATCAAACATCAACCAAATCTATATCCACTAACAAAGCTTATTAGTACAAGAAAATCCCCTTACTAAAGAAACAAGTCTGGCATACCTAAAAAACATAGGAAATCAACTCAAATTCTTTATAAAACAAAACTAGACCTATTCACAGGAAAATAAAACCAATAAACGTAGATCAATCAGAACAGTCCTGTCTAAACAATCTCAAACAATACAAAGAAGAAACTTGAATCAATCAATTTAACCCACAAGAACAGAGCTTATAAGAACTCTATTCACACTATTCTCAATTAAACAAACCCACTATAACTTTATACCACAAGCCGGATAATCTCGCAATTCTAATCTAAACTAAACCAGCATATTTAGAGAAACTGGAAAATCAACTCAACTCCAACAAAAAGTGAAACCTTACCTACTCAAATCAAAACAAAGCAAATAAAAAGCTTTCAATCCAAACAAACCCATTTAAACAGCATGAAAAACACAGACAGATAACTTGACATCAATCCCATCAACCAACAAGTACCAAGTGTATTACCACACTAAAGTCACCATTTTCACTTAAGCAAACCCTTTATATCTTTCTAAATAAGCTAAATCCACTCACTCAGCATTATAAGTGCCAAACAAAACCTATAGGAATCTATTCAAGCTAATCCACTCTGGCCATTTAAATGTCCATGTGCCAAACCAACTAACCTATACTTTTAAAGATGAAAAAAGAAGTTTTCGTATTTCATATTATAGCATGGACAATTTAATAATCAGAAAAAACTTTGAAATCCCTAACAAATAACACATTAAACTATTAGTGCCAAACTATAAACAGCGATCACTCTTAGCATCTTACAACAATCCACCCAATAAAGTCTATTACAACAGGGCACTAACGAAGCCCAACAAGGCCAACCCAAATTGGAACCAATAGAACCATGTAATGTCGGCTGAAACTATCATTATGTAACCGATATAACAGAAGCATTGGGAGAAATAATCCACTTTATTTAAAAAATCCAACCGAAGCTATCGATAGCTTACCAGAATGATTCCATCAAAGAAAACCGTAGCTGAAATCATTCCAAACAATCCAAGACTATCCAAACTGACCTAATCTATCAATTCAAAGTAAAACTAAAGTCAACCCACCCGAAACAAGATGCTATCAATTTTAGATTATTCGCTTTCTAATCGACCAACCTTGATGCAAATGAATCCAACTCAACATAGACAAAACTATCTGGTGGAGATCGAATATAGCTAATCTTAATCAATAACATTCTTCCAAATCCTGTGAAACTGAGTCTAGCCAAACCTTGGTAGATTAGAGTTTTAATAAGTTATAGTGGGTTTGTTTAATTGAAAATAGAGAGATTAGAGTTTTAATAAGCCCTATTCTTGTGGGTTAAATTGATTAAGTCGATTTTCTTCTTTGTGTTATATTGTTTATACGACTGTTGGGATTAATCTAAGTTTATTAGTTTTATTTTCCTGTGAGTAGGCCATGTTTTATTTTATAAAGGAGTTGAGTTGAGTTCCTAATTTATTTAAGTATGCCAGGTTCGTTTCTGTTAGTAAGGGGATTTTGTTGTGCTACTATGCTTTGTTAGTGGGTATAGATTAGATTGATGTTGGATTGGCTAGCCACGGCTTGGTTAGTTTTGGATAATGTGTAATTGCTTCTACCTACGTTTGGACAGACTCGGTTTCACAGGATTTGGAAGAATGGGTGTTATTAAGCTAAAATTGTCTACATCTTGTTTTGGGTGGGTTAACTTTAGTTTACCTATGACTTGATAGATTAGGTCAGTTTGGACAGTCTTGGATTATTTGGATTGATTTCAGGTACAGTTTTCTTTGATATTGTAATTCTGGCAAGCAATTGATAACTTTGGTTGGATTCTTTCAATAAAGTGGATTATTTCTTCCAATGCGTCTGTTATATCGGTTAGGGTAGGATAGTTTCGACCAACAATGCATGGTTGTGTTGGTTCCAATGTGGGTTGGCCATGTTGGCTTTGGTTAGTGCTCTGTTGTAACAGATTCTATTGGGTGGATTGTTTTAGGATGCTGAGAGTGATCACAGTTAATATTTTGGCACTAATAGTTTAAAGTGTTATTCATTAGGGTTTTCGATCTGATTATGAAATTGTTTGTGCTTTCAATATTTGGCTATGAAATATGAAAGCTTCTTTTTTTATCCTTAAAAGCATAGGTTAGTTAGTTTGGCACAAGGACGTTTACATGGCCAGAGTGGATTAGTTTGAATCGGTTCCTTTAGGTACTGTTTGGCACTTATAAGTTTGAGTGAGTGGATTTAGCTTATCTACAGAGATATAAAGGGTTCACCTAAGTGAAAATAGTGACTTTAAGGGGGTAATAGGCTCGGTACTTGTTCGTTGATGTGATTTATATCAAGTTTTCTGTTTGAGTTTTTTTATGTTGTTTAAATGGGTTTGTCTGGATTGCCCGTTGTTTATTTGCTTTGTTTTGTTTTGAATAGGTAAGGTTTCACTTTTTAATGGAGTTGTGTTGATTTACCAGCTTCTCTAAATATTGTAGTTTTGTTTAACTTAGAATTGCAAGAATACTGTGATCGGAGTTGTAATAAGTTGTAGTGGGTTTGTTTAATTGAGAATACTGTGATCGGAGTTGTAATAAGCTCTGTTCTTATGGGTTTAATTGATTAAGTCAAGTTTCTTCCTTGTATTGTTTTAGTTTGTTTAGATGGGAGTGTTTGGATTAATCTACGTTTATTGGTTTTATTTTCCTATGAGTAGGTTTGATTTTATTTTATAAAGGGGTTGAGTTGATTTTCTAGTTTATTTAGGAATGTCGGGTTCATTTAGGGGATTTTATTGTGCTAATGCAATCTGTTTTGTGCTACTCATTAAGATTGCATATCTAATTTTTTAACCATTTTCCCAGCATAAACGGGATTTTTTGAATTGCAAGATCATATTCCTATTCAAATAAGTCATAACAAGATCTCCTTTTCCTTTTGGGATTTGACTAGTTGACTAATTCGGGATTTCGTGCTCTATATTTTATTTATTCTATTTGGGTTCAATTGTGCAAGGCTGTTTTGTGTCTTTTTGCTTTTCTCGTCAATTAGTTATATTCTAGTGATTTCTTTTGCATGTATTTTGCTTCCTTTTGAAGTTTTCTTACTTTCTAGGATCTTATAATTGATTTTTTTTCTTCCTTACTTCTACCGTTTGGAAGAATGGGTTTGATTAAACTTAGATTTCGGAGATTATCCGGCCTATGATATAAGTTATAGTGGGTTTGTTTAATTTAGAATAGTGTCGTTGGAGTTGTAATAAGCTCTATTCATGTGGGTTAAATTTATTATGTCAAGTTTCTTCTTTATTTTATTTTTTATTGTTTATTTTTTGACTTTATATAATAGGTCAGTTTGGATAGTCTTGGATTTTATGGATTGATTTCAGCTACAATTTTCTTTGATGGCATCATTCTAGGAAGTTATCGATAACTTTGGTTGGATTTTTTTAAATAAAGTGGATTATTGCTTCCTATGATTCTGTTTTATCAGGTACAGAATGATAGTTTCGGCTGACAAGAATTGGTTGTGTTGGTTCCAATTTGGGTTGGCCATGTTGGTTTTTGTTAGTGCTCTGTTCTAACAGACTCTATTGGGTGGATTGTTTAAAGATGCTGAAAGTGATCGCTGTTTGTAGTTTGGCACTAATCGTTTAATGTGATATTCGTTAGGGTTTTCGATGACTTTTCTAATTATGAAATTGTTAGTGCTTTGAAATATTTAGCTATCAAATACGAAAACTTCCTTTTTGATCCTTAAAAGCTTAAGATAGTTGGTTTGGCACAAGGACGTTTACATCGCTAGAGTGGATTAGCTTGAATTGATTCCTATAGGTACTGTTTGGCACTTATAAATCTGAGTGAGTGGATTTAGTTTATTTAGAGAGATATATAAAGGGTTCGTTTAAGTGAAAATCGTGACTTTAAGGGGGTAATAAGCTCGGTACTTATTGTTTGATGTGATGTATGCCAAGTTATATCTCTATGTTTTTTTACGTTCTTTAAATGGGTTTGTTTGGATTGGTCGTTGTTTATTTGCTTTCTTTTGATTTCAGTAGGTAAGGTTTCACTTATTGATGGAGTTAAGCTGATTTCCCTACTTCTCTAAATATGTTGGTTTTATTTAACTTAGATTTGGGAGATTATCCGGCCTGTGATACAAGTTACAGTGGGGCTTGTTTAATTAAGAATAGTGTGATTAAAGTTGTAATAAGCTCTATTCTTGTGGATTAAATTGATTAAGTCAAGTTTCTTCTTTGTTTTGTTTTAGATTGTTTAGACGGGACTGTTTGGATTCATCAAAAATTATTTGTTTTATTTTCCTAGGTTTGCCACGGCTTGGTTAGCGGATGGTTTTCACTCTGTTGAGTTTGATTCATTTGCATCAGGGTTGTTTGGTTAGAAAGGGTCTAAATTTCTCCGCATCTTGTTTCGTGTGGGTTGACTCTAGTTCAGTTTTTGACTTGATAGATTAGGTTGGTTTGTATAGTCTTTGATTGTTTGGATTCATTTCAGCTACGGTTAGATTGTTTCTCCTTTGTGGGTTAAATTGATTAAGTCAAGTTTCTCCTTTGTTTTGTGTTAGACTATTTAGACGGGACTGTTTGGATTGATCAACGTCTATTTGTTTTATTTTCCTACGAGTTGGTCTACTTATATTTTATAGAGTTGACTTCATTTCCTACTTTATTTAGGTATGCCGGGTTCGTTTCTGTTAGAAAGGGGATTTTGTTTTTCTAATATGCTTTGTTAGTGGTTGTTGATTTGATTGATGTTTGATTGGTTTGTCACGGCTTGGTTAATTTTGGATAATCTGTATTTGCTTCTACCTAGGTTTCGCTAGACTCAATTTCCCTGGAGTTGGAAAAACGGGTTTGATTAAGCTTAGCTGATAAAAACCCACTAGACGACATGCTGTAGGAACTCTTGAATCATGTTGTTATGCCAACGTAGAAGTTAGAAAACAAGTTGTAGTTGATCAGATTAAAACCTTAAAGAAACTAAGTCCTTAAAGAATCCAATCTTGAAGATGCCACAAAGGTTGATCACTCCCTTGATAAGTTAAGATATTGTATTCTTCCAAGAACACAAGAAGGCAAAGCTAAGCTTGCTAAAAATACCTCTATATTATTGATTGATTTTCGTTTTACATAGTTGTGGCCTTTATATAGGCATGTAAACATCATTATCTTATAAAGAAACTCCTAATCTTATAAAAACTTCTAATCTTATAAGGAAACTCCTACTAATGATGATCCCTTTAATTTAGGATAGCAAATCTGCTTTGAAATAGGAATCCTTCTAAAAGACCACTACTAATGACAACTAAGCATAGAAAAGTCAAAGTAAGACAAAACAAGACAAAACAAGCCCATCAATATATCTTAGCATGTGAATTGGGCCTTTCCTTATCATGTCCATGCGCCAAGCCCATCAATACATCTTAACATGCGAATTGGGCCTTTCCTTATCATGTCCATGCGCCAAGCCCATCAATACATCTTATGTCATGGATTCCAAGCTTTGTTCATCAAGATTTCAAGCTTTGTTTTTCAAGATCCCAGCCTTGCTCATCGTCATGCACATAAAGATAGGTGATTATCCTTGGTGAAGCTTTGGAAACTTCTGGAAAATTCTTACAATCTTTTAGAACAACCTCCTTGTCATGCACTTTCATGATTAACAGTTTTTATACCCATCATGTGTAACCTTCCTATCAAACTGCCATGGTCGGCCAAGCAATATATAACCAGCATGCATTGGTGCCACATCACATAGAACCTCATCCTCATACTTGCCAATTGAAAAGGAAACCAGAACTTGCTTGTTACCCTCACTTCTCCACATTCATTGAGCCATTGCAATTTGTACGGTTTAGGATGCTTTATGGTATGCAAAATCACTTCTCCACATAATCATAATAATACACACCTTATCCTTTACATGGCATTTTGTGTGAAAAATATGCTCACGTTGCTCCTCATCACCATCATCCTTACGTTATATACTTAGGGCTCTCCTTGTAACCAGCAAATCACCATGCACGGGTTCTGCAACTACAACATCAAAACAATCCTCCAATGGTGGAATCTCATCCTCACTTGAGCTAGCACTTTCTATTTCTTCATTCTCCAACACAATCATAACTCTTTTGTTTGGGCATTGAGAAGCAATATGCCCGAATCCTTGGCACCTAAAACCCTTAACATCACGTGACTTAGAAGAAGTTTTAGTTTCGGTTTTACCTTTATGAACAACAACCGAATCCTTTTGCTTTGCTTCCTCTTTTGGTTTTGAGGCAGCTTTGTTGTCCTTCCAATTAGGTTTCCATGAAGAACCAAATGTAAACCCTTTTGATTTGATTTGCTTCTCCACTTTAATGGCTTTGTGTAACAAGTCCTCTATCTCCACATAGTGTTGTAAATCAACCACATCAGCAATCTCCTTGTTCAAGCCACCAATAAATCTAGCCATTGTTGTTTTCCGGTGCTCCTCTATGTTTGCTCTAATCATGGCTATCTCCATCTCTTTGTAATAGTCCTCTACACTCATGGAACTTTGAACCAGCCCTTGCAACTTTCTATGCAAATCTCTAAAGTAATGGCTAGGTATAAATCTCTTGCTACCAATTTCATCTCTTCCCAAGACTGAATTGGCATCTCTCCATTCCTATGCCTATTGATCACCAATTGATCCTACCATATGCTTGCATAATCAGTGAACTCCACGGCTGCTAATTTTACTTTATTCTCCTCGAAGTAATTATGGCAATCAAATACGTGCTCAACCTTTCTTTCCCACTCCAAGTATAGTTCGGGATCATTCTTTCCTTAATAAAAGGTCAGAATCTTCATCTTTATGCTGCCTAAGTCTTGAAGCAGTTCATGATTGCGCAAATGTCCAAGAACCAGCAGGTTCATGACCATTGTCTTTGGATGATGGGATATATCAATGAACTTGAGGCTCTTGGATCCGGGCTGGGCCATGTGACCAAGGTAGATGCCATCCTGAATTCTCTGCCCTCTACCTTCAATCAGTTCATCATGAATTACAACATGAACAAGTTGAATGTTAGCATCCAGGAACTCAACAATATGTTGCAGAGGGCCGAGGAACTGATTAAAAGGATGAGCCTCTTGCTATGCTTGTTGAAGCTAGCAAATCGAGCAAGAAAAAGAGGAAGGCTTAGAGGAAGCCACAGAGCATCAAATGCTTGTCACTTCTGCAAGCGGACTGGCCACTAGAAGAGGAACTGTCCTCAATACCTGGAATCCAAGAAACGAGGTAATTCCAAATCTTGTGTCATAGAAACCAATCTGTTGGTAACTTCTGCTTCCTGGTGTATTGACTTCGGGGCTTCGACTCGTGCATGTAACTCACTACAGGGGTTCAAGATAAGTAGAAGACTGAGTGATGGAGAAATAACTCTTTACTTGGGGACTTCTACAAGTGTTGTAGCTACGGCTATAGGAACCGTAGAGTTAATTTTCAGAGAAGGAACTATTGTACTGAAAGATTGTATTTATGTACAGAATTGAAAAGAAATTTGATTTCTGTTTCAAAATTGTGTGCAGATGGATATTCTGTTTTTTCTTTAGTAATACGATTACTATCAAAATAAATAACAAATTTATCGCATACGGAGAACTTGAGAATGGTCTCTATGTTCTCCATCCTTCTTTGGAAACTAACATAACCGAAACTACATCGGTCGATATCCCCAAGAAAAGAATCCATGATACAGTTAATCCCACGTGCCTGTGGCATTACCGACTTGGCCATATTAATATAGATCGTATCACAATGTTGGTAAAGGATGGTCCTTTAGATTTTCTAACTGTAGAAGATCTTCCCACTTAACCTTGCCTTCAGGGTAAGATGACGAAATGACCATTTAATGGTAAAACTGAAAGATGTACGGGCACGCTTGACCTTATACATACTGATGTATGTGGTCCCCTGAGTGTTAGGACACATAACCAACACGTTTATTTTATATTATTTACCGATGATTACTCTCAGTATGGTTACGCGTACCTAATGAGACACAAGTCTGAATCCTTTGAAAAGTTCAAAGAGTTCAAACAAGAGGTTGAGAAATAGTTGGGGAGAGAAATTAAGACCCTTCGATCGGATCGAGGTGGCGAGTATCTCTCTGACGAATTCAGGGACTACTTAAAAGTCAACGGGTTAGTATCACAGTTAGCTCCTCTTGCTACACCACAACTAAACAGTGTGTCAGAGAGGAGGAACATAACCTTATTGGATAAGGTTCGGTCACTTCTCATGCACTCAGAGTTACCTACATCCTTTTGGGGTTATGCATTGGAGACTACGATATACATGCTGAACCGGGTTCCAACCAAATCAGTTCCGAAAACTCCCTATGAGCTTTGGACCGGAAAGAAACCAAGTGTGAGACACTTAAAGATTTGGGGGGGTTGTCCAACACACGTTAAAAGAACGAGTGCAGACAAATTGGAATCCAAGACCAGTTGTTGCCTATTCGTAGGCTACACCAAAGGCTCTGTGGTTACCTATTCTATGACCCAGGTGAACAGAAGGTGTTTTGTAGCCGAAATGCCCATTTCTTGGAGGATGATTACATTATGAACAGTCATCGGCAGGAAGTTGTTCTTGATGAGGAGAGCTCAGGGGTAGTAGGAGGTGTCCCACAAGTTCCAGGTAATGACCAACCTAGAAGATCTACCTGGGTTTCTAGGCCTCCAGTTTGCCTTGGCTATGATCAGGATTGTTACCTGGTGGAAGCTACGACAAGTGAGGAGGATCCCGTGACTTATACGGAAGCTATGTTGGGCATAGATTCTTTGAAGTTGGTAGGTGCCATGAGGGCTGAGATGGACTCAATGGAGACCAATGAAGTCTGGACTCTAATAGATCCGCCCCGTGGGGTTAAAACAGTTGGTTGCAAATTGATCTATAAGAGGAAAAAGGGCCCCGATGGTAAGGTTGAGACCTACAAGGCTCGTTTGGTAGCGAAAGGGTATACTTAGAAAGAGGGCATTGATTGTGAGGAAACCTTTTCGCCAGTGGCCATGCTTAAATCCATTAGGATCCTGCTAGCTGTAGCAGCATACCATGACTACGAGATTTGAAAATGGATGTCAAAACTACGTTCCTGAATGGAGATCTTACTGAAGATATCTATATGCAGCAACTGCATGTTTTCATAGTTACGAGTCAGGAACACATGGTATGTAAACTAAATAGATCCATATATGAACTTAAGCAAGTTTCTAGGACTTAAGCAACCTTAGTTTCCTTAAGGTTCTAATCTGATCAACTAACACTTGTTATCTAATTTCTCTTTGCGCGTTTCTTGTGTTGTCCTTGCATAGTTTCTTTGAATTCTTCCATTCGACTTTTTTTGTGTTTTTGAATAGAGTCAATTCTGTTTTGTGTGTTTAGTTTGGCAAAAAAAAAAGAGACAGAAAAAAACATTCAATTCGAAAAAAAAATAAAAAAAGAAAAAAAAGAGAAGAAAAGAAGAAAAAAAAAACAGAAAAGAAACTCCAACTCGAAAAAAAAAAAGGAAGAGTTAGATTGCAGATATGATTTTTAATCATTTTCCCAGCATATTCCTATAAGCCATACGAGTTCTCCTTTCCTTTTTGGGTTTGACTAGTTGACTAATTCAAGAACCAGCTGTATAATCCTGTTTGAACTGGGATTTCTTTTCCTTAAACAGCTGTCTTACTATATTAATTAGTGCTAATCCTTATATCTATCAAATAAGGATTCTTGTGAGTAAATTAATTTAATTTCGTGCTCCACTGTGCAAGGCTATTTTGGTGTATTCTAGTTATTTCTTTTGCATGTCTTTTGCTTCCTTTTGAAGTTTTCTTATTTTTTGGCTCCTATAATTGATTTTTTCCTTCCTTATTTCTACCGTTTGCCTCAACTAAGTTTTTAAAGTTCTGATTTTGAGATTTTCCACCATCTAACCAATTGCTCCTTGAGATTTGTTGATCTTGATTCTGTTAAGAACATAAAGGGGCTAACTTGAGTGGAAAAAAAAATGAAGAAAGGTGAGATCATCATCGAGAAAAGTCAACCATCTTATTTGAGTGCAAACACATGAGGGAGTGTGTAAGGAACAAAAAAAAAGGCAAAGAGAGGTGAGGAACAAAATTCTTTTATTTCCAGCGAGTTTTTGCAGGTTATAACCATGAGCATTGAAGGAGAACCACAAGAAATTGACATGAAATTATTCATAAGGGCTGTTAATGAACAATTTAGAAAGTTGAATGCGAGGTTGGATGATCTGCAATCGTAGACAAAACCATCTGGTAGAGATCGAATATAGCTAAGCTTAATAAAACCCATTCTTCCGAATCCTATGAAACTGTGTCTAGCCAAACATAGGTAGAAGTAACTACATATTATCTATAACTAACCAAACTGTGGCAAACCAATCAAACATCAATCAAGTAGAAAATCAACTAACACCTTTATAAAATAAAACCATACCTACTCCCAAGAAAATAAAACCAATAAATGTAGATCAATCCAAATAATCTCGTCTAAACAATAATATTTAGGGCAATCAATATGTTTGGTGAGGTGTAGGAGTCCCAGTAATAAATGAAGTTTTATTTATTTATTTTACTAAACCAAATTAATAATTTCTTTATTTTAATAAATATAATAATTATCCATTTATTTATTCGATTTACCCAATTCCCAATAATAAATGAATATTAACTTCTTTAATTAATATAAGTTACTGATTTTTTATTTTACAAAATTAAGTAAATTGTTATTCCCCCCCCCCCCCGAGCCTAATATTTAGAGCTCTCAATTGGATAGGTATTGGTTGGGATTAAAACTTTTTTATTGGTTGGGCCACGTTCAATCCGGGCTTTGCCTTTATATCAATAGAACTAATTCATGCCCAAGTCTAAGCTCGGGTCAACCATCAGGCCTAGATTTTGAGCCTGTGCCCGGCCATCATATAAATCTTGGATTACGAAAAGGAAATTTTTATTCTTTCTTTCTCTCTCATTTTCTAGTAATCTCTTTTTAATAAACATGTAACTATTTACAATGATACCATTAATAAACAACTAACTATTCTCTCTTATTTTGTTGCCTAATTATATACTTATTTTAATAAGTTAAAAGATTTTGTTGATTTAATTTACTAGATTATTTAATCATCTCCTTCTCTTTCTTAATACTTCATGTCCAATATTTAGGGTTATCAACGGGTGGGGTAGCTTGGACAATTCATTTATTTATGACAAAATTATTTATCTCTCATTTATTGGCCTAATAATTTAAATATTTTGATTTAGTAAGTTGAAATATCTCCTCGAGTGCAATATTTAGGGTTACCAACGGGTTGGGTTTGGTTTAGATAGCTTGGGTATTTATTTAATTATTTATTTTACTAAAATTAATTAAATCATTATCCATATTTTATTTTTAGTTTATTAAATATTCAATTAGTTAACAATTTATTTTAGTAATAAATTATTTTTCTCTCTCTTTCTTAGCCTAATTTTTAGGGCTATCAATGGGTTAGGTTTACTATGGGATATAGTTTGTACATGTTTCGTTCAAATAATAAATGAAAAAATCATTTATATATTTTACTAAATTAAATTATTCATTTATTTATTTTAATAAATGAAATAAATTATTATCCATATAGTTTTATTTATTTAATTCAACTTGTGCCCATTATTTAGGGATGGTTTATCAAAGGGCCAGTTTTGGTTCTAGATAGCTTGGACGAGTCCTACCTCAATAATAAATGTATATTTATTTTTTATTAAATTAAATTATTGATTAATTTATTTTATAAATTTAAGTAAATTACTATCAATAGATTTCTATTTATTTAATTTACTAAATTATTCAAGCAATTAATAATTTATTTTACTAACATAGTAATGGCTAGGTATAGTAATGGTTAGGTATAAATCTCTTGCGCATTACCATTTCATCTCTTACCATGACCGAATTGGCCTCTCTCCATTTCTACGCCTATTGATCACCAATTGATCCCACCATATGCTTGCATAATCTATGAACTCTACTACTTTTACTTTCTTCTCCTCGGAGTAATTATCAAATACGTGCTCAACCTTTCTTTCCCACTCCAAGTATAGTTCGGGATCATTCTTTCCTTGAAAGGTCGGAATCTTCATCTTTATGCTGCCCAAATTGCTATATCTTTTGGAAATAGCCTTCTTGCCTCATTTAGAACTTGATTCCTCCAAATCTGAATCATCTTCCTCTTCTTCCTCAAACACACGTCTTCTAGTAGACTTAGAAGTAGATGGGGATTGCAAATCATCCAGCATTGCATTCAACTTTCTAAATTGTTCATTAACAGCCCTTATGAACAATTTCATGTCAATCTCTTGTGGTTCTCCTTCACTACTCATGTTTATAACCTGCAAAAACTCGTTAGAAATAAAAGAAATTATGTTCTTCACACACTCCCTCACATGCTTGCACTCAAATCAGATTGTTATCACTCGTGTTTCACATTATTTGACTTTTCTCGATGATGATCTCACATCTCTTTGCCTTTTACCACTCAAGCCAGCCCCCTTTATGTTCTTAACAGAATCAAGATCAACAAATCTCAAGGAGCAATCGGTTAGATGGTGCCAAATCTCAAAATCAGAACTTTAAAAACTTAGTTGAGGCAAACGGTAGAAATAAGGAAGGAAAAAAAAATCAATTATAGGAGCCAAGAAAGTAAAAAAAACTTCAAAATGAAGCAAAAGACATGCAAAAGAAATCACTAAAATACAACTAATTGACGAGAAAAGCAAAAAGACACAAAATAGCCTTCCACAATTGAACCCGAATAGAATAAATAAAATATGGAGCACGAAATCCCAAATTAGTCAACTAGTCAAACCACAAAAGGAAAATGAGATGTTGTTATGACTTATTTGAATAGGAATATGATCTTGCAATTCAAGAAATCCCGTTTATGTTGGGAAAATGATTAAAAAATCAGATCTGCAATCTTAATGAGTAGCACAAAACAGATTGCACATGGATCATACAATGCAATCTAACTCCTCATTCTTCTCCTTTTTTTTTCGAATTTGCCTCTTTTTTTTCTTTTTTTTTTGCTCAAAATAAACACACAAAATTGAATTGAATCTATTCAAAAACACAAAGAAGCCGAATGGAAGAATTCAAAGAAACTATGCAAGGAGAACACAAGAAACGTGCAAAGATCAAAGAAAAACACAAAACAAGGATAAGCAAAGAATAAGTAACATGTTTCTAGAACCAAGGCTCTGATACCAAATGATAAGAACCCACTAGATAACCTGCTCTAGGAACTCTTGAATCTAGTTGTTATGCACACCCAAAAGCTAGAAAACAAGTTGTAGTTGATCAGATTAGAACCTTAAGAAAACTAAGTCCTTAAAAAATTCAATATTGAAAATGCCACAAAGGTTGATCACTTCCTTGATAAGTCAAGATATTGTATTCTACCAAGAAAACAAGAAGGCGAAGCTAAGCTTGCTGAAAATACCTCTATATTATTGATGATCTAGTTTTACATAGTTGTAGCCTTTATATAGGCATGTAAGCATTATTATCTTATAAGAAAACTCCTAATCTTATAAGGAAACTCTTAAGTAATGATGATCCTTTTAATTTATGAAACAAATCTGTCTTGAAATAGGAATCTTTCTAAAATACTACAGTCAAAGTAAAACAAAACAAGACAAAAACAAGCCCAACAAGACAAAGCAAGCCCATCAATACATCTTAACATGCGGATTGGGCTTTTTTTTATCATGTCCATGCGCCAAGCCCATCAATACATCTTAGCATGCGGATTGGGCATTTTCTTATCATGTCCATGCATCTTGGTCTTATGTCATGGATTCCAAGCTTTGTTCTTAAAAATCTAAGCCTTACACATCGTCTTGCACATAAAGATAGGTGATCATCCTTGGTGAAGCTTTGGAAACTTCTAGAACAGTCTTAGAATCTTCTAGAACAACCTCTTTGTCTTGCACTTCCATGATTAAGCCTTGTAAAGCCTCTTTCATTCTCTTTGTCCTTGCCATAGTCATTGGACCACCGATTCCTTGCAAAGGATCTTGAGAATATTAGTTTGAGCCATTTGACCAGCACCTTGATCTCCATTAGAATATTTGGCAATGAATTATGAAAACTTCTTTTTTGATCCTTAAAACTATAGGTTAGTTGGTTTGGCACAAAGACGTTGACAAAGCCCAAGTGTATTAGCTTGAATCGGTTCCCATAGGTTCTATTTGGCACTTATAAGTCTTTGTGATTAGAGCTTATCTAGAGAGATATAAAGGGTTCGTCTAATTGAATGACTTTAGTGGAGTAATACGCTCAGTACTTGTTGGTTGATGTGAGGTTTGTCATGCTTTCCCTTTGTGTTTTTTACGTTGTTTAAATGAGTTTTTTTGGATTGATCGTTGTTTATTTTTCTTTGTCTTCATTTGATTAGGTCAGGGGTTTCACTTTTTGATGGAGTTGAGTTGATTTCCCAGCTTCTCTAAATGTGTTGGGTTTGTCTAACTTAGAGGTTCCCATAGGTTCTGTTTGACACTTATAAATATGAGTGTATTAGCTTGAATCGGTTCCCATAGTTTCTGTTTGGCACTTATAAGTTTGTTTGAGTAGATTTAGCTTATCTAAAGAGATATAAAGGGTTCGTCTAAAAAAAATAGTGACTTTAGGGGGGTCATTCACTAGGTACTTGTTGGTTGATGTGATTTTTGTCATGCATTCTCTTTGTGTTTTTTTGATGTTGTTTAAATGAGTTTGTTTGGATTGGTCATTGTTTATTTGCTTGTTTTGATTCGATTATGTCAAGTTTCACTTTTTGATGGAGTTGAGTTGATTTCCCAACTTCTCTAAATGTATTGGGTTTGTTTAACTTAGAATTGCGAGATTATCTGGCCTATGGTATAAGATATAGTGGGTTGTTTGATTGAGAATAGTGTGATCAGAGTTGTAATAAGCTCTATTCTTGTGGGTTAAATTGATTAAGTTAAGTTTTGTCTTTGTTTTGTTTATGATTGTTTAGACAGGACTTTTTGGATTGATCTATAGTTTATTGGTATTATTTTCCTGTGAGTAGCTCTAGTTTTATTTTAAATACGAGTTGAGTTGATTTCCAACTTTATTTAGGTATGTCAGGTTTGTTTCTGTTAGTAAGGGGATTTTCTTCTGCAAATAAGCTTTGTTAGTGAGTATAGATTTGATTGATACTTAACTGGTTTTCCAAAGCTTGGTAAGTTTTAGATAATGTATAGTTTCTTCTACCTAGTTTGGCTTGACTCAGTTTCATAGGATTTGGAAGAATGGGTTCGATTAAACTTAAATTTCAGAGACAATCTGGCCTGTGGTATAAGTTATAGTGGGTTTGTTTAATTTAGAATAGTGTCATTGGAGTTGTAATAAGCTCTATTCATGTGGGTTAAATTGATTAAGTCAAGTTTCTTCTTTATTTTATTTTTGATTGTTTAGACGGAACTGTTTGGATTGATCAACGTTTATTTGTTTTATTTTCCAACGAATTGGTCTAGTATATCTTATAGAAGAGTTGACTCGATTTCCTACTTTATTTAGGTATGCCGGGTTCGTTTCTGTTAATATATGGATTTTGTTTTGCTAATATGCTTTGTTAGTGGGTATTGATTTGATTTATGTTTGATTGGTTTGCCACGGCTTGGTTAGTTTTGGATATTCTATAGTTGCTTCTACCTATGTTTCATAGACTCAGTTTCACAGCAGTTGGAAGAATGGGTTTGATTAAGCTTAACTATATTTGATCTCTACCAGATGATTTTCTCTATGTTGAGTTTGATTCATTTGCATCAGGGTTGGTTGGTAGAAAGGGAATAATCTAAAATTGTCCGCATCTTGTTTTGTGTGGGTTGACTATAGTTTATTTTTTGACTTGATATATTAGGTCGGTTTGGATAGTCTTGGATTGTATGGATTGATTTCAACTACAATTTTCTTCGATGGCATCATTTTGGGAAGTTATCAATAGCTTTGGTTGGATTTTTTAAATAAAGTGGATTATTGCTTCCTATGCTTCTGCTTTATCAGGTATGGAATGATAGTTTTGGCCGACAAGAAATGGTTGTGTTGGTTCCAATTTGGGTTGGCCATGTTGGTTTTGTTAGTGCTCTGTTCTAACAGACTCTATTGGGTGGATTGTTTTAAGATGCTGAGAGTGATTGTTTTTTGTAGTTTGGCACTAATAGTTTAATGTGATATTCGTTATGGTTTTCGATGACTTTTCTAATTATGAAATTGTTAGTGCTTTGAATATTTGGCTATCAAATACGAAAACTTTCTTATTGATCCTTAAAAGCTTAGGATAGTTGGTTTGACACAAGGATGTTTACATCACTAGAGTGGATTAGCTTGAATCGATTCCTATAGGTTCTGTTTGGCACTTATAAATCTGAGTGAGTGGATTTAGTTTATTTAGAGAGATATAAAGGGTTCGTTTAAGTGAAAATCGTGACTTTAGGTGGGTAATAAGCTCAGTACTTGTTGCTTGATGTGATTTATGCCAAGTTATATCTCTATGTCTTTTTACGTTCTTTAAATGGGTTTGTTTGGATTGGTAGTTGTTTATTTGCTTTCTTTTGATTTCAGTAGGTAAGGTTTCACTTATTGATGGAGTTAAGCTGATTTCCCTACTTCTCTAAATATGTTGGTTTTATTTAACTTAGATTTGGGAGATTATCTGGCCTATGGTATAAGTTACAGTGAGCTTGTTTAATTAAGAATAGTGTGATTAAAGTTGTAATAAGTTCTATTCTTGTGGATTAAATTGATTAAGTCAACTTTCTTCTTTGTTTTGTTTTAGATTGTTTAGACGGGACTGTTTGGATTCATCAAAGCTTATTTGTTTTATTTTCCTACGAGTTGGTCTAGTTATATTTTGGAGAGGAGTTGACTTGATTTCTACTTTATTTGGGTATGCCGGGTTCGTTTCTGTTAGTAACAGGATTTTGTTTTGCTAATATGCTTTGTTAATGGGTATTGATTTGATTGATGTTTGATTGGTTTGCCACAGCTTGGTTAGTTTTGGATAATCTATGGTGGCTTCTACCTAGGTTTGGCTAGACTCAGTTTCATATGAGTTGGAAGAATGTGATTGATTAAGCTTAGATATATTCGATCTCTAGCAGATGGATTTTTCTATGTTTCGTTTGATACATTTGCATTAGGGTTGGTTGGTTAGAAAGGGAATAATCTAAAATTGTCTACATCTTGTTTCGTGTGGGATGACTTTAGTTTTGTTTTTGACTTGATAGATTTTGTTGGTTTGGATAGTCTTGGATTGTTTGGACTGATTTCAGATATGGTTTTCTTTGATGGCATCATTCTGGGAAGCTATCAATAGCTTTGGTTGGATTTTTTAAATAAAGTGGAATATTTCTTCCTATGCTTCTATTTTATCGGTTACGGAATGATAGTTTCGGCCGACATGAAATGGTTGTGTTGGTTCCAATTTGGGTTTGCCATGTTGGCTTTTGTTAGTTCTTTGTTCTAACAGACTCTATTGGGTGGATTGTTTTAAGATGCTGAGAGTGATCGCTGTTTGTAGATTGGCAGTAATAGTTTAATGTGTTATTGGTTTTCGAAAACATTTCTGATTTTGAAATTGTTATTGCTTTGAAATATTTGGCTATGAAATACGAAAACTTCTTTTTTGATTCTTAAAAGCTTAGGTTAGTTGGTTTGGCACAAGGACGTTTACATTGCCAGAGTGGATTAGCTTGAATCGATTCCTATAGGTTCTGTTTGGCACTTATAAGTCTAAGTGAGTGGGTTTAGCTTATTTAGAGAGACATAAATGGTTTGTCTAAGTGAAAATGGTGACATTAGGGGGTAATAAGCTTGGTACTTGATGGTTGATGTGATTTATGTCAAGTTATGTCTCTATGTTTTTTTACATTGTTTAAATGGGTTTCCTTGGATTAGTCATTGTTTATTTGCTTTGTTTAGATTTGAGTAGGTGAGGTTTCACTTTTTGATGGAGTTGAGTTGATTTCCCAACATCTCTAAATATGTTGGTTTTGTTTAACTTAGAATTGGGAGATTATGCCTGTGGTATAAGTTATAGTGAGTTTGTTTTATTAAGAATAGTGTGATCAAATTTGTAATAAGCTCTATTCTTTTGGGTTAAATTGATCAAGTCAAATTTCTCCATTGTTTTGTTTTATATTGTTTAGACGGGACTATTTGGATTGATCAACGATTATTTGTTTTATTTTTCTTCGAGTAGGTCTTGCTATATTTTATGGGCCGAACTGTTTAATGCTATTCAGCCCATATACCTAGATAATATTAATCAGTAATATTATGGATTAGATTGGGCTTTAATGATGGGCTTTACAGATATTAATTGATTGGATCAATTTTGTCCTTGCATGTGATGTATGGATGTGTGATGTGCAACGTTCATGGGCCATAAGTACTTGGCCCATGTTGATATGATAGTGGCTCTTGCGCACACCACGGCTGAATGCACGTCATTGCCATGGTGTCCTCAAGATCATTGGATGATCTCCTTTCGTGGTGGGCCCCACATCTCCCTAAGAGGAATCATGCAGAACCCTAGCCATTTAGGGCCCACCGAAATCTGGCTTTATGAAAGTCAGTAGGAGCCACTTTGGTTTGACCTAAATTAAACTAAGGCGTAACTTTGTTCCCTCCTGAAATATGAGTGAGTGCATGTGATAGGGAGATTCATATGATGAACTCTCTAAAGGCCTTCCATCATTAGCATGAAGATGGGTCCTTCAAGTAATGAGGAAACGCCCCATAAAATTGGGCTATCCATTTGCTACTGGATCTGTTGGAATGTTTCATAAGATGTTAGGGGCGTCATAGACCGATGTGGGAAGGGCCTATCCTAAAATGGAGGACTCTCTCACGGTACCTTGGTGTTCACGAATATGATAGGTGAGAGCACTCACTGGATAGAAAGGCTTAACCTAAAATGGCAATGAACCTTGTCTGACAGAGACCAAAGGAAAGCTTATATGATGAGTGGATATGATCCTTCACAGAAAGGTGGTGGGGTTATACAACTGAAACAGTTGGCTCCATGCACCTTATGTGATTTCCCACATTTCTTGAGACATTCGCAGTCTCTGTCACTGAGGTGAGAGGGAAATCTCAGAGATGAATAAATTGTGAATGGAACATAGATTAAAAGCCATATCTATGTAGATAACATGAATCAAATTAGGTTGTGGAGTAATGTTTGCTTTTTATCAGAAATGGCAAATGGACAATTCGCAAAGCTGTTGGATGACAACAAACTAAAGGGACCTAATTATGCTGATTAGTACCGTAATCTTATGCTGGCCCTGACCTCTGAAAAACTAGATAAGGTAGCTAAGAACCCTACCCCGGAGCGTCCGGTTGATAGGGCTTCTGAGGCCCGCAGGAGGGGCTACCAGGAATGGGAAGAGAAAAATTCCCTGGCTCAGTGCTACATCATTGTCTCCCTGGACAATCTGATAGAGGCAGTTCGATCAGATCGAGCTGTCAAAGGACATATTGGACATTCTAAAGACAATGTATGAAGAGTAGAACCGTTCTACTTGCCAAAAGGTCTTGAAGCAGTTCATGATTGCACAAATGTCCAAGAACCAGTAGGTTCATGACCATTGTCTTTGGATGATGGGATATATCAATGAACTTGAGGCTCTTGGATCCGGGCTGGGCCATGTGACCAAGGTAGATGCCATCCTGAATTCTTTGCCCTCTCTACCTTCAATCAGTTCATCATGAATTACAACATGAACAAGCTGAATGTTAGCATCCAGGAACTCAGCAATATGTTGCAGAGGGCCGAGAAAGTGATTAAAAGGATGAGCTTCTTGCTATGCTTGTTGAATCTAGCAAAAAATCGAGCAAGAAAAAGATGAAGGCTCAGAGGAAGCCACAAAGCATCAGATGCTTGTCACTTCTGCAAGCGGACCGGCCACTGGAAGAGGAACTGTCCTCAATACTTGGAATCCAAGAAACGAGGTAATTTCAAATCTTGTGTCATAGAAACCAATCTGTTGGTAACTTCTGCTTCCTGGTGTATTGACTCCAGGGCTTCGACTCGTGCATATAACTCACTACAGGGGTTCAAGATAAGTAGAAGACTGAGTGATGGAGAAGTAACTCTTTACTTGGGAACTTCTACAAGTGTTGCAGCTACGGCTATAAGAACCGTAGAGTTAATTTTCAGAGAAGGAACTATTGTACTGAAAGATTGTATTTATGTACAGAATTTGAAAAGAAATTTGATTTCTGTTTCAAAATTGTGTGCGGATGGATATTCTGTTTTTTCTTTAGTAATACGATTACTATCATAAGAAATAACAAATTCATCGCATACGGAGAACTTGAGAATGGTCTCTATGTTCTCCATCTTTCTCTGGAAACTAACATAACCGAAACTACGTCGGTCGATATCCCTAAGAAAAGAATCCATGATACAGTTAATCCCACATGCCTGTGGCATTACCGACTTGGCCATATTAATATAGATCGTATCACAATGTTGGTAAAGGATGGTCCTTTAGATTTTCTAACTATAGAAGATCTTTCCACTTAACCTTGCCTTTAGGGTAAGATGACGAAACGACCATTTAACGGTAAAACTGAAAGATGTACGGGCACGCTTGACCTTATACTTAATGATGTATGTGGTCCCCTGAGTGTTAGGACACGTAACCAGCACGTTTATTTTATATCATTTACCGATGATTACTCTCGGTATGGTTACGTGTACCTAATGAGACACAAGTCTGAATCCTTTGAAAAGTTCAAGGAGTTCAGACAAGAGGTTGAGAAACAGTTGAGGAGAGAAATTATGACCCTTTGATCGGATCGAGGTGGCGAGTATCTCTCTGACGAATTCAGGGACTACTTAAAAGTCAACGGGTTAGTATCACAGTTAGCTCCTCTTGCTACACCACAACTAAATGGTGTGTCAGAGAGGAGGAACAAAACCTTATTGGATATGGTTCGGTCACTTCTCGTGCACTCAGAGTTACCTACATCCTTTTGGGGTTATGCATTGGAGACTACGATATACATGCTGAACCGGGTTCCAACCAAATCAGTTCCGAAAACTCCCTATGAGCTTTGGACCGGAAAGAAACCAAGTGTGAGACACTTAAAGATTTGGGGGGGTTGTCCAACACACGTTAAAAGAACGAGTGCAGACAAATTGGAATCCAAGACCAGTTGTTGCCTATTCGTAGGCTACACCAAAGGCTCTGTGGTTACCTATTCTATGACCCAGGTGAACAGAAGGTGTTTTGTAGCCGAAATGCCCATTTCTTGGAGGATGATTACATTATGAACAGTCATCGGCAGGAAGTTGTTCTTGATGAGGAGAGCTCAGGGGTAGTGGGAGGTGTCCCACAAGTTCCAGGTAATGACCAACCTAGAAGATCTACCCGGGTTTCTAGGCCTCCAGCTCGCCTCGGCTATGATCAGGATAGTTACCTGGTGGAAGCTACAACAAGTGAAGAGGATCCCGTGACTTATACGGAAGCTATGTTGGGCATAGATTCTTTGAAATTGGTAGGTGCCATGAGAGCTGAGATGGACTCAATAGAGACCAATGAAGTCTGGACTCTAATAGATCCGCCCCCTGGGGTTAAAACAATTGGTTGCAAATTGATCTATAAGAGGAAGAAGGGCCCTGATGGTAAGGTTGAGACCTACAAGGCTCGTCTAGTGGCGAAAGGGTATACTTAGAAAGAGGGCATCGATTGTGAGGAAATCTTTTCGTCGGTGGCCATGATTAAATCCATTAGGATCATGCTAGCTGTAGCAGCATACCATGACTATGAGATTTGAAAATGGATGTCAAAACTGCGTTCCTGAATGGAGATCTTACTGAAGATATCTATATGCAGCAACTGCACGTTTTCATAGTTGCGGGTCAGAAACACTTGGTATGTAAACTAAATAGATCCATATATGGATTTAAGCAAGCTTCTAGGACTTAAGCAACCTTAAATTTCCTTAAGGTTCTAATCTGATCAACTACAACTTGTTTTCTAATTTCTGGGTGCGCATAACAACTTGATTCAAGAGTTCCTAGAGCAGGTCATCTAGTGGGTTCTTATCATTTGGTATCAGAGCCTTGGTTCTAGAAACAGGTTACTTATCCTTTGCTTATCCTTGTTTTGTGTTTTTCTTTGATCTTTGCGTGTTTCTTGTGTTGTCCTTGCATAGTTTCTTTGAATTCTTCCATTCGACTTTTTTGTGTTTTTGAATAGAGTCAATTCTGTTTTGTGTGTTTAATTTGACAAAAAAAAAAAGAAACAGAAAAAAACATTCAATTTGAAAAAAAAATAAAAAAGAAAAAAAAAAGAAAAGAAAAGAAGAAAAGAAAATAGAAAAGAACATCCAACTCGAAAAAAAAAGGAAGAGTTAGATTGCAGATATGATTTTTAATCATTTTCCCAGCATGAATGGGATTTCTTGAATTGCAAGATCATATTCCTATAATCCATACGAGTTCTCCTTTCCTTTTTGGGTTTGACTAGTTGACTAATTCAAGAACCAGCTATATAATCCTTTTTGAATTGGGATTTCTTTTCCTTAAACAGCTGTCTTACTATATTAATTTGTGCTAATCCTTATATCCTTATCAAATAAGGATTCTTGTGTCTAAATTAATTTAATTTCGTGCTCCACTGTGCAAGGCTGTTTTGGTGTATTCTAGTTATTTCTTTTGCATGTTTTTTGCTTCCTTTTGAAGTTTTCTTATTTTTTGGATCCTATAATTGATTTTTTCCTTCCTTATTTCTACCGTTTGCCTCAACTAAGTTTTTAAAGTTCTGATTTTGAGATTTGCCACCATCTAACCAATTGCTCATTGAGATTTGTTGAACTTGATTCTGTTAAGAACAAAAAGGGGCTAACTTGAGTGAAAAAAAAAAGCGAAGAAAGGTGAGATCATCATCGAGAAAAGTCAACCATCTTATTTGAGTGCAAACACGTGAGGGAGTGTGTGAGGAACAAAAAAAAAAGGTAAAGAGAGGTGATGAACAAAATTCTTTTATTTCCAGCGAGTTTTTGCAGGTTATAACCATGAGCATTGAAGGAGAACCACAAGAAATTGACATGAAATTATTCATAAGGGCTGTTAATGAACAATTTAGAAAGTTGAATGCGAGGTTGGATGATTTGCAATCCCCATCTATTTCTAAGTCCACTATAAGACGTGTGTTTGAGGAAGAAGAGGAAGATGATTCGGATTTGGAGGAATCAAGTTCTAAACGAGGCAAGAAGGTTGTTTCCAAAAGAAATAGCAGTTCGGGTAGCATAAAGATGAAGATTCTGACATTTCAAGGAAAGAATGATCCCGAACTATACTTGGAGTGGGAAAGAAAGGTTGAGCACGTATTTGATTGCCATAATTACTCCGAGGAGAAGAAAGTAAAACTAGCAGCCGTGGAGTTCACAGATTATGCAAACATATGATGGGATCAATTGATGATTAATAGGTGTAGGAATGGAGAGAAGCCAATTCGGTCCTGGGAAGAGATGAAATTGGTAATGCACAAGAGATTTATACCTAGCCATTACTATAGAGATTTGCATAGAAAGTTACACGGGCTAGTTCAAGGTTCCATGAGTGTAGAGGACTATTACAAAGAGATGGAGATAGCCATGATTAGAGAAAACATAGAGGAGGACCGAGAAGCAACAATGGCTATATTTATTGGCGGCTTGAACAAGGAGATTGCTGATGTGGTGGATTTACAACACTATGTGGAGATGGAGGAGCTATTGCACAAAGCCATTAAAGTGGAGAAGCAAATCAAATCAAAAGGGTTCAGATCTGGTTCTTCATGGAAACCAATTGGAAGGACAACAAAGCCACCTCAAAAACAAAAGAGGAAGTAAAATAAAAGGATTCGGTTGCTGTTCATAAAGGTAAAACTGAAACTAAAATCTCTTCTAAGTCACTTGATGTTAAGTGTTTAGGTGCCAAGGATTCGGGCATATTTCTTCTCAATGCCCAAACAAAAGAGTTATGATTGTGTTGGAGAATGGAGAAGTAGAAAGTGCTAGCTCAAGTGAGGATGAGATGTCACCATTGGAGGATTGTTCTAATGTTGAAGTTGCAGAACCCGTTCATGGTGATTTGCTGGTTACAAGGAGTGCCCTAAGTATAGAGCCTAAGGATGATGGTGATGAGGAGCAACGTGAGCATATTTTTCAAACAAGATGCCATGTGAAGGATAAGGTATGTACTATGATTTTTTATAGTGGAAGTTGTACTAATGTTGCTAGTACATTGTTGGTAGATAAGCTGAATTTGCATACTATGAAGCATCCTAAATCGTACAAATTGCAATGGCTGAATGAATGTGGAGAAGTGAGGGTAACCAAGCAAGTTCTGGTTTCCTTTTCAATTGGCAAGTATGAGGATGAGGTTATATGTGATGTGGCACCAATGCATGCTGGTCATACATTGCTTGGCCGACAATAGCAGTTTGATAGGAAGGTTACACATGATGGGTATAAAAACCGTTATTCTTTTGTAATGAATAACCGAATTGTTGTACTAATCCCTCTCAAACCTTTGCAAGCTTATGAAGATCAGATTAGGTGCAAAATGAAAGAAGAACCAAAGTATGAGCAAGAGGAAAAAAAAAGAAAGAAAGTGAACAAGCAAAAGCAAAGAGAGCAAGTGAGACCGAGACGAAAGGGGCAAGTGGAAAGAGTGAGACTAAGAGGAAAATTGGGGAGAAAAGTGTACAAAAAGGAGAGAAAAGCAAGGGAATGAGTGAAAAAAATGACAGGCAACAACTGCTTGTACTTATGTACAAGGATGTTTACTTTTCTACTAATGACCCAAACCCCTCTTTGCCTAGTGTTGTTGTGTCTTTATTGCAGGAGTTTGAGGACCTATTTTCCGAGGAGATTCCCCATGGATTATCTCCCTTAAGAGGTATTGAGCATCAAATAGACTTCATATCCGGTTTTGCCATAATCGAGCTGCTTATAGAGCTAATCCCGTGGAAACAAAGGAGATACAAAGGCAAGTGGATGAGTTGGTGCAAAAGGGTTTTGTAAGGGAGAGTCTTAGCCCATGTTTGGTTCTTTTCATCTTAGTCCTAAAGAAAGATGGAACATGGCGTATATGTGTGGACTGCCGAGCCATTAACAAAATAACAGGGTTGTTTTGATGCAAGATTCCAAACCAATTACTTATTTTAGTGAAAAGCTAAGTGGGGCAGCCTTGAATTATCCTATTTATGACAAGAAACTTTATGCATTAGTGTGGACTCTTCAAACATGGCAGCACTACTTGTGGCCAAGGGAATTCATCATTCATTCTGATCATGAGAGCTTAAGGTTTTTGAAATCCCATGGTAAGCTTAATAAAAGGCATGCTAAGTGGCTGGAGTTCATAGAAACGTCTCCTTATATGATCATATACAAGCATGGAAAGGAAAATGTTGTTGTTGATGCATTATCTAGGAAGTACGCCTTACTTACATCTTTGCAAACTAAGTTACTTGGTTTTGAATTGCTTAAGGACTTGTATGCTAATGATTTTGATTTCGGCCAAGTATGGAATGAATGTTATAATTGTGCGCTATATGATTTCTATAGGCATGAAGGATTTCGGTTTAAGAAAGATAAATTGTGTGTGCCTATTTGTTCTATACGTGAGTTACTTGTTAGAGAAACTCATGGAGGCAGCTTGGTGGGGTACTTTGGTGTACAAAAGACTTTAGATATATTGCATGAGCATTTTTATTGGCCTAATATGAAGCATGATGTAAAATCTATTTGTGATAAATGCATTACGTGTAGGCAGGCAAAATCTAAAGTTAAACCGCATGGTTTGTATACCCCTTACCAGTGCCTAACCAACCCTGAATTGATATTTCTATGGATTTTGTTTTAGGGGGTTACCAAAGTTTCAAAGTGGTAAGGACAGGATATTTGTTGTTGTTGATCGGTTTAGCAAAATGACTCATTTCATTCCCTGTTCTAAAACCAATGATGCAACATATTTTGCCGACTTGTTCTTTAAAGAAGTTGTTTGTTTGCATGGTTTGCCTAAGACAATTGTTAGTGATAGAGATGTTAAGTTCTTAAGTCATTTTTAGCGCACTTTATGGAATAATTTAGGAACTAAACTCTTGTTTTCTACTGTTGCACATCCTCAAATGGATGGTCAAACTGAAATAGTCAAATTATAAATTATAAATTGATTATTAGTGCCAAATTATAAATTAAAATCACTCTCAGCATCTTAAAACAATCCACCTAATAGAGTCTGTTAGAACAGAGCACTATCCAAAGCAAACATGTCCAACCCAAATTAAAACCCACACAACCATGTGAGGTCGGCTGAAACTATCATTCTGTAATCAATAAAACAGAAGCATAGGAAGAAATAATCCACTTTATTTAAAAAATCCAAACAATGCTATCGATAGCTTGCTAGAATGATGCCATCAAAGAAAACCGTTGCTGAAATCAATTCAAACAATCCAAAACTATCCAAACCAACCTAATCTATCACGTCAAAGCTAAACTACAGTCAACCCACACGAAACCAGATGCGGACAATTTTAGATTATTCCCTGTGAGTAGGCCTTGTTTTATTTTATAAAGGAGTTGAGTTGAGTTCCTAATTTATTTAAGTATGCCAGGTTCATTTCTGTTAGTAAGGGGATTTTGTTGTGCTACTATGCTTTGTTAGTGGGTATAGATTAGATTGATGTTGGATTGGCTAGCCACGGCTTGGTTAGTTTTGGATAATGTGTAATTGCTTCTACCTAGGTTTGGACAAACTCGGTTTCACAGGATTTGGAAGAATGGGTGTTATTAAGCTAAAATTGTCTGCACCTTGTTTTGGGTGGGTTGACTTTAGTTTACCTCTGACTTGATAGATTAGGTCGGTTTGGACAGTCTTGGATTATTTGGATTGATTTCAGGTACGGTTTTCTTTGATATCGTAATTCTTCCAAGCAATTGATAACTTTGGTTGGATTCTTTCAATAAAGTGGATTATTTCTTCCAATGCTTCTGTTATATCGGTTAGGGTAGGATAGTTTCGACCAACAATGCATGGTTGTGTTGGTTCCAATGTGGGTTGGCCATGTTGGCTTTGGTTAGTGCTCTATTGTAACAGATTCTATTGGGTGGATTGTTTTAGGATGCTGAGAGTGATCACAGTTAATATTTTGGCACTAATAGTTTAAAGTGTTATTCATTAGGGTTTTCGATCTGATTATGAAATTGTTTGTGCTTTCAATATTTGGCTATGAAATATGAAAGCTTCTTTTTTATCCTTAAAAGCATAGGTTAGTTAGTTTGGCACAAGGACGTTTACATGGCCAGAGTGGATTAGTTTGAATCAGTTCCTTTAGGTACTGTTTGGCACTTATAAGTTTGAGTGAGTGGATTTAGCTTATCTACAGAGATATAAAGGGTTCACCTAAGTGAAAATAGTGACTTTAGGGGGGTAATATGCTCGGTACTTGTTAGTTGATGTGATTTATATCAAGTTTTCTGTTTGAGTTTTTTTACGTTGTTTAAATGGGTTTGTCTGGATTGCCCATTGTTTATTTGCTTTATTTTGTTTTGAATAGGTAAGGTTTCACTTTTTAATGGAGTTGTGTTGATTTACCAGCTTCTCTAAATATTGTAGTTTTGTTTAACTTAGAATTGTGAGATTATCTGGCCTGTGGTATAAGTTGTAGTGGGTTTGTTTAATTGAGAATACTGTGATTGGAGTTGTAATAAGCTCTGTTCTTATGGGTTTAATTGATTAAGTCGAGTTTCTTCCTTGTATTGTTTTAGTTTGTTTAGATGGGAGTGTTTGGATTGATCTACGTTTATTGGTTTTATTTTCCTATGAGTAGGTTTGATTTTATTTTATAAAGGGGTTGAGTTGATTTTCTAGTTTATTTAGGAATGTTGGGTTCATTTAGGGGATTTTTTTGTGCTAATAAGCTTTGTTAGTGGGTATAGATTTGAATGATATTGATTGGTCCACCATGGCTTGGTTAGTTTTGCATAATGTGTAGTTGCTTCTACCTAGGTTTGGCTAGACTGAATTTCACAGGATTTGGAAGAATGGGTTTGATTAAGCTTAATATATTCAATCTCTACCAGATGGTTTTCTCTATGTTGAGTTGGATTTCTTTGCATCAGGAATGGATGGTTAGAAAGCAAATAATCTAAAATTGTCCGCATCCTATTTCGGGTGGATTCAATTTAGTTTAGATTTGACTTGATAGATTAGGTTGGTTTTGATAGTCATGGATTGTTTGGATTTATTTCATCTATGGTTTTCTTTGATGGCATCATTCTGGCAAGCTATTGATAGCTTTGGTTGGATTTTTTTAAATAAAGTGGATTATTTCTTCCTATGCTTTTGTTATATCGGTTTTGGAATAGTTTTGGCAAAGATCGCATGGTTGTGTTGGTTTACAATTTCGGTTGGCCATGTTGGCTTTGGTTAGTGCTCTATTGTAAGAGACTCTATTGGGTGCATTGTTTTAAAATACTGAGAGTGATCACAGTATATAGTTTGGCACTAATAGTTTAATGTGTTATTTGTTAGGGTTTTCGAAGATGTTTATGACTATGAAATTGTTAGTGCTATGAATATTTGGCTATGAAATATGATAACTTCTTCTTTGACTCTTAAAAGTATAGGTTAGTTGGTTTGGCACAAATACGTTTACATGGCCAGAGTGGTTTAGCTTGAATCGTTTTCTATAGGTTCTGTTTGGGCACTTATAAGTCTGAGTGAGTGTATTTAGCTTATTTAGAGAGATATAAAGGGTTCATCAAAGTGAAAATAGTGACTTTAGGGGGAGTAATATGCTCGGAATTGTTGGATGATGTGATTTATTTCAAGTTTTCTCTCTGAGATCTTTTACGTTGTTTAAATGGGTTTGTTTGGATTGGTCGTTGTTTATTGGCTTTGTTTTGTTTTGAGTAGGTAAGGTTTTACTTTTTGATGGAATTGAGTTGATTTCCTAACTTCTCTAAATATGTTAGTTTTGTATAACTTAGAATTGGGTGATTATCCGGAATGTTGTATAAGTTATAGTGGGTTTGTTTAATTGAGAATAGTGTGATTAGAGTTGTAATAAGCTCTGTTCTTGTGGGTTAAATTGATTAAGTGAAGTGTCTTCTTTGTATTGTTTTAGATTGTTTGATGGGACTGTTTGGATTGATATATGTTTATTGGTGTTATTTTCCTGTGAGTAGATCTGGTTTTATTTATAAAGGAGTTGAGTTGATTTTCTACTTTATTTTAGTATGCCGGGTTCGTTTCTGTTAGTAAGGAGATTTTATTGTGCTAATAAGCTTTGTTTGTGGGTATAGATTTAATAGATGTTTAGTTGGTTCGCCACGGCTTGGTTAGTTATGGATAATGTGTAGTTGCTTCTACCTACATTTGGCCAGACTCAGTTTCACAGGATTTGGAAGAATGGGTGTTATTAAGCTTAGCTATATTCGATCTATACCAGATGGTTTTGTCTATGTTGAGTTGGATTCATTTGCATTACGGTTGGTTAGAAAGCGAATAATCTAAAATTGTCTACATCTTGTTTCAGGTGGGTTGACTTTAGTTTAGCTTTGACTTAATGGATTTCGTCGATTTGTATAGTCTTGGATTGATTGGATTCATTTCTGCTTTGGTTTTCTTTTGTGGCATCAATCTGGCTAGCTATCGATAGCTTTGGTTGGAATGATAGTTTTGGCCGACATCGCATGGTTTGGTTGGTTCCAATTTGGGTTGGCCATATTGGTTTTGGTTAGTGCTCTGTTGTAAGAGACTCTATTGGGTGGAATGTTTTAAGATGCTAAGAGTGATCGCAGTTTATAGTTTGGCACTAATAATTTAATTTGTTATTCGTTAGCGTTTTCAAAGACTTTTCTGATTATGAAATTGTTAGTGCTATAAATATTTGGGTATGAAATATGAAAACATCTTTTTTGATCCTTAAAATTATAGGTTAGATGGTTTCGCACAAGGACTTTAGATGGCCAAGGTGGATTAGCTTGAATCGGTTCCTATAGGTTCTATTCTTGTGGGTTAAACTGATTAAGCCAATTTTTTTCTTTGTGTTGATTTCCTACTTTATTTAGGTATGCCGGGTATGTTTCTTTTAGTAATGGGATTTTGTTGTGCAAATATGCTTTGTTAGTGGGTATAGATATGATTGATGTTTGATTGGTTCACCACGGCTTGGTTAGTTTTGGATAATGTGTAGTTGCGTATATTCGATCTATTTGGAAGAGTGGGTGCTATTTAGCATAGCTATATTCGATCTATTCCAGATGGTTTTGTCTATGCTGAATTGGCCAGACACAGTTTCATAGGATTTGAAAGAGTGGATGCTATTTAGCATAGCTATATTCAATCTATTCCAGATGGTTTTGTCTATGTTGAATTGGATTCATTTGCATCAATGTTGGTTGGTTAGAAAGCGAATAATCTAAAATTGTCTGCATCTTCTTTCGGGTGGGTTGACTTTAGTTTAGTTTTGACTGAATAGATTTGGTAAGTTTGGACAGTTTTGGATTGTTTGGATTCATTTCAGCCACGGTTTTCTTTGGTGGCATCATTCTAACAAGCTATCAAAAGCTTTGGTTGGATTTTTTAAATAAAGTGGACAATTTCTTCCTATGCTTCTATTATATGGGTTACGGAATGATAGTTTTGGCCAACATCGCATGGTTATGCTGCTTCCAATTTGGGTTGGCCATTTTTCTTTGGTTAGTGCTCTATTGTAACAGCCTCTATTTGGTGGATTGTCTTAAGATGCTTAGAGTGATTATTTGTTGGGGTTTTCAAAGACTTTTCTGATTATGAAATTGTTTGTGCTATCAATAAATATTTGGCTATGAAATACAAAAACTTATTTTTTGATACTTAAAAGCATTGGTTAGTTGGTTTATCACAAGGTCGTTTACATGGCCAAAGAGGATTAGCTTGAATTGGTTCTTGTAGGTTCTGTTTGTTACTTATAAGTTTGAGTGAGTGGATTTAGCTTATCAAGAGAGATATAAAGGGTTCGCCTAAGTGAGAATAGTGACTTGAGGGGGGTAATACGCACGGTAATTGTTGGTTGAGGTGATTTATGTTAAGTTTTCTCTCTGAGTTTTTTTACAATGCTTAAATGGGTTTGTTTGGACTGGTCATTGTTTATTTGCTTTGTTTTGATTTGATTAGGTAAGGTTTCACTTTTTGATGGAGTTGAGTTGATTTACAAGCTAATCTAAATATGTTATTTTTGTTTAACATAGAATTGCGAGATTATCCGGCCTGTGGAATAAGTTATAGTTGGTTTGTTTAATTGAGAATAGTGTGATTATAGTTGTAATAAGCTCTGTTCTTGTGGGTTAAATTGATTAAGTCAAGTTTCATGTTTGTATTGTTTTATATTGTTTAGACAGGATTGTTTGGATTGATCTACATTTATTGGTTTTATTTTCTTGTGAGTAGGTCTGGTTTTATTTTATAAAGGTGTTAGTTGATTTTCTACTTGATTGATGTTTGATTGGTTCGCCACAGTTTGGTTAGTTATGGATAATATGTAGTTAGTTCTACCTATGTTTGGCTAGACACGGTTTCATAGGATTCAGAAGAATGGGTTTTATTAAGCTTAGCTATATTCGATCTCTACCAGATGGTTTTGTCTACATTGATTGGATTCTTTCGCATCACGATTGGTTGGTTAGAAAGCGAATAATCTAAAATTGTCCACATCTTGTTTTGGGTGCATTGACTTTAGTTTAGCTTTGACTTGACAGTTTCGGTCGGTTTGGATAGTCTTGGATTGTTTGGAATGGTTTCAATACGGTTTTCTTTGATGACATCATTCTGGAAAGCTATCGATAGCTTTGTTTGTATTTTTTAAAAAAGGTGGATTATTTCTTCCTATGCTTCTGTTATATCGGTTACGGAATGATAGTTTTGACCGACATCGCATGGTTGTGTTGGTTCCAATTTGGTTTGGCCAAATTGTCTTCGGTTAGTGCTCTGATGTAACAGACACTATTGGGTTTATTGTTTTAAGATGCTGAGAGTGATTGCAATTTATAGTTTGGCAGTAAGAGTTTAATGTGTTATTTTTGTTAGGGTTTTCGAAGACTTTACAGAGTATGAAATTGTTTGTGATATAAATATTTGGCTTTGAAATATGAAAACTACTTTTTTGATCCTTAAAATTATAGGTTAGTTGGTTTGTCACAAGGACATTTACATGGGCCATAGTGGATTAGCTTGAATTGGTTCCTGTAGGTTCTTTTTGACACTTATAAGTTTGAGTGAGTGGATTTAGCTTATCTAGAGAGATATAAAGGGTTCGAGTATGTGTAAATAGTGACTTCAAGGGGATAATACGCTCGGTACTTTTTGGTCGATGTGATTTATGGCAAGTTTTCTCTGTTAGATTTTTTTTTCGTTGTTTAAATGGGTTTGATTGGATTGGTCATTGTTTATTTGCTATGTTTTGATTTCAATAGGCAAGGTTTCGCTTTTTGATAGAGTTTAGTTGATTTTCCAGCTTCTCTAAATATGTTAATCAATAACATTCTTCCAAATCCTGTGAAACTGAGTCTAGCCAAACCTTGGTAGATTACAGTTTTAATAAGTTATAGTGGGTTTGTTTAATTGAAAATAGGGAGATTGGAGTTTTAATAAGCCCTATTCTTGTGGGTTAAATTGATTAAGTTGAATTTCTTCTTTGTGTTATATTGTTTATACGACTGTTGGGATTAATCTAAGTTTATTAGTTTTATTTTCCTGTGAGTATGCCTTGTTTTATTTTATAAAGGAGTTGAGTTGAGTTCCTAATTTATTTAAGTATGCCAGGTTCGTTTCTGTTAGTAAGGGGACTTTGTTGTGCTACTATGCTTTGTTACTGGGTATAGATTAGATTGATGTTGGATTGGCTAACCACGGCTTTGGTTAGTTTTGGATAATGTGTAATTGCTTCTACCTAGGTTTGGACAGACTCGGTTTCACAAGATTTGGAAGAATGGGTGTTATTAAGCTAAAATTGTCTGCATCTTGTTTTGGGTAGGTTGACTTTAGTTTACCTCTGACTTGATAGATTAGGTTGGTTTGGACAGTCTTGGATTATTTGGATTGATTTCAGGTACGGTTTTCTTTGATATCATAATTCTGCCAAGCAATTGATAACTTTGGTTGGATTCTTTCAATAAAGTGGATTATTTCTTCCAATGCTTCTGTTATATCAGTTAGGGTAGGATAGTTTCGACCAACAATGCATGGTTGTGTTGGTTCCAATGTGGGTTGGCCATGTTGGCTTTGGTTAGTGCTCTGTTGTAACAGATTCTATTGGGTGGATTGTTTTAGGATGCTGAGAATGATCACAGTTAATATTTTGGCACTAATAGTTTAAAGTGTTATTCATTAGGGTTTTCGATATGATTATGAAATTGTTTGTGCTTTCAATATTTGGCTATGAAATATGAAAGCTTCTTTTTTTATCCTTAAAAGCATAGGTTAGTTAGTTTGGCACAAGGACGTTTACATGGCCAAAGTGGATTAGTTTGAATCGGTTCCTTTAGGTACTGTTTGGCACTTATAAGTTTGAGTGAGTGGATTTAGCTTATCTACAGAGATATAAAGGGTTCACCTAAGTGAAAATAGTGACTTTAGGGGGGTAATATGCTCGGTACTTGTTAGTTGATGTGATTTATATCAAGTTTTCTGTTTGAGTTTTTTTACGTTGTTTAAATGGGTTTGTCTGGATTGCCCGTTGTTTATTTGCTTTGTTTTGTTTTGAATGGGTAAGGTTTCACTTTTTAATGGAGTTGTGTTGATTTACCAGCTTCTCTAAATATTGTAGTTTTGTTTAACTTAGAATTGCGAGATTATCTGGCCTGTGGTATAAGTTGTAGTGGGTTTGTTTAATTGAGAATACTGTGATCGGAGTTGTAATAAGCTCTGTTCTTATGGGTTTAATTGATTAAGTCAAGTTTCTTCCTTGTATTGTTTTAGTTTGTTTAGATGGGAGTATTTGGATTGATCTACGTTTATTGGTTTTATTTTCCTATGAGTAGGTCTGATTTTATTTTATAAAGGGGTTGAGTTTTTTTACGTTGTTTAAATGGGTTTGTCTGGATTACCCGTTGTTTATTTGCTTTGTTTTATTTTGAATAGGTAAGGTTTCACTTTTTAATGGAGTTGTGTTGATTTACCAGCTTCTCTAAATATTGTAGTTTTGTTTAACTTAGAATTGCGAGATTATCTGGCCTGTGGTATAATTTGTAGTGGGTTTGTTTAATTGAGAATACTGTGATCGGAGTTGTAATAAGCTCTGTTCTTATGGGTTTAATTGATTAAGTCAAGTTTCTTTCATGTATTGTTTTAGTTTGTTTAGATGGGAGTATTTGGATTGATCTACATTTATTGGCTTTATTTTCCTATGAGTTGGTCTGATTTTATTTTATAAAGGGGTTGAGTTGATGTCATCAAAGAAAACTGTAGCTGAAATCAATCCATACAATCCAAGACTATCCAAACCGACCTAATATATAAAGTCAAAAAATAAACTATACTCAACCCACACGAAACAAGATGCGGACAATTTTAGATTATTCCCTTTCTAACCAACCAACCCTGATGCAAATGAATCAAACTCAACATAGAGAAAATCATCTGGTAGAGATCGAATATAGTTAAGCTTAATCAAACCCATTCTTCCAACTCCTGTGAAACTGAGTCTACCAAACATAGGTAGAAGCAACTATAGAATATCCAAAACTAACCAAGTCGTGGCAGGTATCAAACATCAATCAAATCAATACCCACTAATAAAGCATATTAGCAAAACAAAATCCGTATATTAGCAGAAACGAACCTGACATACCTAAACAAAGTAGGAAATCGAGTCAACTCCTCTATAAGATATAATTAGACCAACTCGTTGGAAAATAAAACAAATAAACGTTGATCAATCCAAATAGTTCTGTCAAAACAATCAAAAAAAAATTAAAGAAGAAACTTGACTTAATAAATTTAATCCACATGAATTGAACTTATTACAACTCCAATGACACTATTCTAAATTAAACAAACCCACTATAACTTATACCACATGCCGGATAATCTCCGAAATCTAAGTTTAATCAAACTCATTCTTCCAAATCCTGTGAAGCTGAGTCAAGCCAAACTAGGTAGAAGAAACTACACATTATCTAAAACTAACCAAGCTCTGGCAAACCAGTCAAATATCAGTCAAATCTATACCCACTAACAAAGCTTATTAGCACAAGAAAATCCCCTTACTAACAGAAACAAACCTGACATACCTAAATAAAGTTGGAAATCAACTCAGCTCGTATTTAAAATAAAACCAGAGCTACTCACAGGAAAATAAAACCAATAAACGTAGATCAATCCAAAAAGTATTGTCTAAACAATCATAAACAAAACAAAGACGAAACTTAACTTAATCAATTTAACCCCCAAGAATAGAGCTTATTACAACTCTGATCACACTATTTTCAATCAAACAACCCACTATATCTTATACCACAGGCTGGATAATCTTGCAATTCTAAGTTAAACAAACCCAATACATTTAGAGAAGTTGGGAAATCAACTCAACTCCATCAAAAAGTGAAAACTGACCTAATCAAATAAAAACAAAGCAAATAAACAATGACCTATCCAAAAATACTCATTTAAACAACGTAAAAAAACACATAGAGAATGCATGACAAAAATCACCTCAACCAACAACTACCAAGTGAATTCCCCCTAAAGTCACTATTTTTTGTTTGACGAACCCTTTATATCTCTCTACATAAGCTAAATCTACTCATACAAACTTATAAGTGCCAAACTAAACCTATGGGAACCGATTCAAGCTAATACACTCAGACTTATAAGTGCCAAACAGAACCTATGGGAACCTGATAATCTCGCAATCCTAAGTTAAACAAACCCAACACATTTAGAGAAGCTGGAAAATCAACTCAACTCCATCAAAAAGTGAAACCTAACCTAATCAAATGAAAACAAAGCAAAATAAACAACGACCAATCCAAACAAACTCATTTAAACAACGTAAAAAACACAGAGGGAAAGCATGACAGACCTCACATCAACCAACAAGTACCGAGCGTATTACCCCACTAAAGTCATTCAGTTAGATGAACCCTTTATATCTCTCTAGATAAGCTAAATTTAATCACAAAGACTTAAAAGTGCCAAATAGAACTTATGGGAAATGATTCAAGCTAATACACTTGGGCTTTGTCAACGTCTTTGTGCCAAACCAACTAACCTATATAGTTTTATGGATCAAAAAAGAAGTTTTCATAATTCATTGCCAAATAATCATAGCACCAACTTTCATAATCAGAAACGTTTCCGAATACCCAAACGAAAAAACACATTAAACTATTAGTGCCAAATTATAAACTGCGATCACTCTCAGCATCTTAAAACAATCCACCTAATAGAGTCTGTTACAACAGAGCACTATCCAAAGCAAACAAGGCCAACCCGAATTGGAACCCACACAAACATGTGAGGTCAGCCGAAACTGTCATTCTGTAACCAATAAAACAGAAGCATAGGAAGAAATAATCCACTTTATTTAAAAAATCCAAACAATGCTATCGATAGCTTGCCAGAATGATGCCATCAAAGAAAACGTAGCTAAAATCAATCCAAACAATCCAAAACTATCCAAACCAACCTAATCTATCACGTCAAAGCTAAACTACAGTCAATCCACACGAAACCAGATGCAGACAATTTTAGATTATTCCCTTTCTAACCAACAAACCCAAATGCAAATGAATCAAACTCAACATAGAGAAAACCATCTGGTAGAGATCGAATATAGCTAAGCTTAATCAAACCCATTCTTCCAACTTGTGTGAAACTGAGTCTAGGCAAACCTAGGTAGAAACAACTACAAATTATCCAAAACTAACCAAGCCATGACAAACCAATCAAGCATTAATCAAACATCAATCAAACCAATAAACGTAGATCAATCCAAATAGTCTCGTCTAAACAATATAAAACAAAAGAAAGATGAAACTTGACATAATCAATTTAACCCACAAGAATAGAGCTTGTTACAACTCTGATCACACTATTCTCAATTAAACAAACCCACTATAACTTCTACCATAGGCCGGATAATCTCGCAATTCTAAGTTAAACAAAACCAACATATTTAGAGAAACTGGAAAATCAACTCAACTCTATCAAAAAGTGACACATTACTTACACAGTTGAAAACAAAGCAAATAAACAATGACCAATCCAAACAATCCCATTTAAACAACTAAAGAATAAACAGAGAGATAACTTGACATAAATCACATCACCCAATAAATACCGAGCGTATCAGCTCCCTAAAGTCACTATTTTCACTTATACAAACCATTTATATCTCTCTAAATAAGCTAAAACCACTCACTCAAACTTATAAGTGCCAAACAGAACCAATAGGAACCGATTGAATCTAATAAACTTTGGCCATGTTGCCAAACCAACTAACCTATAATTTTAAGGATCAAAAAAGAAGTTTAAGTATTTGATAGCCAAATATTCATAGTACTAACAATTTCATAATCAGAAAAGACTTTGAAAACCCTAATGAAAAACCCATTCAACTATTTGTGTCAAACTATAAACTGCGATCACTCTAAGCATCTTAAAACAATCCACCCAATAGAGTCTGTTACAACAGTGCACTATCCAAAGCCAATATGGCCAACCAAAATTGGAACTAACACAACCAAGCGATGTCGGCCAAAACAATCATTTCGTAACCGGTACAATAGAAGCATAGGAAGAAATAATCCACTTTATTTAAAAAATCTAACCAAAGCAATCGATAGCTTCCTAGAATGATGCTATCAAAGAAAACTGTAGCTGAAATCCATCCAAGCAATCGATAGCTTCCCAGATGGTTTTGTCTATGTTGAATTGGCCAGACACAGTTTCATAGGATTTGAAAGAGTGGGTGCTATTTAGCATAGCTATATTCGATCTATTCCAGATGGTTTTGTCTATGTTGAATTGGATTCATTTGCATCAATGTTGGTTGGTTAGAAAGCGAATAATCTAAAATTGTCCGCATCTTCTTTTGGGTGGGTTGACTTTAGTTTAGCTTTGACTTAATAGATTTGGTCAGTTTGGACAGTTTTGGATTGTTTGGATTCATTTCAGCCATGGTTTTCTTTGGTGGCATCATTCTAACAAGCTATCAATAGCTTTGGTTGGATTTTTTAAATAAAGTGGACAATTTCTTCCTATGCTTCTATTATATGGGTTACGGAATGATAGTTTTGGCCGACATCGCATGGTTGTGTTGCTTCCAATTTGGGTTGGCCATTTTTCTTTGGTTAGTGCTCTATTGTAACAGCCTCTATTTGGCTATGAAATACGAAAACTTATTTTTTGATACTTAAAAGCATTGGTTAGTTGGTTTGTCACAAGGTCGTTTACATGGCCAGAGAGGATTAGCTTGAATTGGTTCTTGTAGGTTCTATTTGTTACTTATAAGTTTGAGTGAGTGGATTTAGCTTATCAAGAGAGATATAAAGGGTTCACCTAAGTGAGAATAGTGACTTGAGGGGGGCAATACGCATGGTAATTGTTGGTTGAGGTGATTTATGTTAAGTTTTCTCAGAGTTTTTTTACAATGCTTAAATGGGTTTGTTTGGACTGGTCATTGTTTATTAGCTTTGTTTTGATTTGATTAGGTAAGGTTTCACTTTTTGATGGAGTTGAGTTGATTTACAAGCTAATCTAAATATGTTATTTTTGTTTAACATAGAATTGCGAGATTATCCGGCCTGTGGAATAAGTTATAGTTGGTTTGTTTAATTGAGAATAGTGTGATTATAGTTGTAATAAGCTCTGTTCTTGTGGGTTAAATTGATTAAGTCAAGTTTCGTATTTGTATTGTTTTATATTGCTTAGACGGGATTGTTTGGATTGATCTACATTTATTGGTTTTATTTTCTTGTGAGTAGGTCTGGTTTTATTCTAAGGTGTTAGTTGATTTCCTACTTGATTGATGTTTGATTGGTTCGCCACGGTTTGGTTAGTTATGGATAATATGTAGTTACTTTTACCTATGTTTGGCTAGACATAGTTTCAAAGGATTCGGAAGAATGGGTTTTATTAAGCTTAGCTATATTCGATCTCTACCAGATGGTTTTGTCTATGTTAATTGGATTCATTCGCATCACGATTGGTTGGTTAGAAAGCGAATAATCTAAAGTTGTCCACATCTTGTTTTGGGTGTGTTGACTTTAGTTTAGCTTTGACTTGATAGTTTCAGTCGGTTTGGATAGTCTTGGATTGTTTGGAATGGTTTCACTACGGTTTTCTTTGATGACATCATTTTGGCAAGCTATCGATAGCTTTGTTTGTATTTTTTAAAAAAGGTGGATTATTTCTTCCTATGCTTCTGTTATATCAGTTACGGAATGATAGTTTTGGCCGACATCGCATGGTTGTGTTGGTTCCAATTTGGTTTGGCCAAATTGGCTACGGTTAGTGCTCTAATGTAGCAGACACTATTGGGTGGATTGTTTTAAGATGCTGAGAGTGATTGCAGTTTATAGTTTGGCAATAAAAGTTTAATGTGTTATTCGTTAGGGTTTTCGAAGACTTTACAGAGTATGAAATTCTTTGTGATATAAATATTTGGCTTTGAAATACGAAAACTTCTTTTTTGATCCTTAAAATTATAGGTTAGTTGTTTTGTCACAAGGACATTTACATGGGCCTGAGTGGATTAGCTTGAATTGGTTCCTGTAGGTTCTGTTTGGCACTTATAAATTTGAGTGAGTAGATTTAGCTTATCTAGAGATATAAATGGTTCGAGTATGTGTAAATAGTGACTTCAGGGGGGTAATACGCTCGGTACTTTTTGGTTGATTTGATTTATGGCAAGTTTTCTCTGTTATATTTTTTTTTTTTGTTGTTTAAATGGGCTTGTTTGGATTGGTCATTGTTTATTTGCTATGTTTTGATTTGAGTAGGCAAGGTTTCGCTTTTTGATAGAGTTTAGTTGATTTCCCAACTTCTCTAAATATATTGGGTTTGTTTAACTTAGAATTGTGAGATTATCTGGCCTGTGGTATAAGATATAGTGGGTTGTTTGATTGAAAATAGTGTGATCAGAGTTGTAATAAGCTCTATTCTTGTGGGTTAAATTGATTAAGTTAAGTTTCATCTTTGTTTTGTTTATGATTGTTTAGACGGAACTATTTGGATTGGTCTTCGTTTATTGGTTTTATTTTCTTGTGAGTAGCTCTGGTTTTATTTTATAAAGGAGTTGATTTGATTTATTACTATATTTAGGTATGTCCGGTTGTTTCTGTTAGTAAGGGATTTTATTGTGCTAATAAGCTTTGTTAGGGGGTCTTTGATTGATGTTTGATTGTTTTGCCACGGCTTGGATAGTTTTGGATAATGTGTAGTTGCTTCTGCCTAGGTTTGGCTAGACGCAGCTTTAGGATTTGGAATTTTGAAAAGGTCCATCTCCTCTAGGCTGCAATTTTGATTTCCTTTGTGTAGGAAACCTCTCCTTACGCATGTGCACCCAAACCCAATCTCCAAGTTCAAAAACAACCTTCAAACGCCTCTTATTAGCTTTCTTAGCATATTGCTCATTCTTCCTTTCAATGTTATCCGAACCTTGGAATGTAAATCTTTCACAAAATCTACATTTTTCTTACCATCAAGATTAGCATGTTCATTAGTAGGCAAAGGTAAAATATCCACAAGAATTAAAGGATTAAGGCCCTGAACAACTTCAAAAGGTAAAAAAAAGTAGTAGAATTAACAGACCTGTTATAGGCAAACCCAATATGTGGCAAACACTTCTCCCACTGCCTTGCAATCATGACACTCTTAACCTCATTTTTTTCAACAAATACACTCATTCCCTTGCTTTTTTTCTCCTTTTTGTATACGCTTCTCTCAAATTTTCCTCTCGGCCTCACTCTTTCCACTTGCACTTTTCCTTTCAGTCTTACTTGCTCTCTTTGCTTTTGCTTGTTCACTTTCTTTCCTTTTCTTTTCCTCTTGCTCACACTTCAGTTCTTCTCTCATTTTGCACCTAATTTGATCTTCATAAGCTTGCAAAGGTTTGAGAGGAGTTTGTACAACAATTCGGTTATTCATTACAAAAGAATAACAGTTTTTATACCCATCATGTGTAACTTTCCTATCAAACTGCCATGGTCGGCCAAGCAATATATGACCAGCATGCATTGGTGTCACATCACATAGAACCTCATCCTCATACTTGCCAATTGAAAAGGAAACCAGAACTTGCTTGATTACCCTCACATCTCCATATTCATTCATCCATTGCAATTTGTACGGTTTAAGATGCTTTATGGTATGCAAATTCAACTTATCTACCAACAACGTACTAGCAACATTAGTACAACTTCCACTATCAATAATCATAGTACACACCTTATCCTTCACATGGCATCTTGTGTGAAAAATATGCTCATGTTGCTCCTCATCACCATCATCCTTAGGCTGTATACTTAGGGTTCTCCTTGTAACCAGCACCATGCACGGGTTCTGTAACTTCAACATCAGAACAATCCTCCAATGGTGGCATCTCATCCTCATTTGAGCTAGAACTTTCTATTTCTCCATTCTCCAACACAATCATAACTCTTTTGTTTGGGCATTAAGAAGCAATATGCCCGAATCCTTGGCACCTAAAACACTTAACATCACGTGACTTAGAAGAAATTTTAGTTTTGGTTTTACCTTTATAAACAAAAACCGAATCATTTTGCTTTGTTTTTTCTTTTGGTTTGAGGCAGCTTTGTTGTCCTTCCAATTAGGTTTCCATGAAGAAGATCTGAACCCTTTTGATTTGATTTGCTTCTACACTTTAATGGCTTTGTGTAATAGGTCCTCCATCTCCACATAGTGTTGTAAATCAACCACATCAGTAATCTCTTTGTTCAAAGCCGCCAATAAATCTATCCATTGTTGCTTCTCGGTCCTCTTCTATGTTTGCTCTAATCATGTCTATCTCCATCTCTTTGTAATAGTCCTCTACACTCATGGAACCTTGAACTAGCCCTTGCAAATTTCTATGCAAATCTCTATAGTAATGGTTAAGTATAAATTTCTTGCGCATTACCAATTTTACCTCTTCCCAAGACCAAATTGGCATCTCTCCATTCCTATGCCTATTGATCACCAATTGATCCCACCATATGCTTGCATAATCTATGAACTCTACTAGTTTTACTTTCTTCTCCTTTGAGTAATTATCAAATATGTGCTCAACTTTCCCACTCCAAGTATACTTCGGGATCATTCTTTCCTTGAAAGGTCAGAATCTTCATCTTTATGCTGCCCAAATTGCTATCTTTTTTGGAAACAGCCTTCTTGCCTCGTTTAGAACTTGATTCCTCCAAATCCGAATCATCTTCCTCTTTTTTCTCAAACACACATCTTCTAGTGGACGTAGAAATAGATGGGGATTGCAAATCATCCGGCCTCGCACTCAAATTTCTAAACTGTTCATTAACAGCCCTTATGAACAATTTCATGTCAATCTTTTGTAGTTCTCCTTCACTACTCATGTTTATAACCTATAAAAACTCATTAGAAATAAAAGAAAAGTCAAAGTAAAAAACAAAACAAGACAAAAACAAGCCCAACAAGACAAAACAAGCCCATCAATACATCTTAGTATGCGGATGGATTGGGCTTTTTTTTTTCATGTCCATGCGCCAAGCCATCAATACATCTTAGCATGCGGATTGGACCTTTTCTTATCATGTCCATGTGTCTTGGTCTTATGTCATGGATTCCAAGCTTTGTTCTTTAAAATCTAAGCCTTACACATCGTCTTGCACATAAAAATAGGTGATCATCCTTAGTGAAGCTTTGGAAACTTCTAGAACAGTCTTAGAATCTTCTAGAACGGCCTCTTTGTCATGCACTTCCATGACTAAGCCTTGTAAAACCTCTTTCATCCTCTTTGTCCTTGCCCTAGTCATTGGACCACCGATTCCTTGCAAAGGATCTTGAGAATATTAGCTTGAGCCTTTTGGCCAACACCTTGATCTCCATTAGAATATTTGGCAATGAATTACAAAAATTTCTTTTTTGATCCTTAAAACTATAGGTTAGTTGGCTTGGCACAAAGACGTTGACAAAGCTCAAGTGTATTAGCTTGAATCGGTTCCCATAGGTTCTATTTGACACTTATAAGTCTTTGTGATTAGAGCTTATCTAGAGAGACATAAAGGGTTCGTCTAATTGAATGACTTTAGTGGAGTAATACGCTCGGTACTTGTTGGTTGATGTGAGGTTTGTCATGCTTTCCCTCTATGTTTTTTAAATTGTTTAAATGAGTTTGTTTGGATTGGTCGTTGTTTATTTTGCTTTGTTTTCATTTGATTAGGTCAGGTTTCACTTTTTGATGGAGTTGAGTTGATTTCTCAGCTTCTCTAAATGTGTTGGGTTTGTTTAACTTAGAGGTTCCCATAGGTTTTGTTTGGCACTTATAAATCGGTTCCCATAGGTTCTGTTTGGCACTTATAAGATTGTTTGAGTAGATTTACCTTATCTAGAGAGATATAAAGGGTTCGTCTAACAAAAAATAGTGACTTTAGGGGGGTAATTCATTCGGTACTTGTTGGTTGATGTGATTTTTGTCATGCATTCTCTCTCTATTTTTTTTACGTTGTTTAAATGAGTTTGTTTGGATTGGTCATTGTTTATTTGCTTTGTTTTGATTTGATTAGGTCAGGTTTCACTTTTTGATGGAGTTGAGTTGATTTCCCAACTTCTCTAAATGTATTGGGTTTGTTTAACTTAGAATTGCGAGATTATCTGGCCTGTGGTATATGATATAGTGGGTTGTCTGATTGAGAATAATGTGATCAGAGTTGTAATAAGCTCTATTCTTGTGGGTTAAATTGATTAGGTTAAGTTTCGTCTTTGTTTTGTTTATGATTATTTAGACATGACTTTTTGGATTGATCTACGTTTATTGGTTTTATTTTCCTGTGAGTAGCTCTGGTTTTATTTTAAATACGAGTTGAGTTGATTTCCAACTTTATTTAGGTATGCCAGGTTTGTTTCTGTTAGTAAGGGGATTTTCTTGTGCAAATAAGCTTTGTTAGTGAGTATAGATTTGATTGATACTTGACTGGTTTGCCAGAGCTTGGTTAGTTTTAGATAATGTGTAGTTTCTTCTACCTAGTTTGGCTTGACTCAGTTTCACAGGATTTGGAAGAATGGGTTCGATTAAACTTAGATTTCAGAGATTATCTGGCCTGTGGAAGTTATAGTGGGTTTGTTTAATTTAGAATAGTGTCATTGGAGTTGTAATAAGCTCTATTCATGTGGGTTAAATTGATTAAGTCAAGTTTCTTCTTTATTTTATTTTTGATTGTTTAGACGAAACTGTTTGGATTGATCAACGTTTATTTGTTTTATTTTCCAACGAGTTGGTCTAGTTATATCTTATAGAGGAGTTGACTTGATTTCCTACTTTATTTAGGTATGTCGGGTTCGTTTCTATTAATATACGGATTTTGTTTTGCTAATATGCTTTGTTAGTGGGTATTGATTTGATTGATGTTTGGTTGGTTTGCCACGGCTTGGTTAGTTTTGGATATTCTATAGTTGCTTCTACCTATGTTTCGTAGACTCAGTTTCATAGGAGTTGGAAGAATGGGTTTGATTAAGCTTAACTATATTCGATCTCTACCAGATGATTTTCTTTATGTTGAGTTTGATTCATTTGCATCAGAGTTGGTTGATAGAAAGGGAATAATCTAAAATTGTCTGCATCTGTTTCTTTGTAATAGTCCTCTACACTCATGGAACCTTGAACCAGCCCTTGCAACTTTCTATGCAAATCTCTATAGTAAAGGTTAGGTATAAATCTCTTGCGGATTACCAATTTCATCTCTTCCCATGATCGAATTGGCCTCTCTCCATTCCTACGCCTATTGATCACCAATTGATCTCATCATATGCTTGCATAATCCGAATTTAGAACTTGATTCCTCCAAATCCGAATCATCTTCCTCTTCTTCCTCAAAAACACGTCTTCTAGTGGACTTAGAAATAGATGAGGATTGCAAATCATCCAGCCTCGCATTCAACTTTCTAAATTGTTCATTAACAGCCTTTATGAACAATTTCATGTCAATCTCTTGTGGTTCTCCTTCACTACTCATGTTTATAACCTGCAAAAACTTATTAGAAATAAAAGAAATTTTGTTTTTTACACACTCCCTCATGTGCTTGCACTCAAATCAGATTGTTATCACTCGTGTTTCACACTATTTGACTTTTCTCGATGATGATCTCACCTCTCTTTGCCTTTTACCACTCAAGCCAGCCCCCTTTATGTTCTTAACAGAATCAAGATCAACAAATCTCAAAGAGAAATCGGTTAGATGGTGGCAAATCTCAAAATCAGAACTTTAAAAACTTAGTTGAGGCAAACGGTAGAAGTAAGGAAGAGAAAAAAAAATCAATTATAGGAGCCAAGAAAGTAAGAAAACTTCAAAAGGAAGCAAAATACATGCAAAAGAAATCACTAGAATATAACTAATTGACGAGAAAAACAAAAAGACACAAAACAGCCTTGCACAATTGAACCTGAATAGAATAAATAAAATATGGAGCACGAAATCCCGAATTAGTCAACTAGTCAAACCCCAAAAGGAAAAGGAGATCTTGTTATGACTTATTGGAATAGGAATATGATCTTGCAATTCAAAAAATCCCGTTTATGCTAGGAAAATGGTTAAAAAATTAGATATGCAATCTTAATGAGTATGACCAAAACAGATTGCACACAGATCAAACAATGCAATCTAACTCCTTATTCATCTCTTCTTCTTTTTTTCGAATTGGATGTTCTTTTGACTCTTTTTTTTTCTTTTTTCTTTTTTTTTTTTTTGCTCAAAATAAACACACAAAACAGAATTGAATCTATTCAAAAACACAAAGAAGCCGAATGGAAGAATTCGAAGAAACTATGCAAGGACAACACAAGAAACATGCAAAAATCAAAGAAAAACACAAAACAATGATAAGCAAAGGATAAGTAGCCTGTTTCTAGAACCAATGCTCTGATACCAAATGATAAGAACCCACTAGACAACCTGCTCTAAGAACTCTTGAATCAAGTTGTTATGCGCACCCAGAAGCTAGAAAACAAGTTGTAGTTGATCAGATTAAAACCTTAAGGAAACTAAGTCCTTAAAGAATCCAATCGTGAAGACGCCACAAAGGTTGATCACTCCCTTAATAAGTCAAGATATTGTATTCTACTAAGAAAACAAAAAGGCAAAGCTAAGTTTGCTGAAAATACCTCTATATTATTGATGATCTAGTTTTACATAGTTGTAGCCTTTATATAGGCATGTAAACATCATTATCTTATAAGGAAACTCCTAATCTTATAAGGAAACTCTTAAGTAATGGGGATCCCTTTAATTTATGAAACAAATCTGCCTTGAAATAGGAATCATTCTAAAAGACTACAACTAATGACAACTAAGCATAGAAAAAGTCAAAGTAAAACAAAAGAAGACAAAAACAAACCCAACAAGACAAAACAAGCCCATCAAACAAAACAAGACAAAAACAAGCCCAACAAAACAAAACAAGCCCATCAATACATCTTAGCATGCGGATTGGGTCTTTTTTTATCATGTCCATGCGCCAAGCCCATCAATACATCTTAGCATGCAGATTGGGCATTTTCTTATCATGTCCATGCGCCTTGGTCTTATGTCATGGATTTCAAGCTTTGTTCTTCAAGATCTAAGCCTTGCACATCATCTTGCACATAAAGATAGGTGATCATCCTTGGTGAAGCTTCGGAAACTTCTAGAACAGACTTAGAATCTAGAACAATCCTTTTGTCATGCACTTCCATGATTAAGCCTTGTAAAGCTTCTTTCGTCCTCTTTGTCTTTGCCTTATTCATTGGACCACCGATTCCTTGCAAAGAATCTTGAGAATATTTGGGAATATTAGTTTGAGCTATTTGGCCAGAACCTTGATCTCCATTACATAGAGACATAACTTGACATAAATCACATCAACCAACAAGTACCGAGCTTATTACCCCCTAAAGTCACCATTTTCACTTAGATAAACCCTTTATATCTCTCTAAATAAGTTAAATCCCACTCACTCAGACATATAAGTGTCAAACAGAACCTATAGGAATTGATTTAGGCTAATCGACTCTAGCGATATAAACGTCCTTGTGCCAAACCAACTAACCTAAGCATCTAAGGATCAAAAAAGAAGTTTTCATATTTCATAGACAAATATTTCAAAGTGAGGAAAGTCTTCAAAAACCCTAACGAATAATACATTAAACTATTAGTGTCAAACTACAAACAGTGATCATTCTCAGCATCTTAAAACAATCCATCCAAAGAGTCTGTTAGAACAGAACACTAACAAAAGCCAACATGGCCAACCCAAATTGAAACCAACACAACCATTTCATGTCGGCCAAAACTATCATTCTGTAACCGATAAAACAGAATCATAGGAAGAAGTAATCCACTTTATTTAAAAAGTCCAACCAAAGCTATAGATAGCTTCCCAAAATGATGCCAACAAAGAAAACCGTAGCTGAAATCAATCCAAACAATCGAAGACTATGCAAACCGACCTAATCTATCAAGTCAAAAACTAAACTAGAGTCAACCCACACAGAAACACACCATCTAGGTGATGGGATTAAACCTATTCACAGGTAGTGGCATGTTCGGGAAGGGCTTTGTCTTTATATCAATAGAATATATTGAAGCCCAACCTCAGGCCCAACCCAACCATCAGGTCTATCTCTTGAGTTGAGCCCAGCGAGGAAATTGTTATTCTTTAGTACTTTCTCATTTCCTCACCAGTTAATTTATATATTTAATTTAGTAAGTTAAAAATTTTATTTATTTAATTTGATAGAAGAGTGGAGACTCTGAACTTGTAAAAGAAACACGGGGGGTTACTGGAGACTCTGAAGTGGGAAAGCAGAAGGAAATAGAAATAAAAATTATGGCTAAAGCAGCAAAGGATTGGAAAATGGTATGCAATATGCTCAAGAATGATTGGGAGGAGAAATTTATTGTAAGTTTGATCGTACCACCGCAAGATCTCCCCACCCATTGTATTCTCACTGTCAAACTTCTTGTCAGGCAGTTGAACTTTTTGATTTCATTCTTAAAGCACCACACTATAGAGTCTTGGTTTTGTATCCATCCCAATACTACCTTGGAGTCCCCTTCCATTATTAGATGTTCCACACCTATCTGCACAACTAGTTGTACTCCTTGGATAGCAGCTACGAGTTCCGCCCTAACAAAGTTTCCATCTCCTATGGGCCCCGAGTAGATAAGAACCACATTCCTAGCCTCATTCCTCAATACCCCTCCCACCCTTGACGGACCTGGGTTACCAAGACTACTTCCATCGAAATTCAGCTTCAAAAAGTTCTCAGGAGGGGGTTCCCAAGTCAGACTCACTTTAGTCTTTCTAGATGAACAATTAGCCACTGCTAACCAATTCCTCCAAATATCACTAAATGAGAAATGATGAAATAAGTCCAGTGATTTTGGCCATAAGATCACCCTATTTAGTATGCATTCCTTCATCTCTTCTAAGTTTCTCTCGTTCTCTTGGAAAGTTCCAATATTCCTTTCTTCCCACACAGACCAGAGCAGCATTACTCTTGCACAACTCCACATAATTCTTCTTCTTCTATGTTGCCAAGGAAGAAAAACCGGATAAAAAATCAAGCTTGCATATCTGCTGGCCTGACCAACCTGCACCCAAACAATGAGAAGAGCCACTCCCATAACTCTGTAGTAATTGAACAGGAAATTAGTAGATGGTTACAGTCCTCACCATGTGACTTGCAAAGGATACACCAAGAAGGTGAAAGATAAAGATAAGGTCTTCTCTTTTGTAGAATGTCTAAGGTGTTTATTTTCCCATAATGCACTTCCCAACAAAAAGCCATAACCTTAGGGGTAATAGGCCTACACCAGATTTCCTTAAAAGGGTAAGGCCGAGTGGGATTAGATTGGGTAATTGATTTAAAGAAAGAAGCGCAAGAGAAGGATCCATTTTCTAGTAATCTCTTTTTAATAAACATGTAAATATTTACAATGATACCATTAATAAATTCTCTCTTATTTTGTTGCCTAATTATATACTTATTTTAATAAGTTATAATATTTTGTTGATTTAATTTACTAGATTATTTAATTATCTCCTTCTCTTTCTTACCACTTCATGTCCAATATTTTGGGTTTTCAACGGGTGGGGTAGCTTGAATAATTATTCATTTATTTATGACAAAATTAAGTAAATTATTATCCATGATCTTTGTTTCTTTCCCATTTTTATGTTATTAAGTTAAAAAAAATTGTTGAATTTACTAATTTATTTACTTTTATAATCTCTCTCTCTCTCTTACTCTCTCTCTCTCTCTCTCTCCCCCCCCCCCCCCCTTGCTTGAGTTAGATACTTAGGGTTGTTAATTTTCAGCCTGGCCCGGCCCAGAAATTCCAGGCTTGGGCCTGGGTTTTGTGTTCAGGCCCGGCTCGGACCCGGGCCTACATCAGCCCCGCAAATTTTAGGGTTGGGCTTGGGCTTAATACTTCAAGCTTGGCCCGGCCCGCATATATTTAATCTTACACATTTTGTGTATAATGTATACATGTTATTTTACATTATATGGGGCTATCAATAGAATAGGAAGGTTGGGATTAAACCTTTCTATTGGTCGGGTCGCGTTTGGAATGGGCTTTGCCTTTATATCAACAGAACTTATTCAAGCCCAAGTCTATGCCCGGGCCAACCATCAAGCCCAGATTTTTTAGCCTGTGCCCGACCATAATATAAAGCTCGTATTGTGATAAGGAAATTGTTTCTCTCTCATTTTCTAGTAATCTCTCTTACATATTTGTTGCTGAACATGTAACTATTTACAATGATGCCATTAATAAACCGCTAACTATTCTGTGTTATTTTCTTGTCTAAGTAAATTATTATCCATAGATTTTATTTATTTACTTAACTAAACTAATGATTTAATTTATGAACAAATTATTTCTCTCTCTCTCTCCCTTTTTAAGGCTATCAATGGATTAATTCTGGTGTCGGATAGGCTATACATGTCTTGTCCCAATAATAAATAAATTATTTTTTTATTTATTTAATTCGACCTGTGACCAATATTTATGGTTGTCAATGGTTCGGGTTTGCTTTCGGAATTCTTGGACCAATCTTGCACCAATAATAAGTGACCCCCCCCCCCCCCCCCCGCCCTGCGTTCATGGCCTCTTGCTTGACAAAAGTATTATCCATAGATTTCTAATTACATAATTTACTTAATTCTTTGATTAATTAATTAATTAATTTTAGTTAGGTGTGGAAAAGCATGTACCTGTCCCAATTTAATTTATTTAATTTACTAAACTAAATTATTAATTTATATATTTTAATACATTTGATAAACTATTATGTATAAATTTTTATTTATTTGATTCAACCCAAATTTACTATCTTATTCAAGAAATATTTAACTAATAAGTTATTTCTCTCTCTCTTTCTCTCTCTCTCTCTCTCTCCTGAGCCTAATATTTAGGGAACCATTTCTTTGGTTGGGCCATGTTCAGGTCGGGCTTTGCCTTTATATCAACAGAACTTATTCAAGCCCAAGTCTATGCCCGACCATCATATAAACCTCAGATTGTGATAAAGAAATTTTTATTCTTTGTTTCTCTAATCTCTCTTTCATATTTGTTGTTGAACATGTAACTATTTATAATGGTGTCATTAATAAACAATTAACTTTCTTATCGCTTTGTGTCTAATATTTAGGGTTTTCAATTAGTGGGGTAGCTTGGTTATTTATTTATTTTATTAAATTAAATTATTCATTTATTTATTTGACAAAATTAAGTAAATTATTATTCATAGACCTAGAATATTTATAGGTTGGGTAGCTGGGCTTTCTCCTTATATCAATAGAATATTTTCAAGCCTAAGTTTGAGCCCGACCCAACCATCAGACCTAGATCTTGAGTTCAACCCAACCATGAAATTAATATTCTTTATTACTCTTTCATTTTCTTGACAATTTATTTATATATTTAATTAAGTAAACTAAAAGTTTTATTTATTTAATTTACTAAACTATTTAATTTTATTAACTTATTATTTCCCTCTATCCCTCACCAAGTCCAATATTGAGGGTTGTCAACGGGTTGGTTTGGATTTAGATAGCTCAGATACTTATTTATTTATTATTTCACTAAATTAATTAAGTTGTTATCTATACATTTTATTTATTTAATTTAATAAATTAATTATATTTAGTAACAAAATTTTTTCTCCCTCTAAAGAGCCTAAGTTTTAGGGTTATCAGCAAGCTATCGATACAAAATTATTCATTTATTTGTTTTACAAAAATAAATGAATTATTATCCATAGATTTCTATTTATTTCATTTACTTATTCAAGTAACTAATAATTTATTTAACTAATAAGGTATTTCACTTTCTCTTGCCAAGCCTAATATTTAGTGCTATCAATAGCTTAGGTCTCGGTTGGGATTAAACCTATTCACGGGCCGAGCGAAGTTCCGTTTGGGCTTAGCCTTTATATCCGCAGAACATATTAAAGCCCAAGTTTGAGCCCGAGCTGACCATCGGACCTAGATCTTAACGTACTGATTTTATTTTATTTATTTAATTTAATAAATTATTTAATTTAATAAATTATTTAATTTAATAAATTATTTAATTTTATTAACAAGTCATTTCCCTCCCTCTCTTTCTGCCCCGAGTCTAATATTTAGGGCTGTCAATGGATCGGGTTTGGTTCTAGATTGCTTGGGTATTTATTTATTTTATTAAATTAAATTATTCATTTATTTATTTTACAAAATTGAGTAAATTATTATCCATAGATTTCTATTATTCAATTAATTTATAATTTATCAATAGGTTAGTGTCTAGGTTGGGAATAAACCTATTCACGGGTTTGGTAAGGTTCGGGTTGGGCTTCATCCTTATATCAACCGAACATATATATGCCCAAGTTCAATGTCGCATCAGTCGAGCCTAGATCTTGTGTCTAGCCCAACTAGGAAGTTATTATTCTTTGCTACTCTATCATTTTGTCATCAAATTGTTTTTTAACAAATTATTTCCCTCTTGCTCCCTCCCTGAGTCCAATATTTAGGGTTGCCAATGAGTTGGGTTTGGTTTTAGATAGATAGGAAATTTATTTATTTATTACTTTCTTAAATTAATTTAATTATATTGATTTAGTTTAATGAATTCTTCAATTAATGAATAGTTTATTTTACTAACGTATTATTTTTCTCTCTCCCTAGAGCCTAAATTTTAGGGCTATCAACGAGTTGGGTCTTGTGTGGGATAGCTTGTACCTGTCCTGCCCGAATAATAAATGAAATTTTATTTATTTATTTTAGTAAATTATTACACATAAAATTTTAATTATTTGATTCAAACCAGTGGTCAATAATAAATGAATATTTATTTATTTTATTAAATAAATTATTGCTGTATTTATTTTATAAGATTAGGTAAATTATTATCCACAGATTTCTTTTTATTTAATTTACTAAAATTATTCAAGTAATTATTAATTAATTTAACTAATAAATTATTTCACCATCTCTCCCAAAGGCTAATATTTAAGGGCCATCAATAGGTTAGGCCTTGGTTGGGATTAAACCTGTTCACGGGCCGACCAGGTTTGGATTGGGATTTGTCTTTATATCAACAGAACAGATTCAAACCCAAGTCTGAGCCTGGGTTGACCATCCGGCCTACATCTTGAGCCTAAGCCCGACCTTCATTTAAAGCCCAAAGCGTGGTTAGGAAACTTTTATTCTTTGTTTCTCTCTCATTTTCTAGTAATCTCTCTTTCATATTTGTTGTTGAAGATGTAACTATTTACAATGATGCCATTAGTAAACCGCTAACTATTCTGTCTTATTTTAATAAGTTAAAAGATTTTGTTGATTTGATATACTAGATTATTTAATTACTTCTCTCTCTTTTTTATTGCTTCGTGTCTAATATTTAGGGTTTTCAATGGGTGGGGTAGCTTGGATATTTATTTATATTAAATTAAATTATTCATTTATTTATTTGACAAAATTAATTAAATTATCCATAAGGAAAATCTTTTTTTATCTCATTTTCTTTCCTAATTGTTTATATATTTATGTTATTAAGTTAAAAATATTTATTGAATTTACTAAATTATTACTTTTATTGACAAATTCTCTCTCTCTCTCCCTCTCCCTCTTTGAGTTAGATATTTAAGGCTGTCAATGGGTTGGGTTTAGATTTAGATAGTTAGTAAATTATAGATTTTATTTATTTACTTAACTAAATTATGCAACTAATTAATGATTTAAATTATGAACAAATTATTTCTCTTTCTCTCTCTCTTTATTTATAAAATGGATTAGTTTTGGTGTTAGATAGGCTGTACATGTCTTGTCCCAATAATAACTGAAATTTTATTTCTTTATTTATTTGTTTTAATAGATTAAATAAATTACTCTCCATAAATTATTATTTAAGCTTGACCAATATTTACGGTTGTCAATGGTTCGGATTTGGTTCTGGATTGCTTGGACTAGTCTTGCACCAATAATAAGTGAATAATTATTTATTTATTTTATTAAAGTTAATTATTGATTGATTTATCTATTTACAAAATTAAGTAAGTTATTATACATAGATTTCTATTTACTTAATTTACTGAATCCTAACAAATTATTTTTCTCACTCCCCGGAACTTATATTTAGGGCAACTAATAAATTTATTTATTTTACTAAACCAAATTAATTATTTCTCTCTTTTTTACCGCTTCGTATCTAATATTTAGGGTTTTCTTATTTATTTGACCAAATTAATTAAATTATTATCCATGAGGATATTCTTTTTTCTCTCTTTATTTATATTCTCTCTTTCTCTCTCTACTGAATCCTAACAAATTATTTTTCTCACTCCCCGGAACTTATATTTAGGGCAACTGATAAATTTATTTCACTTTTTTTTGCCACTTCGTGTCTAATATTTAGGGTTTTCTTATTTATTAGACCAAATTAATTAAATTATTATCCATGAGGATATTCTTTTTTCTCTCTCTCTCTCTCTCCCTCTCCCTCTCCTCCCCGAGCCTAATATTTGTAGCTCTCAATTGGATAGGTATCGGTTGGGATTAAACCTTTTTTATTGGTTGGGCCACGTTCAGACTGGGCTTTGCCTTTATATTGATAAATGAATCATAATTACAATTGAAATGATCAATAAAAAAAAGGTCCCTTTTTGAGCCTGTGCCCGGCCATCATATAAAGCTCGGATTGCGAAAAGGAAATTTTTATTCTTTGTTTCTCTCTCATTTTCTAGTAATCTCTTTTTAATAAACATGTAACTATTTACCCATCATACAAGGGAACCATTGGCCTAACCTCCCTCAATCGTGCAATCTCTCTCTCTCTCTCTCTAGGTGAGTTAGCTTGTTATTTTTGCCTCTATTCTAGAGCTTATCAGTTTTTTTAAATAATTACTTTCCAATATCCATATAGTGTGCTACTGTATGTAACTAACAGAAGTGGTTACATATAATTTATTCGAACCATATAATTTATTTATCTCTCTCTCTCTCTCTCTCTCTCTCTCTCTCTCTCTCTCTCTCTCTCTCTCCCCCCCCCCTCCCCAACCTAATATTTATAGCTATCAATTGGATAGGTAACGGTTGGGATTAAACCTTTTCATTGGTCAGGTCACGTACGGGCCGGGCTTTGCCTTTATATCAATAAAACTAATTCAAGCCCAAGTCTAAGCCCAGGCCAACCATCAGGCCTAGATTTTGAGCTCGTGCCCGACCATCATATAATGCTCGGATTGCGAATAGGAAATTTATTACTTTTGTTAAAAAAAATATTTCTCTCCCTCTCCCTCTTCGAGTTAGATACAGGGTTGTCAATGGGTTGGGTTTAGATCTAGATAGCTTACCAAATTTTAGTAAATTCTTATCCCTAGATTTTATGTATTTACTTAACTAAATTATTCAACTAATTAATGATTTAAATTTTGAACAAATTATTTCTCTCTCTCTCTCTCCTTATAAAATGGATTAGTTTTGGTGTCAGATAGGTTGTACATGTCTTGTCCCAATAATAACTGAAATTTTATTTCTTAAATTATTCATTTATTTGTTTTAGTAGTTTAAATAAATTACTCTCCATAAATTATTATTTATTTAATTCAAGCTATGACCAATATTTACGGTTGTCAATGGTTCAGGTTTGGTTATGGATTGCTTGGACTAGTCTTGCACCAATAATAAGTGAATATTTATTTATCTATTTTATTAAAGTCAATTATTGATTTATCTATTTACAAAATTAAGTAAATTATTATCCATAGATTTCTATTTACTTAATTTACTGAATTCTTTAATTAATTAATTAATCAATTATTATCCTAACAAATTATTTTTCTCTCTCCCCGGAACTTATATGTTTGGTCAAGTGTGGGATAGGCTATACCTATTCTGTCCCAATAATAAATGAAACTTTATTTATTTATTTTACTATTTTCTCTCTCTTTTATTAAATTAAATTTTTCATTTACTTATTTGACAAAATTAATTAAATTATTATCCATGAGGAAATTCTTTTTTCTCTCTCATTTTCTCTCCTAATTATTTATATATTTATGTTATTAAGTTAGAAATATTTATTGAATTTACTAAATTATTAATTTTATTAACAATTTCTCCCTCTCCCTCTCCCTCCTCGAGTTAGATATTTAGGGTTGTCAATGGGTTCGGTTTAGATCTAGATAGCTTGGATATTTATTTATTTTACCAAAATTTAGTAAATTATTATTTATTTACTTAACTAAAATTATTCAACTAATTAATGATTTAAATTATGAGAAAATTATTTCTATTTCTCTCTCCCTTTATAAAATGGAATTAGTTCTGAATATGAAATGTAATATGAAATGTAATATGAAAATTTGTGGCTTTGAAATTCGAAAACCTCTTCTTTAATCTTTACAAGTCTATATGAGTTCGTTTGGCACAAGGATGTTTACGTAGCCAGAGGAGATTAGTTTGAATCTGTTACTATAGATTCTGTTTGGCACTTATAAGAATGAGTGAGGGGATTTAGCTCATGAAGATTGAAATAATGGGTTGTAATAAGTTAAAATAGAGACTTTAGGGGTGTAATACACTTGGTTCTTCTCAATTCATGTGATTATGTCAAGCTATCTCTCCGAGGTTTTTCTCTCTCTGGGCCTTCCAATTTTTCACTTCTTAAGCTATTGATGCTGACAAGGTGTGTTAAATTTTTCTAAAATTTTTTTTTTACCCTTGAAATGAATCAATTTTGATTACTTTGATTTCTGTTTTGGTTGGTTGTTTGGTGGTGGTGGAGTTCACCTCAGCCCCCACAAGCCACAAGGAGGTGCCCCACAACTAGAAGTGTAAATTGGCCTTGGACTTACCCGAACAGCCTGGCACAACGGTTCATGGGCTGTGCTAGGTTCAACACGATCATGTGGGCCGTGTTGGGCCTGGGGTTTTAGGTCAACGAGCCAGCATGGCACGACCCAACCCATAGCCTGGCCCATATATATTATTTATATATATTTAATTTATATTATATATATTTATATATATTTTATATAATAATATATAAATTATAATTATATAATAATATATAGTATATAATATATTAATAAAATAAATATTTTTTTTAATTTTACTATACTAATTTATTTAATTATTGTATATATAAGCAATTGTCTACACAAAATTCGTATAAAATTAAAATTTTAACTTTTTTGTCAATTTTTTTTTAAATAAATAGCTTTGGCCCGATGCACGGCCCGACCTGGCCCAAGACTCAACCCACGGGCCTGGGCTATGGGCCGTGCTGGGCTTACCCCCAAAATTTTCATTGGAGAGGGTAGCACGGCCCGTAACGGCTCGCGGGCTAGTACTGCATGACCCACACTTTGCACGGACCACCTGCGGGTCATGCCATGCTAGCCCAACAAGACTCACTTTACACCTCTACCCACAACGTCCCACAACACATCCTAACTGCCATGTATTGGGAACATCTCTTGATGATAGTACAAGAAATGATAAGGAATCATCAGGAGATGTTCCGGTTGGGATGTGCTATGAGACATTGTGGGGCGCTGATTTGAACTAGTGGCAGCATGAGTTCTACTTGTGCTTCCATGATTCCATCTCACGTCTGAAGAGAAGAAAAGAATTGATGTGATGCAAATAGTCAAAGTGAACAAATACCTCATTGATCTATTCACTTCGTAGAAATCTTGTACTTCGCCTCTTTATGTTCTGATAATTGATAAGAATATGTTCATTCTCATTAAAATGAGTAATTAGCTTTTAGAAACAGTTACAAAACCAAAACTCACTCGCAACCTCTTTTCTTATGAGACATGGCAGACATGACCTCCTATATGTTTTTGTATTTCAAGTCCACCTTCAATAGGTGATCTTGTCTTCTAGGGTTCCAGAAATGAGCTAGATACCCATCTTAGGTCCCTCTATAAAAAACTCAATTGTTAGATTGTGTAAGCGGTTACTACCTTCAACTGTGTGATTGATTCAGGTCTCAGGCCTTACAGAGTAACCTTTAAATGATCTATAATTTCTTCTTGTGCTCTCATGAAAGTCTATGGTTTGTTGAATGCTGCCTCTCTTATTGATTCAATGGAGTTTCAGGGGAAAGTCTACGGTGGTTGAATATTGCTTCTCTTTTTGACTCAATGGAGTTTCAGGGGTGGGAGATTGAAAGAGAAGAAAGAGGACGACAAATGGTGATTTAGATTAAAGTTTCTTTTAGGCTAACCTATACCTTTCCCTTCCTCTCCCTACTTTTTTCTTCAAACCAAACATAGCCTTAGAATTATTTTAGTAAAGGGTTTGACTATATGATATGGAAAAGATATGGTATCGGAAAAATTACATCCAAAATACTATCATATCTTATGTGAAATCATATACAAAAGGGAGGTACGTATTGGGTTTTTTAAAAGTTCAGGGAGGTTTTGTAGAAGTGACAGTTCATGGGAGGTTTTTAAATTTTACCCTTAGTAATTAATTATATATTTATCAGTATTATTTAATTATTAAATTATTTTATTAAAATATTATTGATTAATCTATATATATATATATATATATATATATATATATTAAAACAAAGCGGTCAAGAAATTTTCTCCTTTTTTTTGAAATTTTTATTTTTTTATTCCATGTCATTTTTTAAAGAACTAATGAGATGCTCTCCTTCCCAAACAATCTATTCTCCTAAAATTTATCCTAAATTACCTCCCAACTTTCTGCTAAATCATCTCCATATCCTATTTACCTCCTAACTTATCTCCACTGTTTTCAAAATCAGACTAGACCGAACAATCGGACCGGAAAAATTAGGAACCAGTCACTTGACTGGTTCCGTTTTCCTCCAAAACCGCTTTTCCCCCAAAACCGTTGATTTTGGTTAGCAAACCGCTGAACCGGCAGGTTAACCGTTCAAATGGTTTTGACCATTTTCCAATTTTTTAAATTTTTTTATTTTTTTTTGTCAGAATGGGCCGACCATTCGAGTCAAACGGTCAGACCATTCAAACCGGTAACCGGACCCCTAACCAGTTCGGTCACTGGTTCATTTTTAAAAACCATGCTTATCTCTAATTTACAAGAGAACTAACGGGGACCCATAAGATGCACAGGATTTTATATTTCCAAAACACATAAAACACATAAGAGTATACAATTGTTTTATATTTCTAATTTTTGAAATAATGATTAATTATTTATATTTTATATAATACTTTTTATAACTTTTTAAAATACAAAAATAGCAATAATTTATTTCAGCTAAGCTTGTTCATCGAACTGATTTAACCAACCAGCCCGACCAACTCGACCCGAATTGCTTAGTTTCTAATATTTTCGGTTGAAATTGGGATCGGTTTCATTCTGGCCATTTGTAAATTGACCAAAATCGAATGACCTAATCACAAATATATATTAATATTTTTTATATTTTAAATATAATTTTTTAATATGGAAAAGGGGTGAAATTCCCATATTTATTAGTCTCAAATATGTTATATTATAAATTTATTTTTTAATAATGTTAATATAATTTTAAAATTTAAAATTAAGTTTTCAATATAATCTTTTAAACCAATTGAGCAAACTGAAAATTAACCCAAACCAATACAACTCGATTTAGTTGGTTTTCACTAATGGTCAGTAGATTTCGGGTAACCAACTCCAAAAACCTGACCATGTCAATTTGGTTGGCCAAATAGTCTACAACCGAACTAAACCAGGTTGTGATTAACACTCATAATTTCATCTAAATTAATATTTTAATCTCTAATAAAAAAAAGTAGTTTAATCAACATTAATAATTAAAAATATATAGTGAAAATGCATAATAATTGAAAATATATTGATAATGAAAATAAAATAGATAACTAATAAAATAAAATAATTACAAATATTACAAAAATAATAAAAATACAAAAAATATATTAAGTTAGTCATGAATACTGTAATCCCAAAAATACAATAAATATAATAAGTATAATATATTAAATTAAAAATGTTAAATAACAGTAGTTTAATATCCAATAATTATTAAAAATTTTGTCAAATAACAAAACAAATATAGATTTATACATAATTATTGACAATATATTTATTAAAACTATAAATAATTGCCGAAAATACAAAAAATTATTAATTTTAGTATATTAAATATATAATAATTATAGATTAAGATCTTAAAATCATTATTATTGAATACTATTTTTTCAAAGTTATTTTTCTAGAATTATTAAATGATATAAGTGAAATTGGTTATTTAAAATTTTATCTAGTTATTTAAATAATATCCTTATTAACTATAATATTATGTTATGATTTTATATTTTAATTTTTTAATTTATTACATAATTTTGTTATCTTAACTATTTAAAATATAGTTATGTTGAAGTTTTTGTTCTTTAAAATATTTAGTTATTTACATATTTAAATAGTATATAAAATATTTAAAAATACTCATTATTTGATATTTAAGATATTTAGTTATTGAAACAATTAAATAATATTTTATTATTTTAATGTTAAATTTCTGTTATTTAAATAAAAACTTATGCACTAACAATATAAATTATGATTTTCCATATTATTCAAATAAAATGTTATTCAAATAACAGAAATTTAACATTAAAATAATATAATATTGATTAAATATTTCAATAACTAAATATATTAAATATCAAATAATGAGTATTTTTAAATATTTTATATACTATTTAAATTTTTTAAAGAATGAAAATTTTAACATAACTATATTTTAAATAGTTAAAATAACGAAATTTTTTAATAAATTAAAAAAAAATAAAAATAAAAAATCATAAAATAATATTATAATTAATAAAAATTTAAAGTGTTTACAAAATTAATAATGAAATTATGTAATAATAGAATAAATTGTAATTTTATAGATTATTAAATTTAATTAGTAATTAAAATTACAAAATTTAAATAAGGATATTATTTAAATAACTAAATAATATTTCAAATAACCAATTTCACTTATATAAATTAATAATTCTAGAAAAATAACTTTCAAAAAATAATATTCATTAATAATGATATTAAGATCTTAATCTATATTTATTATATATTTAATATACTAAAATTCATATTTTTTGTATTTTCAGCAATTATTTATAGTTTTTAAAAATATATTGTCAATAATTATGTATAAATCCACTCCTAATTACTGGATATTAAACTACTGTTATTTAACTATTAAATTTAATATATTATACTTATTGTATTTATTGTATTTTTGAGATTACAATATTTATGACCAACTTTATATATTTTCAGTATTTTTAGTATTTTTGTAATTATTTTATTTTTATTAGTTATCTATTTTATTTTCATTTCCAATATATTTTCAATTATTATGCATTTTTGCTATAAATTTTTAATAATTATTGTTGATTAAACTAATTTTATTTTTTAGAGATTAAAATATTAATTTAGATGAAATTAGGAGTGCTGATCACAACCTGGTTTAATTCAATTGTAGGCTATTTGGTCAACCAAATCAACATGGTCAGGTTAGGGATTTGATTACCTGAAATCTACTGACCATTAGTGAAAACCAACTAAATTGGGTTGTATTGGTTTGGGTTAATTTTCGGTATGCTCAATTGGTTTAAAAGATTATATTGAAAACTTAATTTTAAATTTTAAAAATTACATTAACATTATTAAAAAATAAACTTATAATATAACATATTTGAGACTAATAAATATGGGAATTTCACCCCTTTTCCATATTAAAAAATTGTATTTAAAAAATAAAAATATTAATATATATCTATGATTGGGTCATTCAATTTTGGTCAATTTACAAATGGCCACAACAAAACCGATCCCAATTTCAATCTAAAATATTAGAATTTGGGCGATTCGGGTGTTGGTTGGTTAAATCAGTTCAATGAACAAGCTTAGCTGAAATAAATTATTTCTATTTTTGTATTTTAAAATGTTATTAAAAGTATTATAAATATAAATAATTAATCATTATTTTAAATAGTTAGAAATATTAAACAATTGTATACTCTTATGTGTGTTTATTATTTAGCTTTCCTTAACAAATTTCATGCATTGCACGGGTCCTCGCTAGTTAATTAATTAATAAATGTTATTAGAATTGATTTTCCCACTATCTTTCCTTTTTAATAAAAACTGGAAGTCTGGAACATAAAAATTATCTACTCATTTTTTTCTTTTTTCCCATCCCTTTCTAACCTTTCCCATTTCGTCAAAATCTTCCCACAAATCAAACGTAGCCTAAGGTATGAATGGCAACGGGGCGGGTTCGAGGCGGGAATTACATTCCCCATCCTCGACCACGACCCCCAAATCACCCTTTGTCCCCATCCCTGATCCCCGGCAAGGAAAGGAATCTCCCCTCCATCCCCTCCATCCCCGACCCCGATGGGGATGAATTCCTCGTCAAAGACCCATATCCCCAACGGAGTGAGAGGTTTATTCATTTATATATTTTACAAAATTATGTAAATTATTATCTATAGATTTGTATTTATTTAATTTAATAATTTTTTCCAATAATTAATAATTTATGAACAAGTTAGGGTCTGAGTTGGGATTAAACCAATTCACAAGTAGTGGCATGTTCGGGAAGGGCTTTGTCTTTATATCAATAGAATATATTGAAGCCCAACCCAACCATCAAGTCTATCTCTTGAGACGAGCCCAGTGAGGAAACTGTTATTCTTTAGTACTCTCTCATTTCCTCACTAGTTAATTTATATATTTAATTTAGTAAGTTAAAAATTTTATTTATTTAATTTGCTAAACGAATTAATTTTATCAACAAATTATTTCACTATATCTCTCCCACACCGAGTCTAATATTTTGGGTTATCAATGGGTTAGGCTTGGTTTTAGATAGATTGGATATTTATTTTTTATTTTACTAAATGAATTGAGTCATTATATATAGATTTTATTATTTAGTTTAATAAATTAATTAATAATTTAATTTTCTCTCTCTTGATCCTTTTTTTTGGGTTATCAACGAGTTAGGTCTAGTGTGGTATATCATGTACATGTCCTGTCCCAATAATTAATGAAATTTTCTTTATTTATTTATTTTACAAAACCAAATTATTCACTTATATATTTATTGAAATGCTTATTTTACAAAATTAAGGTATTATCCATATATTTATATTTATTGAATTTACCAAATTATTCATGTAATTAATAATTTATTTAATTATGAAGTTATTTCAATAGCTCTCCCTGAGCCAAATATTTAGGGCTCTCAATAGGTTAGGTCTCATTAGGGATTAAAATTATTAACTGGTCGGGCTACGGTTGGATTGGGATTTGCGTTTATAACAATATAACATATTTATGCCCAAGTCTGATTCCGGATCGAACTTCAGGCCTAGATCTTGAGCATGAGCCCAACGTTCATATGGAACCCAAAGCACGGTGAGGAAATTCTATGTTTCTCTCTCATTTTATCACCTAATTATTTATATTGTTATTCTATTAAGTTAAAAAAAACTATTTATTGAATTTACTAAATTATTTACTTTATCAACAAATTCTCTCTCTCTCTCTCCCTTTGCGAGTTACATATTTAGGGTTGTCAATGGATTGGGTTTAGATCTAGATAGCTTGGATATTTATTTATTTTACCAAAAGTTAGTAAATTATTATACATGGATTTTATTTATTTACTTAACTAAATTATTAAACTAATTAATGATTTAATTTATGAACAAAGTCTTTCTCTTTCTCTCTCCCTTTTTAAGACTATCAACGGATTAGTTCTTGTGTCGGATAGGCTATACATGTCTTGTGCCAATAATAACTGAAATTTTATTTATTTATTTTACTAAAGTAAATTATTTATTATTTGTTTTAATAGATTAAATTATTATTCTCCATAATTTTTTTATTTAATTCAATCTGTGGCCAATATTTACGGTTGTCAATGGTGTGGGTTTGGATTTGGATAGCTTGGACCAGTCTTGCACCAATCACAAGTGAATATATATTTATTTTTTGCTAAAGTTAACTGTTGATTTATCTATTTTACAAAATTAAGTAAATTATTATCCATAGATTTCTATTTACTTAATTTACTAAATTCTTAATTAATGAATTATTTTCCTAACAAATTATTTTTCTCTCATCCTGGAGCCTATTTTCAGGGCAATCAATATGTTTGGTCAGGTGTGTGATAGGTTGTACCAGTCCTGTCCCAATAATAAATGAAATTTTATTAATTTATTTTACTAAAACAAATTAATCATTAATTTTTGTACAAAGATAAGTAAATTGTTATCCATACGTTCCTATTTATTTATTTAATTAAACAATTCAAGTAATTAATAATTCATTGAACTAATAAGTTATTTCTCTCTTTCTCTCTCTCTCCCCCCCCAACGTGAGCCTAATATTTAGGGTTATCAATAGGATAGGTATCTGTTTGTCGGGCCTAGTTTAGTTTGGGCTCTGCCTTTATATCAACATAACTTATTAAAGCCCAAGTCTAGCCTAGGCCAACCATCAAGCTGAGATTTTGAGCGTGCCTGATTATATAAAGCTCGGATTGCGATAAGGAATTCTCTCATTTCGTAGAAATCTCTCTTCCATATTTGTTGCTAACTTGTAACTATTTACAATGATTCCATTAATCAAGAGCTAACTATTCTCTCTTATTTTCTTGCGTAATTATGTATACTTATTTTAAAAAGTTAAAAGATTTTGTGGATTTAATTTACTAGATTATTTAATTATTTCCCTCTCTTTTTTACCGCTTTGTGTCCAACATTTAAAGGTTGTCAATGGGTGGGGTTTGTTCTATGTAGCTTGGATATTTAATTTATTTTATTAAATTAAATTATTCATTTATATATTTTACAAAATTATGTAAATTATTATCTATAGATTTCTATTTATTTAATTTAATAATTTATTCCATTAATTAAAAATTTATGAAAAGGTTAGGGTTTGAGTTGGGATTAAACCAATTCATAGGTAGTGGCTTGTTCGGGAAGGGCTTTGTCTTTATATCAATAGAATATATTGAAGCCCAACTTCAAGCCCAACCCAACCATCAGGTCTATCTCTTGAGTCGAGCCCAGCGAGGAAATTGTTATTCTTTAGTACTCTCTCATTTCCTCACTAGTTAATTTATATATTTAATTTAGTAAGTTAAAAATTTTATTTATTTAATTTGCTAAATGAATTAATTTTATCAACAAATTATTTCACTATATCTCTCCCACCCCGAGTCTAATATTTTGGGTCAGGCTTGGTTTTAGATAGATTGGATATTTATTTTTTATTTTACTAAATGAATTGAGTCATTATATATAGATTTTATTATTTAGTTTAATAAATTAATTAATAATTTAATTTTCTCTCTCTTGACCCTTATTTTTTGGGTTATCAATGAGTTAGGTCTAGTGTGGTATATCATGTACCTGTCCCGTCCCAATAATTAATGAAATTTTCTTTATTTATTTATTTTACGAAACCAAATTATTCACTTATATATTTATTGACTTATTTATTTTACAAAATTAAGGTATTATCCATATATTTATATTTATTGAATTTACCAAATTATTCATTTATTTAATTATGATGTTATTTCAATCTCTCTCCCTGAGCCAAATATTTAGGGCTCTCAATAGGTTAGGTCTCATTTGGGATGAAAATTATTAACTGGTCGGGCTACGGTTGGATTGGGATTTGCGTTTATATCAATATAACTTATTTATGACCAAGTCTGATTCCGAATCGAACTTCGGGCCTAGATCTTGAGCATGAGCCCGACATTCATATGGAGCCCAAAGCACGGTGAGGAAATTCTATGTTTCTCTCTCATTTTGTCACCTAATTATTTATATTGTTATTCTATTAAGTTAAAAAAATTATTTATTGAATTTAGTAAATTATTTACTTTATCAACAGATTCTCTCTCTCTCTCTCTCTCTCTCTCTCTCTCCCTTTGCGAGTTACATATTTAGGGTTGTCAATGGATTGGGTTTAGATCTAGATAGCTTGGATATTTATTTATTTTACCAAAAGTTAGTAAATTATTATCCATGGATTTTATTTATTTACTTAACTAAATTATTAAACTAATTAATGATTTAATTTATGAACAAAGTATTTCTCTTTCTCTCTCCCTTTTTAAGACTATCAACGGATTAGTTCTTGTGTCGGATAGGTTATACATGTCTTGTCCCAATAAGAACTGAAATTTTATTTATTTATTTTACTAAATTAAATTATTTTTTTCTCCATAATTTTTTTATTTAATTCAATCTGTGACCAATATTTACGGTTGTCAATGGTGTGGGTTTGGATTTGGATAGCTTGGACCAGTCTTGCACCAATCACAAGTGAATATTTATTTATCTTTTGCTAAAGTTAATTGTTGATTTATCTATTTTACAAAATTAAGTAAATTATTATCCATAGATTTCTATTTACTTAATTTACTAAATTCTTAATTAATGAATTATTTTCCTAACAAATTATTTTTCCCTCATCCTGGAGCCTATTTTTAGGGCAATCAATATGTTTGGTCAGGTGTGTAGTAGGTTGTACCTGTCCTGTCCCAATAATTAATGAAATTTTATTAATTTATTTTACTAAAACAAATTAATCATTAACTTTTGTACAAAATTAAGTAAATTGTTATCCATACGTTCCTATTTATTTATATTATTAAACTATTCAAGTAATTAATAATTCATTGAACTAATAAGTTATTTCTCTCTTTCTCTCTCTCTCTCTCTCCCCCAACGTGAGCCTTATATTTAGGGTTATCAATAGGATAGGTATCTGTTTGTCGGGCCACGTTTAGTTTGGGCTCTGCCTTTATATCAACATAACTTATTAAAGCCCAAGTCTAAGCCTAGGCCAACCATCAAGCTGAGATTTTGAGCGTGCCTGATCATATAAAGCTCGGATTGCGATGAGGAAAGTTTTATTCTTTGTTTCTCTCATTTCTTAGAAATCTCTCTTCCATATTTGTTGCTAACTTGTAACTATTTACAATGATTTCTATTTATTTAATTTACTAATTTGTTCCATCAATTAATAATTTATGAACAGGTTAGGGTATTAGTTGGGATTAAACCTATTCACAGGTAGTGGCATATTCGGGAAGGGCTTTGTCTTTATATCAATAGAATTTATTGAAGCCCAACTTCATGCCCAACCCAACCATCAGGTCTATCTCTTGAGTCGAGCCTAGTGAGGAAATTGTTATTCTTTAGTACTCTCTCATTTCCTCATCAGTTAATTTATATATTTAATTTAGTAAGTTAAAAAATTTTTTATTTAATTTGCCAAACGATTTAATTTTATCAACAAATTATTTCACTATATCTCTCCTTCCCCAAGTCTAATATTTTGGGTTATCAATGGGCCGGGCTTGGTTTTAGATTGATTGGATATTTATTTATTATTTTACTAAATGAATTGAGTCATTATATATAGATTTTATTTTTTTAGTTTAATAAATTAATTAATAATTTATTTTTCTCTCTCTTGATCCTTATTTTTTGGGTTATGAACGAGTTACGTCTACTATGGTATAGTATGTACTTGTCCCATCCCAATAATTAATGAAATTTTCTTTATTTATTTATTTTACTAAACCAAATAATTCATTTATATATTTTAATTCATTAGATACACTATTATTTATAAACTTTTATTTATTTGATTCAATCCAACACCAATAATAAATGAATATTTGGTTATTTTATTAAATTCAGTTATTGATTTTTGTTTTACAAAATTAAGTATGGTATTATCCATATATTTATATTTATTGAATTTACCAAATTACTCTTGTAATTAATAATTTATTTAACTATGAAGTTATTTCAATCTCTCTCCCTGAGCCAAATTTTTAGGGCTCTCAATAGGTTAGGTCTCGTTGGGGATTAAAATTATTAACTGGTCGGAGTAGGTTTGGATTGGGGATTTGCATTTATTTCAATATAACATATTTATGCCCAAGTCTGAGTCCGGATTGAACTTCGGGCCTAGATCTTGATTATGTGCCCGACGTTCATATAGAGCCCAAAGCACGGTGAGGAAATTCTTTGTTTCTCTCTCATTTTGTCACCTAATTATTTATATTGTTATTCTATTAAGTTAAAAAAATTATTTACTGAATTTACTAAATATTTACTTTATAAAAAAAAATTCTCTCTCTCTCTCTCTCTCCCTTTGCGAGTTACATATTTAGGGTTGTCAATGGATTGGGTTTAGATCTAGATAGCTTGGATATTTATTTGTTTTATCAAAAGTTAGTAAACTATTATCCATAGATTTTATTTATTTACTTAACTAAATTATTAAACTAATTAATGATTTAATTTATGAACAAAGTATTTCTCTTTCTCTCTCCCTTTTTAAGACTATCAACGGATTAGTTCTTGTGTCAAATAGGCTATACATGTCTTGTCCCAATAATAACTGAAATTTTATTTCTTTATTTTACTAAATTAAATTATTCATTATTTGTTTTAATAGATTAAATTGTTTATTCTCCATAATTTTTTTATTTAATTCAATTTGTGACCAATATTTACGGTTGTCAATTGTGCAGGTTTGGATTTGGATAGCTTGGACCAGTCTTGCACCAATCACAAGTGAATATTTATTTATCTTTTGCTAAAGTTAATTGTTGATTTATCTATTTTACAAAATTAAGTAAATTATTATCCACAGATTTCTATTTACTTAATTTACTAAATTCTTAATTAATGAATTATTTTCCTAACAAATTATTTTTCTCTCATCCTAGAGCCTATTTTTAGGGCAATCAATATGTTTGGTCAGGTGTGTGATAGGTTGTACATGTCCTGTCTCCATAATAAATGAAATTTTATTAATTTATTTTACTAAAACAAATTAATCATTAATTTTTGTACAAAATTATGTAAATTGGTATCCATACGTTCCTATTTATTAAATTTATTAAACTATTCAAGTAATTAATAATTCATTGAACTAATAAGTTATTTCTCTTTTTCTCTCTCTCTCTCTCTCCCCCCCAACGTGAGCCTTAATATTTAGGGTTATCAATAGGATAGGTATTGGGTTGTTGGGCCACGTTTAGTTTGGGCACGACCTTTATATCAACATAACTTATTAAAGCCCAAGTCTAGCCTATGCCAACCATCAAGCTGAGATTTTGAGCGTGCCTGATCATATAAAGCTCGGATTGCGATAAGGAAAGTTTTATTCTTTGTTTCTCTCATTTCCTAGAAATCTCTCTTCCATATTTGTTGCTAACTTGTAACTATTTACAATGATTCCATTAATGAAGAACTAACTATTCTCTCTTATTTTCTTGCCTAATTATTTACATATTTTAAAAAGTTAAAAAGATTTTGTTGATTTAATTTACTAGATTATTTAATTATTTCCCACTTTTTTTTACCGCTTTGTGTCTAACATTTAAAGGATGTCAATGGGTGGGGTTTGTTCTCTGTAGCTTGGATATTTTATTTATTTTATTAAATTAAATTATTCATTTATATATTTTACAAAATTATGTAAATTATTATCCATAGATTTCTATTTATTTAATTTAATAATTTATTCCATTAATTAATAATTTATGAACAGGTTAGGGTCTGAGTTGGGATTAAACCAATTCACAGGTAGTGGCATGTTCGGGAAGGGCTTTGTCTTTATATCAATAAAACATATTGAAGCCCAACTTCAAGCCCACCCCAACCATCAGGTCTATCTCTTGAGTCGAGCCCAGTGAGAAAATTGTTATTCTTTAATACTCTCCAATTTCCTCACTAGTTAATTTATATATTTAATTTAGTAAGTTAAAATTTTATTTATTTAATTTGCTAAACGAATTAATTTTATAAACAAATTATTTCACTATATCTCTCCCACCCCGATTCTAATATTTTGGGTTATCAATGGGTCGGGCTTGGTTTTAGATAGATGGGATATTTATTTTTTATTTTACTAAATAAATTGAGTCATTATATATAGATTTTATTATTTAGTTTAATAAATTAATTAATAATTTATTTTTCTCTCTCTTGATCCTTATTTTTTGGGTTATCAACAAGTTAGGTCAAGTGTGGTATATCATGTACCTGTCTTGTCCCAATAATTAATGAAATTTTCTTTATTTATTTATTTTACGAAACCAAATTATTCACTTATATATTTTTTGAATTGTTTATTTTACAAAATTAAGGTATTATCCATATATTTATATTTATTGAATTTACCAAATTATTCATGTAATTAATAATTTATTTAATTGTGAAGTTATTTCAATCTCTCTCCCTAAGCCAAATATTTAGGGCTCTCAATAGGTTAGGTCTCATTTGGGATTAAAATAATTAACTGGTCGGGCTACGGTTGGATGGGGATTTGCGTTTATATCAATATAACATATTTCTGCCCAAGTCTGATTCCGGATCAAACTTCGGGCCTTGATCTTGAGCATGAGCCCGACGTTCATATGGAGCCCAATGCACGGTGAGGAAATTCTATGTTTCTCTCTCATTTTGTCACCTAATTATTTATATTGTTATTCTTTTAAGTTAAAAAAATTATTTATTGAATTTACTAAATTATTTACTTTATCAACAAATTCTCTCTCTCTCTCTCTCCCTTTGCAAGTTACATATTCAGGGTTGTCAATGGATTGGGTTTAGATCTAGATAGCTTGGATATTTATTTATTTTACCAAAAGCTATTAAATTATCATTCATGGATTTTATTTATTTACTTAACTAAATTATTAAACTATTTAATGATTTAATTTATGAACAAAGTATTTCTCTTTCTCTCTCCCTTTTTAAGACTATCAACGGATTAGTTCTTGTGTCGGATAGGTTATACATGTCTTGTCCCAATAATAACAGAAAATTTATTTATTTATTTTACTAAATTAAATTATTTATTATTTGTTTTAATAGATTAAATTATTTGATCTCCATAATTTTTTTATTTAATTCAATCGGTGACCAATATTTACGGTTGTCAATGGTGTGGGTTTGGATTTGGAGAGCTTGGACCAGTCTTGCACCAATCACAAGTGAATGTTTATTTATCTTTTGCTAAAGTTAATTGTTGATTTATCTATTTGACAAAATTAAGTAAATTATTATCCATAGATTTCTATTTACTTAATTTACTAAATTCTTAATTAATGAATTATTTTCCTAACAAATTATTTTTCTCTCATCCTGGAGCCTATTTTTAGGGCAATCAATATGTTTGGTTAGGTGTGTGATAGGTTGTACCAGTCCTGTCCCAATAATAAATGAAATTTTATTACTTTATTTTACTAAAACAAATTAATCATTAATTTTTGTACAAAATTAAGTAAATTGTTATCCATACATTCCTCTTTATTTAATTTATTAAACTATTCAAGTAATTAATAATTCATTGAACTAATAAGTTATTTCTCTCTTTCTCTCTCTCTCTCCCCCCAACGTGAGCCTAATATTTAGGGTTATAAATAGGATAGGTATCGGTTTGTTGGGCCACGTTTAGTTTGGGCTCTAGCTTTATATCAACATAACTTATTAAAGCCCAAGTCTAAGCATAGGCCAACCATCAAGCTGAGATTTTGAGCGTGCCTGATCATATAAAGCTCGGATTGCAATGAGGAAAGTTCTATTCTTTGTTTCTCTCATTTCCTTGAAATCTCTCTTCCATATTTGTTGCTAACTTTTAACTATTTACAATGATTCCATTAATGAAGAGCTAATTATTCTCTCTTATTTTCTTGCCTAGTTATTTATATACTTATTTTAAAAAGTTAAAAGATTTTGTTGATTTAATTTACTAGATTATTTTATTATTTCCCTCTCTTTATTACCGCTCAGTGTCCAACATTTAAAGGTTGTCAATGGGTGGGGTCTGTTCTACGTAGTTCGGATATTTTATTTATTTTATTAAATTAAATTATTCATTTATATATTTTACAAAATTATATAAATTATCATCCATAGATTTCAATTTATTTAATTTACTAATTTATTCCATCAATTAATAATTTATGAACAGGTTAGGGTATGAGATGGGATTAAACCTATTCACAAGTTGTGGCATGTTCGGGAAGGGCTTTGTCTTTATATCATTAGAATTTATTGAAGCCCACCTCCATGCCCAACCCAACCATTAGGTCTATCTCTTGAGTCGAGCCCAAAGAGGAAATTGTTATTCTTTAGTACTCTCTCATTTTCTCATCAGTTAATTTATATATTTAATTTAGTAAGTTAAAAATTTTATTTATTTAATTTTTCAGATGATTTAATTTTATCAACAAATTATTTCACTATATCTCTCCCTCCCCGAGTCTAATATTTTGGGTTATCAATGGGCCGGGCTTGGTTTTAGATAGATTGGATATTTATTTATTATTTTACTAAATGAATTGAGTCATTATATATAGATTTTATTATTTAGTTTAATAAATTAATTAATAATTTATTTTTCTCTCTCTTGATCCTTATTTTTTGGGTTATGAATGAGTTACGTCTACTGTGGTATAGCATGTACCTGTCCCGTCCCAATAATTAATGAAATTTTCTTTATTTATTTATTTTAGTAAACCAAATAAATCATTTATATATTTTATTTCATTAGATACATTATTATGTATAAATATTTATTTATTTGATTCAATGCAGCACCAATAATAAATGAATATTTAGTTATTTTATTAAATTCAGTTATTGATTTGTTTGTTTTACAAAATTAAGTATGGTGTTATCCATATATTTATATTTATTGAATTTACCAAATTATTCTTGTAATTAATAATTTATTTAACTATGAAGTTATTTCAATCTCTCTCCCTGAGCCAAATATTTAGGGCTCACAATAGATTATTTGGGATTAAAATCATTAACTGGTCGGGCTATGGTTGGATTGGGATTTGCGTTTATATCAATATAACATATTTATGCCCAAGTCTGAGTTTGGATCGTACTTCGGGCCTAGATCTTGAGCATGAGCCCGACGTTTTTATAGAGCCCAAAGCACGGTGAGGAAATTCTTTGTTTCTCCCTCATTTTGTCACCTAATTATTTATATTGTGATTCTATTAAGTTAAAAAAATTATTTACTGAATTTACTGAATTATTTACTTTATAAAAAAAATTTCTCTCTCTCTCTCTCTCTCTCTCTCCCTTTGCGAGTTACATATTTAGGGTTGTCAATGGATTGGGTTTAGATCTAGATAGCTTGGATATTTATTTGTTTTACCAAAAGTTAGTAAAATATTATCCATAGATTTTATTCATTTACTTAACTAAATTATTAAACTAATTAATGATTTAATTTATGAACAAAGTATTTCTCTTTCTCACTCCCTTTTTAAGACTTTCAACGGATTAGTTCTTGTGTCGGATAGGTTATACATGTCTTGCCCCAATAATAACTGAAATTTTATTTATTTATTTTAATAAATTAAATTATTTATTATTTGTTTTAATAGATTAAATTATTTAATCTCCATAATTTTTTTTTAATTCAATCGGTGACCAATATTTACGATTGTCAATGGTGCGGGTTTGGATTTGGATAGCTTGGACCAGTCTTGCACCAATCACGAGTGAATATTTATTTATCTTTTGCTAAAGTTAATTGTTGATTTATCTATTTTACAAAATTAAGTAAATTATTATCTATAGATTTCTATTTACTTAATTTACTAAATTCTTAATTAATGAATTACTTTCCTAACAAATTATTTTTCTCTCATCTTGGAGCCTATTTTTAGGGTAATCAATATGTTTTGGTCAGGTGTGTGATAGGTTGTCCCAGTCCTGTCCCAATAATAAATGAAATTTTATTAATTTATTTTACTAAAACAAATTAATCATTAATTTTTGTACAAAATTAAGTAAATTGTTATCCATAGATACATATTTATTTAATTTATAAACTATTCAAGTAATTAATAAATCACTGAACTAATAAGTTATTTCTCTCTTTCTCTATCTCTCACTCTCCCCCCAACGTGAGCCTTATATTTAGGGTTATCAATAGGATACGTATCGGTTTGTCGGGCCACGTTTAGTTTGGGCTCTGCCTTTATATCAACATAACTTATTAAAGCCCAAGTCTAGCCTAGGCCAACCATCAAGCTGAGATTTTTAGCATGCCTGATCATATAAAGCTCGGATTGCGATAAGGAATTCTCTCATTTCGTAGAAATCTCTCTTCCATATTTGTTGCTAATTTGTAACTATTTATATTTATTGAATTTACCAAATTCTTCATCTTATTAATAATTTATTTAATTATGAAGTTATTTCAATCTCTCTTCCTGAGCCAAATATTTAGGGCTCTCAATAGGTTAGGTCTCATTTGGGATTAAAATTATTAACTGGTCGGGCTACGGTTGGATTGGGATTTGCATTTATATCAATACAACATATTTCTACCGAAGTCTGATTCCGGATCGAACTTCAGGCCTAGATCTTGAGCATGAGCCTGACGTTCATATGGAGCCCAAAGCACAGTGAGGAAATTCTATGTTTCTCTCTCATTTTGTCACCTAATTTTTTATATTGTTATTCTATTAAGTTAAAAAAATTATTTATTGAATTTACTAAATTATTTACTTTATCAACAAATTCTCTCTCTCTCTCTCTCTCCCTTTGCGAGTTACATATTTAGGGTTGTCAATGGATTGAGTTTAGATCTAGATAGCTTGGATATTTATTTAATTCACCAAAAGTTAGTAAATTATTATCCATGGATTTTATTTATTTACTTAACTAAATTATTAAACTAATTAGTGATTTAATTTATGAACAAAGTATTTCTCTTTCTCTCTCCCTTTTTAAGACTATCTACGGATTAGTTCGTGTGTCGGATAGGCTATACATGTCTTGTAACTGTTTACAATGATGCCGTTAATGAAGAGCTAACTATTCTCTCTTATTTTCTTGCCTAATTATTTATATACTTATTTTAAAAAGTTAAAATTTTTTGTTGATTTAACTTACTGGATTATTTAATTATTTCCCTATATTTTTTTCCGCTCTGTGTCCAATATTTTAAGGCTGTCAATGGGTGGGGTTTGTTCTACGTAGCTTGGATATTTTATTTATTTTAATAAATTAAATTATTCATTTATATATTTCACAAAATTATGTAAATTATTATCCCTAGATTTTCTATTTATTTAATTTACTAATTTATTCCATTAAATAATAATTTATGAGCAGGTTAGGGACTGAGTTGGGATTAAACCTATTCACAGGTAGTGGCATGTTCGGGACGGGCTTTGTCTTCATATTAATAGAATATATTGAAGCCCAACTTCAAGCCCAAACCAACCATCAGGTCTATCTCTTGAGTCGAGCCCAACGAGGAAATTGTTATTCTTTAGTACTCTTTCATTTCCTCACCAGTTAATTTTTATATTTAATTTAGTAAGTTAAAAATTGTTTTTATTTAATTTTCTATACGATTTAATTTTATCAACAAAGTATTTCACTATATCTCTCCCTCCCCGAGTCTAATATTTCGGGCTATCAATGGGTCGGGCTTGGTTTTAGATAGATTGGATATTTATTTTTTATTTTACTAAATGAATTGAGTCATTAATTATAGATTTTATTATTTAGTTTAATAAATAAATTAATAATTTATTTTTCTCTCTCTTGATCCTTATTTTTTGGGTTATCAATGAGTTAGGCCTAGTGTGATATAGCATGTACCTGTCCCGTCCCAATAATTAATGAAATTTTCTTTATTTATTTATTTTACTAAACCAAATTATTCATTTATATATTTTAATACATTAGATACACTATTATGTATAAACTTTTATTTATTTGATTCAACCCAGCCCCAATAATAAATGAATATTTAGTTATTTTATTAAATTCAATTATTGATTTGTTTATTTTACAAAATTAAGTAAGGTATTATCCATATATTTATATTTATCGAATTTACCAAATTATTCATGTAATTAATAATTTATTTAACTATGAAGTTATTTCAATCTCTCTTCCTGAGCCAAATATTTAGGACTCTCAATAGGTTAGGTTTCATTTGGGATTAAAATTATTAACTGGTCGGGTTACGGTTGGATTGGGATTTGCATTTATATCAATATAACATATTTATGCCCAAGTCTGAGTCCGGATCAAACTTCGGGCCTAGATCTTGAGCATGATCCCGACGTTCATATAGATCCCAAAGAACGGTGAGGAAATTCTATTTTTCTCTCTCATTTTGTCACCTAATTATTTATTTTGTTATTCTATTAAGTTAAAAAAAATTATTTATTGAATTTACTAAATTATTTACTTTATAAACAAAGTCTCTCTCTCTCTCTCTCTCTCTCTCTCTCCCTTTGCGAGTTACATATTTAGGGTTGTCAATGGATTGGGTTTAGATCTAGATTGCATGGATATTTATTTATTTTACCAAAATTTAGTAAATTATTATCCATAGATTTTATTTATTCACTTAACTAAATTTTAAACTAATTAATGATTTAATTTATGAACAAAGTATTTCTCTTTCTCTCTCTCCCTTTTTAAGACTATCAACGGATTAGTTCTTGTGTCGGATAGGCTATACATGTCTTGTCCCAATAATAACTGAAATTTTATTTATTTATTTTACTAAATTAAATTATTCATTATTTGTTCTAATAGATTAAATAAGTTCTCTCTCTCTCTCTCTCTCTCTCTCTCTCCCGAGCCTAATATTTAGGGAACCATTTCTTTGGTTGGGCCATGTTCGGGTCGGGGTTTGCCTTTATATCATATAAACCTCAGATTGTGATAAAGAAATTTTTATTATGTGTTTCTCTAATCTCTCTTTCATATTTGTTGTTGAACATGTAACTATTTATAATGGTGCCATTAATAAACAACTAACTTTCTTACCGCTTCGTGTCTAATATTTAGGGTTTTCAATTAGTGGGGTAGCTTGGTTATTTATTTATTTTATTAAATTAAATTATTCATTTATTTATTTGACAAAAATAAGTAAATTATTATTCATAGATTTCTATTTATTTAATTTACTAATTTATTCAAAATCAATAATTTATTAACAAGTTGGGATTAATCCTATTTACGGGTTGTGTAGTTGGGCTTTGTCTTTATGTCAATAGAATATTTTCAAGCCTAAGTTTGAGCCCGACCCAACCATCAGACCTAGATCTTGAGTTCAACCCAACCATGAAATTAATATTCTTTATTACTCTTTCATTTTATTGACAATTTATTTATATATTTAATTTAGTAAACTAAAAGTTTTATTTATTTAATTTACTAAATTATTTAATTTTATTAACTTATTATTTCCCTCTCTCTATCCCTCACCAAGTCCAATATTGAGGGTTGTCAACAGGTTGGGTTTGGATTTAGATAGCTCGTATACTTATTTATTTATTTATTATTTCACTAAATTAATTAAGTTGTTATCTATACATTTTATTTATTTTATTTAATAAATTAATTATATTTAGTAATAAAATTTTTTCTCCCTCTAAAGAGCCTAAGTTTTAGGGTTATCAGCAAGCTATCGATACAAAATTATTCATTTATTTGTTTTACAAAAATAAATAAATTATTATCCATAGATTTCTATTTATTTCATTTACTTATTCAAGTAACTAATAAGGTATTTCACTTTCTCTTGCCAAGCCTAATATTTAGTGCTATCAATAGCTTAGGTCTCGGTTGGGATTAAACCTATTCACGGGCCGAGCGAAGTTCAGTTTGGGCTTAGCCTTTATAACCGCAGAACATATTAAAGCCCAAGTTTGAGCCCGAGCTGACCATCGGTCAGCTCTGAGTCTAATATTTAGGGTTGTTAATGGGTCGGGTTTGGTTCTAGATTGCTTGGGTATTTATTTATTTTATTAAATTAAATTATTCATTTATTTATTTTACAAAATTGAGTAAATTATTATCCCTAGATTTCTATTATTCAATTAATTTATAATTTATTAATAGGTTAGTGTCTAGGTTGGGAATAAACCTATTCACGGGTTTGGTAAGGTTCGGGTTGGGCTTCATCCTTATATCAACAGAACATATTTAAGCCCAGGTTCAATGTCTTATCAATCGATCCTAGATCTTGTGTCTAGCCCAGCTAGGAAGTTATTATTCTTTGCTACTCTATCATTTTGTCATCAAATTGTTTTTTAACAAATTATTTCCCTCTCGCTCCCTCCCTAAGTCCAATATTTAGGGTTGCCAATGAGTTGGGTTTGGTTTTAGATAGATAGGAAATTTATTTATTTTTTACTTTCTTAAATTAATTTAATTATATTGATTTAGTTTAATGAATTCTTCAATTAATGAATAGGTTATTTTACTAACGAATTATTTTTCTCTCTCCCTAGAGCCTAAATTTTAGTGCTATCAACGAGTTGGGTCTTGTGTGGGATATCTTGTACCTATCCTGCCCGAATAATAAATGAAATTTTATTTATTTATTTTAGTAAATTATTACACATAAGATTTTAATTATTTGATTTGAACTGGTGGTCAATAATAAATGAATATTTATTTCTTTATTAAATAAATTATTGATGTATTTATTTTATAAGATTACGTAAATTATTATCCCCAGATTTCTTTTTATTTAATTTACTAAATTATTCAAGTAAATATTAATTAATTTAACTAATAAGTTATTTCACCATCTCTCCAAAGGCTAATATTTAAGGGCCATCAATAGGTTAGGCCTTGGTTGGGATTAAACCTGTTCGCGGGCCGACCAGGTTTGGATTGGGCTTTGTCTTTATATCAACAGAACAGATTCAAACCCAAGTCTGAGCCTGGGTTGACCATCCAGCCTACATCTTGAGCCTAAGCCCGACCTTCATTTAAAGCCCAAAGTGTGGTTAGAAAATTTTTATTCTTTGTTTCTCTCTCATTTTCTAGTAATCTCTCTTTCATATTTGTTGTTGAAGATGTAACTATTTACAATGATGCCATTAGTAAACCACTAACTATTCTGTCTAATTTTAATAAGTTAAAAGATTTTGTTGATTTGATTTACTAGATTATTTAATTACTTCTCTCTCTTTTTTATTGCTTCATGTCTAATATTTAGGGTTTTCAATGGGTGGGGTAGTTTGGATATTTATTTATATAAATTAAATTATTCATTTATTTATTTGACAAAATTAATTAAATTATCCATAAGGAAATTATTATTTTTATCTCATTTTCTTTCCTAATTATTTATATATTTATGTTATTAAGTCAAAAATATTTATTGAATTTACTAAATTATTACTTTTATTGACGAATTCTCTCTCTCTCCCTCTCCCTCTCCCTCTTCGAGTTAGATATTTAGGGTTGTCAATGGGTTGGGTTTAGATTTAGATAGTTAGTAAATTATAGATTTTATTTATTTACTTAACTAAATTATGCAACTAATTAATTATTTAAATTATGAACAAATTATTTCTCTTTCTCTCTGTCTTTATAAAATGGATTAGTTTTGGTGTCAGATAGGCTGTACATGTCTTGTCCCAATAATAACTGAAATTTTATTTCTTTATTTATTTATTTCAATAGATTAAATAAATTACTCTCCATAAAATATTATTTAAGCTTGACCAATATTTACGGTTGTCAATGGTTCGGGTTTGGTTCTGGATTGCTTGGACTAGTCTTGCACCAATAATAAGTGAATATTTATTTATTTATTTTATTAAAGTTAATTATTGATTGATTTATCTATTTACAAAATTAAGTAAATTATTATACATAGATTTATATTTACTTAATTTACTGAATCCTAACAAATTATTTTTCTCACTCCCCGGAACTTATATATTTAGGGCAACCGATAAATTTATTTATTTTTATTTATTTTACTAAACCAAATTAATTATTTCTCTCTTTTTTACCGCTTTGTGTCTAATATTTAGGGTTTTCTTATTTATTTGACCAAATTAATTAAATTATTATCCATGAGGATATTCTTTTTTCTCTCTCTTTATTTATATTCTCTCTCTCTCTCCCCTCCCCGAGCCTAATATTTATAGCTCTCAATTGGATAGGTATCGGTTGGGATTAAACCTTTTTTATTGGTTGGGCAACGTTCAGGCCGGGCTTTTCCTTTATATCGATAAATGAATCGTAATTACAATTGAAACGATCAATAAAAAAAAGGTCCCTTTTTGAGCCTGTACCCGACCATCATATAAAGCTCGGATTGCGAAAAGGAAATTTTTATTCTTTGTTTCTCTCATTTTCTAGTAATCTCTTTTTAATAAACATGTAACTATTTACCCATCATACAAGGGAACCATTGGCCTAACCTCCCTCAATCGTGCAATCTCTCTCTCTCTCTCTCTCTAGGTGAGTTAGCTTGTTATTTTTGCCTCTATTCTAGAGCTTATCAGTTTTTTTAAATAATTACTTTCCAATATCCATATAGTGTGCTACTGTATGTAACTAGCAGAAGTGGTTTCTGACCATAATTACTCACTATGTTAAAAATTGAGCCCAATGCTGGTTCTGTGAGATAATAGCTACTATCGAACCATATAATTTATTTCTCTCTCTCTCTCTCTCTTCCCCCCCCCCCCCCCCCCAATAATATTTATAGCTATCATAGTGATAAGAATACACTAAATGACCTACTCTAAGAACTCTTGAATCAAGTTGTTATGCGCACCCAGAAGCTAGAAAACAAGTTGTAGTTGATCAGATTAGAACCTTAAGGAAACTAAGTCCTTAAAGATTCCAATATTGAAGACGCCACAAAGGTTGATCACTCTCTTGATAAGTCAAGATATTGTATTCTACCAAGAACACAAGAAGGCAAAGCTAATCTTGCTGAAAATACCTCTATATTATTGATGATCTCGTTTTACATAGTTGTAGCCTTTATATAGGCATATAAACATCATTATCTTATAAGGAAACTCCTAAGTAATGGGGATCCCTTTAATTTATGAAACAAATCTGCCTTAAAATAAGAATCTTTCTAAAAGACTATAATTAATGACAACTAAGCATAGAAAAATCAAAGTAAAACAAAACAAGACAAAAACAAGCCCAACAAGACAAAACAAGTCAATCAATACATCTTACCATGCGGATTGGGCCTTTTTTTATCATGTCCATGCGCCAAGCCCATCAATACATCTTAGCATGTGGATTGGGCTTTTTTCTTATCATGTTCATGCGCCTTGGTCTTATGTCTTCGATTCCAAGCTTTGTTCTTCAAGATCTAAGCCTTGTACATCGTTTTGCACATAAAGATAGGTGATCATCCTTGGTGAAGCTTTGGAAACTTCTAGAACAGCCTCTTTGTCATGCACGTCCATGCTTGTAAAGCCTCTTTCATCCTCTTTATCCTTGCCTAGTCATTGGACCACTGATTCCTTGCAAAGAATCTTGAGAATGTTTGGGAGTATTAGATTGAGCCATTTGGCCAGCACCTTGATCTCCATTATTCCCTCCCTCATCGAAAGGATTCATCCTCGAATCACCTATATCAAACAAAAATAAATCAGCAACATTAAAAGTCGCACTAACATTACCATAGTTGCTTGCTTGCTTGTAGGCGTTATCATTGATTCTTTTTGAGACTTGAAAAGGTCAATCTCCTCTAGGCTGCAAATTTGATTTCCTTTGTGTAGGAAACCTCTCCATATGCATGTGCACCCAAACCCAATCTCTAGGTTCAAAAACAACCTTCAAACGCCTCTTATTAGCTTGCTTAGCATATTGTTCATTCTTCCTTTCAATGTTACTCGAACCTTGGCATGTAAATCTTTCAAAAAATCTATCTTTTTCTTACCATCAAAATTAGCATGTTCATTAGTAGGCAAATATAAAATATCCCCAGGAGTTAAAGAATTAAAACCCTAAACAACTTCAAAAGGTGAAAAAGAAGTAGTAGAATGAACAGACCTGTTATATGCAAACCCAATATGTGGCAAACACTTCTCCCACTACCTTGCAATCATGACACTCTTAACCTCATTTTTTTTCAGCAATTACATTCATTCCCTTCCTTTTCTCTCTTTTTGTACACTTTTCTCTCTTTTTGTACACTTTTCTCTCAAATTTTCCTCTTGGCCTCACTCTTTCCACTTGCACTTTTCCTTTCAATCTTACTTGCTCTCTTTAATTTTGTTTGTTCACTTTCTTTCTTTTTCTTTTCCTCTTGCTCACACTTCTGTTCTTCTCTCATTTTGCACCTAATCTGATCTTCATAAGCTTGCAAAGGTTTGAGAGGGGTTAGTACAACAATTCGGTTATTCATTACAAAAGAATAACAGTTTTTATACCCATCATGTATAACCTTCCTATCAAACTGCCATGGTCGGCCAAGCAATATATGACCAGCATGCATTGGTGTCACATCACATAGAACCTCATTCTCATACTTGCCAATTGAAAAGGAAACCAGAACTTGCTTGGTTACCCTCACTTCTCTACATTCATTCAGCCATTGCAATTTGTACGGTTTAAAATGCTTTATGGTATGCAAATTCAGCTTATCTACCAACAACGTACTAGCAACATTAGTACAATTTCCACTATCAATAATCATAGTACACACCTTATCCTTCACATGGCATCTTGTGTGAAAAATATGCCCATGTTGCTCCTCATCACCATCATCCTTAAGCTGTATACTTAGGGCTCTCCTTGTAACCAACAAATCACCATGCATGGGTTCTGCAACTTCAACATCAGAACAATCCTCCAATGGTGGCATCTCATCCTCACTTGAGCTAGCACTTTCTATTTCTCCATTCTCCAACACAATCATAACTCTTTTGTTTGGGCATTGAGAAGCAATATGCCCGAATCCTTGGCACCTAAAATACATAACATCACGGGACTTAGAAGAAATTTTAGTTTTGGTTTTACCTTTATGAACAACAACCGAATCATTTTGCTTTGCTTCCTCTTTTGGTTTTGAGGCAGCTTTGTTGTCCTTCAAATTAGGTTTCCATGAAAACCAGATCTTAACCCTTTTGATTTGATTTGCTTCTACACTTTAATAGCTTTGTGCAACAGGTCCTCCATCTCTACATAGTATTGTAAATCAACCACATCAGCAATCTCCTTGTTCAAAGCCGCTAATAAATCTAGCCATTGTTGCTTCTCGGTCCTCCTCTATGTTTGCTCTAATCATGGCTATCTCCATCTCTTTGTAATAGTCCTCTACACTCATGGAACCTTGAACCAGCCCTTGCAACTTTCTATGCAAATCTCTATAGTAATGGTTAGGTATAAATCTCTTGCGCATTACCAATTTTATCTCTTCTCATGACCGAATTGGCCTCTCTCCATTCCTACGCCTATTGATCACCAATTGATTCCACCATATGCTTGCATAATCTATGAACTAGTTTTATGTGATTCTTAGTAACTAGAGGCTTCCTATCAAAAGAGCTATTGCAGAATTCAGAATAATCTTTCGGGAAGTCCTCTAAACCCCTCTCCTTACTTGATAATGTTCTTCATGCAATTACCCATCATTGATGGATTTATTGTATCTCTCTAACACTAGGAACATTGAAGACAATGTTCATCTTAAGTGTGGGGGAGTTAGACTGTGGCTATGCACTTCAATCAGCCCAACACTTATATACATGCATTGACAGGCCAAATGGACTAAAAATCCCCTCGAGATCATTGTTGTTTATTAGGTGAATTCAAAGAGGGAATACAATGATTTGAGGGAGACCACTGTATGTGTCAGTTTTTATTCTTGTGAATGATCCAACTGAGCACAATGCATGAAGTTAAGGGAGCTGAATATGACTTTCATCATGACCAACCCTAACTACCTTCATGTGTATGATGCACTTGATTGAATTATTAATGATCACTCAAGCTAGTCCATATCTGAATTGCTAATGCATGAGGTTCAACAATTGAAAAAGGCAAAAGAAAAAAAAAAAAGAAAAAGGACAAAGTCCAATTGACTCCGCTGTCATGAACTAAATGGTAAAATTAGCGGTTTATGATATAAGTTTAGTCCCAACTCCGCTATTCCGAGCTGAATAGTAAAACTAGCAACTTGGAATATGAGTATTGTTATTTGCCTCAAGCCTGTGACCAGTGTGAAATGGAGCATAAAATGCACTCACACAAAAAAAAAAGAGAAAATGAAAAAGAAGAAAGAAGAAAATACCCCGTGTGAGATGGAGCATAAATAGCACTCACACCAAAAGAAAAGAAAAAGAAGTCTTGACCCAATCACAAGTGATTATTTATTTATTTTTTGCTAAAGTTAATTATTGATTTATCTATTTTACAAAGTTAAGTAAATTATTATCCATGGATTTATATTTACTTAATTTACTAAATTATTAATTAATGAATTATTTTCCTAACAAATTATTTTTCTCTCATCCCAGAGACTATTTTTAGGGCAATCAATATGTTTGGTCAGGTGTGTGATAAGTTATACCTGTCCCGTCCCAATAATAAATGAAATTTTATTAATTTATTTTACTAAAACAAATTAATCATTAATTTTTGTACAAAATTAAGTAAATTGTTATCCAAAGATTCCTATTTATTTAATATATTAAAGTATTTAAGTAATTAATAATTCGTTGAACTAATAAGTTATTTCTCTCTTTCTCTCTCTCTCTCTCTCTCTCTCTCTCTCTCCCCCCTAGCCTGAGCCTAACATTTAGGGTTGTCAATAGGATAGGTATCGGTTGGTCGGGCCACGTTTATATTGGGCTCTGCCTTTATATCAACATAACTTATTAAAGCCCATGTCTAAGCCTAGGCCAACCATCAAGTTGAGATTTTGAGCGTGCCTGATCATATAAAGCTCGGATTGCGATAAGGAAAGTTTTATTCTTTGTTTCTCTCATTTCCTAGAAATCTCTCTTCCATATTAGTTGCTAACTTGTATCTATTTACAATTATGTCATTAATGAAGAGCTAACTATTCTCTCTTATTTTCTTGCCTAATTATTTATATACTTATTTTAAAAAGTTAAAATATTTTGTTGATTTAATTTACTAGATTATTTTATCCACTTTATTTAAAAAATCCAAACAATGCTATCGATAACTTGCCAGAATGATGCCATCAAAGAAAACTGTAGTTGAAATCAATCCAAACAATCCAAAACTATCCAAACCAACCTAATCTATCACGTCAAAGCTAAACTACAGTCTACCCACACGAAACCTGATGCGAACAATTTTAGATATTTCCCTTTCTAACCAACAAACCCAGATGCAAATGAATCAAACTCAACATAGAGAAAACCATCTGGTAGAGATTGAATATAGCTAAGCTTAATCAAACCCATTCTTCCAACTTGTGTGAAACTGAGTCTAGGCAAACCTAGGTAGAAGAAAGTACAGATTATCCAAAACTAACCAAGCCATGGCAAACCAATCAAGCATCAATCAAACCAATAAATGTAGATCAATCCAAATAGTCCCATCTAAACAATATAAAACAAAACAAAGACGAAACTTGACATAATCAATTTAACCCACAAGAATAGAGCTTGTTACAACTCTGATCACACTATTCTCAATTAAACAAACCCACTATAACTTCTACCATAGGCCGAATAATCTCGCAATTCTAAGTTAAAGAAAACCAACATATTTAGAGAAGCTGGAAAAACAACTCAACTCTATCAAAAAGTGACACATTACTTACACAATTGAAAACAAAGCAAATAAACAATGACCAATCCAAACAATCTCATTTAAACAACTAAAGAATACACAGAGAGATAACTTGACATAAATCACATCACCCAATAAATACCAAGTGTATCAGCTCCCTTAAGTCACTATTTTCACTTATACGAACCATTTATATCTCTCTAAATAAGCTAAAACCACTCACTCAAACTTATAAGTGCCAAACAGAACCAATAGGAACCGATTGAATCTAATAAACTATGGCCATGTAAAACGTCCTTGTGCCAAACCAACTAACCTATAATTTTAAGGATCAAAAAAGAAGTTTAAGTATTTGATAGCCAAATATTCATATTACTAACAATTTCATAATCAGAAAAGACTTTGAAAACCCTAATGAAAAACACATTCGACTATTAGTGCCAAACTATAAACTGCGATCACTCTAAGCACCTTAAAACAATCCACCCAATAGAGTCTGTTACAACAAAGCACTATCCAAAGCCAATATGGCCAATAGAGTCGATGAGTCGGTCCTCCTGCCTAGCTCGGAGAGCCCGGACTCTTCCCTAAGGGACGCCAAGCTTTTCCCCACCTGGGAGGGAGCACCTTGGTGCTTCCTGGCAGGGACCCATCTGCCCCGAAGCACCCCAGTATGTGGTGGCTCGGCGAGCCGCCTGAAGGAAGGCAAGAAAATCTCCTGCCTGACCGCCGTACCTGACAAATCTGGTGATAGCAGCCGTGTCCCTCGTCTGGCAACGTCGTGTCTGCCACCTTCAGAAGGTGTCTTACACCTGACAGGCACGTACCCAGCAGCGACGGCCCCGCACGTGCCACCTCAGCCCTGCCAATAACGGCTGCAGTAGGTTGGCAGTGGCGGTTATACCCGCCCTATCAGAGGCCGATGGGCCAGAGGCAACAGATTTCTGCTATACTCTTAGCCTTCATCTTCTCTTTGCTTTTCCTATCGAGTACTAACTTAATCATCGGAGTGTTCCCGTTGGGTAACTCCCCCCGGGAATCTTCTTCTCAGGTATCACTTCCAGGAGCCACGTGAGCACCAGCTAGGAGTGACCGGATCGCGCTCCATCATTTGGCGCCATCTATGGGAAACGCTTCAAAAGGCCTTTCTCCAAACTTTCACAGTTCTTTCTTCCTTGAAAAAACTCAACACTCATGGCTTCCTCAAGCAACGTTGGATGAAGCATGGAGATGGATAACTCCAGGGAACAACCCCAGGTTCCCACAGTCTGCATAGGGCAGTTCACCATTCCTCTCTCGGTGGACGGAGTCTCGAGCCTGAACGTGCCGCGAGCAACGGCGCCTGTGGGCGTTCCCCTTCCTTCCTCTGTGGAAACGACCTTTGCTGAACCGACTGTCGTTCCCCGGGCAACCGGCCAGAGCCAGCTCGATGACCTGATGCAATGCATGCGGGCCATGCAAGCCCAAGTGCAGCAGCTCCAGCAACACCAGTTCTATCAGCAGCAAGTGTTGCACCACGTCTCCCAGTACCACTACCAACAGCAGTTCCCCCAGCTACTTCAACCTCAGCTTCAGCAGTCATAGCTTCCGCCTCGGCACCCAACCTCTCAGCGAGCTAGGTCTTGCCGCCAGGACGAACGCCCCTCTTGCCAAGGGGAAGTCCCCTAAAACCCTCCTAAAAGCCAGGCCTCCTCCCGCGGCAGATAAGAGAGACCAACTACCCCGGTCTCACCGCGGGCGGTCAGGTCGGGAGGACCCCAGCTCGCCAGGTCTACGTCACCTCGACAGTCGAAGTCTGAAACCCCGCTCCTTGAGAACCGGTTCGAGATTCTGTCTGCAGACTCCAAGCAGGATCCCTCTGTCCGCAGCCATCATCAGCGGCCTGAGCTACTCCCTGCACACACCAAGCCATCATCAGCGGCCTAAGATTCTGGCTTGAAGCAACTACACATTATCCAAACTAACCAAGCCGTGGAGAACCAATCAAACATCAACCAAATCTATATCCACTAACAAAGCTTATTAGTACAAGAATCCCTTGGTGATCCAAAATTCACTGGTGAATTTTATAAAGAGATCTTTTCCTCTTATTATCTTGTTACTTTAGATATGGATAACCTTTTCCTTTCCCATGTGGTTACACAGGGGGAAAATAAATTAGTTTTAATGGTTCCAAGCTACGAGGAAGTAAAAAAAAAGAGCATATTTAATATAGTTCCATTAAAAGCCCCAAGACCTAATGGCTTATTAGCTACGTTTTACTAAAAATCTTAGGAGGTAATTGGTAATGAGTTGGTGGATTTTATCCAACCTGTGTTCAAATAGAAGATGTCTTATGTTGTCAATGCTATATATATTTCTTTAATTCATAAGAAAGAAGTTCCGGAAGTGGTAATTGATTTCTGTCCGGTTGGATTATGCAATATTACTCATTTTCTAGTCACAAACAATTAATATTCATTAGATTTGAAGGGCTAAAAGTCCCTTTTACCCTTAGAGAGCAAAGAGGAAACATCCTCGACCAAAACCCTATATTCACCAAATGCACTAGAAAACATATGGGTTCTATGGTACCAATGTGCCAATAATGGCTCCATGAAACCAACACTTCTATATTTAGCTAACTCCCTAATGTAATCAACAACAAACAATCCTGCCACACTTATCAGCACCAATTTTTCTCGGTCCCTTTACCTTACCTTTTTTGTACTTTCCTCTTAGACCCCAGAAACTTGGAAACATAATCAGATCAACTTGAGACTTTTCAAAACTCAACATAATCTTGAGATCAATATCAACGTTCGATTAGACATCATCCCTAGACTTAGAAACTTATAACTTAGTTACACATTTGCTTTCATGACTAAACTGCAAAGATCTACCGTTCATTACACCAACTTCCTTTCTAATGGCCCCGATCTATGCGATATTCAAACCCCAATTCCTCAAAATCAAATCCAATACACCCATCATCTCAAGATCACCAGGAATCAATCAACCAACAAATCCCACCACAAATTTACGAAGATCAACCACAAAAACACCAACAACCCATTTTGATGGCCCTAAATGATTTCCAAGATCGACCATATCTTTCTCAAATCAGAACTATCCACTTGACTCCTCACCCCAATCCATGCCTACCACCAAATTGTTGCTCAAAATTCCCCCATTTGACCCCCCCCCCCATCAAGCCTAGATTCTATTTTAGCAAATCTCATTAATTAGAGCTTATCATCCGTCATCCCAATTTCATGATTAATCAAACCTTATTCAAAAACCAATAAAACCCCAATACATCAAATTTCATGACCAAACACCTCCATTTGACTCTTGAGAAAATAAGATTCCATTTTGGGCTCTCTCATTGATTGGAAAACCGTAAGTTAAGACCATAATCTGAACTAAATCAATCAATATACACCTCTATTCAAATATTCATCACTTTCATCAAATTCAAGACAATAAAAAAATGCCTACCCACCAAATTTCATCCCAAAATTCCCCCGTTTGACCCTTCATCAAATAAAGATTCTATTTCAACAAATATTGTTGATCCGAACTTGTCAACCATAGATCTTAATCATCATGACCCTATTTGCCCGCTTAAACCTCACCACTGTGTTTAGAGATGCAAAAAAATCCAACATGCCAAGTTTCATGATCAGATTTAGACCTGTTCTTGGACCGGGTAGCCTAGCGGCCCAACCCAGCCCAGTCCGCACCCCAGTTGGGCTTGGACATGTAATTAGGCCCGCGGACCTGACCACGGGCCCAAAACACCAAGCATAATTATATGTCGAGCCGGGGTTGGGATTTGTCAAAAAAGCCCAACCTAACTCATTTATATAATATAAAATATACAATATTTATTATAATATATTATTAATTTAATATATACATATTTTATTTTTTTCTTTATAATTTCTCTCTCTTTATTCAGCCGCTTTAGTAGTGGCATGAGCTATATACTTCGAGCTTGGGCCCAAGCCCGGGCTTTAGGCTTTTTATGATGGTCGGGCTTGGGCCCAAGTTATAGGCCCGATGGTCGGGCTAGGCTCGAGCTCGGGCCTTAAAAAAATCTGTTAATGCAGATTGAAAGCCCGGCCCGGCCCGGCCCGACCCATGAACAGGTCTAATCAGATTCATCCATTTGACCATTAAACTATAAAGATACCATTTTGACATACCAAATTAAATTGTTGCGTTATTCGTTCCAACTTAAAGCCTCAAAAGGGTGATCTGATGTTAGACCCATTCTTGACTCATTAGAACACCTGGACCAATGAATTTGAGCCTAATAAACCCAAAAATCCCAAAAAACCCAAAGATACCCTCACTTAAAACAAAAATAAAAAAGACAAAATCACATTAAAAAGTTTACCAAATTTACATTTTCTACCATTGACAGCCCCAAATACGAGACTGCCATGATAGGTACGTCCCAAGCTCCCATTGGATGCACAAAACCTATAAAAACCACCCCCAAATCAAAGACAATCTTTCACCAAAGAGGAAAAGTTTACTGATCATCATTTTCTTTGAAAAATCCTTGCATATTCTCTTGTAAAAGTTTTCTTGAAGCCCAAGCTTTGTGATGGATGAATTTTAGACCTCTTCCTCTCATTTCCTCTATAAATACAAACCCATCTCAATCTTTGAGAAAGGAGGAAACCGAAGGGAGACCCCTAGAGAGAGAGAGAGAGAGAGAAAGAAAGAGAAGGGGGAAAACTAGAAAGAAAGAGATCTAAAAGACAAGAAGATGAGAAAAGAGCATTTTTTCCCAACCTCTATAATCCCAAAGTCCTTGGAAGATCAAACTTCAAATCCATCCATTTGCATTTAGCTACAAGACTTGAAACTAAAAAGCGTACCATCCATCCAAGTATTTCATTCAAGATTCTTTGAACTTGTTCTCATTGCTAGAAAACTCTAGTCAAGGTACATATAAAAGGTAAGTCTTTCATTTTAGCTTTTAAATATGATTTCATAATCTCTATTTTTTTTTTAGTTTTTCTAGATTGCTTGAGGTTTTAAAATGTTGGAAAACTTCATTTGCAATTTCTTCCTGACTAAGAGCAGAGGCAGGGAGCCGAGGGCCTTAGGGACATCAGTGCCTAAGACCCGATAACATCACCTCAAAATTGGTCTTAGGAGAAGTTGAAAGCATGTTCCTCCAGATTTAAGAAATTCCTACAGCCATTTCTTTTTTCTTTTTCTTCATTTGAAATTGAGCTTAAACAACTCTCATATTGGGTTGCTACAGCAGTTTGGAGAGAGGGGTGCCTAATACTTTTCCTCTCCCAATTCTTGGGGGCCCGAAATATCTCAATTTTGTGCCTTTTCCCATGGAGAACGGAGTCACTATTGAAGGCAAATCAATTTTTTTTCGAATCTAAAAATGAGGGCCCATTTCTTCTAAAAATATGTGGCAACTCCATCTTTTTGAGCCAGCCATGAGCTTCCCAGAGCTCACAACACTCATTGTTGTAGACCAGTGTGTGCTCCGAGAAGATCATGGCCACCTCAAACAAAAGGAGTCGCCACCCATTTTTTAAAGGAAATGGGCCATTGTTTTCAGCTTTGGAAGTTTATTTTGTTTATTTGATAGTGACTCCATTCTCTATGGGAAAAGCATTTAACTAAGAAATTTTGGATTTTAAGGATTGAGAGAGGGAAGGTGTTAGACACCCCTCTCTAAGCTATTGTATCAACCCAATACAGGAGTTATTTAGGCTCAATTTATGACAAAATAACTAACAAAATGATTATTAGAATATTTTAAATCTGGAGAAAAGCATTCCCACCTTCTCGTAAAATTGATTTTGGGGTGATGTTATTAGGTCTTTGGTACTAATTTCCCTAAGACTTTTGCCTCTTTGTCCATTTATCTTAGTCCAAAAGAAGTTGTGAACACTAGTTCTCCAAGATCCTAAAACTTTTAGCAATCATCACCTAAAAATTACAAATTTGAGCTAAAGATGTAATGAGAGGCTTACCTCTCATGTGTAATCTTGTTACTAAGGTTTCAACAATTAGAATAAGTTGGAGTGGAGCTTGGATGAAATGTTGAGTTAGGAGTGCTTCTGGTTGCTAACCTTCAATCAAGAAACCGGGGAAGCAAATTTAAAATTTAAGGCTCGAGTTGGGTCTTTATTTATATAGAAAAGGAAGGAAAATAGGTCTTACTCTTGCTAGGGGTGTCAACAGTATTCGAAAATCCGGTTTCGAATTCAAGATTTGACATAATCAAATTGAATTCAGATAAATTGAATATCTAATTGGTTGAATTCAAGTATCCTATTCATACCGAATAACTAATCATATTCGAATTCGGATATGACCTGATTCGATTCAATAAATATCCGAATTCGACCAATTAATTAATTCTTATGTATTATATATAAAATATTTAATTGTTTTATATAATTTATATATATAATTAAATTATATAAATAGTTTATATATGTATATACTTTATATAAATAAAATTTTTATTAATTACCTAAAATAATTATATGGTCCAGTTAAAATCAAATCGAATTCGAATATTAATTTTCAATATCTGTCGTATATCAAATCAAATTCAAATATCAAATTTTCTAATCTGATTCAAATTCGGATATTTCTTTATTCATTTCAAATTCGATCTATTTACACCCCTAACTCTCACCCAATCACAAAGTGTAAGCTTTAAGAGAGTTTTTTCATGAAAATGGCCAAAGATTTTGTTAGAAAAAGGTGCTCAATCAAGCTTTCCTCTTTGGTGAAATGATTCTCCTTGATTTGGGGTTGATTTTCATATGTTTTGTACATCCATTGAGGTTTTGGGGCATGTATATCATTGTCGTTTTGTATTTAAGGCAGTTAGCAGCATAAAATGTAAATTTGACACTTTAACAATAACAATTTTGTCTTTTCTTATCTTTAAGTGGAGGTATCTTTTGGTTTTTGAGTTTTTTAAGCCTAATTGGCTTAATTTTATTAGTCCAACTGTTTTAATAAGTCAATTAATGGGCTGGTATCAACCTCAAACCTCTTGAGTTCTTAGTTTGGAACAATAGATATATTGATTTAATCTAATACATTGAAATGGAATCTATTTAGTTTAACGGTTAAATGGATGAATTAGGCTATTAAATTTGAAGTACAAGGGGTTTTTGGGTTTTTGAATATTGTGGTGAAGTTTGATTGGTCAAATAATGTTGGGATGATGGAGATCCACGGCTGCATGATCCAATCAAAGAGATTTGTTGAAATATTATATTAACTTGATGGTAGATTAAACGGGGGAATTTTAATATGAAATTTGATGGGTGAACATTTTTGTACATCTTAAATATGATGAAAGTGATGGACCTTTGATTGGAGATGTGGATTAAAGGATTTGGTTCAAATCAAGGTTTTGGCTTATATAAGCTGATGGATCTTTTGATGTGTTGGGGTTGTTTTAGTTTTAAAAGCAGTGGTAAGTTCTGTTTGGTCAAATAAGACTTGGATGATAGGGATATATGGTTGTTACACTATATTCAATGAGATCTGCTAAAATGAAATATTGGGTTGATGAAGGGTCAAAAGATGGAATTTTTTTTATGAAATTTGGTGGGTAGGAATTTTTAACATCCAAAATCTAATGGAAAGGACGGATATATGGTTAGAGATGTGGATTGAAGGATTTGGTTCATATTAAGGTTTTAGCTTATGGTTTGTCAACTAGTGAGAAGGGTTGAGTATAAATCTTTCTCGTTTTGGAAGGAATTTGGGGATCTAGACAAGAGAGGGTTTTAGACTTAATGAGAACTGCTTGGTTGTTTGGGGCTACATTTTCTTATGTAATTTAATCATAACCATCATATTGGAATCTTTATTAATCGGATGGTTAAATAAGGGAATCTTGAGTTGAAATTTGGCATGTGTGCAAGAATTAAGATAAGAAGTTAGGTGAATGATTCAAATTTGAGAAAGAATTTGTTGATTGAACATCACATAGATAGAGACCATCAGAGAGGAGGCTATTTTGATGAACTGTGGATTTTTGTAGTTTGGTCATAAAATGCATCATGCAATTAACCTTTAGTTTCTTAAGTCTAGGGGTCGTGTCTAATTGGATGTTTGATGTTGATCTCAATGTTCTCATTTGTTGTATGGGTTCCATCAAAAGTAGAAATTTTGGGTTTTGGCAAAGTCTTAAGTTAATCTGATAGTGTTTTCAAGTTTTAGGTTTTGAAGTTAGGTATAAAGAGGTAGAGTGAAGGAAGCGAGCAAAAATTAGGTATTGACAACCAACATACCATACTCTCGAATAACGTTAAAATGTCCCTTTGTGATCCACAAATCCCATAACCAATGGCCTTAATGCTTGTTCGATTTCTTATGCCCCCAATGACGATATTTCAGAGTCCAAATAGGTGAGGTTAATATGCTTCAAGTAAGATATGAATGGTGATTCAGTGATGGCGCATCATAGGAAGAGGAATAAACATTAAAAGAGGACTATGATATTTTCATACAAGCAACATCAATAAGAGCAAAAGCAATATCAATAGACAAAAGACAAGAACATAGAGAATTGGGAAGAAGAAGATGAATAATATCCTAGAATGAAGCTTGACACTTTCATACTTGGTGCAATTTAATGTTGTAACATGACACTTCCCTTCCATTGTATATGCTTGTTTTGTTGACAAAAATACTTTTGTCAATAAGTAGAGGGGCTATCTTTGGACTAGAAAAAAAAAAAAAGACAAGGCCCATTTCACCAGCGTAGAAACAAATTTTGTTTATGTAGATACATGGATTTAGAACCTATGGAGACTATGTTGTGAATACCCAAATAAGTGACTACAACACAATCACATTGTACTGTAAACCCAAAACCCCACACTCAATCTAAGGTAGCCCCTACTTATTGATGGAAGTGATTTACTATTTGTGTTTAAACTGTGTGAAGAAGGAACAACTTTTGAATGTAGTAATGGATTTGAGCTAATTCCTAGTGTAATTTCCATATCTGTAAGGTAATAAGTTCCACAACTTTTCTTAGCTAGAAAAATGATGGATCCATACATCATGTGCAATTGAAGCGCAATAAATTTTTTCCATGGTTGCTTAGATGAAAATTAATTTGAAGTTTGCCTACTTCTTAATTATATCCCAACTCATTAGAGAATTATGATGGAATAATGAGATTTTGACAACAAAAAAATTTTCTTTGAGAGGAAGGTAAAATCATTGTTGTGATAGTGATAATATCTGAGTTTCTTATATTGCAACGAAGAGAGAGAGAGAGAGAGAGAGAGAGTTTTAATTATTGGAAATAGAGAATTCAAAAGGGAATTGCTAGATATGATGGAGGCAGAAAATACATATTCGTTTGGGTTTGAAATAGACGTAATCCCCTCTTATCTTTAGTATGGGCATTGGTTTTCATGTTTTGAAGTTTGTGCTTGGTAATACATTTTGTTTAGATTTAAAACTCTTTTGTATGTATTCGTATATGCAGTTATGTTCTCTAGTCAACGAAATTATTCTGTTTCAAAAATTCAAAGAATTAGTTGGGCAAAAATGACCGGTGATTTTGATATTCATAGTTGTGACAATGGAGGTCTTTGTCTAATTTAAAAGGGTAAAATACAAAAACCTCCCTTAAAGTTTCTGACAATCATAAAAACCTCCCCTATAGTTTCATTTTAACAAAAATATCCCCTTTATTTTTGAAAAATTCATCAAATACCTCGCTTCTGTCAATGACCAAGACGGAAAACGTTAAAGAGATGATCATTTTTTTTTTCAAAATACCTATTTTACCTTTTCACAAATTAATGTGCATCTGGAACACTGTTCATCTTCTTCCTCACCACGCACAATGATGATAGAATGGTGGTGCACTCCCTCCTCCAGCCTTCCTTCTTCTTGAATTTTCCTCTGATTCTCTCTCTCTCCACCAACACGGAATAACACTATTCATCACTCCCCTCTCTCTATCATTCTTCAATATTCATCAATGGCATCTCTACGTCTCCTCTTGCTCTCCTTATTCTTCTTTTTTCTATCCGAGGCTTCCCCACGAGCCACTTTGTTTTCTCCTCATCATGAAAGATGGTGCAACCTACCGATATCTGACAACGTCCTGTTACAGTAGTGGAGATGGTTCGAGGAGATGATATGGGACTATCGCTAAAACTCAATGGTTTTTTGGATGAAATAAGTTCTGGTGGAGTAGTCATCCTTGAACTAGTGTTTAATGGAGATTGAGGTGCTGGCCAAATGGGTCAAGCTAATATTCCCAAATATTCTCAAGATCCTTTGCAAGGAATCGGTGGACCAATGACTAGGGCAAGAACAAAGAGGATGAATGATGCTTTACAAGGCTTAATCATGAAAGTGCATGACAAAGAGGCTGTTCTAGAAAATTCTAAGACTGTTCTGGAAGTGTCCAAAGCTTCATCAAGGATAATCACCTATCTTTATGTGCAAGACGATGAGCAAGGCTTGGATCTTGAAGAATAAGGTAGGAATCCATGACATAAGATGTATTTATGGGCTTGGCACATGGACAATGATAAGAAAATGCCCAATTCGCATGCTAAGATGTATTGATGGGCTTGATGGGCTTGTTGGTCATGAATATTGTAATATATTGATAATGAAAATAAAATAGATAACTAATAAAAATAAAATAATTACAAAAATTACAAAAGTAATAAAAATACTAAAAATATATTAAGTTAGTCATGAATATTGTAATCTCAAAAATACAATAAATATAATAAGTATAATATATTAAATTTAAAATGTTAAATAACAGTAGTTTAATATCCAATAATTATTAAAAAAAATTCTATTAAATAACAAAACAAATATAGATTTATACATAATTATTGACAATATATTTATAAAAACTATAAATAATTGCTGAAAATACAAAAAATTATTAATTTTAGTATATTAAATATATAATAATTATAGATTAAGATCTTAAAATCATTATTAATGAATATTACTTTTTCAAAGTTATTTTTCTAGAATTATTAATTGATATAAGTGAAATTGGTTATTTAAAACATTATCTAGTTATTTAAATAATATCCTTATTTAAATTTTGTAATTTTAATTATTAATTTACTTTAATAATCTATACAACTATAATTTATTCTATTATTACATAATTTCATTATTAATTTTGTAAAAAATTTAAATTATTATTAATTATAATATTATGTTATGATTTTTTATTTTAATTTTTTAATTTATTACATAATTTCGTTATCTTAACTATTTAAAATATAGTTATGTTAAAGTTTTTGTTCTTTAAAATATTTAGTTATTTACATATTTAAATAGTATATAAAATATTTAAAAATACTCATTATTTTATATTTAATATATTTAGTTATTCAAACATTTAAATAATATTTTATTATTTTAATGTTAAATTTCTGTTATTTAAATAAAAACTTATGCACTAACAATATAAATTATGATTTTCCATATTATTCAAATAACAGAAATTTAACATTAAAATAATAAAATATTATTTAAATATTTCAATAACTAAATATCTTAAATATCAAATAATGAGTCTTTTTAAATATTTTATATACTATTTAATTTTTTTTAAAGAATGAAAAATTTAACATAACTATATTTTAAATAGTTATTATTATAATATTATAATTAATAATAATATAATTAAAATAAAAAAGCATAACATAATATTATAATTAATAATAATTTAAAGTGTTTACGAAATTAATAATGAAATTATGTAATAATATAATAAATTGTAATTTTATATGTTATTAAATTTAATTAATAATTAAAATTACAAAATTTAAATAAGGATATTATTTAAATAACTAAATAATATTTCAAATAACCAATTTCACTTATATAAATTAATAATTCTAGAAAAATAACTTTCAAAAAAGAATATTCATTAATAATGATATTAAGATCTTAATCTATATTTATTATATATTTAATATACTAAAATTAATATTTTTTGTATTTTCAGCAATTATTTATAGTTTTTAAAAATATATTGTCAATAATTATGTATAATCCACTCCTAATTACTGGATATTAAACTACTGTTATTTAACTATTAAATTTAATATATTATACTTATTGTATTTATTGTTTTTTGAGATTACAATATTTATGACCAACTTAATATATTTTCAGTATTTTTAGTATTTTTGTAATTATTTTATTTTTATTAGTTATCTATTTTATTTTCATTACCAATATATTTTCAATTATTATGCATTTTTGCTATAAATTTTTAATAATTATTGTTGATTAAACTAATTTTATTTATTAGAGATTAAAATATTAATTTAGATGAAATTAGGAGTGCTGATCACAACCTGGTTTAATTCAGTTGTAGGCTATTTGGTCAACTAGATCGACATGGTCAGGTTGGGGATTTGGTTACCCAAAATCTACTGACCATTAGTGAAAACCAACTAAATTGGGTTGTATTGGTTTGGGTTAATTTTTTGTTTGCTCAATTGGTTTAAAAGATCAGATTGAAAACTTAATTTTAAATTTTAAAAATTACATTAACATTATTAAAAAATAAACTTATAATATAACATATTCGAGACTAATAAATATGGGAATTTCACCCCTTTTCCATATTAAAAATTATATTTAAAAAATAAAAATATTAATATATATCTATGATTGGGTCATTCAATTTTGGTCAATTTACAAATGGCCACAACAAAACCGATCTCAATTTCAATCTAAAATATTAGAATCTGGGCAATTCGGGTGTTGGTTGGTTAAATCAGTTCAATGAACAAGCTTAGCTGAAATAAATTATTTCTATTTTTGTATTTTAAAATGTTATTAAAAGTATTATAAATATAAATAATTAATCATTATTTTAAAAAGTTAGAAATATAAAACAATTGTATATACTCTTATGTGTTTGATTGTTTAGCTTTCCTTAACAAATTTCATGCATTGCACGGGTCCTCACTAGTTAATTAATTAATGTGTTATTAGAATTGATTTTCCCACTATCTTTCCTTTTTAATAAAAACTGGATGTCTGGAACATAAAAAATATCTACTCATTTTTTCTTTTTTCCCATCCCTTTCTAACCTTTCCCATTTTGTCAAAATCTTCCCACAAATCAAACGTGACCTAAGGTATGAATGGCAACGGGGCAGGTTCGAGGCGGGGATTACATTCCCCATCATCGACCACGACCCCCAAATCACCCTCTGTCCCCATCCCTGATCCCCGGAATCTCCCCTCCATCCCCTCCATCCCCAACCCCGATGGGGATGAATTCCTCGTCGGAGACCCAAATCCCCGACGGAGTGAGAGGTTGAGACAAAGAGATTTTGATTGAGAGAGAGAGAACCGTTGGGATAGTTAAGATCGGAGAGGAGAGAGAGTTCGATGGGTGACGACATCACGACGACGATAGGCAAAAGTTAGAAGGACTGATGACTGAAACTCTTCTTTATCTATTCTCTATCACTCGAGAAGGCATTGAGCTAGGGTTTTGAGTCTTTTGCGGCGACGACGGGCGACAGTGACGGCGGTCAGCGAATCGGTGACGAAGATGAAGGCAAGCATGAAGTTAGGGTTCACAGATTTACTTGTTCCAGATGCAGAGTTGAGAGTTCTCGACTTCTCTCTTCTCTCTGTTGTGGGTTTTAGTTTAGTGTTTTACACTTTTACTATTTTTCAAGTTTTAATAATTAATATTTTAAAAACAAATAGTATTATATAAATATATAAATTTATAATATATTATATATAAATATTAATCGGAGATGGGTTGGGGCGGGGATTGCATTCCCCGTCCCCGTCCCCGTCCCCGATCGGGGATTCAGGGTAGCCTCATCCCAACCTCGACCCGAACCCTGCCAAGGTAACCCCATTGGGTCGGGGAGCCCGGGTACCCGTGAAGGACGGGGAAAATTGCCACCCCTATCCTAAGGTTTTAAAAATGACATATTCCTAAACGGTGGATAATATGTGTGGTAACCAAATCTTATTTCTTTGATTTTGGTTGGGTTTCTTCGCAAAAATCTAATTGCCAAAACTTGTCCGTTGCTTTTCAAACACCTCATTAATTATGAACACTTGCCCGCTCTTCTTGACTTCACGAAGTACCATAACTTCGATTTAGCACATACCTCATTGGTCGTCCATAGCTTCATACTGTAGATCTTAGAATGCTCATCTATGTTGCAGAGAAGAGCCCTCTCCACCACCTGATATTGGTGAAACCTAAAAGTCACAATTTCTGCGAGAGGAGAGGAAATATTAAAAACCCTAGAAGCTTCTTTTTCTCTCCCTAGTAGTTTAGTGAGTCTTGTTGAGATGACTCTCAAGTCTCAATGGCAACTTAGAGATTGTAACGGCGACCATCAACTCTTCCGATCTCTTATCTCTTTGCACTGACAATGTCTAAGTGCTATTTGAACCGACAACCACCACTACGCAATTCTGCAATACTCCATATCTCTTGTAACCGCGACCTTAGGCTTGCAGCGGCAACTTCCACCCACCTGAGCGGCAGCTGAATCGGGGTAGGCTCTCTTGGATCTTGCAAATTCCATTGAAACCGAATATGTATTAGTGAGGTTTCTGTTTTGAGTCTCAGTGGATAGCGCAATCCCTTGCCCGTGGAAGTTATGCCGCATGAAATCTCTTGGGGTTTCACTCAAGCAAGCCTGGAGTTAGGGTTTTTCTACATAAACATCTTTTAAATTATGAGTCTAGAAATTTGAAGGTAGAGAGTAGATGTACGGTATGGACTGTTAAAGAAGTCAGAAGGAGATCCAAAGACATTACATGGAGAAAATTAGTTTTGTTTTTGTGTAGCACTGAAGGCATCAAGGGAAAGAACCGTTGGTTATCTCCTGGAAACGATTCTGATCGTGTGAGAGTGCAGAAGAGTGAGGCGAGACTTCTTCTACAAAGAAGGGCGTCGCTCTTAAGCCTGGGGTACATTATAAATCCTTACTCTATCTTTTTCTCTTTCCTACTAAACCCTAGTTTCTACTTTCTATTTCACCCTCTTTTGGTGTCATTGTTTCATTTTCTTGGGTACTAGTAATCTAAATCTGTTGTTTGAATGTGGTAGATATCGTTGCGGAAATGTGCAATTTGTTAGGAATCACATCATGGATCTCTGTGAGTAAAATATCTTGAGCTTCAGTGTTCTTCTTCGATCTCTTTTCGTGATTTGTTTTGTGATTATTTTTTTGGTTTTGCTTGATCAGGCAGCGAGCGCAAGGTGAAACAAGCAGACGCATCGACAGAGTACCCTTGCTTGAGGTATGTATGAATATGTCAATGTTTATTTCTTTGATTTCTATAACCATAGATCGTAAGGAAAAAACCACAAAAACAAAGTAATGAACAAAATATTCACACAGGGCGGCATTCAGTGAGTTTTTTTTTTTTTATTGGCAACACAGAATAAATCTTTCATAATTTTAATCCAGAATGTATGATTTTAAAGAAAATATTTGGATGGTGGTCAATAGTTCTGTTTGAACTCTCTAAAAAAATGATCCATGGATGGAATGGTCTAAAGACATTGGATCATGCAAGCTTTTGCTGTAAGCCCTCTTATGTAGGAGCCATCAAATTATGGGTACTGATATTTTAGTATTTGCTATATGGTAAATATTCAAGGTCCCAGTCAACAACTTTGGGTCCCTTGTCTCCATATACGAGCCAATCTGTTCATCCTAGTCTTCTTTAATGGAAAACAAGGATGATGTGCCTAAAGGAGATAAGCTTCTTGTAGGCTCCTGTTATTGCAAGGTGCCTCTCCACCTGCCAAGTATTTCTCTCACCAATTAGGCTTCCATGCATTGCCTCATTGGATTTGTTGGCTTTTGTGGAAATTGTTACCATGGGGTTCTTATATGTGGTGCATAATTCATTTAGGGAAGGTTTCCCCTAAGTCAATTATATGGTTAATGTAATCCTTTCCCCCTTTTGGTGTCTGATCATAAACTACTTTGTAGCAAGCTAAGTGGATTAAACTAGATTTTCAAGGATCAGAGATTCAGTGTGCTTGGGTTGGTGGGGTTGTCTTCATAGGGAATTAAACATTGGTCTTAGGATTGTTAACTTTTCAATTGCTTGACCCTCATCAACCTGGCTCTTTTAGAAGAAATGGATGAAAAAGAAAACAAAATTGATGCTACTTATGAGTTATGGCTTAGAATATTACTGGTTGATTTTATCTTCCCCCAAGAACTCCATTTCTATTTCCATAGATGCTTAAGAGAGGGATGATATTCAGATCTCGCACTAATATCACAATATATATATATATATATATATAGAAAAATAGGAGATAGTTGATTCCTAACTCTTAAGTTTTATTCAAAACTAATTTGTAAGCTTTTATTAATGGCATAGTTGCTTACCCGTGCATAAAGACACGAATATGACTAACAACAACAAAGAAACTTGTACTTCTTTCTTTATGGATAGAACCCACAACTCCTTTTATGTGGTAGTAAAAGAAGCTTGCCTTGGAGTTTTAAAGAACACGAGGATCAAAGGCTGATTTTTTCTAATACTAAACAAACCACAATCAATGGAATTCCTAAAGTTGTTTTTTGAAGATAAATAAAAGGGAAAATTCCCGATTAGTACCCTGTACTTTGGGCCTAGTGCCACTTTGGTCCCTGAACTTTAAAATGCGACAATTTAGTACTCAAACTTTTGAAATGTGCCAATCCAGTACCTGTCGTTGGTCAGCTGTTAAGTGGCATGCAAAAGGACACAAATGCCCTTCGAGTGTCATTCAGTTTTCTTTATCAACCATTAGAACTAGTTTTCCTCCTTCTCCCACTACTCCAACAACCATCGATAAATCTAACTCATTCAACCATATCCACCATCCCCACATGCTCAGGAAATGCACATAACGTTTTCTCATCTTCATTAGAGCCACTCAATTCCAGCCTTTTCACCTATAAAACTTAACCCACCCCAACTCCCTTTGCAAGGATGGATCTCCTCTTGGAATAGCCCTCTTCTTCGCCATTACTCTAGCTATGTGGGCCATTGGTCCATGGAGCTTGTTAATATGGTGGATAGGATCCACCTATTTGCAATCATTCAGTTACTATCAAATGGTACAACACTAAGCGATCACTTTATAGCCTGCGGACCCCCACTCCCATTAAGCAGCAGTGTGTAGGGCCCAAAGCCCGTAAAACATCCATGAAATATATTGCATGCCCATCAAAAGTGGGTTGGACTGGACACAAGGCTCGGAGGCAATTACACTTCAGTATTGAACCAGCAGTGGGATGGGATAGTCATCACTCAAGCTGATTTTCAAGCTCTCCAAGCCTCCAAACGTGAATTTGTTGATCCTCTAGGAATATTACGAAGCTGGAATGACAATGGCTTCGGAGCTTGTTCAGGAGAATGGGCAGGGATCAAGTGCGTTGAAGGCTAGGTTATGGCGATCCAACTCCCTTGGAAGGGATTGAGCAGCCATATCACTGAGAAGATCGCCCAACTTCAAGCTCTTAGAAAGATTAGTCTACACAACAATGCTATTACATGCATGATTCCTACATCTCTTGGGTTCCTCCCCAATCTGATAGGTGTTCAACAACTAACTTTCAGGTTCAATTCCTCCTTTGATTGGTTCCTGTCCATTGCTTTAGACTCTTGACGTTAGACTTTCAGGTTCAGCGGACTTGCAGAAATCCCCTGTAGCTCCAAAACTAGAGACCCCTAAGTATTGCCCGTATCCTTCTACTAATGCTGAATGCTCCTGTTTCTGCTAAATCTTCACCCAAGCCTCATTCCTTTGGCGTCTACTTTCCTCGCTCTTGGAACCGTAAAATGTTGAGGTCATTGAGGGACACAGCAAATGAGACACAACCCTCCAACAGTGTCTATTATGGTTCAATATTAAGGTAGAAGACAATCTTCTTGAGGAAGCGGTTGCAATTCATAATGAGCAGGATACTTACTTCTGTAGAAGAAGATGATGAACAACGTTTTGAAGGGTAATTTTATCATTTTCAAAATATTTAATACACACATGCCATCACGTGATACACATAGTTGATGGTCTGTTAACAATAGGATTGGCACATTTTAAAGTTCGGGGACCAAAGTGGCACTAGACCCAAAGTACGGGGTACTAATCGAGAATCCTAAATAAAATATAAAATTTATTCAAAGAAGAAGAACAAGGTATAGAAAAGGTGATGAGAAATCACCTATACCCAAAAATTATCTATAGATTTCTATTTCTATTTACTTAATTATTATCCATTGGTTTATCTAGATCTTGTGTCATGCCCAAGTTCAACGGCGGATTTCAATGGAAAGCTAATGGAAGGAGGTATTTGTCTCATGGTCATAGTACAAGGGGTCTTTCTCGCAAAATAAAGTACATGGGGGGTATTTGTCATAGACCCCATAATATAGGGGGGTCTTTGTAATTTATCCAAAAAATAATTTAAGCACCAATAATTTAACAATGATATGATTTTAAAAATGATGAAATAAAATCACGTAGTTTACTCATATAGTTGGGATGAGCTTGAATCTCTGCTTGAAGAAGATTTTGGGACTTAAACAAATATTTTGTGCCTTACCACAAAAATAATTAAATATAAACTAATATTTCTTCCACACAAAGTACATACATATATGCATGGATGGATAAGTGATTAAAGGTAAAGTGGGCTTGGGTTTAGTTAATGTGGGCTAGGTTTAAGCTGAAGTCTCAGTAAAGGCCTAATCACAAGTAAATTGGGTCAAGTTCTTATTTTATTGTTAAATCCAAGCCCAGCCCAAAGCTGGAAGATACAACAAGTCCAATCGGTGCCAAGGCAATGAAGTAGAAACTAGAAAGTAGAAACCAACGGTTTTATTGAATTTTTTTTGAGCGGTTTTATTGAATTTTACTTCCCTGTAATATGAAAACTCAAAGTGAACCTATGAATTTTATCGTAAACCTGCTACCTGATATCATAAGAAAGAGGGAATCGATTTACCTTCAAAACAGGGGATCTCTTCCCTACCCTAAATTGTGAATTATGACCGTTAAGAGTGTCTCGTTGTTCTTTTCCCAACGGCACTGAACTGAGAAGGATTCGCCGGCAGAGATATTATCCTAGGGCACAGAACGGCAAGGCCTTATTCACAATTCCAGTTCTTGACATATCCCTGTTTCATTGATGATCGCCGGATGAAGTTATTAGTTCTTTCTCTTTGGGTCTTCTTCAAGATCTGGTTTCTTCATCACAGTCTTTCTGCAGCACTGAACAACAGGTTTAGACAGATCTAGTTCTTAAGAGAGTCCTGTTTAACAATCTTACCGGGTAAGGTTATTGGCTCGATAATGCTCGCTCTTCTTAAGATCTGGTTCCATTGATATATTTTCTTTCTAATTTCTTATACAACGAAAAATGCATTGATCTGTTCCATTGTTTCTAGTTTTTTGTGGTTTCCGTTTTTTGTCTTTGAATGGAGATTCGAACGGCTTCACTTTTGATTTTAGTTAGGTTACCCTCGTTTTTTTTTTTTTTTTTGGTTTAGAGAACTTGCTTAGTTTTCTGCCTCAAAAGAAAATCTCAGTAGGACTATTTACCTTTGCTTTCTTCTTTTTTCTTCCTTATATTCCGAAGTCTATGCTTCTGTTCTGGCTTAATTTCATATAAGTATAGTTATAGATGTATAATGCTTATTAGTGGCATCGGGTTTAGTGTTCACATTTACATGGGGGGTATTTGTCATAGACCCCATAATATAGGGGGGTCTTTGTAATTTATCCAAAAAATAATTTAAGCACCAATAATTTAACAATGATATGATTTTAAAAATGATGAAATAAAATCACGTAGTTTACTCATATAGTTGGGATGAGCTTGAATCTCTGCCTGAAGAAGATTTTGGGACTTAAACAAATATTTTGTGCCTTACCACAAAAATAATTAAATATAAACTAATATTTCTTCTACACAAAGTACATACATATATGCATGGATGGATAAGTGATTAAAGGTAAAGTGGGCTTGGGTTTAGTTAATGTGGGCTAGGTTTAAGCGGAAGTCTCAATAAAGGCCTAATCACAAGTAAATTGGGTCAAGTTCTTATTTTATTGTTAAATCCAAGCCCAGCCCAAAGCTGGAAGATACAACAAGTCCAATCGGTGCCAAGGCAATGAAGTAGAAACTAGAAAGTAGAAACCAACGGTTTTATTGAATTTTTTTTGAGCGGTTTTATTGAATTTTACTTCCCTGTAATATGAAAACTCAAAGTGAACCTATGAATTTTATCGTAAACCTGCTACCTGATATCATAAGAAAGAGGGAATCGATTTACCTTCAAAACAGGTGATCTCTTCCCTACCCTAAATTGTGAATTATGACCGTTAAGAGTGTCTCGTTGTTCTTTTCCCAACGGCACTGAACTGAGAAGGATTCGTCGGCAGAGATATTATCCTAGGGCACAGAACGGCAGGCCTTATTCACAATTCCAGTTCTTGACATATCCCTGTTTCATTGATGATCGCCGGATGAAGTTATTAGTTCTTTCTCTTTGGGTCTTCTTCAAGATCTGGTTCATCACAGTCTTTCTGCGGCACTGAACAACAGGTTTAGACAAATCTAGTTCTTAAGAGAGTCCTGTTTAACAATCTTACCGGGTAAGGTTATTGGCTCGATAATGCTCGCTCTTCTTAAGATCTGGTTCCATTGATATATTTTCTTTCTAATTTCTTATACAACGAAAAATGCATTGATCTGTTCCATTGTTTCTGGTTTTTTGTGGTTTCCGTTTTTTGTCTTTGAATGGAGATTCGAACGGCTTCACTTTCGATTTTAGTTAGGTTACCCTCGTTTTTTTTTTTTTTGGTTTGGAGAACTTGCTTAGTTTTCTGCCTCAAAAGAAAATCTCGGTAGGACTATTTACCTTTGCTTTCTTCTTTTTTCTTCCTTATATTCCGAAGTCTATGCTTCTGTTCTGGCTTAATTTCATATAAGTATAGTTATAGATGTATAATGCTTATCAGTGGCATCGGGTTTAGTGTTCACAGTAACTATTTAGAAGACCTTCCAGTGTACCTATTTGTTCAATTCAGGTTTCACAGAACTCTGTCAAGATAATTTCATTATGTTTCATATTGTGATCTTTCTTTCTCGTTTTATCTATTGCTTGAATTTCTGGGTTAAGTAGTGTTTCAGAGGATTCTATTAAGAATTATTTTAACTGTGTTATTTATATTTGGTTCTCGCAATTTTTCCTTGTGGAATTATGGCGGACTAATCCAAAATAGTTAACATGAGATACCCTTTCCCATGGCAATAAAATAGGTGGATCTTTCAATTCCAGCAGTCTCTCCACCTCTTCAGCTCTTCCAACTCCCAGTTGTTTGCATTCCTTCTGAATTTGGTAGCCCCAACTACATTATTTCCAATCTGTTCATAGCAGTCCTTGATGAAACAATGCTCCTTGGCAGGCTTTACCAAGAATAACTTTTGATCATTGGCCAATCTCTTTGTCGAAGGACGATTTAAGGGGAAGGGGTCCATCTCCTTTCCAGTTTGAGAATATGTGGCTTTATCACCCAGGATTCAAAGAAAAAGTTAGGGAGTGCTGCACAAAGAATAACCCAAGGGTTAACTGGGAGGGTATGAAGTTCCATCTGAAGATAAAACATTTGAGAGCACAAATCAAGGATTGGAACATACAATAGTTTGGGAGACTAGAGGAAAAAAAGCAAGAGCCAAGAGGTAATTGATCAAATTGAGATCTTGGACAATAAAGCAGTTGAAGGAACCTTTGGAAAAAGGGAAAAGCAGGAGAGAGGGACCTTAAGGAAGGCATTGGAAGACATCTTGTTTAAAGAAGAAATAAGTTAAGATAGAAGTCCATACAGAATTGGATAAAAGGAAGGGGATATTAATACAAAAGTTCTTCCATGCTCTAGCAAATGATAGGAGGAAAAACTTCATTTCTAAGTTAGAGATTGAAGGTAAAACAACTAAACAACTAAAGCACCAGGTCTAGATGGGTTTACGATGGCTTTTTTCAATTCTTTAGTAGGGGGGGGGGTAATTAATCTAGGGTTGAACTCAACATTCATTGCATTGATTCCGAAAAAAGTTGGGGTAAGTCATCCTAAGGAGTTTAGATCCATCAGCTTGGTTAGTAGCTTGTATAAATTCATCATTAAGGTGTTATCTCAAAGACCTAAATCTGTGCTCCCTTCTATTAACTCCCCAAATCAAGGAGCTTTTGTTATGGATAAGCAGATCGTTGATCAAATTCTAATTGCCAATGAGAGTGCGGAGGAGGTGAAAAGAAATGAAAAAAAGGGCTTGGTTTGTAAACTTGATTTGGAGAAAGCTTATGATTTGGTGGGTTGGGACTTTCTATTGGAGGTAATGGGAAATTATGGGTTTAGAGATAAGTGGTGTAAGTACTTGTCACTATTCAATTTTGGTAAATGGTATAGTTGTGGACCACTTCCTAGTTATCAAGGGAATTAGACAAGGGGACCCCTATCCCCCTTCTTATTCACCTTAGTAGATGGTGTGCTTGGTATCCTAATCCAAAGAGCAAATAGTAGGGGTTTGGTGAGAGGTTGGAGAGTGGGAAGGGAAAGAGTGCTTATCACTTACCTGCAATTTGCTGATGAAACCATATTATTTTGTGGGGGAGATGATAGAAGATGGGTGGAAAATCTGAAAGTGGTGATCCAAGTGTTTGAGAAGATGTCAAATTTGAGAATTAACTTCAATAAGAGCTGAGTGGTGGGGATCAATATGGATGAAAGAGAGGTGTCAGAGTGTGCAACTATTTTGGGCTGTGAAGTATCTCAGTGGCCAAAGAATTACTTGGGGTTACCCTTGGGAGGAAACTCAAGAAATGCAAGTTTTTGGAGCCTAGTGGTGGATAGGTTTAAAAAAAGATTAGCCTCTTGGAAGAGGAATTATCTTTCTTTGGGTGGAAGAATTACATTGATCAAACCAACTTTGGCCAATTTGCTTGTCTACCTTCTTTCAGTGTTCAAGATTCTTGTTGGGATTTGTAGAAGCCTTGAGAAGTTAATGAGGGATTCCTTGTGGGAACATGGGGAAGAAAGGAAGGATCATAGGGTTGGATAGGAAGTGGTAAGTAGAAGTAGAAAGTTTGGTGACTTAGGGATTGGGAACATCTAGAAGAGGAATATGGCTTTGCTAGGAAAATGGTTGTTGAGGTTACTAATGGACAAGAATATCAAGCATCCATGGGCTAGCAGCTGATGGCTAGGATGCAAGAGTTTGGGCTTGAGAAACTAGTGTGGTGCCTTGGAAAGCTATTCATGCCATCCTTCCGTATTTCCTACCCTTTGTGAGGTACTACAACCTTTGTTCTGGGAATTTGGTAAGGTTTTGGGAACATTTGTGAGTGGGGGATTCTTTATTTAAAGATCAATTTTCATCTTTGTTCTCCCTTTCCAATTACAAAGATGAACTTGTTTCTACTTTTCTATCCTCTCCTGGCATGGGCCCTTAGCTTGATTGGGATTTGAGGTTTAGATGGGGATTCAGAGAATTAGATGTTGATAGTGTCTTGGCTTTGTTTCAGATTCTAAAAAATGTTCTCTTGGACCTCTCTAAATTGGACTCTCGAATTTGGACCCTTTCCTCCTTTGGTTCATTTACTTGTGCTTCTTTTTTCAAAGCCTAAGTCAACCTTCTTCTAGTCCTGGGCTCTCCTTCCTTGTTAAAGAAGTGTGAGGGAAACCAGTCCTGCCAAGGGTTGGGGCACTTTGCTGGGAATTATTCTTGGAAAGAATAAACACTTATGATCTACTTCAAAGAAAGAAGCCTTTTTGGTGCTTGTCTCCGAACTGGTTTACACTTCGTAAAGCCAATGGTGAGTCTTGCTACCACTTATTAATCTCCTGTCCTTTTGTTTCTTCTATTTGGGATTGGTTTCTTTCTCCGTTTGGTTGCAGGTGGATTCCCTCTCCAAATCTATAAAGCCTCTTTGACTATTCTGCGGGTAGCAGGACAAAGAAGAGGGGAATATTGTGGAGATGTACAAGAGCGATGGTTTTCTAGGCAGTCTGGGAGGAAAGAAACCAAAGAATTTTTGCTGAAAAAGAGAGAAGCAGAGAGGCCATCACTACTAGAGTGGTTCATTGGGTAAAAACAGTGGAGATTTTTAATGACATTCACATAGAGTTCCTGCTGAATACCTGGAAGGAAGTGGTGGTCTCAGATCCAAGTAGAAGTGTTGCTCATCCGCTATGGATCTGCTTTGTGCAGGTTTTATCAAGTTAAACTTTGATCACAGCAGTGAAGTTTACCCTGGACCATTAGGGATTAGTGGAGTCTTTAGGTCAGAGGAAGGTTAAGTCATAGCTTTGTTTTCAGGCCCAATTGGTGTTGGGGATTCACTGCAAGCAGAAATTATGGCATTGATGGAGGGTGTGAAAAGGGCTAAGGAGCTAAATGTCAACAGCCTGATTATTGAAGGAGACTCTAAAGTGGTAATAGGCTGGTTAGGGAAGGAAGATGATGGCATGTGGACTTACCTGAATGAATGAAGACTTTGCAAGTGGCTGACTCAGGGTTTGGAGGTGAGATTGCAGTGGGTGGGGAAGTGCCAATTCATTTTCCGATGCACTTTCCAAACAAGGGGTGGGAAGGAATCAGTTGCTTCGGGCTACATTGTAATGTTGTATCTTTTTGGGGGAGAGTTAAGACAGTTTACCTCTTTCCTCCTTGATTCATATTTTTAGTGAAAAATTTCTGTTATTGATCAAAAAAAAAAACAACAATGCTCCTCAGCCAGAGAAAAAAAGACAAGGGAAAGAGCCTTTGGAGAGGCAAATGAGCACACCAGGTATCAGACCAAAACCTGTATTTACTGCCATCCCCAAGCTTGAAGCCAAGGCCAGCTGAAAATGTATCAAAACAGCTTTCAATACCCTTCCAAAGTGAGCAACCATAAAACAAGAGTACGGAACCTGAGTTCCTATCACCATCCTGAAACCGAACTTAGCAGAAACTAAGGATCTTCACCAACTTCCCCTTTCAACTAAGAACCTCCAGAACCGCTTTATATAGGAAAAGCTGCACTAATGTTCTCACCCTAGTAACAACCAAGTCCACCATATTTGGGCGAGAAAACAACATCGCAACTCACCAAGTGAATTTTATCCTTAGCCTTCCAACATCTCCAATGGAAATCCTGCTGCAACCTCGCAAGTTTTCTTGCCAAGGCACTTTCAATTGAAGTAACCTTACCACCTTTTGGGAGGTATTTGGCCTTCCAACTGGCTAGCTTTCTCTTAATGCTTTCAATGATAGGCTCCCAAATAGCTTAGGAATTACATTTGGGTCCTAAAGGCAAACCCAAGAATTTGACAGGCAACTGAGAGGCTTGGAAATTCAAGATTGCCACAAGCTGATTGAAGTGGTCCACCTGCCCCATTGGGATGATTGTACTCTTCTTGAGGTTGATGTTCAAACTGGACACCACTTCAAACCAGCTGAGGACTCCCAATACACTTGGTTAATATTAGCATGCTGATATTCATCAAAAACAAATGTCAGCATGCTGATTTGTAGTTGAGCTATATTAGAATTGCTGTTGATGGCTGTAATGGCTTCTTGAAGGAATAAGAGAGAAAATAGGGATAGAAAGAAGAGAAAATACCTGGAATCATTCACAGGGTGCCTATAACCACTCTAGGGCATGGGAATCACTCACCATAGTTGGCATAAGCTGAAGAAAACTCATAAACTTCGTTGCTTTTTGTGTAAAATGTCCATACATATTTATAGACTCTAAACTCATAATAATCCTAAGAAGTCCAAAAAGGGTCTTCAAAATATCTTATTTAATAATAGATAACCCAACACCCCTTATTCCACCCTGAAGTTGTGAAAATCTGGAACCTTATCCCCCTCCTCAATGGACTTGATAGCTTCTCAAACTTTTTCCTCCTCAAACAGTGCTTCCAGATATAAGCCTTTGAAGAGGAAGAATGGACGTCCACAAAGACCTTCAAAATATCTTATTTAATAATAGATAGCCCAACACCTGTTAAAGAATTCCACCATGAAATTGTCATAATCTGGAGCCTTATCCCCCTATCCAATGGGCTTGAAGGCTTCTCAAACTTCTTCCTCCTCAAATAGCACTTCCAGCTATGAGCTTCTAACCTTGAGTATCTAATAGCTGGGCAAAAGAAAGGCCTTATAGAGAGGTCTTCTCTTAAACTCTTCTTTATACAAAATGGAATTCTCTCTATATTTGGCATTGGCCATTTTGTGAAAGAAGTGAGAGTGGCTCTTTCCTTCCCTGAACCATTCCAATGGGCACTTTGTCTCCATCTAACTTCCTCCAGGAGTGCTACTTTATCAAACATTTGCTTCTCTTCTTCTATTCCCATCCTCTTCCCATGGCCCCATGGCTTCCTATTTTTTATCCACCTCTTTGATAATTTTCAAGTAGGCTTCCTTCATTGCCAAAGATTGCACATATTATTTTTTAATCCACACTTTTAAATCTCTTTACAGAAACCACAGTTTCTTAGCAATAATTGTAGAGAAGATGGGGGTTAATATTGTAATTTACTGCTGTATTTTATCATTATTGTAAGGACAAGATTGTCCATTTACACAATATATAAATATATCTCTTTCTGGGCGTGTGGCATAGTAACAAACACAACCAAATCATGTTTCTCTATTGTTTCATCTCTGTTTTGACTGGAACTGACAATAATGTGCATGCTTGAGCCCTCCACCTTACACACACCAAACACATCTCCAAAGACCAATCCAAAAACCTATGTTCATTACTGATATTTTAAAATGTGTAGGTGAGATGTGAGGCATCCTACTACCTGGAGGCATGGGGCAGTGGTTCACTTTAGCACAAAAGCCTCATGAAGAGGGAAAGGTATTCTATTCTTGTTCTTGTTCAGCTGTTCTTTTCTTTTCTTTCTTTCTTTCTTGATGTGTGCATGTGGTGCATGAGGCGTACCAGAGGCAAACATTTATGCAAAAGGCAATTGAGGTGTATGCCTTATGCATCTGAGGTGTAAGCTTCAAAGGCATCCAAACCTCCAGAGTGCCTCAGGGCATTTTGAGTGCACCTTGCCTGGAGGGACACTTCCAGGCCTGATACCTTAAATGCCTTTTAAGCATACAGCCATAAATTTTCAAATCTGAAAGGAATTATTTTATCTAGAGGTCCCCTATAAATGCAATCAACACGTGGTCAAACAATGGCTTGGGGAGGGAAATTTGAGATAATTGGAGAAATGGTCTTCCTAGTCAATTGACACTAAGAACCCATCAAGTTTCACCAACACATGAACACGGCATCATCTTGATTGTTCAACCATGTAAAAGCTTTGCCCAGGGGCAGAAAACCCAACATGGTAGGCATAACTCTTATGCCTTATGTTGAAGGAAAACTGGACTATATTGAAGTAACCAGTGCACCAAGGTTTACTCCATTTCATCCCAATGTCATTGAGCTCTCTCCAGAAACCAGGTTTGGGGCTATGATGCTATCTACATCAGAGCCATAAACCACAGTAATCGTTTCATCTCCCAACCTCTTGTTAATCGACATTGAGTGTGCTCCCCAATGAAGAAACCCAATAGAGAGAACTTCAACATATTCCAAATTACTAGATACTGCCAACAACGTTTGCTACCTTTTTGCAACTCCAATCACATGTCCTTAAACCCAAACACTTCTCACCACCCCAGCTTCCATTTTCTCCAGTTTACTTTCCTATAGCATCATCACCATATCAGGCCCCATCTTCTTAATGAATGAATGCGCAAACAATCCTTCTCCTGGAATAGAGAACCCTTACTCCATAAAACTGTTTTGAACTTTTATCAAAGAAACAAAATTTATGTGCCTCCTCCCCTCCTATCCCTTGACAAAAAGGCACATTATTCCCTGCTTTATCAATCAATCCCCAAGGTAGCTGGAGTGTCTATTAATTTTTTTTGTTAGCCTTCACTCGGCTTAGCCATTTCCTTCCCTCCTCCACTAAGAATTTCTTGTTTGATAGTGACTGGTAATCATGTGGTGTCTTCCAAGGCAATGAATGACACATTGAGGAATTCTCCTAATGTAAGAATTTAGACATCATCCACTTGGAGACTTATCACCCAGCATACCCAATTCACTACATGTATTGTCTTGTAGAGCCTGCTCCTTAGCGCTGAACATTTGAGCAAGCACCACCTTCACAGTAAGGGTGCTTATCAACTATGATATCCCCCTCCTGGCTCAGCCTCATAAATGACTAGACCAGTGATTTAAAAGGCGCGCTTGAGGCGTGCCTAGGTGCACAGGCAAGGCGCATTTTGGGGTATGTGCCTCGCCCAGGTCCTAGGCGCACCCCTTTCAAAAGGCGCATGCCTGGTGCACCTGTGCATGTGACTGATGTGCCTTGTGCCTTAGCCCAGGCATGCGCCTTTTTAAAATTTTGTGCTTTTTGCTTTTTTTTTTTGAGTCTAATGGCTGGGTCGGGGGTTCTACCCCCGGACCCCCAACCATGCCCCTCGAGGCAAGCCCAAAGAGGTCTATGTTAGGGTCTGAAATTCTTATTTCTCACATAAAAAATAATGATTTTATAACTTTCATTGCCTTTTAAGAAGATATTTTATTGCAATGAATGAATGAACAACATTGTTGACATACTTGCAAGGAGGATCAACTCTCAGTTTGGTTGGGTCAAACGGAATGCAAATGGGATGGCGGATACCCTAGCTAAACAGGGGGCAAATAGATCTACCTTGTACTGGGCATAACTGTAGCTGATTGTATGTGGTTGCAGATTAGATTAATGCTTTTCTGCAACCTTTAACTGTTGTATCTGATTGTAACTTTTTCTTTGTTATTAATTAAAAACCAAGATTTTTGCTGATAAAAAAATGAATAAATGAACAACATTAGCAAATAGGGGGTTCTCGGAGCTTGCCTCGAGGGGCGTGGTACAAAGGCGACTCATAGAATCAAGAATGCAATATGTTTTACATCACATTAGCTACTTGGAGAAATGCAATTAAGGTAAAAAAGAGATTGTGGGTTTTACATGCTTGAAAATGCTTTATATATTTGCTTTTATTTTTAAATTTTCATTTGAATACGCTTTACATGTTATGTTTATGTATTTTAATTTTAGATAATAGGTTTTTAAAACATTTATTTTGAAACTTAAGTTTATATTTTTTATTTACATTATGTTTAATATTTTTTGCATTTTTTAAATTGTTTGGCATTTTTTTTTGAATTTTCTGACTTTTTTTTATTTTTTAGCTTTTTTTTTGGTAGTTTTGCACCTTGCTTAAAAAGGCGCGTGCCTTGCCTTCCGCTTTGCACCTCAAGCGCAAATTGGCCCTTGCACTTTTAAAACACTGGACTAGACACTCAAAGATTTGTTGTGGGAGGCCGCTAATGCATATTTCTCTAGCTACTCTTCCCCTACCACCGCCATTGAGCACACTTTATTTGCCTTGTACCTATTGTTGTGACTCATGAAGTGGGCTTTTTTGGCAAACAGAGTTTCACCTAAAATCCCCACCTGAGTCTCCTCTAACTTCTCTCCCTCTCTACTAGAGGTGGTCATTGCTGGCTCTTTACCTATGGATACAATTTGTGACCTCCACTAGTCCTGTCAAGGCAGATTTGGGCTCAAAGGTGTGTTTCTAATAGAAATACCTCCTATGTCTTTGAATTGGCAAAGGATTCACTGCCTAGTTAGCCCCTAGGTCCCTTGAAACTCTCCCATTGTTGGTATGCTGGTCTTGACCTACCAACCTGTGGCCAAACTAATGTTTGTCTCACCTAGCTTATATTTGTATCATTTCCCCCCTCATGTTGCAGCACCCTTGACTCTCTATTGGCTTCTCCTACCCTCATTAGGTGAGACCATTGGGGGGTTAGGCACCTACCAGATGCTGGAGTGAACGATTTGAAGATGCATAAATGCATTCCTTAAAGAGACTTCTGCCTATCTCCAAGCATCTCACTAGAAACTCTGTACCTTTTCTTTGGAATTTGAATATCTTTTTTACAGCGATCTATCCTCCTGTCTCTTTGTTGACCTGGCAGAAATTTGATGATGTCCACATGAATCACTGGTTGATCTTTGATCATCACCATTTATTCTCTAATGATGATGAAACCATGTCCTCCACCTGAACTAGGGGGCAAAGATCTTCCTGTTGTCTGTCCATCTTCTCCTGCTCTAGTGGCCTCTGGTCCATAGTGCCTTTCCAGCCAGTAGGTGATCATTAACAACTTAAATATAGATTTCATCCTCAGGATTCAATGTATGAGCTCCCTCCATAAATGAAATAGGATCGTTCATACTCCATGTGCTAGGATTTATGAGACTTTGGAAAGAATCTTTGGCCAAATGACAATCTCATACACCATCTCATCTACCACCACACAAACCTTAGATGGAACTGCTTCTCTACGGTGGATTTTGACCTTAACCCAACCCATTCATAGTGGATTATCGCTTTATCTAAATTGTTCGTCTCCACAAACCTTCCACGGCAATTGTCCATTGCTTAGCGGTCCAACTTGCGTTGGCCCAAGTTAGCATTTTACACTGCTTTAGCCTCAGGCCTTTAGGTCAGGTCCATTCAAAGTTTGACAAAAGCCCAAGCCGAGCTTGCCCAAGTTGCACCCCTACCATCATTCTAATAATTTTTAGGTTCCATAAGAAGAGGGAAAGACCATATATATGTAGCCACAGGCTCCAGTAGTCTTCCACCTCTTCAGTGTCATTATTGGACACTCCAGCACACAAGCTCCAGTAGTTTAGTAGCACACCTACACCATTGAGAGACCTTGGATGTGTTTGCTTCCCTGCTCAAGGGAAAGATGAAGAGGAAAAGAACCCCTACTAGATGTTTGACCCTCATCACCGAGGTGTTTCCCCATTTTTTGGACCACCCAACTTACCACCTGCTTGCAATCTAGGGGGGTGCAACTTGGACGGGCTTGGGTTAGTAATTTTTTAAATTCTTCAAATCAGGTATCTGACTTGCAGCCCTATTACAATGTCCCACTTCTTCCACAAAGCAGCCCACTAAACACAGCACTTGAAGCATTTTCTTTCCTCCACCACCTTAGAACTAGTGACAATGCACATGGTAACCATGGCCAGATCCTAACTCACTGTTTCAACAAAGGATTATTTAGATGAACCCTGCAACCATTAGCCTGGCCCACTGTTTTGGGCAACCCTTTGACAACACCGCCTGCCAATTCTAGGCAACCATGGCACAACCATTGAATCCTAAGTCAGGGGCTACTGCATCAAATCTGTTTAGATACAGACAAGATACAAGAAGTGAATGCCATGACCTTTGTATCCGTTCAGTGTGAACTGTTGGTTGCTGCTTTTTCTGAATTAGCCATTATCATCTTGAGGATATTAGTAGAAGTGGTTGCAAATATTGTAACTCTAAAAGTGATATTTAAAGTTACAATTTTCTTATATTGGTAAATAGCTTTAAAGTATGTATGGAGCACATGTTTTATTGCTCATATAACTTCTATAGCTCTGTATTTTAATATTGTTGAGCAAAGCAACTGCTACAATCACAGGAGACCATGTAAGGAGAAATTTACATTCTTTATGATGACTTTTTTACCCTTTTTCTTGGTAAGCCTTAATTAGCTTGTAGTTTTGGTTGGATTACAAGTTTTCAGCCAGCAACATATTTCCATTAATGCCTTTACCAAAACATATTTCTAGCATTGCTTTTAATCAGTAAAACTGTCTGTATTGATGGTATGATTTTTAATCAATGTTTTAGCTTTTGTTATATATACTTTTAATTTTAATTGATTTGAACATTGTACATACATGGAAAGTAGGTGTAGTAGACTATTCTGTTATCAATTTCTTTACCTGTTTATTATATCCCCAATTTGATTAATTTTATATATGTCAAAAGTTCTCAAGGATACAATCTTTTAGTATAAGCCTTTGATAATCTTAGATCCAGGTAAGTTTTGCATGCTTGCAGAGGGGGTGTCATTATATATCTATTATTGATTTATATATCTGTTGATTTTTTCTTTAATTGAATGAGTTTTATGTAAATCTCCTTATGACTATTATTTGGAATTTTAGTTTAGATAAGTGTTTTATAGATACCAAGATTACTTTCTGGGGACATCATTTAATAGGAAAATAGATACAATTCACAGCTAGGTGGTTTTGTCTGTTTTGCAATCATATATATATATTTTTGGTCAATAACCAAGATTTCATTAAATGATTAAAAAAGGAGTACATGGAAGGGGAGCTAAAATATCTTAACTTCCCACAACTGTCACCCAAAATACAACAACAGCTACAATGAGATTTCATTAAATGATTAAAAAAGGTGTACATGGAAGGGGAGCTAAAATATCTTAACTCCCCACAACTGTCACCCAAAATACAACAATAGTTACAATTGAGCCCAAAAAATAGAATTCCTATTCACCCCTTGTCTAGATAATCCATAAAAGAATTAACACTTCTTTTTATCCACGTGCATCGAACTTCCATGTCCTTGGTCAGCCATTTATATTTCCTTTTTTCATTGCTGTAACTCTAGAGTCTTGAGTTGTCTTAGTAGGAGTCTTCTGAACTAAAAAAAATATGAAAGAAAGTAGTTTCTTGAAGAGAGAAGGAAGAGAGAAGGAGAAGAAGAGAAGTTGAAAAGAAAAGAGAGCAATAATTTGGCCGCCTCCTTCATTTATTATTTATACTAAAATAATAGAACAGTACAAAGACAACTATGCCCTTATAGGGCGGCAAAACATAAAACAACATATATAACACTCAAAAACATAATAAAATTTGGACTCACATAACTACTGTGGTCCCCACCTCCAATCTAACAACTAACATAAAACATCTACTCAGAAAAACATCATAAAACTAATTAATCTTCAACACTCCCCCTCAAGTTGGGAGTAAATGTCACACATTCCCTACTTGCGTAGATCATGTTCAAGCTTGTCCTTTGCCACCCCTTCAGTGAGAACATCAGCTATCTGCAACTCTGAAGAGACATAAGGCAAACAAACTTCTCCGGTTGTTATCCTTTCTCTTATAAAGTGTCTATCAACTTCAATGTGTTTTGTCCTATCATGTTGAATTGGATTGTGGACAATATTGATTGCAGCCTGATTGTCATAGTATAACATCATAGCTTCCTCTATTTTCACCCTAATCTCACTCAAAAGAGATCTAGCCCAAATAAGTTCTAAGACACCATGAGCCATGGATCTATACTCAACCTCTGCACTTGACCTTGCCACAACCGCTTGCTTCTTACTCTTCCATGAGATCAATTTTCCACCTACAAAGGTACACACTTCTGATGTAGACCTCTTGTCATCTAAGCATCCTGCGCAATCTGCATCTGTATAGGATTCTAGCTTGAGTGTGTGTGTGATGTTGAGACTTGAGTGTGTGTGATAATTTTCGTCTCCTAATATTGTTTCTCTTCTTGTATGGTTTCTAACAACGAAGCTCGACTCGACTTTAATCCATGCTCTCCACTCAAAGTTGCAGTTTCTACGTGGTCATGGAGTCATGGAGCTTGGCCGGCTTGGCGAAGGGACAGAATGCCTGTTAACCCATTTGGTGGTCGTCGTTGTGGACCACAACGCTTTTGATCGCTGCAAATCGATACATCCCCACTGCTATTTCCTCACTACCCCAGCCCCAGGCATCGGCTTTGTTGCTGAGAAATGGTTGGTGATAGTAGATCACTACCTCAACTTCAGTCGTAGGAGAATTGCCTTCTTGCTCACGGTCCTGGAATTGGGCTGTTGTTGTTGAAAGCTCCCTGGGCGTTAATGAAAGAGAAGAGAAAGGGGACGAGAGAAAGGGGAAGGGAAAGAAGAGAAATCGGGGAGAGAGAGAGAGAGAGAGAGAGAGGGAGAGAGAAGGAGAAAGAGAGAAATGTGAAGGAATCTGAGGTAGAAGAGATTATCGTCACTACTATTCATGTATCGTGAGGTCGGGGAATATGAATAGTGTTTTTCTCCCAATTGTCCTTATTACAAGGGTAGTATAGGGATTACAAAATATTACAACGATGGATTTCAACGGAAATCTAATGGAAAGAGGTCTTTGTCTCATGGTCATAGTACAAGAGGTCTTTGTCGCAAAATAAAGTACAGGGGGGTCTTTGTCATAGACCCCATAATATAGGGGGTCTTTGTAATTTACCCAAAAATAATTTAAGCACCAATAATTTAACAATGATATGATTTTAAAAATGATGAAATAAAATCACGCAGTTTACTCGTATAGTTGGGATGAGCTTGAATCTCTGCTTGAAGAAGATTTTGGGACTTAAACAAATATTTTGTGCCTTACCACAAAAATAATTAAATATAAACTAACAATATTTCTTCTACACAAAGTACATACATACATGCATGGATGGATAAGTGATTAAAGGTAAAGTGGGCTTGGGTTTAGTTAATGTGGGCTAGGTTTAAGCTGAAGTCTCAGTAAAGGCCTAATCACAAGTAAATTAGGTGAAGTTCTTATTTTATTGTTAAATCCAAGCCCAACCCAAAGCTGGGAGATACAACAAGTCCAATCGGTGCCAAGGCAATGAAGTAGAAACTAGAAAGTAGAAACCAACGGTTTTATTGAAGTTTTTTTGAGCGGTTTTATTGAATTTTACTTCCCTGTAATATGAAAAATCAAAGTGAACCTATGAACCACCGTTTTTCCGTAAACCTGCTACCTGATATCATAAGAAAGAGGGAATCGATTTTACCTTCAAAACAGGGTATCTCTTCCCTACCCTAAATTGTGAATTATGACTGTTAAGAGTGTCTCGTTGTTCTTTTCCCAATGGCACTGAACTGAGAAGGATTCGCCGGCAGAGATATTATCCTAGGGCACAGAACGACCAGGCCTTATTAACAATTCCAGTTCTTGACATATCCCTGTTTCACTGATGATCGCCGGATGAAGTTATTAGTTCTTTCTCTTTGGGTCTTCTTCAAGATCTGGTTTCTTCATCACAGTCTTTCTGCGGCACTGAACAACAGGTTTGGACAGATCTAGTTCTTAAGAGAGTCTTGTTTCACAATCTCGCCGGGTAAGGTTATTGGCTCGATAATGCTCGCTCTTCTTAAGTCAGGTTCCATTGATCTATTTTCTTTCTAATTTCTTATACAACGAAAAATGCATTGATCTGTTCCATTGTTTCCGGTTTTTTGTGGTTTCTGTTTTTTGTCTTTGATTGAACGACTTCACTTTTGAATTTAGTTAGGTTACCCTTGTTTTTTTTTTTTTTTGGTTTGGAGAACTTGCCTAGTTTGATTTCAACTTGCTTACTCTCTGCCTCAAAAGAAAATCTCTAGTTCTTTTGATTGGCTAATCGGTAGGACTATTTACCTTTGCTTTCTTCTTTTTTCTTCCTTATATTCCGAAGTCTATGCTTCTGTTTTGGCTTAATTTCATATAAGTATAGTTATAGATGTATAATGCTTATCAGTGGCATCGGGTTTAGTGTTCACAGTAACTATTTAGAAGACCTTCCAATGTACCTTTTTGTTCAATTCAGGTTTCACAGAACTCTGTCAAGATAATTTCATTATGTCTCATATTGTGATCTTTCTTTCTCGTTTTATCTATTGCTTGAATTTCTGGGTTAAGTAGTGTTTCAGAGGATTCTATTAAGAATTATTTTAACTGTGTTATTTATATTTGGTTCTCGCAATTTTTCCTTGTGGAATTATGGCGGACTAATCCAAAATAGTTAACATGAGATACCCTTTCCCATGGCAATAAAATAGGTGGATCTTTCAATTCCAGCAGTCTCTCCACCTCTTCAGCTCTTCCAACTCCCAGTTGTTTGCATTCCTTCTGAATTTGGTAGCCCCAACTACATTATTTCCAATCTGTTCATAGCAGTCCTTGATGAAACAATGCTCCTTGGCAGGCTTTACCAAGAATAACTTTTGATCATTGGCCAATCTCTTTGTCGAAGGACGATTTAAGGGGAAGGGGTCCATCTCCTTTCCAGTTTGAGAATATGTGGCTTTATCACCCAGGATTCAAAGAAAAAGTTAGGGAGTGCTGCACAAAGAATAACCCAAGGGTTAACTGGGAGGGTATGAAGTTCCATCTGAAGATAAAACATTTGAGAACAAAAATCAAGGATTGGAACATACAATAGTTTGGGAGACTAGAGGAAAAAAAGCAAGAGCCAAGAGGTAATTGATCAAATTGAGATCTTGGACAATAAAGCAGTTGAAGGAACCTTTGGAAAAAGGGAAAAGCAGGAGAGAGGGACCTTAAGGAAGGCACTGGAAGACATCTTGTTTAAAGAAGAAATAAGTTAAGATAGAAGTCCATACAGAATTGGATAAAAGGAAGGGAATATTAATACAAAGTTCTTCCATGCTCTAGCAAATGATAGGAGGAAAAACTTCATTTCTAAGTTAGAGATTGAAGGTAAAACAACTAAACAACTAAAGCACCAGGTCTAGATGGGTTTACGATGGCTTTTTTCAATTCTTTAGTAGGGGGGGGGTAATTAATCTTGGGTTGAACTCAACATTCATTGCATTGATTCCGAAAAAAGTTGGGGTAAGTCATCCTAAGGAGTTTAGATCCATCAGCTTGGTTAGTAGCTTGTATAAATTTCATTAAGGTGTTATCTCAAAGACCTAAATCTGTACTCCTTCTATTAACTCCCCAAATCAAGGAGCTTTTGTTATGGATAAGCAGATCGTTGATCAAATTCTAATTGCCAATGAGAGTGCAGAGGAAGTGAAAAGAAATGAAAAAAAGGGCTTGGTTTGTAAACTTGATTTGGAGAAAGCTTATGATTTGGTGGGTTGGGACTTTTTATTGGAGGTAATGAGAAGTTATGGGTTTAGAGATAAGTGGTGTAAGTGGGTTCAAAGTTGTGTAAGTACTTGTCACAATTCAATTTTGGTAAATGGTATAGTTGTGGACCACTTCCTAGTTATCAAGGGAATTAGACAAGGGGACCCCTATCCCCCTTCTTATTCACCTTAGTAGATGATGTGCTTGGTATCCTAATCCAAAGAGCAAATAGTAGGGGTCTGGTGAGAGGATGGAGAGTGGGAAGGGAAAGAGTGCTTATCACTTACCTGCAATTTGCTGATGAAACCATATTATTTTGTGAGGGAGATGATAGAAGATGGGTGGGAAATCTGAAAGTGGTGATCCAAGTGTTTGAGAAGATGTCAAATTTGAGAATTAACTTCAATAAGAGCTGAGTGGTGGGGATCAATATGGATGAGAGAGAGGTGTCAGAGTGTGTAACTATTTTGGGCTGTGAAGTATCTCGGTGTACATTGATCTTCATTGCTGAAATCAGAAATCTTCTTTCTTCTTGCCTTTTGTCTCTATCTTAGGCTGATGTTCTTGTTTCGGTAGTGTGCAGTTTTCTTGATCTGATAGGGTACTTCTCTGATTTCAATCTTGTATATCAGATTTCAGATCTGTCTATATTAGCTTTCAACTTGCTTATTGTTATTTTTCTTGAGGCTTTTCTTTTTAGGTAAATTGCTGCTATATTAGTGTTTAACAGTCCCTATTTCTTAGGATTGCTGATTGTTTGATAGATTGCTTTCTTTGATTAGTGTACATTAGTTTCTTTAGTACTTTGATAGAGGAGATGACAGCAACCAGCCAATAATGGCATTCCGAAAGAGCACAAGTTAGAAGGCAGCAAGGTCTTCACAATGTGGACACATATACAGCTCTATCTACGCAAATAGGTGCTATCAGCAAGGAAATAGATGAGATGCAGATGGCAGCCATGCATGTGCAGTCCATGACTTGTGATTGGTGTGGGGGAGGCCCTATCAGTACTGAATGCCAAGTTGGCAATCAGTCTATCTAGCCTCTAGAACAGGTAGACTTTGTTGGCCACTTTCCAAGGCAGCAATACAGTGAGTACCCTTCACCCAAAACTTCTATTAGTCGGAAAAGAAATCTAACCTAGAGGAGCTGATGATCAAGTTCATAGTTAGTGCTGAAATAAGATTTCAGATCCAAGAAGCAGCAATAAAGAACTTGGAGAAGCAAGTCGGGCAGTTGGCACAAATGATTTCAGCAAGAATACCGGGCACTCTACCAGGTAATACTGAATTGAATCCAAGAGGTGGTGAGGCGCTGCCAGAGGTGGAGAAGAAGGCAAGGGCTGAAAACAAGGTTAGCATGTTGGCCAACACCCGTGAGCTTTGCATACTAGAGGGAGGAGCTGCAAGGGAAGAGAGTGAAAATATGCAACGCATGACAGCATACCTGAATGCCAATCCACAGTTTCAAGGGAAAGAGTGTCTCAAGTTGGATGGCTTTGATGCCCCGCCAATACCAACAAGCAAGCCTTCAACCTAAGAGCCGCCCCCCCTTGAGTTGAAGCAACCCCCTTGACATCTGGAGTATGCTTTCTTAGAGGCACCATCAGCCTTACCGGTAATCATATCAGCAGCCTTAACCCAATTGCGGAAAGACAAATTGTTGCGGGTGTCTCGGGAACACACGACAACTTTAGCTCGAAAGATGTCATTGATGATGAGGTTAGTGGATGTTTTCAGGCCAACGGTCAGTACCTCACTAGAAGGTCGAGCTTCAGACCAAAAACAAGCGCTTGTTGGGAGGCAAACCAATACTGATGAGCAGTCATAAACTCTCTTAATTGTTTTCTGCTTTTTTTATTCGTAGCATTTGAGTTCAGTTTTGTTGCTTAGTTAATTGGGTAGACTGCTGCTTTCTATGTGTTTTTGTTTGTCTCATTCATATCGTTTGAGTTGAGTTTAGTTTTGTTGTTGTCTCAGGATGTTAATTGAATAAGTTGCTGATCTCTCTTTCTAGTTTTATGTGATTCTTAGTAGCTAGAGGCTTCCTATCAAAAGAGCTATTGCAGAATTCAGAATAATCTTCCGGGAAGTCCTCTAAACCCCTCTCCTTACTTGATAATATTCTTCATGCAATTACTCCTCATTGCTGGATTTATTGTTTCTCTCTAACACTAGGAACATTGAGGCAATGTTCATCTTAAGTGTGGTGGAGTTAGACTGTGGCTATGCACTTCAATCGGCCCAACACTTATTATATACATGCATTGACAGGCCAAATAGACTGAAAATCCCCTCGAGATCATTGCTGTTTATTAGGTGAATTCAAAGAGGGAATGAGTTGAGGGAGACCACTGTATGTGTCAGTTTTATTCTTGTGAATGATCCAACTGAGCACAATGCATGAAGTTAAGGGAGCTGAATATGACTTTCATCATGACCAACCCTAACTACCTTTATGTGTATGATGCACTTGATTGAATTATTAATGATCACTCAAGCTAGTCCATATCTGAATTGCTAATGCATGAGGTTCAACAATTGAAAAAGGCAAAAGAAAAAAAAAAGAAAAAGGACAAAGTCCAATTGACTCTGCTGTCATGAACTGAATCGTAAAACTAGCGGTTTATGATATAAGTTTAGTCCCAACTCCGCTATTCCGAGTTGAATAGTAAAACTAGCAACTTGGAATATGAGTATTGTTATTTGCCTCAAGCCCGTGACCAGTGTGAGATGGAGCATAAAATGCACTCACACCAAAAGAAAAGAAAAAGAGAAAAAAGAAAAAGAAGAAAGAAGAAAATACCCCGTGTGAGATGGAGCATAAAATGCACTCACACAAAAAAAAATAGGGGAAAGAAAAGGAAAAATTCGGTGACGGCTAAGGTTCAAAGGGACAAAAGTTAGTTGAACATTCAATGAGGTGCAGTGACAGATTTGAAACCTAGCAATGTGATGGTTAATTTTGGCGGTCAAGGAGCTGATTTACATATTGAATGGAAGTGAATGTTGGAACTTGAAGAATCTCATATTCTCCATCCTTGGCTCTTATGTATGTGATAAGAATGGTAGTTCATAGGAATGGATCAGAATACTTACACAAGTTTCCCGACTACTCAATGCATTCTCCTCCTAAAAATTCATCCGGTAAATGGTGAGAATAAGGGGGGATGATCAGTTTATGGCTGATGTCCTCAAGCAAAAGCTTAAGTGTGGGGATGTTTGATGTGTGCACAATTTACATATAAATTATGATGTTTTATGCATGGTTTTGGTGCTGATTTGTGTAAAGTTTTACCCCAATTCAGCTTAATTTCAAGAAATTAGCAAGAGAGACCAACTTAGAGAAAAGAAAGCACAAAACCAAGAAAAATGAGCTAAATTGGAGGTGATTCAGCCCAGCTGGATCAAAAGCCCAGCTGAGAGATCAAAGGAAATTCGGCCCATGAAGCCCATGCTGCACTCTTTGGGAGAACCTAAAGAGAGAGCCCAACTGCAGCCTTCCAAGGGAGCTTATTCGGCCTAGCAAGGAGGAGGCCCATTTGTAGCTCAAGAGCAGCCCAAAGTGCAGCCCAAGGAGGCTAAGGGCGGCAGCTTCTAGAGGATTCAAGAGAGGCTAAGGGCGGCAACTTCTATAAGATTCAAGAGAGGGCTGAGGGGAAAATATAAGGAGAAATCTTGGAGGGAAAAGGGGTTCAACTCCTTGAGATTTAAACACTTCTTGGCTGGTTCAAACCCTTGGTGTGCAACTCCTTGGGTGAAAACTGAATTGGTTCGAATTCTTGGAGGGAGAAGAGAGAGAGAGAGGCGAACAAGAGAGAAGAAAGGAGAAGATTCAAGAAGCTTCAAGAGAGGAAGAGAAGCTGAATTCGAATTTGGGAGAAGAAGCCATTGGAGGAGATCAATCTAGGTGTCATTCTTCCTTGATTTCTGCACATTTGGTAATCGAATTTAGCTAGGGATTATGTGTAATTTCTCCATTAATTTTTCTTTCTTGCTGTAATTGAAGCATGATTTCTGTAATTTCAGATCTGTAATTAGCTTTCTAGGTTCATTCAAATGGATTAGATGCAATCTTGATGTTTCTTGATTAGAAATTTCATTGTTAGAACTGCTAGCCGAATTGATATTGATTTTTGTAATGTCTGAATTGCTTGAGAAAGAATTTAGGCAGTCTTAATTTTGTTTGGTCGAACTGTTCTTGATTCTTGGAAGTTCTAGAGTGCTTGAGAAAGACTCTAGAAATTCGGATATGCTAAACAAGAACCGAATTGAGTGCAAAGTTAGAGATAACTTGCACAATTCGGTTGGTGATCATTCAAGCTGAATGATGCCCTAGAATGTCTAGATCTTAATGCATGCATGGGGATTAGATTCTTGATAGAGATATAAGAATCATCACTCATGCATAGATTGAACATGCGCTTGAGAGAGGCTGTTCATTGCCTTGGGGTTTCACCAAACCAATGCTGAATCCTAATCTAGTCGAATGGCCTAGAGAACTAATTGCTGAATCAATTCTGTGCATATTTAGCTTGTCTTCTCAACTTGCATGCAAGGTGTTTGATCCAATATGTTAGAGATAGTTTGCTAGTTAGGAATTCAGTTTTAGGTTAGATATACAATTCGGTTTATCAGATAATAGAAGCTTGATTTATTACTAGTAGTTGCTGCATAAGTCCTCGTGGGAAACAATACTCCATTCACCACTCTATTACTTATGTGGCTAGTGCACTTGCTAGTGTAGCAGATTCGCATCACCTGTGCTCGACCATCATATAAAGCCCAGATTGCGAATATTCTTTATTTTTCTCTCACTTTCATGCCTAATTATTTATATATTTATGTTATATAGTTAAAAAAATTATTTATTTAATTTTATTAACAAAATTTAATAATTTATTCAATTAATCAATTATTTTTTAAGAGGTTATGGTCAGGGTTGGGATTAATGCTGTTCATGGGCTGGGCTTTGTCTATCAACAAAACATATTCAAGCCCATGTTTGAGCCCAAACCAACCACCAAGCCTAGATTTGGAGTTGAGCCCAACCAAGAAATTAATAATCTTTATTATTCTCTAATTTCCTTGCCAATTTATTTATATATTTAATTTAGTAGATTAAAAATTTTATTTATTTTACTCAACTATTTAATTTTATTAACAATTTATTTCCATCTCTCTCTCTCTCTCTCTCTCTCCCCATGTTCAATTAAGGTTGACAATGGGTTGGGTTTGGATCTAGATAGCTTGGATATTTATTTATTTTACCAAAATTATGTAAACTATTATCCGTTGGTTCTATTTATTTACTTAACTAAATTATTTAATTAATTAATAATTTATTTTACAAACAAATTACTTCTCTTTGTCTCTCCCTTTTAGGGCTATCAACGGGTTAGTTCTAGTGTGAGATAGGCTGTACATGTCTCGTCCTTGTTTATTTTACTAAATTAAATCATTCATTTATTTATTTTAAGAAGTTATCATGGACAAGTAGGTCTGGTGTTGTGTTATAGGTTGTGACTCAGTTTTTTGATGAGGTTGAAAGGTGTTCCATCACAGAGGGATGCGACAAGTTGGTACTGGATTTTTTGTAAGGGGTTGCGACAGGTAGAAATGTTGAAGACATCGAGTGTGAGGAGGAAATGATTGTGATGGGTAGAAGTGCCACAGGAGGTTGAGAGAGGTTGCGATGGGTAGAGTAACTTGGTCCTCAAGAGGCAATGGGTTGATGGTTATGGACTAGTCTGGATTTCAGCTAGGGTTTCTAAAGTTGTGATTGAGATAGTGGCTAAGGCTTTGTTGGTTACGGGGAGCGATATATGGTTGGCGCTATGGAGCAACCTCCAGTTAGTGTTGTGATCTCGAATTTGGTTTCTAAGGGAGGTTAGGGGGTGGTTTGATGGGTTGGATTCCATTGGGAATTCAAGTGTTCATTGGTGTATTCCCATCCTTTACCGCAACTCCATCATTTCTTTTTGAGTACCAAAACTTGACCCACTTGTGAAGGGTTCCCTGACAATGTTTCCCGAAGGTGCAATGTTTACCTTCATCTCATGGGCACCATCGCCCTATGGAAGACACTCAGCATATGCGAACTATGCTCGGGTGACAGTGCCCCTTATGTGCAATGATAAGAGAGAGGACACATCCTCGGCTGATATCCCAATCTCCCCAAAACTTTGGTAACTAGGTAATTCTTTTGGTTCTCAATTTTATTTTGATAGGCAAGTATTGTCTTTCTTTTTTTATTGATTGTTTAGAGATTAGTGATTTTAGTCTGAGTTGGTTCCGAATGATGTGCTTTGCTTAAATTTTCTAATTCAGTTATAATACATTTTTTAGTCTTTTTTTCCTAGTTACACTAAGAACATTTGTTTGTGGTATTTTGCAACAATTTATAGAGGTTTGAGATAGTTTTAGGGACTTGTTAGATGCTTGGATTTTGTGGATTTTATTCTGTTTTCCTTTAGGGACTTGTTTGAGCGCAGCCAAGAAATTAATAATCTTTATTACTCTCTCAATTTCTCGCCAATTTACTTATATATTTAATTTAGCAAATTAAAAATTTGATTTATGTAATTTACTAAACTATTTAGTTTTATTAACAAATTATTTCCCCCTCTCTCCCTACCCGAGTTCAGTATTTATGGTTGTCAATGGGTTCGTTTTCGATATGGATAGCTTGGATATTTATTTATTTTACCAAAATTATGTGAATTGTCCATAGATTTTATTTATTTACTTAACTAAATTATTTATTTAATTAATAATTTATTTTACAAACTTCTCTTTGTCTCTCCCTTTTAGTGCTATCAACGGGTTAGTTTTGGTGTGGGATAGGCTGTACACATCTCGTCCCAATAATAACTGAAATTTTATTTATTTAGTTTACTAAATTAAATTATTCCTTTATTATTCTAACAATTTAAATAAATTATTCTCTATAAATTTTGGACAAGTAGGTCAGGTGTTGTGTGATAGGTTTTCACTCAGTTTTTTGATGAGGTTGAGAGGTGTTCTATCACAGAGGGATGCAACGTATGGGTTTTACGATGGGAGAGACGGGTAGAAATGTTTTGTTATAGGTAGAAGAAATGTTGAAGACATTTGAGTGAGGAGGAAATGAGTGTGATAGAAGTGTGACAGGAGGTTGAGAGATAAAGAACAGTTTTTGCTTGTATTTTGCAATAATTAATAGAGGTTTGAGATGGTATTAGGACTTGTTAGATGCTTGGATTTCGTGGTTTCTATTATTTGTTCCTTTAGAACTTTGGTTTAATCGTGCAATCTCTCTCTCTCTCTCTCTGGCAGCTTTTTAGCTTTCTACCTCCCTTTTGAGTTCAAATCAGTACATCTAATTTTCTCACCGGTGTTTCTTGATTTTCATTGGTGGTGACCTAACATTTAATTGTTTAGAAGTTTGCCAATAGTCGTAAAGACCCTGCCCAAAACTTTATAATCACATCTCTTTGACAATTCAATTTTTGACACATTGCCATTAATAAACATCTAACTATTTTATTAAGTTAAAAAACTTATTTATTTAATTTTATTAACAAATTATTTCTCTATCTCATACTACCCCTGGTACAATATTTAGGATTTTCAACCGGTTGGGTTTGAATCTAGATAGGTCAGATATTTATTTATTTTATTAAGTTAAATTATTCATGTATTTATTTTACCAATTAAGTAAATTATTAGCTATATATTTCTGTTATTTTATTTGCTAAATTGTTCAATTCATTAATACTATATTAATATAGGTTAGGGTTTAGGTTGGGATTAAACTTGTTCACGGGCCAGGCCAAGTTTGGGCTGGGCTTTGTCTTTATATCAAAAGAACATATTCAAGCCAAGTATGTGTTTGGCCCAACTGTTGGGCTTAGACCTTGAGTTGTGACAGACCAGGAAATTATTATTTATTACTGTCTCTCTCTCCCCCTCCCCATCTTCAGTATTTAGGGTTGTCAACAGGTTGGGTTTGGATATAGATAGATTGGCTATTTATTTATTTTATCAAACCATAAATTTTATTTATTTACTAGGAAAGGGGTTGATGGTTACGGACTAGGCTGGATTGCAGCCAAGGTTTCTAAAGATGTAATTGAGATAATGGCTACTACGGCTTTCTTGGTTCAGTGGGGAGCGATCTAAGATTGGCACTATGGAGCAATCTCAAGTTACTGTTGTGATCTCTCGAGTTTGGTTTTTGAGGGAGGTTAGGGGTTGGTGAGATGGTTTGGATTCCATCGGAAGAGTAATGAAATTTTCTAACTCAGTTATAATTTGTTTTTGTAGTCTTTTTTTTCCTAGTTAGACAAAGAACAGTTGTTGGTTGTGTTGTTTTTTGCAATATTTAATTGAGGTTAGAGATAGTTTAGGGACTTGTTAGATGCAATATTTTGTGCTTGGATTTTGAGATAGTTTTGGTTCAATCATGCAATGTCTTTGTCTTTGTCTCTCTCTCTCGCTCTCTCCCCGGGTGAATTGCTTATTATTTTTGCATCTGTTCTAGAGCTTATCTTTTTTTCTTAAAGAGTTACTTTCATGTATAGTGTGCTACTGTATGTAACTAGGGGTGTCAATTGGACTGGATTTGGTCCAATCTGATCTTGTCCAGTGTGAGTCTATTATAAATGGACCAGGTTCAATCCAATCCAATGAATATTTTGGATCATTTTGGACCAGTCAAATTCAATGTCTGGATGGTCCAATCTGTTCAAATTCGTTTTGATTTAGATTGATTTCAATCCAAACCCGACCCATTAACACCTATATACTTATCTTATATCAATGGTAAGATGGGTTCTAAAACTAAACTTATTAGATGCAAGCACAAAATATTGGCTTAATGCAGTCCAATCCAATATAAATTTATTACGAACAGACTAGTTCCAATCCGATCTAATAAATATTTTGGATTGGATTGATCCAATCCAATGTTTTGTTGGCCCGTCCAATCCATCAAAATTGATTTTGGATTAAACGGGTCCAATCCAAAACCAGTCCATTGACACTTTTATATATAACTAAAATTGGGGGAAAAAGATAAAAGAATTTACCACTAGCTTCACTGTTTCTTGATAATAGTACCCTCAGTAGTTTGATTCTGTCCCTGGGCAACTTTTTAGCTTTCTAGCTCACTTTTGAGTTCAAATCAGTATGTCGAATTTTCTCACCAGTGCTTGTTGGATGTTAGCATGTAAAAGACCCAGAAAATGCATTTTGTCATGAAATTTGTGCCTACATGCTGGTGTTGACAAAGTACTAGAATTTTAATCCATACCAACACCAGCAAAGAGTTCTTTAAAATTCGAAAGTTAACCAACCACATGGTATTATTTGTGCATCTTAGAGGAGTATCTTCTAATACTCTTTTTATTTGGTTACTTGAAATGGATTGATTGTTGTTTTAGATTCATGTTTAGAAAGAAACACCAGGGGTAAGATTGCTAGAATGTGGTGTATTTTTGTTATAAGGTGTGGGATATCCTGTACCTGTCCCATCCCAATAATAAAATTTTACTTATTTATTTTACTAAACCAAATTATTCATTTATTTGTTTTAATAAATTAAGTAAATTAGATTTCTATTTTTTTTAATTTACTAAATTATTCAAGTAATTAATAATTTGTTTAACTAATAAGTTATTTCTCTCTCTCTCTCTCTCTCTCCCCGAGCCTAATATTTAGGGCTATCAATAGGTTAGGTCTCAGTTGGGATTAAACCGGTCCACGGGCCGTGCTAGGTTCAAGTCGGTCTTTGCCTTCATATCAGCAAAACATATTCAAGCCCAAGTCTGAGCCTGGGTTGGCCATCAAGCCTAGACCTTAAGCTTGAGGCCGACCCTCATATAAAGCCCAAAGCATGACTAGGAAATTTTAGTTCTTTGTTTCTCTCATTTTATTGCCTAATCTTTTATATATTTATATTATTAAGTTAAATAATTTTATTTATTTATTCTTATTAAAAAAATTTGCTAAAAATTCCTCTTCCATAATTGTTGCTAAATATCTAATTGTTTGTAATGATGCCATTAATAAACATATATTATTTTATTAAGTTAAAAAAATATTTATCTAATTAAGGCCAGGTTCAGGCTGGGCTTTGTCTTTATATCAAAAGAACAGGGGTGGAGGCAAGGGGGACCCAGGGGAGCCATGGCCCCCCTATGGCCCAAAAATCCCCACTATTCCATGTAAATTTCCTAGGGGTGCAACTTTTCCGGGTTAGGGTTGGGATATTGTCAAAATTTCAATAGGCCCAACCTGAAGCCTGGGCCCGAAACAGTGTAAACTGTTAACTCGGGACAACCCGACTTGCACCCCTAAAATTTCCCCTTCCCCACTCTCCACCCCAATGGGGTGTCCCTCCTTTAACCATCCATATTTATTCCCCCCAGCCCCTCAAATTCCACCTTAGGTTTTGGCCCCCTCATGAAAATTTCCTAGCTCCACCCCTGCAAAAGAACATATTCAAGCCCAAGTATGAGCTCAGCCCAACCATTGGCCCTAAATATTGAGTTGAGCCTGGCCAAGGAGATTATTATTCTTGTTGGCGATGATGGAATCAAGTTACCAGGTAATGCTTTTGATTCTCAATTTTATTTTGATAGGCAAGTACTCTCTTTCTTTGTAGGTTCAGATTGATGTGCTTTGCCTAAATTTAATAAATCTGTTATAATACCTTTTTAAGCCTTTTTTTCCTAATTAGACAAAGAACTGTTGTTGGTTGTATTTTGCAATAATTAATAGATGTTTGAGATAGTTTTAGGGACTTGTTAGATGCTTGAATATGGTGGTTTTTTTTTTTCTTTTTTTTTTCCTTTTGAATTTTGGTTCATTCGTGCAATCTCTCTCTTTCTCTCCCTGGGCAGATTTTTAGGGACTTGTTAGATGCTTGAATATTGTGGTTTTTTTCTTTTATTTTTCCATTGAATTTTGGTTCATTCGTGCAATCCTCTCTCTCTCTCTCTTCCTCTCCCTGGGCAGATTTTTAACTTTCTAGCTCCCTTTTGAGTACAAATCAGTATGTCCAATTTTCTCACCGCTGCTTCTTAATTTTCATTGGTCATTTAATTGTTCAAAAGGAAAAGGTTTGCGGTTTGCCAACAGTCATGAATATTTAGCAATAATGGCCCTATCCAAAACTTTATTCACATCTCTCTAACAAATCAATGTTGGACACATTATTACTCTAACTCCTCAAAAACTTACCAATTGAAACAGAAATCTTTTCTATTGGGTTTTTGGATGAGATTGAATGCAAGTAGTTATTAATTGGAGATATGCTCAGCTTGGTTGTTAGCCTGTAAAAGACTAAGAAAATGCAATCTGTCATGAATTTGTGCCCACATACTGGTTTTGACGAAGTACTAGAATTTTAATCCATACCAACACCAGCAAAGAAACATTTGAAAGTTTACCAAATGCTTTGAAATGGATTTATTCTTGTTTAATGTTGTGTGAATATCTTCTTGTCAATATGGGCACTCAATCTGTTGTTGCAAGTGTAAGTATCTTCTAATGCTGTTATTGTTTGATTACTTTAAATGGATTTATTTCGTTTAAGACTCATCTTTATAATGAAACATCAGGCGCAGTATGCATTGCTTTTCTTGTCAATATGGGTGCCCAATCTGTTAAATTTGATTCAACAACTTATGGTTGTCTGTACTCACTAGATGATTTTCCTAATGAACAGATTTGTAATAACCAATTACATGGACGTCATAGATACCATGGATATTTCTTAATTTTTTTATTTTACTAAATTAACTAAATTACTATCTACAGATTTTATTCATTTAGTTTAATAAATTATTCAATTAATTAATAATTTATTTTACTAACAAATTTTTTTGGGCTATCAACAAGTTAGGTCTAGAGTGGGATGGCATTGTACCTGTCCCATCCCAATAATAAATGAAAACTTATTTATTTATTTATTTTACTAAACTAAATTATTCATTTATATATTTAAATACATTAGATAAACTATTATGTATAAATTTTTCTTTATTTGATTCAACCCGACACCCTTTTGTGTTTAAGGCCCAAAGCCAAGCCAAACTCGACCTAGCTTGGGCCAATTCAATATTTCTTTTCATATTGCACATTGTATAATTTAAAGTTACAAGGGATTGAAGGCGGAAAGAGAGAGAATTGTAGGAAGAAATGTAGAAGAGATTCTTGCCAACGACAAGGTGGAGGAAGGAGCTGCTTGTCTGAAAAAAAGAGGATATTATTGGAAGAAATTGGTGGAGGTTCAGCAATCAAAATCAGAGAAGACAAAAGATCAATGGTAGTGTTAAGCAGGGAGGCGATAAGCTGGTTGAAAGGGTTCATTGATGGTACAACTTTTGCCATCACTGAATCTGGGTGGAAAGCAGAACTTGACTTGATAAAGAAAAGATTTACAGTGGAAAAGAAGATTAACAATAGCGGAGCTTTCATTCAACTAAGTGAGCTCTTTGGAAACGGTGAGAAACAGGTGGTGTGTATTCTAGAAGCAAGGGTAAGCAAGGTTGGGTCATGTTTGCAGGAGCCTTGGATGACTTTGAACAGAGGACATGGTTTCTGGAAAAGGAAAAGAACAGCACTGCTGCTATGCCGGACACTCCAATACCTGAGCAAGCTTCTAAATTACAAAATGGAGCGGAGTGGTAGAGAAGGTTGAAGGCCTCAGTGGAGCTACCGTGTGTTCGAAGTTGGTGTTAGATGGAACCTGGAGGATTGGAGAGGAAGAAAGGTAATTAGGCTCTCAGACTTGAATGCGTATTCTTCTGGGTTTTTCTGTTTGGAGTGCGTGAGGGTGGTTTTGGATGTTGGTTTTGTCGGGAGAGGGTGTTGTTCTATTGGGGTCTGAAGTGGTTTTGTTTGTGCTGTCTTGAGTCTGAGTTTGGTGTGTGCTGGTTGCGTTTTTTTTTTTGTTGTCAAGGGGGTTTGATTTTGGTGGTTTGTTTGGACTTCTGGGTTTTTTATTAAGTTTCGGTTGGGTTGGAGTGCTTGTGTGGGAGTTAAAGTTTGTTGTTTTCCTCTCTCGAGTGACTACTGATCACTCTCCTTTAATAATTTCTTTCTTCCTTTTTAATAAATTTTATTAAAAAAATCCCGTATTTTTCCATTTGTAACCCCAAGATTTTGCTTTGTACATGAGCCAAGCAGAAAAAGGCCATGTATTTTTGTTTGTGGAATTTGTCTCTTCTTGATATTATATATTAATACATTATTTTCTTGATCAGAAAGAAATTATAACCTTTGAACTTCTTTTGTTATCCTTAGGCAATTTCTATGATGTTGGAAGGGTATGATACTGGAAGAACTTTGAGGGGGTGAATTTTGATGAACACCAGTTGATTGGTTACCACTTGTATGATATTGGTTGATGGGTTATCAGTTTTTTAGGTATCATGCCTTTCTGGTATCATAATTGGACTCTTACCCTCGTTAAAAAGAAACAAAAAGCAGAAGAGAAGAAAGTATCTCAATTATGGTGGACAAGCACGAAGGAAATCATTTTTTGATAATCCATTAGAAGATGGATCTGCATTGCTCAGATCTGCACTCCCCACATAGAAACCCTGAAAGATCATCTTCACCTGTGAGGCAGATGTTCACCTCTCCTGAAAGGTCTCCTTATGTGCAACAATCTCCAGGTCAAAAACCAATATCTCCTCCACAGGTATTTACGTAACTAAATTATTCATCGAATAGGCTATACATGTCTTGTCCCAATAATAACTGAAAATTTATTTATTTATTTTACTAAATTAAATTATTCATTTATTTGTTTTAATATATTAAATAAATTATTCTCCATAAAGTTTTACTTATTTAATTCAACCCGTGACCAATCACAAGTGATTGGTGCGGGTTTGGTTTGGGATAGCTTGGACTAGTCTTGCACCAATCACAAGTGAATATTTATTTATTTATTTTTGTTAAAGTTAATTATTGATTTATCTATTTTACAAAATTAAGTAAATATTATCCATAGATTTCTATTTACTTAATTTATTGAATTATTTAATTAACTAATCCTAACAAATTATTTTTCTCTCTCTCCTAGAGCCTATTTTTAGGGTAATTAATATGTTTAGTGAGGTGTGGGATAGGATGTACCTGTCTTGTCCCAATAATAAATCTAATTTTATTTATTTATTTTATTAAACCAAATGAATCATTAATTATTTTACAAAATTAACTAAATTGGTATCCATAGGTTCCTTTTTATTTAATTTATTAAATTATTCAAGTAGTTAATAATCCATAGATTCCCCCCCCCCAACCCGAGCAAAATATTTAGGTTTATAAATTGGATAGGTTTCGGTTGGGTTAAACCTTTTCATTGGTTGGGCCACGTCTGGTTTGGGCTTTGCCTTTATATCAACAAAACTTATTTAGGCCCAAGTCTAAGCCTAGGTCAACCATCAAGCCAAGATTTTGAGACTGTGCCCGACTATCATATAAAGCTCGGATTGCGATAAAGAAATTTTTGTTCTTTGTCTCTTTCTCATTTTCTAGAAATCTCTCTTCCATATTTGTTGCTAACATGTAACTATTTACAATGATGCCATTAATAAAGAGCTAACTACTTTCTCTTTTTCTTGCCTAATTATGTATATACTTATTTTAAAAAGTTAAAAGATTTTATTGATTTAATTTACTAGATTATTTAATTATAGACCCTCTCTATCTTATTGCTCGGTGTCCAATATTTAAGGGTTGTCAACAAGTGGGGATTGGTCTAGGTAGCTTGGATATTTATTTATTTTATTAAATTAAATTATTCAATTATATATTTTACAAAATTAAGAAAATAATTATCCATACATATTTATTTATTTAATTAACTAATTGACTTCATTAATTAATAATAATTATCCATAGAAATCTCTCCCTTTGCGAGTTACATATTTAGGGTTGTCAATGGATTGGGTTTAGATCTAGATAGCTTGGATATTTATTTATTTTACCAAAAGTTAGTAAATTATTATCCATAAATTTTATTTATTTACTTAACTAAGTTATTAAACTAATTAATGATTTAATTTATGAACAAAGTATTTCTCTTTCTCTCTCCCTTTTTAAGACTATCAACGGATTAGTTCTTATGTTGGATAGGCTATACATGTCTTGTCCCAATAATAATTGAAATTTTATTTATTTATTTTACTAAATTAAATTATTCATTATTTGTTTTAATAGATTAAATAAATTATTCTCCATAATTTTTTTTATTTAATTCAATCTGTGACCAATATTTATGGTTGTCAATGGTGCGGGTTTGGATTTGGATAGCTTGGACCAGTCTTGCCCCAATCACAAGTGAATATTTATTTATTTTTTGCTAAAGTTAGTTATTGATTTATCTATTTTACAAAATTAAGTAAATTATTATCCATAGATTTATATTTACTTAATTTACTAAATTCTTAATTAATGAATGATTTTCCTAACAAATTATTTCTCTCTCTAATCGGAGCCTATTTTTAGAGCAATCAATATGTTTGGTCAGGTGTGTGATAAGCTGTACTTGTCCTGTCCCAATAATAAATGAAATTTTATTAATTTATTTTACTAAAACAAATTAATCATTAATTTTTGTACAAAATTAAGTAAATTGTTATCCATAGATTCCTATTTATTTAATTTATTAAACTATTCAAGTAATTAATAATTCATTTAACTAATAATTTATTTCTCTCTCTCTCTCTCTCTCTCTCCCCCCAAACCTGGGCCTAATATTTAGGGTTATCAATAGGATAGGTATCGGTTGGTCGGGCCACGTTTAGTTTGGGCTCTGCCTTTATATCAACATAACTTATTAAAGCCCATGTCTAAGCCTAGGCCAACCATCACGTTTAGTTTGGGCTCGGATTGCGATAAGGAAAGTTTTATTCTTTGTTTCTCTCATTTCCTAGAAATCTCTCTTCCATATTTGTTGCTAACTTGTAACTATTTACAATGATGTCATTAATGAAGAGCTAACTATTCTTTCTTATTTTCTTGCCTAATTATTTATATTTTTTTGATTTAATTTACTAGATTATTTTATTATTTCCCTCTCTTTATTACCACTCTGTGTCCAACATTTAAAGGTTGTCAATGGGTGGGGGCTGTTCTACGTAGTTTGGATATTTTATTTATTTTATTAAATTAAATTATTCATTTATATATTTTACAAAATTATGTAAATTATTATCCATAGATTTCTATTATTTAATTTACTAATTTATTCCATCAATTAATAATTTATGAACAGGTTAGGGTCTGAGTTGGGATTAAACCTATTCACAGGTAGTGGCATGTTCGGGAAGGGCTTTGTCTTTATATCAATGGAACATATTGAAGCCCAACATCAAGCCCAACCCAACAATTAGGTCTATCTCTTGAGTCGAGCCCAGCGAGGAAATTGTTATTCTTTAGTACTCTCTCATTTCCTCACCACTTAATTTATATATTTAATTTAGTAAGTTAAAAATTTTAATTATTTAATTTGCCAAATGATTTAATTTTATCAACAAATTATCACTATATCTCTCCCTCCCCGAGTCTAATATTTTGGGTTATCAATGGGTTGGGCTTGGTTTTAATCATTAATTTTTGTACAAAATCAAGTAAATTGTTATCCAAAGATTCCTATTTATTTAATATATTAAAGTATTCAAGTAATTAATAATTCGTTGAACTAATAAGTTATTTCTCTCTTTCTCTGTCTCTCTCTCTCTCTCCCCCCTAGCCTGAGCCTAATATTATGGGTTATCAATAGGATAGGTATCGGTTGGTCGGGCCATGTTTAGTTTAGGCTTTGCATTTATATCAACATAAGTTATTAAGGGAGACTAATCCTAGGCCAACAATTAAGCTGAGATTTTGAGCATGCCTGATCATATAAAGCTCGGATTGCGATAAGGAAAGTTTTATTCTTTGTTTCTCTCATTTCGTAGAAATCTCTCTTCCATATTTGTTGCTAACTTGTAACTATTTACAATGATGCCATTAATGAAGAGCTAACTATTCTCTCTTATTTTCTTGCGTAATTATGTATACTTATTTTAAAAAGTTAAAAGATTTTGTTGATTTAATTTACTAGATTATTTAATTATTTCCTTCTCTTTATTACTACTCTGTCTCCAACATTTAAAGGTTGTCAATGGGTGGGGTTTGTTCTACGTAGCTTGGATATTTTATTTATTTTATTAAATTAATTTATTAATTTATATATTTTACAAAATTATGTAAATTATTATCCATAGATTTCTATTATTTATTTTACTAATTTATTCCATCAATTAATAATTTATGAACAGGTTAGGGTCTGAGTTGGGATTAAACCTATTCACAGGTAGTGGCATGTTCGGGAAGGGCTTTGTCTTTATATCAATGGAACATATTGAAGCCCAACATCAAGCCCAACCCAACAATTAGGTCTATCTCTTGAGTCAAGCCCAGCAAGGAAATTGTTATTCTTTAGTACTCTCTCATTTCCTCACCACTTAATTTATATATTTAATTTAGTAAGTTAAAAATTTTAATTATTTAATTTGCCAAATGATTTAATTTTATCAACAAATTATCACTATATCTCTCCCTCCCCGAGTCTAATATTTTGGGTTATCAATGGGTTGGGCTTGGTTTTAATCATTAATTTTTGTACAAAATCAAGTAAATTGTTATCCAAAGATTCCTATTTATTTAATATATTAAAGTATTCAAGTAATTAATAATTCGTTGAACTAATAAGTTATTTCTCTCTTTCTCTGTCTCTCTCTCTCTCTCCCCCCTAGCCTGAGCCTAATATTATGGGTTATCAATAGGATAGGTATCGGTTGGTCGGGCCATGTTTAGTTTAGGCTTTGCATTTATATCAACATAAGTTATTAAGGGAGACTAATCCTAGGCCAACAATTAAGCTGAGATTTTGAGCATGCCTGATCATATAAAGCTCGGATTGCGATAAGGAAAGTTTTATTCTTTGTTTTTCTCATTTCGTAGAAATCTCTCTTCCATATTTGTTGCTAACTTGTAACTATTTACAATGATGCCATTAATGAAGAGCTAACTATTCTCTCTTATTTTCTTGCGTAATTATGTATACTTATTTTAAAAAGTTAAAAGATTTTGTTGATTTAATTTACTAGATTATTTAATTATTTTCTTCTCTTTATTACTACTCTGTCTCCAACATTTAAAGGTTGTCAATGGGTGGGGTTTGTTCTACGTAGCTTGGATATTTTATTTATTTTATTAAATTAATTTATTCATTTATATATTTTACAAAATTATGTAAATTATTATCCATAGATTTCTATTTATTTAATTTACTAATTTATTCCATCAATTAATAATTTATGATCAGGTTAGAGTCTGAGTTGGGATTAAACCTATTCACAGGTAGTGGCATGTTCGGGAAGGGCTTTGTCTTTATATCAATAGAATTTATTGAAGCCCAACTTTAATTCCAACCCAACCATCATACTCTCTCATTTCCTCATCAGTTAATTTATATATTTAATTTAGTAAGTTAAAAATTTTATTTATTTAATTTGCTAGACGATTTTATTTTATCAACAAATTATTTCACTATATCTCTCCCTCCCCGAGTCTAATATTTTGGGTTATCAATGGGCTACGCTTGGTTTTAGATAGATTGGATATTTATTTATTATTTTAATAAATGAATTGAGTCATTATATATAGATTTTATTATTTAGTTTAATAAATTAATAAATAATTTATTTTTCTCTCTCTTGATCCTTATTTTTTGGGTTATCAACGAGTTAGGTCTTGTGTGGTATATAGCATGTACCTGTCTCGTCCCAATAATTAATGAAATTCTATTTATTTTACTAAACCAAAATTTTCATTTATATATTAGATACACTATTATGTATAAGCTTTTATTTATTTGATTCAACTCGACACCAATAAAAAATGAATATTTAGTTATTTTATTAAATTCAATTATTGATTTGTTTATTTTACAAAATTAAGTAAGGTATTATCCACTAAATTATTCATGTAATTAATAATTTATTTAACTATGATGTTATTTCAATCTCTCTCCCTGAGCTAAATATTTAGGGCTCTCAAAAGATTATTTGGGATTAAAATTATTAACTGGTCGGGCTATGGTTGGATTGGGATTTGCGTTTATATCAATATAACATATTTATAACCAAGTCTGAGTTTGGATCGAACTTCGGGCCTAGATCTTGAGCATATTCTGACGTTCCTATAGAGTCCAAAGCACAGTGAGGAAATTCTTTGTTTCTCTCTCTCTCTCTCCCTCTCCGTTTGCGAGTTACATATTTAGGGTTGTCAATGGATTGGGTTTAGATCTAGACAGCTTGGATATTTATTTATTTTACCAAAAGCTATCAAATTATTATCCATAGATTTTATTTATTTACTTAACTAAATTATTAAACTAATTAATGATTTAATTTATTAACAAAGTATTTCTCTTTCCCTCTCCCTTTTTAAGACTATCAACGGATTAGTTCTTATGTCAGACAGGCTATACATGTCTTGTCCCAATAATAACTGAAATTTTATTTATTTATTTTACTAAATTAAATTATATAAATTATTCTCCTTTTTTATTTAATTCAATCCATGACCAATAGTTACATTTGTCAATGGTGCAGGTTTGGATTTGGATAGCTTGGACTAGTCTTGCCCCAACCACAAGTGAATATTTATTTATTTTTTGCTAAAGTTAATTATTGATTTATCTATTTTACAAAATTAAGTAAATTATTATCCATAGATTTATATTTACTTAATTTACTAAATTCTTCTTTAATGAATTATTTTCCTAACAAATTATTTTTCTCTCATCCCGGAGCCTATTTTTAGGGCAATCAATATGTTTGGTCAGGTGTGTGATAGGTTGTACCTATCCCGTCCCAATAATAAATGAAATTTTGTTAATTTATTTTACTAAAACAAATTAATCATTAATTTATTTTACTAAAACAAATTAAGGGAGACTAATCCTAGGCCAACCATTAAGTTGAGATTTTGAGCGTGCCTGATCATATAAAGCTCGGATTGCATTAAGGAAAGTTTTATTCTTTGTTTCTCTCATTTCTTAGAAATCTCTTTTCCATATTTGTTGCTAACTTGTAACTATTTACAATATTTCCATTATTGAAGAGCTAATTATTCTCTCTTATTTTCTTGCCTAGTTATTTATATACTTATTTTAAAAAGTTAAAAGATTTTGTTGATTTAATTTACTAGATTATTTTATTATTTCCCTCTTTTTATTACCGCTGTGTCTAACCATTAAAGGTTGTCAATGGGTGGGGTCTGCTCTACGTTGTTTGGATATTTTATTTATTTTATTAAATTAAATTATTCATTTATATATTTTACATAATTATGTAAATTATTATCCATAGATTTTTATTTATTTAATTTACTAATTTATTCCATCAATTAATAATTTATGAACAGGTTAGGGTCTGAGTTGGGATTAAACCAATTCACAGGTAGTGGCATGTTCGGGAAGGGCTTTGTCTTTATATCAATAGAATTTATTGAAGCCCAACTTCATGCCCAACCCAACCATTAGGTCTATCTCTTGAGTCGAGCCCAGCGAGGAAATTGTTATTCTTTAGTACTCTCTCATTTCCTCATCAGTTAATTTATATATTTAATTTAGTACGTTAAAAATTTTATTTATTTAATTTGCCAAACGATATAATTTTATCAACAAATTATTTCACTATATCTCTCCCTCCCCGAGTCTAATATTTTGGGTTATCAATTGGTCGGGCTTGGTTTTAGATAGATTGGATATTAATTTATTATTTTACTAAATGAATTGAGTCATTATATATAGATTTTATTATTTAGTTTAATAAATTAATTAATAATTTATTTTTCTCTCTTGATCCTTTTTTTTGGGTTATGAACGAGTTATGTCTACTGTGGTATAGCATGTACCTCTCCCGTCCTAATAATTAATGAAATTTTCTTTATTTATTTATTTTACTAAACCAAATAATTCATTAGATACACTATTATGTATAAACTTTTATTTATTTGATTCAATCCAGCTCCAATAATAAATGAATATTTAGTTATTTTATTAAATTCAATTATTGATTTGTTTGTTTTACAAAATTAAGTATGGTATTATTCATATATTTATATTTATTGAATTTACCAAATTATTCTTGTAATTAATAATTTATTTAACTAGGAAGTTATTTCAATCTCTCTCCCTGAGCCAAATATTTGGGGCTCTCAATATGTTAGGTCTCATTTGGGATTAAAATTATTAGCTGGTCGGAGTAGGTTTGGATTGGGATTTGCGTTTATATCAATATAACATATTTATGCCAAAGTCTTGAGTCCGGATTGAAGTTCGGGCCTAGATCTTGATTATGTGCCCGACGTTCATATAGAGCCCAAAGCACGGTGAGGAAATTCTTCGTTTCTCTCTCATTTTGTCACCTAATTATTTATATTGTGATTCTATTAATTTTAAAAAAATATTTACCGAATTTACTAAATTATTTACTTTATAAAAAAATTTCTCTCTCTCTCTCCCTTTGCGAGTTACATATTTAGGGTTGTCAATGGATTGGGTTTAGATATAGATAGTTTGGATATTTATTTGTTTTTCCAAAAGTTAGTAAATTATTATCCATAGATTTTATTTATTTACTTAACTAAATTATTAAATTAATTAATGATTTAATTTATGAACAAAGTATTTCTCTTTCTCTCTCCCTTTTTAAGACTATCAACGGATTAGTTCTTGTGTCGGATAGGCTATACATGTCTTGTCAATGGTGCGGGTTTGGATTTGGATTGCTTGGACCAGTCTTGCACCAATCACAAGTGAATATTTATTTATTTTTTGCTAAAGTTAATTCTTGATTTATCTATTTTACAAAATTAAGTAAATTATTATCCATAGATTTATATTTACTTAATTTACTAAATTCTTCTTTAATGAATTGTTTTCTTAACAAATTATTTTTCTCTCATCCCGGAGCCTATTTTTAGGGCAATCAATATGTTTGGTCAGGTGTGTGATAGGTTGTACCTGTCTCGTCCCAATAATAAATGAAATTTTGTTAATTTATTTTACTAAAACAAATTAATCATTAATTTATTTTACTAAAACAAATTAATCATTAATTTTTGTACAAAATTAAGTAAATTGTTATCAAAAGATTCCTATTTATTTAATATATTAAAGTATTCAAGTAATTAATAATTCATTGAGTAATAAGTTATTTCTCTTTTTTTCTCTCTCTCTCTCTCTCCCCCCTATCTTGAGCCTAATATTTAGGGTTATCAATAGGATAGGTATCGGTTGGTCGGGCCTTGTTTAGTTTGGGCTCTGCATTTATATCAACAAAAGTTATTAAGGGAGACTAATCCTTGGCCAACCATTAAACTGAGATTTTGAGCGTGCCTGATCATATAAAGCTCGGATTGCGATAAGGAAAGTTTTATTCTTTGTTTCTCTCATTTCTTAGAAATCTCTTTTCCATATTTGTTGCTAACTTGTAACTATTTACAATATTTCCATTACTGAAGAGCTAATTATTCTCTCTTATTTTCTTGCCTAGTTATTTATATACTTATTTTAAAAAGTTAAAAGATTTTGTTGATTTAATTTACTAGATTATTTTATTATTTCCCTCTCTGTATTACCGCTCTGTGCCCAACATTTAAAGGTTGTCAATGGGTGGGGTCTGTTCTACGTAGTTTGGATATTTTATTTATTTTATTAAATTAAATTATTCATTTATATATTTTACAAAATTATGTAAATTATTATCCATAGATTTTTATTTATTTAATTTACTAATTTATTCCATCAATTAATAATTTATGAACAGGTTAGGGTCTGAGTTGGGATTAAACCAATTCACAGGTAGTGGCATGTTCGGGAAGGGCTTTGTCTTTATATCAATAGAATTTATTGAAGCCCAACTTCATGCCCAACCCAACCATCAGGTCTATCTCTTGAGTCGAGCCCCGCGAGGAAATTGTTATTCTTTAGTACTCTCTCATTTCCTCATCAGTTAATTTATATATTTAATTTAGTACGTTAAAAATTTTATTTATTTAATTTGCCAAACGATTTAATTTTATCAACAAATTATTTCACTATATCTCTCCCACCCCGAGTCTAATATTTTGGGTTATCAATGGGCCGGGCTTGGTTTTAGATAGATTGGATATTTATTTATTATTTTACTAAATGAATTGTGTCATTATATATAGATTTTATTATTTAGTTTAATAAATTAATTAATAATTTATTTTTCTCTCTCTTGATCCTTTTTTTTTGGGTTATGAACGAGTACGTCTACTGTGGTATAGCATGTACCTGTCCCGTCCCAATAATTAATGAAATTTTCTTTATTTATTTATTTTACTAAACCAAATAATTCATTTATATATTTTAATTCATTACATACACTATTATGTATAAACTTTTATTTATTTGATTCAATCCAGCTCCAATAATAAATGAATATTTAGTTATTTTATTAAATTCAATTATTGGTTTGTTTGTTTTACAAAATTAAGTCTGGTATTATCCATATATTTATATTTATTGAATTTACCAAATTATTCTTGTAATTAATAATTTATTTAACTAAGAAGTTATTTCAATCTCTCTCCTTGAGCCAAATATTTAGGGCTCTCAATAGGTTAGGTCTCATTTGGGATTATAATTATTAACTGGTCGGAGTAGGTTTGGATTGTGAGTTGCGTTTATATCAATATAACATATTTATGCCAAGTCTGAGTCCGGATTGAAGTTCGAGCTTAGATCTTGAATATGTGCCCGACGTTCATATAGAGCCCGAAGCACGGTGAGGAAATTTTTTGTTTCTCTCTCATTTTGTCACCTAATTATTTATATTGTGATTCTATTAAGTTAAAAAAATTATTTACTGAATTTACTAAATTATTACTTTATAAAAAAATTTCTCTCTGTCTCTCTGTCTCTCTGTCTCTCTCTCTCTCTCTCTCTCTCCTTTTGCGAGTTACATATTTAGGGTTGTCAATGGATTTGGTTTAGATCTAGATAGCTTGGATATTTATTTGTTTTACCAAAAGTTAGTAAATTATTATCCATAGATTTTATTTATTTACTTTACTAAATTATTAAACTAATTAATGATTTAATTTATGAACAAAGTATCTCTCTTTCTCTCTCCCTTTTTAAGACTGTCAACGGATTAGTTCTTGTGTCGGATTGGCTATACATGTCTTGTCCCAATAATAACTGAAATTTTATTTATTTATTTTACTAAATTAAATTATTCATTATTTGTTTTAATAGATTAAATAAATTATTCTCCATAATTTTTTTATTTAATTCATTCCGTGACCAATATTTACGGTTGTCAATGGTGCGGGTTTGGATTTGGATAGCTTGGACCAGTCTTGCACCAATCACAAGTGAATATTTATTTATTTTTTGCTAAAGTTAATTATTGATTTATCTATTTTACAAAATTAAGTAAATTATTATCCATAGATTTATATTTCCTTAATTTACTAAATTCTTCTTTAATGAATTATTTTCCTAACAAATTTTTTTTCTCTCATCCCGAAGCCTATTTTTAGGGCAATCAATATGTTTGGTCAGGTGTGTGCTACGTTGTACATGTCCCGTCGCAATAATAAATGAAATTTTATTAATTTATTTTACTAAAACAAATTAATCATTAATTTTTGTACAAAAATAAGTACATTGTTATCCATAGATTCCTATTTATTTAATTTATTAAACTATTCAAGTAATTAATAAATCACTGAACTAATAAGTTATTTCTCTCTCTCTCTCTCTCTCTCGCCCCCAACGTGAGCCTTATATTTAGGGCTATCAATAGGATAGGTATCTGTTTGTCGGGCCACGTTTAGTTTGAGCTCTGCCTTTATATCAACATAACTTATTAACGCCCAAGTCTAGCCTAGGCCAACCATCAAGCCGAGATTTTGAGCGTGCCTGATCATATAAAGCTTGGATTGCGATAAGGAATTCTCTCATTTTGTAGAAATCTCTCTTCCATATTTGTTGCTAACTTGTAATTATTTACAATGATTCCATTAATGAAGAGCTAACTATTCTCTCTTATTTTCTTGCCTAATTATTTACATACTTATTTTTAAAAGTTAAAAGATTTTGTTGATTTAATTTACTAGATTATTTAATTATTTCCCTCTTTTTATTACTGCTCTGTCTCCAACATTTAAAGGTTGTCAATGGGTGGGGTTTGTTCTACGTAGCTTGGATATTTTATTTATTTTATTAAATTAATTTATTCATTCATATATTTTACAAAATTATGTAAATTTCCATAGATTTCTTTTTATTTAATTTACTAATTTATTCCGCCAATTAATAATTTATGATCAGGTTAGAGTCTGAGTTGGGATTAAACCTATTCACAGGTAGTGGCATGTTCGGGAAGGGCTTTGTCATTATATCAATAGAATTTATTGAAGCCCAACTTCAAGCCCAACCCAATCATCAGTTCTATCTCTTGAGTCGAGCCCAGCGAGGAAATTGTTATTCTTTAGTACTCTCTCATTTCCTCATCAGTTAATTTATATATTTAATTTAGTAAGTTAAAAATTTTATTTATTTAATTTGCTAAACGATTTTATTTTATCAACAAATTATTTCACTATATCTCTCCCTCCCCGAGTCTAATATTTTGGGTTATCAATGGGTCGGGCTTGGTTTTAGATAGATTGAATATTTATTTTTTATTTTACTAAATAAATTGAGTCATTATATATAGATTTTATTATTTAGCTTAATAAATTAATTTTATAATATATTTTTCTCTCTCTTGATCCTTATTTTTTTTGGGTTATGAACGAGTTACGTCTACTGTGGTATAGCATGTACTTGTCCCGTCCCAATAATTAATTAAATTTTCTTTATTTATTTATTTTACGAAACCAAATTATTCACTTATATATTTGTTAAATTGTTTATTTTACAAAATTAAGGTGTTATCCATATATTTATATTTATTGAATTTACCAAATTATTCATGTCATTAATAATTTATTTAATTATGAAGTTATGTCAATTTCTCTCCCTGAGCCAAATATTTAGGGCTCTCAATAGGTTAGGTCTCATTTGGGATTAAAATTATTAACTGGTCGGGCTACGGTTGGATTGGGATTTTCATTTATATCAATATAACATATTTATAACCAAGTCTGATTCCGGATCGAACTTCGGGCCTAGATCTTGAGCATGAGCCCGACATTCATATGGATCCCAAAGCACGGTGAGGAAATTCTCTATTTCTCTCTCATTTTGTCACCTAATTATTTATATTTTTATTCTATTAAGTTAAAAAAATTATTTATTGAATTTACTAAATTATTTACTTTATCAACAAATTCTCTCTCTCTCTCTCTCTCTCTCTCTCTTTCTCTCCCTTTGCGAGTTACATATTTAGGGTTGTCAATGGATTGGGTTTAGATCTAGATAGTTTGGATATTTATTTATTTTACCAAAAGTTAGTAAATTATTTTCCATGGATTTTATTTATTTACTTAACTAAATTATTAAACTAATTAATGATTTAATTTATGAATAAAGTATTTCTCTTTCTCTCTCCCTTTTTAAGACTATCAACGGATTAGTTCTTGTGTCGGATAGGCTATACATGTCTTGTCCCAATAATAACTGAAATTTTATTTATTTATTTTACTAAATTAAATTATTTATTATTTGTTTTAATAGATTAAATTATTTATTCTCCATAACTTTTTTATTTAATTCAATCTGTGACCAGTATTTACGGTTGTCAATGGTGTGGGTTTGGATTTGGATAGCTTGGACCAGTCTTGCACCAATCACAAGTGAATATTTATTTATCTTTTGCTAAAGTTAATTGTTGATTTATCTATTTTACAAAATTAAGTAAATTATTATCCATAGATTTCTATTTACTTAATTTACTAAATTCTTAATTAATGAATTATTTTCCTAACAAATTATTTTTCTCTCATCCTAGAGCCTAATTTTAGGGCAATCAATATGTTTGGTCAGGTGTGTGATAGGTTGTACCTGTCCTATCCCAATAATAAATGAAATTTTATTAATTTATTTTACTAAAACAAATTAATCATTAATTTTTGTACAAAATTAAGTAAATTGTTATCCATACGTTCCTATTTATTTAATTTAAAAAACTATTCAAGTAATTAATAAATCACTGAACTAATAAGTTAGTTCTCTCTTTCTCTCTCTCTCTCCCCCCCAATGTGAGCCTAATATTTAGGGTTATCAATAGGATAGGTATCGGTTTGTTGGGCCACATTTAGTTTGGGCTCTGCTTATATATCAACATAACTTATTAAAGCCCAAGTCTAAGCCTAGGCCAACCATCAAGCTGAGATTTTGAGCGTGCCTTATCATATAAAACTCGGATTGCGATGAGGAAGGTTTTATTCTTTGTTTCTCTCATTTCCTAGAAATCTCTCTTCCATATTTGTTGCTAACTTGTAACTATTTACAATGATTCCATTAATGAAGAGCTAATTAATCTCTCTTATTTTTTTGCCTAGTTATTTATATACTTATTTTAAAAAGTTAAAGATTTTGTTGATTTAATTTACTAGATTATTTTATTATTTCCCTCTCTTTATTACCGCTCTGTGTCCAACATTTAAAGGTTGTCAATGGGTGGGGTTTGTTCTATGTACCTTGGATATTTTATTTATTTTATTAAATTAAAATTTTCATTTATATATTTTACAAAATTATGTAAATTACTATCCATAGATTTTTATTTATTTAATTTAATACTTTATTCCATTAATTATTAATTTATGAACATGTTAGGGTCTGAGTTGGGATTAAACCAATTCACAGGTAGTGGCATGTTCGGGAAGGGCTTTGTCATTATATCAATAGAATATATTGAAGCCCAACTTCATGCCCAACCCATCCATCAGGTCTATCTCTTGAGTCGAGCCCAGTGAGGAAATTGTTATTCTTTAGTACTCTCATTTCCTCACTAGTTAGTTTATATATTTAATTTAGTAAGGTAAAAATTTTATTTATTTAATTTGCTAAACGAATTAATTTTATAAACAAATTATTTCACTATATCTCTCCCACCCCGAGTCTAATATTTTGGGTTATCAATGGGTCTGGCTTGGTTTTGAGATAGATTGGATATTTATTTTTTCTTTTACTAAATAAATTGAGACATTATATATAGATTTTATTATTTAGTTTAATAAATTAATTAATAATTTATTTTTCTCTCTCTTGATCCTTATTTTTTGGGTTATCAACGAGTTAGGTCTAGTGTGGTATATCATGTACCTGTCCCGTCCCAATAATTAATGAAATTTTCTTTATTTATTTATTTTACGAAACCAAATTATTCACTTATATATTTGTTGAATTGTTTATTTTACAAAATTAAGGTGTTATCCATATATTTATATTAATTGAATTTACCAAATTATTCATGTAATTAATATTTTATTTAATAATGAAGTTATTTCAATCTCTCTCCCTAAGCCAAATATTTAGGGTTCTCAATAGGTTAGGTCTCATTTGGGATTAAAATTATTAACTGGTCAGGCTATGGTTGGATTGGGATTTGCGTTTATATCAATATAACATATTTATGCCCAAGTCTGATTCCGGATTGAACTTCGGGCCTTGATCTTGAGCATGAGCCCGACGTTCATATGGAGCCCAAAGCACGGTGAGGAAATTCTATGTTTTTCTCTCATTTTGTCACCTAATTATTTATATTGTTATTCTATTAAGTTAAAAAATTATTTATTGAATTTACTAAATTATTTACTTTATCAACAAATTCTCTCTCTCTCTCTCTCCCTCTCTCTCTCCCTTTGCGAGTTACATATTTAGGGTTGTCAATGGATTGGGTTTAGATCTAGATAGCTTGGATATTTATTTATTTTACCAAAAGTTAGTAAATTATTATCCATGGATTTTATTTATTTACATAACTAAATTATTAAACTAATTAATGATTTAATTTATGGACAAAGTATTTCTCTTTCTCTCTCCCTTTTTAAGACTATCAACGGATTAGTTCTTGTGTCAGATAGGCTATACATGTCTTGTCCCTATAATAACTGAAATTTTATTTATTTATTTTACTAAATTAAATTATTTATTATTTGTTTTAATAGATTAAATTATTTATTCTCCATAATTTTTTTATTTAATTCAATATGTTATCAATATTTACGGTTGTCAATGGTGCCGGTTTGGATTTGGATAGTTTGGACCAGTCTTGTACCAATCACAAGTGAATATTTATTTATCTTTTGCTAAGTTAATTGTTGATTTATCTATTTTACAAAATTAAGTAAATTATTATCCTTATATTTCTATTTACTTAATTTACAAAATTCTTAATTAATGAATTATTTTCCTAACAAATTATTTTTCTCTCATCCTGGAGCCTATTTTTAGGGCAATCAATATGTTTGGTCAGGTGTGTGATAGGTTGTACCTGTCCTGTCCCCAAAATAAATGAAATTTTATTAATTTATTTTACTAAAACAAATTAATCATTAATTTTTGTACAAAATTAAGTAAATTGTTATCAATACGTTCCTATTTATTTAATTTATTAAACTATTCAAGTAATTAATAATTCATTGAACTAATAAGTTATTTCTCTCTTTTTCTCTCTCTCTCGCCCCCAACGTGAGCCTAATATTTTGGGTTATCAATAGCATAGGTATCGGGTTTGTTGGGCCACGTTTAGTTTGGGCTCTGCTTTTATATCAACATAACTTATTAAAGCCCAAGTCTAAGCCTAGGCCAACCATCAAGCTGAGATTTTGAACGTGCCTGATCATATAAAGCTCGGATTGCGATGAGGAAAGTTTTATTCTTGGTTTCTCTCATTTCCTAGAAATCTCTCTTCCATATTTGTTGCTAACTTTTAACTATTTACAATGATGCAATTAATGAAGAGCTAATTATTCTCTCTTATTTTCTTGCCTAGTTATTTATATACTTATTTTAAAAAGTTAAAAGATTTTGTTGATTTAATTTACTATCGAACCATATAATTTATTTCTCTCTCTCTCTCCCCCCCCCCCCCCAATAATATTTATAGCTATCATAGTGATAAGAATACAGTAAACGACCTGTTCTAAGAACTCTTGAATCAAGTTGTTATGTGCACATAGAAGCTAGAAAACAAGTTGTAGTTGATCAGATTAGAACCTTAAGGAAACTAAGTCCTTAAAGAATCCAATCTTGAAGATGCCACAAAGGTTGATCACTCTCTTGATAAGTCAAGATATTGTATTCTACCAAGAACACAAGAAGGCAAAGTTAAGTTTGCTGAAAATACCTCTATATTATTGATGATCTCATTTTACATAGTTGTAGCCTTTATATAGGCATGTAAACATCATTATCTTATGAAACAAATTTGTCTTAAAATAGGAATCCTTCTAAAAGACTACAATTAATGACAACTAAGCATAGAAAATTCAAAGTAAAACAAAACAAGACAAAAACAAGCCCAACAAGACAAAACAAGTCCATCAATACATTTTACCATGCGGATTGGGCCTTTTTTTATCATGTCCATGCGCCAAGCCCATCAATACATTTTAGCATGTGGATTGGGCATTTTCTTATCATGTTCATGCGCCTTGGTTTTATGTTTTTGATTCCATGCTTTGTTCTTCAAGATCTAAGCCTTGTACATCGTTTTGCACATAAAGATAGGTGATCATCCTTGGTGAAGCTTTGGAAACTTCTAAAACAGTCTTAGAATCTTCTAGAACAACCTCTTTGTCATGCACGTCTATGCTTGTAAAGCCTCTTTCATCCTCTTTGTCATTGCCCTAGTCATTGGACCACCGATTCCTTGCAAAGAATCTTGAGAATATTTGGGAGTATTAGCTTGAGCCATTTGGCCAGCACCTTGATCTCCATTATTCCCTCCCTCATCGAAAGGATTCATCCTCGAATCACCTATATCAAACAAAGATAAATCAGAAACATTAAAAGTCGCACTAACATTACCATAGTTGCTTGCTAGCTTGTAGGCGTTATCATTGATTCTTTCTAAGACTTGAAAATGTCAATCTCCTCTAGGCTACAAAGTTGATTTCCTTTGTGTAGGAAACCTCTCCTTACGCATGTGCACCCAAACCCAATCTCCAGGTTCAAAAACAACCTTCAAACGCCCTTTATTAGCTTGCTTAGCATATTGCTCATTCTTCCTTTCAATGTTACTCGGACCTTGGCATGTAAATCTTTCAAAAAATCTATCTTTTTCTTACCATCAAGATTAACATGTTCATTAGTAGGCAAAGATAAAATATCCCAAAGAGTTAAAGAATTAAAGCCCTAAACAACTTCAAAAGGTGAAAAAGAAGTAGTAGAATGAACATAACTATTATATGCAAACCCAATATGTGACAGACACTTCTCCCACTACCTTGCAATCATGACACTCTTAACCTCATTTTTTTCAGCAATTACACTCATTTCCTTCATTTTCTCTCTTTTTTGTACACTTTTCTCTCAAATTTTCCTCTTGGCCTCACTCTTTCCACTTGCACTGTTCCTTTCAATCTTACTTGCTCTCTTTAATTTTGCTTGTTCACCTTCTTTCTTTTTCTTTTCCTCTTGCTCACACTTCTGTTCTTCTCTCATTTTGCACCTAATCTGATCTTCATAAGCTTGCAAAGGTTTGAGAGGGGTTAGTACAACAATTCGGTTACTCATTACAAAAGAATAACAGTTTTTATACCCATCATGTGTAATCTTCCTATCAAACTGCCATGGTCGGCCAAGCAATATATGACCAGCATGCATTGGTGTCACATCACATAGAACCTCATCCTCATACTTGCCAATTGAAAAAGAAACCAGAACTTGCTTGGTTACCCTCACTTCTCTACATTCATTCAGCCATTGCAATTTGTACGGTTTAAAATGCTTTATGGTATGCAAATTCAGCTTATCTACCAACAACGTACTAGCAACATTAGTACAACTTCCACTATCAATAATCATGGCATATTGTGTGAAAAATATGCTCATGTTGTTCCTCATCACCATCATCCTTAGGCTATATACTTAGGGCTCTCCTTGTAACCAACAAGTCACCATGCACGGGTTGTGCAACTTCAACATCAGAACAATCCTCTAATGGTGGCATTTCATCCTCACTTGAGCTAGCACTTTCTATTTCTCCATTCTCCAACACAATCTTAACTCTTTTGTTTGGGCATTGAAAAGTAATATGCCCGAATCCTTGGCACCTAAAACACTTAACATCATGTGACTTAGAAGAAATTTTAGTTTTGGTTTTACCTTTATAACAACAACCGAATCATTTTTCTTTGCTTCCTCTTTTGGTTTTGAGGCAGCTTTGTTGTCCTTCCAATTAGGTTTCCATGAAGAACCAGATCTGAACCCTTTTGATTTGATTTGCTTCTACACTTTAATGGCTTTGTGCAACAGGTCATCCATCTCCACATAGTGTTGAAAATCAACCACATCAGCAATCTCCTTGTTCAAAGCCACCAATAAATCTAGCATTGTTGCTTCTCGGTCCTCCTCTATGTTTGCTCTAATCATGGCTATCTCCATCTCTTTGTAATAGTCCTCTACACTCATGGAACCTTGAACCAGCCTTTGCAACATTCTATGCAAATCTCTATAGTAATGGTTAGGTATAAATCTCTTGCACATTACCAATTTTATTTCTTCCCATGACCGAATTGGTCTCTCTCCATTCCTACGCTTATTGATCACCAATTGATCCCACCATATGCTTGCATAATCTATGAACTCTACTAGTTTTACTTTCTTTTCCTCGGAATAATTATCAAATACGTGCTCAACCTTTCTTTCCCACTCCAAGTATAGTTCGGGATCATTCTTTCCTTGAAAGATCAGAATCTTCATCTTTATGCTGCCCAAATTGCTATTTTTTTTGGAAACAACCTTCTTGCCTCGTTTAGAACTTGATTCCTCCAAATCCGAATCATCTTCCTCTTTTTCTTCAAACACATGTCTTCTAGTGGACGTAGAAATAGATGGGGATTGCAAATCATCCAACATCGCATTCAACTTTCTAAATTGTTCATTAACAACCCTTATGAACAATTTCATGTCAATCTCTTGTAGTTCTCTTTCACTACTCATGTTTATAACCTGCAAAAACTCGTTAGAAATAAAAGAAATTTTGTTCCTCACACACTCCCTCACGTGCTTGCACTCAAATCAGATTGTTATCACTCGTGTTTCACATTATTTGACTTTTCTCGATGATGATCTCACATCTCTTTGCCTTTTACCACTCAAGCTGGCACCCTTTATGTTCTTAAAAGAATCAAGATCAACAAATCTCAAGGAGCAATCGGTTAGATGGTGGAGCACGAAATCCCGAATTAGTCAACTAGTCAAACCCCAAAAGGAAAAGGAGATCTTGTTATGACTTATTTGAATAGGAATATGATCTTGCAATTCAAGAAATCCCATTTATGCTGGGAAAATGATTAAAAAATCAGATCTGCAATCTTAATGAGTAGCACAAAACAAATTGCACACGGATCAAACAATGCAATCTAACTCCTTTTTTTTTTCGAATTTGTCTCTTTTTTTTTTCTTTTTTCTTTGCTCAAAATAAACACACAAATCTGAATTGAATCTAATCAAAAACACAAAGAAGCCAAATGGAAGAATTCAAAGAAACTATGCAAGGAGAACACAAGAAACGCACAAAGATCAAAGAAAAACACAAAACAAAGATAAGCAAAGGATAAGTAACCTGTTTTTAGAACCAAGGCTCTGATACCAAATGATAAGAACCCACTAGACGACCTGCTCTAGAAACTCTTGAATCAAATTTTTATGCGCACTCAGAAGCTAGAAAACAAGTTGTAGTTGATCAGATTAGAACATTAAGGAAACTAAGTCCTTAAAGAATCCAATCTTGAAGACGCCACAAAGGTTGATCACTCCCTTAATATGTCAAGATATTGTATTCTACCAACAAAACAAGAAGGCAAAGCTAAGCTTGCTGAAAATACCTCTATATTATTGATGATCTAGTTTTACATAGTTGTAGCCTTTATATAGGCATGTAAACATCATTATCTTATAAGAAAACTCCTAATCTTATAAGGAAACTCTTAAGTAATGAGGATCCCTTTAATTTATGAAACAAATTTGCCTTGAAATAGGAATCCTTCTAAAAGACTACAACTAATGACAAGTAAGCATAGAAAAGTCAAAGTAAAACAAAACAAGACAAAAACAAGCCCATCAATACATCTTAGCATGCGGATTGGGCCTTTTTTTATCATGTCCATGCGCCAAGCCCATCAATCCATCTTAGCATGCGGATTGGGCTTTTTCTTATCATGTCCATGCGTCTTGGTCTTATGTCATGGATTCCAAGCTTTGTTCTTCAAAATCTAAGCCTTACACATCGTCTTGCACAAAAAGATAGGTGATCATCCTTGGTGAAGCTTTGGAAACTTTTAGAACAGTCTTAGAATCTTCTAGAACAGCCTCTTTGTCATGCACTTCCATGATTAAGCCTTGTAAAGCCTCTTTCGTCCTCTTTGTCCTTGCCCTAGTCATTGGACCACCGATTCCTTGCAAATGATCTTGAGAATATTAGCTTGAGCCATGGCCAGCACCTTGATCTCCATTAGAATATTTGGCAATGAATTACGAAAACTTCTTTTTTGATCCTTAAAACTATATGTTAGTTGGTTTGGCACAAAGATGTTGACAAAGCCCAAGTGTATTAGCTTGAATCGGTTCCCATAGGTTCTATTTTGACACTTATAAGTCTTTGTGATTAGAGCTTATCTAGAGAGATATAAAGGGTTCGTCTAATTGAATGACTTTAGTGGAGTAATACGCTCGGTACTTGTTGGTTGATGTGAGGTTTGTCATGCTTTCCCTCTATGTTTTTTACGTTGTTTAAATGAGTTTGTTTGGATTGGTCATTGTTTATTTTGCTTTGTTTTCATTTGATTAGGTCAGGTTTCACTTTTTGATGGAGTTGAGTTGATTTCCCAGCTTCTCTAAATGTGTTGGGTTTGTTTAACTTAGAATTGCGAGATTATCAGGTTCCCATAGGTTTTGTTTGGCACTTATAAATCTGAGTGTATTAGCTTGAATCGGTTCCCATAGGTTCTGTTTGACACTTATAAGTTTGTTTGAGTAGATTTAGCTTATCTAGAGAGATATAAAGGGTTCGTCTAACAAAAAATAGTGACTTTAGGGGGGTAATTCATTCGGTACTTGTTGGTTGATGTGATTTTTGTCATGCATTCTCTCTGTGTTTTTTTTTTACATTGTTTAAATGAGTTTGTTTGGATTGGTCATTGTTTATTTGCTTTGTTTTGATTTGATTAGGTCAGGTTTCACTTTTTGATGGAGTTGAGTTGATTTCCCAACTTCTCTAAATGCATCGGGTTTGTTTAACTTAGAATTGCGAGATTATCTGGCCTGTGGTATATGATATAGTGGGTTGTCTGATTGAGAATAATGTGATCACAGTTGTAATAAGCTCTATTCTTGTGGGTTAAATTGATAAAGTTAAGTTTCATCTTTGTTTTGTTTATGATTGTTTAGACATGACTTCTTGGATTGATCTATGTTTATTGGTTTTATTTTCCTGTGAGTAGCTATGGTTTTATTTTAAATACGAGTTGAGTTGATTTCCAACTTTATTTAGGTATGCCAGGTTTGTTTCTGTTAGTAAGGGGATTTTCTTGTGCAAATAAGCTTTGTTAGTGAGTATAGATTTGATTGATACTTGACTGGTTTGCCAGAGCTTGGTTAGTTTTAGATAATGTATAGTTACTTCTACCTAGTTTGGCTTTACTCAGTTTCACAGGATTTGGAAGAATGGGTTCGATTAAACTTAGATTTCGGAGATTATCTGGCCTGTGGTATAAGTTATAGTGGGTTTGTTTAGAATAGTGTCATTGGAGTTGTAATAAGCTCTATTCATGTGGGTTAAATTGATTAAGTCAAGTTTCTTCTTTATTTTATTTTTGATTGTTTAGACGAAACTGTTTGGATTGATCAACATTTATTTGTTTTATTTTACGAGTTGGTCTAGTTATATCTTATAGAGGAGTTGACTCAATTTCCTACTTTATTTAGGTGCACGGGTTCATTTCTGTTAATATACGGATTTTGTTTTGCTAATATGCTTTGTTAGTGGGTATTGATTTGATTGATGTTTGGTTGGTTTGCCACGGCTTGGTTAGTTTTGGATATTCTATAGTTGCTTCTACCTATGTTTCGTAGACTCAGTTTCATAGGAGTTGGAAGAATGTGTTTGATTAAGCTTAACTATATTCGATCTCTACCAGATGATTTTCTTTATGTTGAGTTTGATTCATTTGCATCAGGGTTGGTTGATAGAAAGGGAATAATCTAAAATTGTCTGCATCTGTTTCTTTGTAATAGTCCTCTACACTCATGGAACCTTGAACCAGCCCTTGCAACTTTCTATGCAAATCTCTATAGTAAAGGTTAGGTATAAATCTCTTGCGGATTACCAATTTCATCTCTTCCCATGATCGAATTGGCCTCTCTCCATTCCTACGCCTATTGATCACCAATTGATCTCATCATATGCTTGCATAATCTATGAACTCTACTAGTTTTACTTTTTCTCCTCAGAGTAATTATCAAATACGTGCTCAACATTTCTTTCCCACTCCAAGTATAGTTCGGGGTCATTCTTTCCTTGAAATGTCGGAATCTTCATCTTTATGCTGCCCAAATTGCTATCTCTTTTGGAAACAACCTTCTTGCATCATTTAGAACTTGATTCCTCCAAATCCGAATCATCTTCATCTTCTTCCTCAAATACATGCCTTCTAGTGGACTTAGAAATAGATGGGGATTGCAAATCATCCAGCCTCGCATTCAACTTTCTAAATTGTTCATTAACCTTATGAACAATTTCATGTCAATCTCTTGTGGTTCTCCTTCACTACTCATGTTTATAACCTGCAAAAGCTCGTTAGAAATAAAAGAAATTTTGTTCTTCACACACTCCCTCACGTGCTTGCACTCAAATCAGATTGTTATCACTCGTGTTTCACACTATTTGACTTTTCTCGATGATGATCTCACCTCTCTTTGCCTTTTACCACTCAAGTCAGCCCCCTTTATGTTCTTAACAGAATCAAGATCAGCAAATCTCAAAGAGCAATCGGTTAGATGGTGGCAAATCTCAAAATCATAACTTTAAAAACTTAGTTGAGGCAAACGGTAGAAGTAAGGAAGAAAAAAAATCTATTATAGGAGCCAAGAAAGTAAGAAAACTTCAAAAGGAAGCAAAAGACATACAAAAGAAATCACTAGAATATAACTAATTGATGAGAAAAGCAAAAAGACACAAAACAGTCTTGCACAATTGAACCCGAATAGAATAAATAAAATATAGAGCACGAAATCCCGAATTAGTCAACTAGTCAAACCCCAAAAGGAAAAGGAAATCTTGTTATGACTTATTTGAATAGGAATATGATCTTGCAATTCAAAAATCCCGTTTATGCTGGGAAAATGGTTAAAAATCAGATATGCAATCTTAATGAGTAGCACAAGATTGCACACGGATCAAACAATGCAATCTAACTCCTTATTCTTCTCTTCTTTTTTTTTTCGAATTGGATGTTCTTTTGCCTCTTTTTTTTTTGCTCAAAATAAACACACAAAACAGAATTGAATCTATTCAAAATAACAAAGAAGTCGAATGGAAGAATTCAAAGAAACTATGCAAGGACAACACAAGAAACGTGCAAAAATCAAAGAAAAACACAAAACAAGGTAAGCAAAGGATAAATAGCCTGTTTCTAGAACCAATGCTCTGATACCAAATGATAAGAACCCACTAGACGACCTGCTCTAGAAACTCTTGAATCAAGTTGTTATGCGCTCCCAGAAGCTAGAAAACAAGTTGTAGTTGATCAGATTAGAACATTAAGGAAACTAAGTCCTTAAAGAATCCAATCTTGAAGATGCTACAAAGGTTGATCACTCCCTTGATAAGTCAAGATATTGTATTCTACCAAGAAAACAAGAAGGCAAAGCTAAGTTTGCTGAAAATACCTCTATGTTATTGATGATCTAGTTTTACATAGTTGTAGCCTTTATATAGGCATGTAAACATCATTATCTCATAAGGAAACTCTTAAGTAATGAGGATCCCTTTAATTTATGAAACAAATCTGCCTTGAAATAGGAATCATTCTAAAAGACTACAACTAATGACAAGTAAACATAGAAAAAGTCAAAGTAAAACAAAACAAGACAAAAACAAACCCAACAAGATAAAAGAAGCCCATCAAACAACTTGATTTTGCCTTCTTGTGTTCTTGGTAGAATACAACATTTTGACTTATCAAGGGAGTGATCAACCTTTGTGGCGTCTTCAATATTGGATTCTTTAAGGACTTAGTTTCCTTAAGGTTCTAATCTAATCAACTACAACTTGTTTTTCCTAACTTCTGGGTGCGCATAACAACTTGATTCAAGACTTCTTAAAGCAGGTCATCTAGTGGGTTCTTATCATTTAGTATCAGAGCCTTGGTTCTAGAAACAGGTTATTTATCCTTTGCTTATCCTTGTTTTGTGTTTTTCTTTGATCTTTGCGCGTTTCTTGTGTTGTCATTGCATAGTTTCTTTGAATTCTCCCATTCGACTTTTTGTGTTTTTGAATAGAGTCAATTTTGTTTTGTGTGTTTAGTTTGGCAAAAAAAAAAAGAGACAGAAAAGAACATCCAATTCGAAAAAAAAGAAAAAAGAAAAAAAAAAGAGAAGAAAAGAAGAAAAAAAAATAGAAAAGAACATCCAATTCAAAAAAAAAGGAGTTAGATTGCATATCTGACTTTTAATCATTTTCCCAGCATGAATGGGATTTCTTGAATTGCAAGATTATATTCCTATAAGCCATACGAGTTCTCCTTTCCTTTTTGGGTTTGACTTGTTGACTAATTCAAGAGCCAGCTGTATAATCCTTTTTGAACTGGGATTTCTTTTCTTTAAACAGCAGTCTTACTATATTAATTAATGCTAATCCTTATCAAATAAGGATTCTTGTGTCTAAATTAATTTAATTTCGTGCTCCACTGTGCAAGGCTGTTTTGGTGTATTCTAGTGATTTCTTTTGCATGTCTTTTGCTTCCTTTTGAAGTTTTCTTAATTTTTGGCTCCTATAATTGATTTTTTCCTTCCTTATTTCTACCGTTTGCCTCAACTAAGTTTTTAAAGTTCTGATTTTGAGATTTGCCACCATCTAACTGATTGCTCATTGAAATTTGTTGATCTTGATTCTGTTAAGAACATAAAGGGGCTGGCTTGAGTGGAAAAAAAAGCAAAGAGAGGTGAGATCATCATCGAGAAAAGTCAACCATCTGATTTGAGTGCAAACACGTGAGGAAGTGTGTGAGGAACAAAAAACAAAAAAGGCAAAGAGAGGTGAGGAACAAAATTCTTTTATTTCCAGTGAGTTTTTGTAGGTTATAACCATGAGCATTGAAGGAGAATCACAAGAAATTGACATGAAATTATTCATAAGGGCTGTTAATGAACAATTTCGAAAGTTGAATACGAGGTTGGATGATTTGCAATCCCCATCTATTTCTAAGTCCATTAGAAGATGTGTGTTTGAGGAAAAAGAGGAAGATGATTCGGATTTGGAGGAATCAAGTTCTAAACGAGGCAAGAAGGCTATTTCCAAAAGAAATAGCAGTTTGGGCAGCATAAAGATGAAGATTCCGACATTTCAAGGAAAGAATGAACCCGAACTATACTTGGAGTGGTAAAGAAAGGTTGAGCACGTATTTGATTGCCATAATTACTCCGAGGAGAAGAAAGTAAAACTAGCACCATATGCAAGCATATGGTGGGATCGATTGGTGATCAATAGGTGTAGGAATGGAGAGAGGCCAATTTGGTCATGGGAAGAGATGGAATTTGTAATGCGCAAGAGATTTATACCTAACCATTACTATAGAGATTTTCATAAAAAGTTACAAGGGCTAGTTCAATGTTCCATGAGTGTAGAGGAATATTACAAAGAGATGGAGATAGCCATGATTAGAACAAACATAGAGGAGGACCGAGAAGCAACAATGACTAGATTTATTGGCGGCTTGAACAAGGAGATTGCTGATGTGGTGGATTTACAACACTATGTGGAGATGGAGGACCTGTTTTACAAAGCCATTAAAGTGGAGAAACAAATCAAATCAAAAGGGTTCAGATCTGGTTCTTCATGGAAACCTAATTGGAAGGACAACAAAGCTACCTGAAAAACAAAAGAGGAAGTAAAGCAAAAGGATTTGGTTGCTGTTCATAAAGGTAAAACTGAAACTAAAATTTCTTCCAAGTCACTTGATGTTAAGTGTTTAGGTGCCAAGGATTCGGGCATATTGCTTCTCAATGCCCAAACAAAAGTGTTATGATTGTGTTGGAGAATGGAGAAGTAGAAAGTGCTAGCTCAAGTGAGGATTGTTTTGATGTTGAAGTTGTAGAACCCGTTCATGGTGATTTGCTGGTTACAAGGAGTGCCCTAAGTATAGAGCCTGAGGATGATGGTGATGAGGAGCAACGTGAGCATATTTTTCAAACAAGATGCCATGTGAAGGATAAGATATGTACTATGATTTTTGATAGTGGAAGTTGTACTAATGTTGCTAGTACATTGTTGGTAGATAAGCTGAATTTGCATACTATGAAGCATCCTAAACCGTACAAATTGCAATGGCTGAATGAATGTGGAGAAGTGAGGGTAACCAAGCAAGTTCTGGTTTCCTTTTCGATTGGCAAGTATGAGTATGAGGATGAGGTTATATGTGATGTGGCACCAATGCATGCTGGTCATATATTGTTTGTCCGACTATGGCAGTTTGATAGAAATGTTACACATGATGGGTATAGAAACCTTTATTCTTTTGTAATGAATAACCGAATTGTTGTACTAATCCCTCTCAAACCTTTGCAAGTTTATGAAGATCAGATTAGGTGCAAAATGAGAGAAGAACCAAAGTATGAGTAAGAGGAAAAGAAAAAGAAAGAAAGTGAACAAGGAAAAGCAAAGAGAGCAAGTGAGACCGAGAGGAAAGGGGCAAGTGGAAAGAGTGAGGCTGAGAGGAAAATTGGGGAGAAAAGTATACAAAAAGGAGAGAAAAGCAAGGGAATGAGTGAAAAAAATGAGAAGCAGCAACTACTTGTACTTATGTACAAGGATGTTTACTTTTCTACTAATGACCCAAACCTCTCTTTGCATAGTGTTGTTGTGTCTTTATTGCAGGAGTTTGATGACCTATTTCCCGAGGAGATTCCCCATGGATTATTCCCTTAAGAGGTATTGAGCATCAAATAGACTTCATATCCGGTTCCGCCATACCAAATCAACCTGCTTATAAAGCTAATCCCGAGGAAAAAAAGGAGATATAAAGGCAAGTGGATGAGTTGATGCAAAAGGGTTGTGTAAGGGAGAGTTTTAGCCCATGTTCGGTTCCTGTCATCTTAGTCCCAAAGACTGATGGAACATGGCGTATGTGTGGACTGCCAAGCCATTAACAAAATAATAGGGCTGTTTTGATACAAGATTCCAGACCAATTTCTTATTTTAGTGGAAAGCTAAGTGGGGCAGCCTTAAATTATCCTACTTATGACAATGAACTTTATGCATTAGTGAGGACCCTTCAAACTTGGCAGCACTACTTGTGGCCAAGGAAATTCATCATTCATTCTGATCATGAGAGCTTAAGGTTCTTGAAATTCCAAGGTAAGCTTAATAAAAGGCATGCTAAGTGGCTGGAGTTCATAGAAACGTTTCCTTATGTGATAGTATACAAGCATGGAAAGGAAAATGTTGTTGCTGATGCATTATCTAGGAGGTACACCTTACTTACATCTTTGCAAACTAAGTTACTTGGTTTTGAATTGTTTAAGGACTTGTATGCTAATGATTCTGATTTCGGCCAAGTATGAAATGAATGTTATAAGTGTGCGTTTAATATTTTCTATAGGCATGAAGGAGAAAAAGCTTGACAAAAATCACATCAACCAACAAGTACCGAGTGTATTACCCCCCCTCCCCCCTAAAGTCACTATTTTCAGTAAGACGAGCCCTTTATATCTATCTAAATAAGCTAAATCTACTCACACAGACTTATAAGTGCCAAACAAAACCTATGGGAACCGATTCAAGCTAATACACTTGGGTTGTGTCAACGTCCTTGCGCCAAACCAACTAACCTATACTTTTAAGTATCATAAAAGAAGTTTTTGTATTTCATAGCCAAATATTCATACCACCAACAATTTAATAATCAAAAAAGTCTCCGAAGACCCTAACAAATAGCACATTAAACTATTAGTGCCTAATTATAAACTGTGATCACTCTCAACATCTTAAAACAATCCACCCAATAGAGTCTATTACAACAGAGCACTATCCAAAGCAAACAAGGCCAACCCAAATTGGAACCAACAAAACCATGCAATGTCGTTCGAAACTATCATTCTGTAACCAATAAAACAGAAGCATACATAGAAATAGTCCACTTTATTTAAAAAATCCAAACAATGCTATTGATAGCTTGCCAGATGATGCCATCAAAGAAAAACATAGCTGAAATCAATATAAACAATCCAATAGGAACCGGGACAAGCTAATCAACTCTGGCCATGTAAACGTCCTTGTGCTAAACCAACTAACCTATACTTTTAAGGATAAAAAAAGAGTTTTCATATTTCATAAACAAATATTTATAGCACAATCAATTTCATAATCAGAAGTCTTTGAAATCCTTAACGAATAACACATTGAACAGTTAGTGCCAAACTATAAAATGCGATCACTCTCAGCATCTTAAAACAATCCACCCAATAGAGTCTATTACAACAGAGCACTAACCAATGCCAGCATGGCCAATCCAAATTAGAACCAACACAACCATGAGATGTTGGCCGAAACTATTATTCCGTAACCGATATAACAGAAGCATAGGAAGAAATAGTCCACTTTATTTAAAAAAATTCAACCAAATCTATCGATAGCTTGCTAGAATGATGTCATCAAACAAAACCGTAGCTGAAATCAATCCAAGACTATCCAAACCGACCTAATCTATCAAGTCAAAAGCTAAACTGAACTCAACCCACCCGAAAGAAAAGTGGACAATTTTAGATTATTTGCTTTCTAACCAACCATCCCTGATGCAAATGAATCAAACTCAACATAGAGAAAACCTTTTGGTAGAGATCGAATATTGCTAAGTTTAATCAAACCCAATCTTCCAAATCCTATGAAAGTCTAGCAAAACCTAGGTAGAAGCAACTACACATTATCCAAAACTAACAAAGCCATGCCGAACCAATCAAACATCAATCAAATTGATACCCATTAACAAAGCTTATTAGCACAATAAAATTCCCTTACTAAAAGAAACGAAACTGGCATACCTAAATAAAGTAGTAAGTCAACTCAACTACTTTATAAAATAAAACCAAACCTACTCGGAGGAAAATAAAACCAATAAACGTAGATCAATCTAAATTGTCCCGTCTAAACAATCTAAAACAATACAAAGAAGAAACATGATTTAATCAATTTAACCCACAAGAAAAGAACTTATTACAAATCTAATCACACTATTCTCAACTAAATAAACTCAATATAACTTATATACCATGTGACGGATAATCTCGCAATTTTAAATTAAATAATACTAACATACATAGAGAATCTGAGAAATCAACTCAACACCAACAAAAATTGAAACCTTACCTACTCAAATAAAAACAAAGCAAATAAACAATGAAAAATCCAAACAAAGCCATTTAAACAATGTAGAAAAAACAGAGAGATAACTTGACATAAGTCACATCAACCAACAAGTACCGATCATATTACCCCCTAAAGTCACCATTTTCACATAGACGAACCCATTGTATCTCTCTAAATAAGCTAAGATAGATCCACTCACTAAGACTTATTAGTGCCAAATAGTATAGGAACCGATTCAAGCTATCCATTTTGGCCATGTAGACATCCTAGTGCCAAACCAACTAACTTATACTTTTAAGGATCAAAATAGAAGTTTTCATATTTCATGGACAATTATTCAAAGCACTAACAATTTTATAATCAGAAATGTCTTCGAAAACCCTAACGAATAACACATTAAACTATTAGTGCCAAACTATAAACTGCAACTAATATTAGCATCTTAAAACAATTCACCCAATAGAGTCTCTTACAATGGAGCACTAACCAAAGCCAACATGGCTAATCCAAATTGGAACCAGCATAACCATGCGATGTTGGCCAAATCTATTATTCCATAACCGAGAAAATCAATCCAAACAATCCAAAACTATACAAACCAACTTAATCTATCAAGTCAAAGCTAAATTATAGTCAACCCACCCGAAACAAGATGTGGACAATTTTAGATTATTCGCTTTCTAACCAACCATCCCTGGTGCAAATGAATCCAACTCAACATAGAGAAAACCATCAGGTAGAGATCGGATATAGTTCAACTTAATCAAACCCATTCTTCCAAATCCTATCAACTGCGTCAAGCCAAACCTAGGCAGAAGCAACTAAACATTATCCAAAACTATCCAAGCCGTGGCGAAACAGTCAAACATCAATCAATTCTATACCCACTAACAAAGCTTATTAGCACAATAAAATCCCCTTACTAACAGAAACGAACCTGACATACCTAAATACAGTAATAAATCAAATCAACTCCTTTATAAAATAAACCAGAGCTACTCACAGGAAAATAAAACCAATAAACGAAGACCAATCCAAATAGTCCTGTCTAAACAATCTAAAACAATACATAGAAGAAAATTGATTTAATCAATTTAACCCACAAGAACAGAGCTTATTACAACTCCAATCACACTATTCTCAATTAAATAAACCCACTAAAACTTATACCATAGGCCGGATAATCTCGCAATTCTAACTTAAAAAAAACCAACATATTTAGAGAAGCTGGGAAATCAACTCAACTCTATAAAAAAGTGAAACCTTGCCTACTCAAATCAAAACATAGCAAATAAACAATGACCAATCCAAACAAACCCATTTAAACAACGAAAAAAAATTTAACAGAGAAAACTTGCCATAAATCACATCAACCAAAAAGTACCGAGCGTATTACCCCCCTGAAGTCACTATTTACACATGGTCGAACCCTTTATATCTATCTTGATAAGCTAAATCCACTCACTCAAACTTATAAGTGCCAAAAAGAACCTACAGGAACCAATTCAAGCTAATCCACTATGGCCCATGTAAACGTCCTTGTGACAAACCAACTAACCTATAATTTTCAGGATCAAAAAAGAAGTTTTCGTATTTCAAAGCCAAATATTTATAGCACAAACAATTTCATACTCTGTAAAGTCTTCGAAAACCCTAACGAATAACACATTAAACTCTTACTGCCAAACTATAAACTGCAATCACTCTCAGCATCTTAAAACAATCCACCCAATAGTGTTTGTTACATCAGAGCACTAACTGAAGCCAACTTGGCCAAACCAAATTGGAACCAACACAACCATGCGATGTCGGCCGAAACTATCATTCGGTAACCAATATAACAGAAGCATAGGAAGAAATAATCCACTTTTTTTAAAAAATACAAACAAAGCTATCGATAGCTTGCCAGAATGATGTCATCAAAGAAAACCGTAGTGAAACCATTCCAAACAATCCAAGACTATCCAAATCGATCGAAACTATCAAGTCAAAGCTAAACTAAAGTAAACGCACCCGAAACAAGATGTGGACAATTTTAGATTATTCGCTTTCTAACCAACCAACCGTGATGCGAATGAATCCAATCAACGTAGACAAAACCATCTGGTAGAGATCGAATATAGCTAAGCTTAATAAAACCCATTCTTCCATATCCTATGAAACTGTGTCTAGCCAAACATATGTAGAAGTAACTACATATTATCCATAACTAACCAAGCCATGGCAAATCAATCAAACATCAATCAAGTAGGAAATCAACTAACTCCTTTATAAAATAAAACCATACCTTCTCACAAGAAAATAAAACCAATAAATGTAGATCAATCCAAACAGTCCCGTCTAAACAATATAAAACAATATAAACAAGAAACTTGACTTAATCAATTTAACCCACAAGAACAGAGCTTATTACAACTATAATCACACTATTCTCAATTAAACAAACCAATTATAACTTATTCCACAAGCCGGATAATCTCGCAATTCTATGTTAAACAAAACCAACATATTTAGAGTTGCTTGTAAATCAACTCAACTCCATCAAAAAGTGAAACCTTACCTAATCAAATCAAAACAAAGCAAATAAACAATGACCAGTCCAAACAAACCCATTTAAGCATTGTAAAAAAACTCAGAGAGAAAACTTAACATAAATCACATGAACCAACAATTACCGTGCGTATTACCCCCCTCAAGTCACTATTCTCACTTAGGCAAACCCTTTATATCTCTCTTGATAAGCTAAATCCACTCACTCAAACTTATAAGTAACAAACAAAACCTACAGGAACCAATTCAAGCTAATCCTCCCTGGCCATGTAAATGATGTTGTGATAAACCAACTAACCAATGCTTTTAAGGATCAAAAAATAAGTTTTCGTATTTCATAGCCAAATATTGATAGCACAAACAATTTCATAATCAGAAAACTCTTTGAAAACCCCAACAAATAATCAATCTAAACATCTTAAAACAATCCACCGAATAGATGTTGTTACAATAGAGCACTAACCAAAGAAAACATGGCCAACCCAAATTGGAAGCAACACAACCATGCGATGTCGGCCAAAACTATCAATCTGTAACCGATATAATAGAAGCATAGGAAGAAATTGTCCACTTTATTGAAAAAATCCAACCAAAGCTATCGATAGCTTGTTAGAATGATGCCACCAAAGAAAACCGTGGCTGAAATGAATCCAAACAATCCAAATATGAAAAATAGCGTTTTCGAAGACTTTTCTGATTATGAAATTGTTAGTGATATAAATATTTGGGTATGAAATATGAAAACATCTTTTTTTATCCTTAAAATTATAGGTTAGTTGGTTTCGCACAAGGACTTTAGATGGCCAAGGTGGATTAGCTTGAATCGGTTCCTATAGGTTCTATTCTTGTGGGTTAAACTGATTAAGTCAATTTTTTTTTTTGTGTTGATTTCCTACTTTATTTAGGTATGCCGGGTTTGTTTCTTTTAGTAAGGGGATTTTGTTGTGCAAATATGCTTTGTTAGTGGGTATAGATAAGATTGATGTTTGATTGGTTCGCCACGGCTTGGTTAGTTTTGGATAATGTGTAGTTGCTTATACCTAGTTTTGGCCAAACACAGTTTCATAGGATTTGGAAGAGTGGGTGCTATTTAGCTTAGCTATATTCGATCTATTCCAGATGGTTTTGTTTATGTTGAATTGGATTTATTTGCATCAATGTTGGTTGGTTAGAAAGAGAATAATCTAAAATTGTCTGAATTCAACTTTCTAAATTGTTCATTAACAGCCCTTATGAACAATTTCATGTCAATCTCTTGTGGTTCTCCTTCACTACTCATGTTTATAACCTGCAAAAACTCGTTAGAAATAAAAGAAATGTTGTTCCTCACACACTCCCTCACGTGCTTGCACTCAAATTAGATTGTTATCACTCGTGTTTCACACTATTTGACTTTTTTCGATGATGATCTCACCTCTCTTTGCCTTTTACCACTCAAGCGAGCCCCCTTTATGTTCTTAACAGAATCAAGATCAACAAATCTCAAGGAGCAATCGGGTTAGATGGTGGCAAATCTCAAAATTGAAAATTTAAAAACTTAGTTGAGGCAAACGGTAGAAATAAGGAAGGAAAAAAATCAATTATAGGAGCCAAGAAAGTAAGAAAACTTCAAAAGGAAGCAAAAGACATGCAAAAGAAATCACTAGAATACAACTAATTGATGAGAAAAGCAAAAAGACACAAAACAACCTTGCAAAATTGAACTCGAATAGAACAAAGAAAATATGGAACACGAAATCCCGAATTAGTCAACTAGTCAAACCCCAAAAGGAAAATGAGATCTTGTTATGACTTATTTGAATAGGAATATGATCTTACAATTCAAGAAATCCCGTTTATGCTGGAAAAATGATTAAAATGTCAGATCTGCAATCTTAATGAGTAGCACCAAAACAGATTGCACACGGATCAAACAATACAATCTAACTCCTCTTTCTTCTTCTCCCTTTTTTTCAAATTTGATGTTCTTTTGTCTCTTTTTTTTTTGCTCAAAATAAACACACAAAATAGAATTGAATCTATTAAAAAAACACAAAGAAGCCGAATGGAAGAATTCAAAGAAACTATGCAAGGAGAACACAAGAAACGCACAACGGTCAAAGAAAAACACAAAACAAGGATAAGTAACTTGTTTCTAGAACCAAGGCTCTGATACCAAATGATAAGAACCCACTAGAAGACCTGCTCTAGGAACTCATGAATCAAGTTGTTATACGCACCCAGAAGCTAGAAAACAAGTTGTAGTTGATCAGATTAGAACCTTAAGGAAACTAAGTCCTTAAAGAATCCAATCCTGAAGACGCCACAAAAGTTGACAACTCCATTGATAAGTCAAGATATTGTATTCTACCAAGAAAACAAGAAGACAAAGCTAAGCTTGCTGAAAATACCTCTATATTATTGATGATCTAGTTTTACATAGTTGTAGCCTTTATATAGGCATGTAAACATCATTATCTTATAAGAAATTATTAGATTCAATTATTGATTTGTTTATTTTACAAAATTAAGTAAGGAATCATCCATATATTTATATTTAATGAATTTACCAAATTACTCATGTAATTTATAATTTATTTAACTATGAAGTTATTTCAATCTCTCTCCTCGAGCCAAATATTTATAGATTAAATAAATTACTCATGTAATTTATAGATTAAATAAATTATTCTCCATAATTTTTTTATTTAATTCAATCTGTGACCAATATTTACGGTTGTCAATGGTGCGGGTTTGGATTTGGATAGCTTGGACCAGTCTTGCACAATTCACAAGTGAATATTTATTTAATATTTGCTAAAGTTAGATATTGATTTATCTATTTTACAGAATTAAGTACATTATTATCCATAGATTTCTATTTACTTCATTTACTAAATTCTTAATTAATGAATTATTTTTCTCTCATCCCGGAGCCTATTTTTAGGGTAATCAATATGTTTGGTCAGGTGTGTGATAGGTTGTACCTATCCTGTCCCAATAATAAATGAAATTTTATTAATTTATTTTACTAAAACAAATTAATCATTAAAGTATTCAAGTAATTAATAATTCATTTAACTAATAAGTTATTTCTCTCTTTCTCTCTCTCTATCTCTCTCCACCAACCTGAGCCTAATATTTACGGTTATGAATAGGATAGGTATCGATTGGTCGGGCCACGTTTAGTTTGGGCTCTGCCTTTGTATCAACATAACTTATTAAAGCCCAAGTCTAAGCCTAGGCCAACCATCAAGCTGAGATTTTGAGCGTGCCTGATCATATAATTCTCGGATTAAGATAAGGAAAGTTTTATTCTTTGTTTCTCTCATTTCCTACAAATCTCTCTTCCATATTTGTTGCTAACTTGTAACTATTTACAATGATGCCATTAATGAAGAGCTAATTATTCTCTCTTATTTTCTTGCCTAATTATTTATATACTTATTTTAAAAAGTTAAACGATTTTGTTGATTTAATTTACTAGATTATTTAATTATTTTCCTCTCTTTATTACCGCTCTGTGTCCAACATTTAAAGGTTGTCAATGGGTGGGGTTTGTTCTACGTAGCTTGGATATTGTATTTATTTTATTAAATTAAATTATTCATTTATATATTTTACAAAATTATGTAAATTATTATCCATAGATATCAATTTATTGAATTTACTAATTTATTCCATTAATTAATAATTTATGAACAGGTTAGGATCTGAGTTGGGATTAAACCTATTCACAGGTAGTGGCATGTTCGGGAAGGGCTTTGTCTTTATATCAATAGAATATATTGAAGCCCAACTTCAAGCCCAACCCAACCATCAGGTCTATCTCTTGAGTCGAGCCTAGTGAGGAAATTGTTATTCTTTAGTACTCTCTCATTTCCTCATCAGTTAATTTATATATTTAATTTAGTAATTTAAAAATTGTTATTATTTAATTTGCTAAAACGATTTAATATTATCAACAAATTATTTCACTATATCTCTCCCTCCCCGAGTCTAATATTTTGGGTTATCAATGGGTTGGGCTTGGTTTTAGATAGATTGGATATTTATTTATTATTTTACTAAATGAATTAAGTCATTATATATAGATTTTGTTATTTAGTTTAATAGTATAATTAATAATTTATTTTTCTCTCTCTTGATCCTTATTTTTTGGGTTATCAACGAGTTAGGTCTAGTGTGGTATAGCATGTACCCTTCTCGTCCCAATAATTAATGAAATTTTATTTATTTATTTATTTTACTAAACCAAATTATTTATTTATATATTTTAATACATTAGATACACTATTATGTATAAACTTTTATTTATTTTATTCAACTCGACACCAATAACAAATGAATATTTAGTTATTTTATTAAATTCAATTATTGATTTGTTTATTTTACAAAATTAAGTAAGGAATTATCCATATATTTATATTTATTGAATTTACCAAATTACTCATGTAATTAATAATTTATTTAACTATGAAGTTATTTCAATCTCTCTCCCTGAGCCAAATATTTAGGGCTCTCAAGAGGTTAGGTCTCATTTGGGATTAAAATTATTAACTGGTTGGGCTAGGGTTGGATTGGGATTTGCGTTTATATCAATATAACATATTTATATCCAAGTTTGAGTCCGGATCGAACTTCGGGCCTAGATCTTGAGCATGAGCCCGACGTTCATATAGAGCCCAATGCACGGTGAGGAAATTCTTTGTTTCTCTCTCATTTTGTCACCTAATTATTTATATTGTTATTTTATTAAGTTAAAAAATTATTTACTTTATAAACAAATTCTCTCTCTCTCTCTCTCTCTCTCTCTCTCTCTCTCCCTTTGCGAGTTACATAATTAGGGTTGTCAATGGATTGGGTTTAAATCTAGATAGATTTGATATTTTTTTATTTTACCAAAAGTTAGTAAATTATTATCCATAGATTTTATTTATTTACTTAATTAAATTACTAAACTAGTTAATGATTTAATTTATGAACAAAGTATTTCTCTTTCTCTCTCCCTTTCTAAGACTATCAATGGATTAGTTCTTGTGTCGGATAGGCTATAACTGAAATTTTATTTATTTATTTTATTAAATTAAATTATTCATTATTCGTTTTAATAGATTAAATAAATTATTCTCAATATTTTTTTATTTAATTCAATCTGTGACCAATATTTACGGTTGTCAATGGTGCGGGTTTGGATTTGGATAGCTTGGACCAGTCTTGCACCAATCACAAGTGAATATTTATTTATTTTTTGCTAAAGTTAATTATTGATTTATCTATTTTACAAAATTAAGTAAATTATTATCCATAGATTTCTATTTACTTAATTTACTAAATTCTTAATTAATGAATTATTTTTCTCTTATCTCGGAGCCTATTTTTAGGGCAATCAATATGTTTGGTCAGGTGTGTGATAGGTTGTACCTGTCCTGTCCCAATAATAAATGAAATTTTATTAATTTATTTTACTAAAACAAATTAATCATTAATTTTTGTACAAAATTAAGTAAATTGTTATCCATAGATTCCTATTTATTTAATTTATTAAACTATTCAAGTAATTAATAATTCATTTAACTAATAAGTTATTTCTCTCTTTCTCTCTCTCTTTCTCTCCCCACCAACCTGAGCCTAATATTTAGGGTTATGAATAGGATAGGTATCGGTTGGTCGGGCCACGTTTAGTTTGGGCTTTGCCTTTGTATCAACATTACTTATTAAAGCCCAAGTCTAAGCCTAGGCCAACCATCAAGCTGAGATTTTGAGTGTTCCTGATCATATAATGCTCGAATTAAGATAAGGAAAGTTTTATTCTTTGTTTCTCTCATTTACTACAAATCTCTCTTCCATATTTGTTGCTAACTTGTAACTATTTATAATGATGCCATTAATGAAGAGCTAACTATTCTCTCTTATTTTCTTGCCTAATTATTTATATACTTATTTTAAAAAAGTTAAAAGATTTTGTTGATTTAATTTACTAGATTATTTAATTATTTCCCTCTCTTTATTAACGCTCTGTGTCCAACATTTAAAGGTTGTCAAATGGGTGGGGTTTGTTCTACGTAGCTTGGATATTGTATTTATTTTATTAAATTAAATTATTCATTTATATATTTTACAAAATTATGTAAATTATTATCCATAGATTTTTATTTATTTAATTTACTAATTTATTCCATTAATTAATAATTTATGAACAGGTTAGGGTTTGAGTTGGGATTAAACCTATTCACAGGTAGTGGCATGTTCGGGAAGGGCTTTGTCTTTATATCAATAGAATATATTGAAGCCCAATTTCAAGCCCAACCCAAGCATCAGGTCTATCTCTTGAGTTGAGCCTAGCGAGGAAATTGTTATTCTTTAGTACTCTGTCATTTCCTCACCAGTTAATTTATATATTTAATTTAGTAATTTAAAAATTGTATTTATGTAATTTGCTAAATGATTTAATTTTATCAAGAAATTATTTCACTATATCTCTCCCTCCCCGAGTCAAATACTTTGGGTTATCAATGGGTCGGGCTTGGTTTTAGATAGATTGGATATTTATTTATTATTTTACTAAATGAATTGAGTCATTATATATAGATTTTATTATTTAGTTTAATAATATAATTAATAATTTATTTTTCTCTTTCTGGATCCTTATTTTTTGGGTTATCAACGAGTTAAGTCTAGTGTGATATAGCATGTACCTGTCTTGTCCCAATAATTAATGAAATTTTATTTATTTATTTATTTTACTAAACCAAATTATTCATTTATATATTTTAATACATTAGATACATTATTATGTATAAACTTTTATTTATTTGATTCAACCCGACACCAATAACAAATGAATATTTAGTTATTTTATTAAATTCAATTATTGATTTGTTTATTTTACAAAATTAAGTAAGGAATCATCCATATATTTATATTTATTGAATTTACCAAATTATTCATGTAATTAATAATTTATTTAAGTATGAAGTTATTTCAATCTCTCTCCCTGAGCCAAATATTTAGGGCTCTCAATAGGTTAGGTTTCATTTGGGATTAAAATTATTAACTGGTTGGGCTAGGGTTGGATTGGGATTTGCGTTTATATCAATATAATATATTTATATCCAAGTCTGAGTCCGGATCGAACTTCGGGCCTAGATCTTGAGCATGAGCCCAACGTTCATATAGAGCCCAAAGCACGGTGAGGAAATTCTTTGTTTCTCTCTCATTTTGTCAACTAATTATTTATATTGTTATTCTATTAAGTTGAAAAAATTATTTATTGAATTTACTAAATTATTTACTTTATAAACAAATTCTCTCTCTCCCTCCCTCTCTCTCTCTCTCTCTCTCTCTCTCTCTCTCTCTCTCTTTCTCTCCCTTTGCGAGTTACATATTTAGGGTTGTCAATGGATTGGGTTTAGATCTAGATAGCTGGGATATTTATTTATTTTGCCAAAAGTTAGTAAATTATTATCCATAGATTTTATTTATTCACTTAACTAAATTATTAAACTAATTAATGATTTAATTTATGAACAAAGTATTTCTCTTTCTCTCTCCCTTCTTAAGACTATCAACGGATTAGTTCTTGTGTCGGATAGGCTATACATGTCTTGTCCCAATAATAACTGAAATTTTATTTATTTATTTTAATATGTTAAATTATTCATTATTTGTTTTAATAGATTAAATAAATTATTCTCCATAATTTTTTTATTTAATTCAATTTGTGACCAATATTTACGGTTGTCAATGGTGCGGGTTTGGAGTTGGATAGTTTGGACCAGTCTTGCACCAATCACAAGTGAATATTTATTTATCTTTTGCTAAAGTTAATTATTGATTTATCTATTTTACAAAATTAAGTAAATTATTATCCATAGATTTCTATTTACTTAATTTACTAAATTCTTAATTAATGAATTATTTTCCTAACAAATTATTTTTCTCTCATCCTGGAGCCTATTTTTAGGGCAATCAATATGTTTGGTCAGGTGTGTGATAGGTTGTACCTGTCCTGTTCCAATAGTAAATGAAATTTTATTAATTTATTTTACTAAAACAAATTAATCATTAAATTTTGTACAAAATTAAGTAAATTGTTATCCATAGATTCCTATTTATTTAATTTATTAAACTATTCAAGTAATTAATAATTCATTGAACTAATAAGCTATTTCTCTCTTTCTCTCTCTCTCTCTCTCTCCCCCCCCCCAATGTGAGCCTAATATTTAGGTTTATCAATATGATAGGTATCGGTTGGTTGGGCCACGTTTAGTTTGGGCTCTACCTTTATATCAACATAACTTATTAAAGCCCAAGTCTAAGCCTAGGCCAACCATCAAGATGAGATTTTGAGCGTGCCTGATCATATAAAGCTCGGATTGCGATAAGGAAAGTTTTATTATCTGTTTCTCTCATTTCCTAGAAATCTCTCTTCCATATTTGTTGCTCACTTGTAACTATTTACAATGATTCCATTAATGAAGAACTAACTATTCTCTCTTATTTTCTTGCCTAATTATTTATATACTTATTTTAAAAAGTTAAAAGATTTGTTGATTTAATTTACTAGATTATTTAATTATTTCCCTCTCTTTATTACCGCTCTGTGTCCAACATTTAAAGGTTGTCAATGGGTGGGGTTTATTCTACGTAGTTTGGATATTTTATTTATTTTATTAAATTAACTTATTCATTTATATATTTTACAAAATTATGTAAATTATTATCCATAGATTTCTATTTATTTAATTTACTAATTTATTCTATCAATTAATAATTTATGAACATGTTAGGGTCTGAGTTGGGATTAAACCTATTCACAAGTAGCGGCATGTTCGGGAAGGGCTTTGTCTTTATATCAATAGAATATATTGAAGCCAACTTCAAGCCCAACCCAACCATCAGGTCTATCTCTTGAGTCGAGCCTAGCGAGGAAATTATTATTCTTTAGTACTCTCTCATTTCCTCACCAGTTAATTTATATATTTAATTTAGTAAGTTAAAAATTTTATTTATTTAATTTGATAGAAGAGTGGAGACTCTGAACTTGTAGAAGAAACACAGGGGATTACTGGAGACTCTGACGTGGGAAAGCAGAAGGAAACATAAATGAAAATTATGGCTAAAGCAGAAAAGGATTGGAGAATGGTATGCAATATGCTCAAGAATTATTGGGAGGAGAAATTTATTGTAAGTTTGATAGTACTACCGTAAGATTGCAAGAAGAATTGCTGAATTGTTGAAGTTAACCCCCTTTGAAAAATGTAAAGCCCTTCTAGAGTTTTTTTTTTTTTTTATGAGTAAGAGATAAGATTCATTAATAGAGAATTAAAGCAATTACAAGATTCCCATGGAGAGGCACGAGCTACGTCCTCTCCAAGTAGCAGGAAGAAAGACAAAGGGGGACAGATAACAGAAAAAAGAAACCTAAAAACTGAAAACGGGAAACAGATTCAATCTACAATTGAGCCCAATATAAGCTTTCCCTGTTTACCCCTTGCTTTGCAAGGCCATCAGCCATAGAGCAGATCTCCCCATCCATTGTATTCTCACTGTCAAACTTCTTGTCAGGCAGTTGATTTTTTTAATTTCATTCTTAAAGCACCACACTATAGAGTCTGGGTTTTGTATCCATCCCAATACCAACTTGGAGTCCCCTTCCATTATTAGATGTTCCAACCTATCTACATAGCTAGTTGTACTCCTTGGATAGCAACTACGAGTTCCGCCCTAACAGAGTTTCCATCTCCTATGGGCCCCGAGTAGATAAGAACCACATTCCTAGCCTCATTCCTCAATACCCCTCCCACCCTTGACGGACCTGGGTTACCAAGACTACTTCCATCGAAATTCAGCTTCAAAAAGTTCTCCGGAGGGGGTTCCCAAGTCAGACTCACTTTAGTCTTTCTAGATGAACAATTAGCCACTGCTAACCAATTCCTCCAAATATCACTAAATGAGAAATGATGAAATAAGTCCAGTGATTTTAGCCATAAGATCACCCTATTTAGTATGCATTCCTTCATCTCTTCTAAGTTTCTCTCGTTCTCTTGGAAAGTTCCAATATTCCTTTCTTCCCACACGGACCAGAGCAGCATTACTCTTGCACAACTCCACATAATTCTTCCTCTTCTGTGTTGCCAAGGAAGAAAAACCGGATAATAAATCAAGCTTGCATCCGCTGGCTTGACCAACCTGCACCCAAACAATGAGAAGAGCCACTCCCATAACTCTGTAGTAAATGAACAGGAAATTAGTAGATGGTTATAGTCCTCACCATGTGACTTGCAAAGGACACACCAAGAAGGTGAAAGATAAAGATAAGATCTTCTCTTTTGTAGAATGTCTAAGGTGTTTATTTTCCCATAATGCACTTCCCAACAAAAAACCATAACCTTAGGGGTAATAGGCCTACACCAGATTTCCTTAAAAGGGTAAGGCCGAGTGGGATTAGATTGGGTAATTGATTTAAAGAAAGAAGCGCAAGAGAATGATCCATTTTCTAGTAATCTCTTTTTAATAAACTTGTAAATATTTACAATGATACCATTAATAAATTCTCTCTTATTTTGTTGCCTCATTATATACTTATTTTAATAAGTTATAAGATTTTGTTGATTTAATTTACTAGATTATTTAATTATCTCCTTCTCTTTCTTACCACTTCATGTCCAATATTTAGGGTTTTCAACGGGTGGGGTAGCTTGGATAATTATTCATTTATTTATGACAAAATTAAGTAAATTATTATCCATGATCTTTGTTTCTTTTCCAATTTTATGTTGTTAAGTTAAAAAAAATTATTGAATTTACTAATTTATTTACTTTTATAATCTCTTTCTCTCTCTCTCTCTCTCCCCTTGCTCGAGTTAGATATATAGGGTTGTCAATTTTCAGCCTGGCCTGGCCCTGAAATTCCAGGCTTGGGCCTGGGTTTTGTGTTCAGGCCCGGCCCGGGCCCGGGCCCACATCAGCCCCGCAAATTTTAGGGTCGGGCTTGGGCTTAATACTTCAAGCCTGGCCCGACCCACATATATTTAATCTTACACATTTTGTGTATAATGTATACATGTTATTTTACATTATATGGGGCTATCAATAGAATAGGTATCGGTTGGGATTAAACCTTTCCATTGGTCGGGTTGCGTTTGGGCTGGGCTTTGCCTTTATATCAACAGAACTTATTCAAGCCCAAGTCTAAGCCCAGGCCAACCATCAAGCCCAGATTTTTTAGCCTGTGCCCGACCATAATATAAAGCTCGTATTGTGATAAGGAAATTGTTTCTCTCTCATTTTCTAATAATCTCTCTTACATATTTGTTGCTGAACATGTAACTATTTACAATGATGCCATTAATAAACCGCTAACTATTCTGTGTTATTTTCTTGTCTAAGTAAATTATTATCCATAGATTTTATTTATTTACTTAACTAAACTAATGATTTAATTTATGAACAAATTAATTATTTCTCTCTTTTTTACCGCTAGGGTTTTCTTATTTATTTGACCAAATTAATTAAATTATTATCCATGAGGATATTATTTTTTCTCTCTCTTTATTTATATTCTCTCTCTCTCTCTCTCCTTCTCCCTCCCCTCCCCGAGCCTAATATTTATAGCTCTCAATTGGATAGGTATCGGTTGGGATTAAACCTTTTTTATTGGTTGGGCCACGTTCAGACTGGGCTTTGCCTTTATATTGATAAATGAATCATAATTACAATTGAAATGATCGATAAAAAAAATGTCCCTTTTTGAGCCTGTGCCCGGCCATCATATAAAGCTCGGATTGCGAAAAGGAAATTTTTATTCTTTGTTTATCTCTCATTTTCTAGTAATCTCTTTTTAATAAACATGTAACTATTTACCCATCATACAAGGGAACCAGTGGCCTAACCTCCCTCAATCGTGCAATCTCTCTCTCTCTCTAGGTGAGTTAGCTTGTTATTTTTGCCTCTATTCTAGAGCTTATCAGTTTTTTTAAAAAATTACTTTCCAATATCCATATAGTGTGCTACTGTATGTAACTAGCAGAAGTGGTTTCTAACCATAATTACTCTCACTTTGTGTTAAAAATTGAGCCCAATGCTGGTTCTGTGAGATAATAGCTGCTATTGAACCATATAATTTATTTATCTCTCTCTCTCTCTCTCCCCCCCCAACCTAATATTTATAGCTATCAATTGGATAGGTAACGGTTGGGATTAAACCTTTTCATTGGTCAGGCCACGTACGGGCCGGGCTTTGCCTTTATATCAATAAAACTAATTCAAGCCCAAGTCTAAGCCTGGGCCAACCATCAGGCCTAGATTTTGAGCTCGTGCCCGACCATCATATAATGCTCGGATTGCGAATAGGAAATTTATTACTTTTGTTAAAAAAATTATTTCTCTCTCTCTCTCTCTCTCTCTCTCTCTCCCTCTCCCTCTCCCTCTTCGAGTTAGATACAGGGTTGTCAATGGGTTGGGTTTAGATCTAGATAGCTTACCAAATTTTAGTAAATTCTTATCCCTAGATTTTATGTATTTACTTAACTAAATTATTCAACTAATTAATGATTTAAATTTTGAACAAATTATTTCTCTTTCTCTCTCTCCTTATAAAATGAATTAGTTTTGGTGTCAGATAGGTTGTACATGTCTTGTCCCAATAATAACTGAAATTTTATTTCTTAAATTATTCATTTATTTGTTTTAGTAGTTTAAATAAATTACTCTCCATAAATTATTATTTATTTAATTCAAGCTATGACCAATATTTACGGTTGTCAATGGTTCAGGTTTGGTTATGGATTGCTTGGACTAGTCTTGCACCAATAATAAGTGAATATTTATTTATCTATTTTATTAAAGTCAATTATTGATTTATCTATTTACAAAATTAAGTAAATTATTATCCATAGATTTCTATTTACTTAATTTACTGAATTCTTTAATTAATTAATTAATCAATTATTATCCTAACAAATTATTTTTCTCTCTCCCCGGAACTTATATGTTTGGTCAAGTGTGGGATAGGCTATACCTATTCTATCCCAATAATAAATGAAACTTTATTTATTTATTTTACTAAATTCCCTCTCTTTTATTAAATTAAATTATTCATTTACTTATTTGACAAAATTAATTAAATTATTATCCATGAGGAAATTCTTTTTCTCTCTCATTTTCTCTCTTAATTATTTATATATTTATGTTATTAAGTTAGAAATATTTATTGAATTTACTAAATTATTACTTTTATTAACAATTTCTCTCTCTCCCTCTCCCTCCTCAAGTTAGATATTTAGGGTTGTCAATGGGTTGGATTTAGATCTAGATAGCTTGGATATTTATTTATTTTACCAAAATTTAGTAAATTATTATTTATTTACTTAACTAAATTATTCAACTAATTAATGATTTAAATTATGAGAAAATTATTTCTCTTTCTCTCTCCCTTTATAAAATGGAATTAGTTTTGGTGTCAGATAGGTTGTATATGTCTTGTCCCAATAATAACTGAAATTTTATTTCATTATTTTATTTGTTGCTGGGACTAGTCTTGCACCAATATTTATTTATTTTATTAAAGTTAATTATTGATTTATCTATTTACAAAATTAAGTAAATTATTATCCATAGAAATTCACTTAATTTACTGAATTCTTTAATTAATAAATTAAACAATTTTTCCCTTTCCCTGGAGCTTATATTTAGGGCAATCAATATGTTTGGTGAGGTGTAGGAGTCCCAGTAATAAATGAAGTTTTATTTATTTATTTTACTAAACCAAGTTAATAATTTCTTTATTTTAATAAATATAATAATTTTCCATTTATTTATTTGATTCAACCAATTCCCAATAATAAATGAATCTCAACTTCTTTCATTAATATATGTTACTGATTTATTTATTTTACAAAATTAAGTAAATTGTTATTCATAGATTTGTATTTATTTAATTTACTAACTAGTAATTTCTCTCTCTCTCTCTCTCTATCTATCTCTATCTCTCCCCCCCCCCCCCCCGCCTAATATTTAGAGCTCTCAATTGGATAGGTATCGGTTGGGATTAAACCTTTTTTATTGGTCGGGCCATGTTTAGGCCAGGCTTTGCCTTTATATCAATAGAACTAATTCATGCCCAAGTCTAAGCTCAGGCCAATTATCAAGCCTAGATTTTGAGCCTGTGCCCGACCATCATATAAATCTTGGATTGCGAAAAGGAAATTTTTATTCTTTCTTTCTCTCTCATTTTCTAGTAATCTCTTTTTAATAAACATGTAACTATTTACAGTGATACCATTAATAAACAACTAACTATTCTCTCTTATTCTGTTGCCTAATTATATACTTATTTTAATAAGTTAAAAGATTTTGTTGATTTAATTTACTAGATTATTTAATCATCTCCTTCTCTTTCTTACCACTTCATGTCCAATATTTAGGGTTTTCAACGGGTGGGGTAGCTTGGATAATTATTCATTTATTTATGACAAAATTATTTATCTCTCATTTATCGGCCTAATAATTTAAATATTTTGATTTAGTAAGTTGACATATCTCCTCGAGTGCAATATTTAGGGTTACCAACGGGTTGGGTTTGGTTTAGATAGCTTGGATATTTATTTAATTATTTATTTTACTAAAATTAATTAAATTATTATCCATTTTTTATTTTTAGTTTATTAAATATTCAATTAGTTAACAATTTATTTTAGTAATAAATTATTTTTCTCTCTCTTCCTTAGCCTAATTTTTAGGGCTATTAACGGGTTAGGTTTACTATGGGATGATAGTTTGTACATGTTTTGTTCCATTAATAAATGAAAAATTCATTTATATATTTTACTAAATTAAATTATTCATTTATTTATTTTAATAAATGAAATAAATTATTATCCATATATTTTTATTTATTTAATTCAACTTGCGCCCATTATTTAGGGATGGTTTATCAAAGGGCCAGTTTTGGTTCTAGATAGCTTGGATGAGTCCTACCTCAATAATAAATGTATATTTATTTTTTATTAAATTAAATTATTGATTAATTTATTTTATAAATTTAAGTAAATTACTATCAATAGATTTCTATTTATTTAATTTACTAAATTATTCAAGCAATTAATAATTTATTTTACTAACATGTTATTTCTCTCTCTCTCTCTCTCTCTCTCTCCCTCCCAGAGCCAAATATTTAGGAAATAGGTTAGGTCTGGGTTGGGAGTAAACCTGTTCACAAACTGCCTTTATATCAATAGAACATATTGAAGCCTAAGTTTGAGCCCGACTCGAACATCGAGCCTAGGATTTGGGATCTCCTACCAACAAGACACACTCCAACACCCTACCAAAAGATCTAACATTGCACATCTCACCATGAAATTAAGACCCATTATAAAAGTGAGAGATGTCATATATGAAATTTTTGGTATTTGATTCTATTGCTGGGTGTTGGAATGTGTCATATTGGCAGGAGATCCAAACTCCAGGTCTAGATCTTGAGCTCGAGCCTGGCCCTCCAATAACCCGAAGACTACGAGGAAATTTTTATTCCTTTTTGCTATCTCATTCTCTCACCTAAATATTTATGTTTTTATTTTATCAAGTAAAAAATTATTTATTTAATTTACTAAATTATTTAATTTTATTAACAAATTATTTCCCTCTCTCACTCCCTTCTTAAGCCCAATATTTACAATTGTCAATAGGTTGGGTTTGGTTTTAGATAGCTTGGATATTTATTTTACAAAAATTAAGAAAATTGATTTTATTTATTTTTATTAAATTATTCAATTAATTAATAATTTATTTTACTAAAAAATTCTCCATGAGCGTAATACTTAGGGCTATTAATTAATAAACCAAATTTTATTTATTTGTTTTACTCAATTAAATTATTCATTTATATTTTAACAAATTAAATATATTATTATCCATAAAATTTTATTTATTTAAATCAACACGCACCCAATATTTAGGGTTGTCAATGTGTCAGGTTTGGTTCTATATAGCTTGGACAAATCTTGCCCCAACAATAAATGAATATTTATTTATTTCATTAAAATAAATTATTGATTTATTTATTTTACGAAATTAATAAATTACTATTCATAGATTTCTATTTATTTTATTTATTAAGTTATTCACATAAGTAATAATTTTACTAACAAATTATTTCTCTCACTCCCCGAGCCTAATAATTAGGGATGTTGGGATTAAATCTGTTCACGACCTGGATCAAAAAAGGAACTGATTCAAGTTAATCCACTCTGGCGATGTAAACTTGAGCCCGACCATCAAGCCTACATCTTGAGCTTGAGCCCAACCTACATCCAAAGCTTGAAGAGCAACCATATTCTTTATTTCTCTCTCATTTCAAGTGCCAAAAGAAACCTATAGGAACTGATTCAAGTTAATCCACTCTGGCGATGTAAACTTCCTTGTACAAAACCTACTAACCTGATCAAAAAAAAAAGTTTTCATATTTCATAGCCAAATATTTCAAAGCACTAACAATTTCATAATCAGAAAATTCTTCGAAACCCCTAACGAATAACACATTAAACTATTAGTTCCAAACTACAAACAACGATCACTCTCAGCATCTTAAAACAATCCACCTAATAGAGTCTATTAGAACAGAGCACTAACAAAAGCCAACACGGCCAACCCAAATTGGAACCAACACAACCATTTCACATCGGCCGAAACTATCATTTCGTAACCGATAAAACAAAAGCATAGGAAGAAAAATCCTCTTTATTTAAAAAATCCAACCAAAGCTATCGATAGCATCCCAGAATGATGTCATCAAAGAAAACCGTAGATGAAATCAATCCAAGACTATCCAAACCGTCTAATGGAGATCGAGGTGCTGACCAAATGACTCAAACTAATATTCCCAAATATTCTCAAGATCCTTTGCAAGGAATCGGTGATCCAATGAATAGGGCAAGGACAAAGAGGATGAAAGAGGCTTTACAAGGCTTAATCATGGAAGTGCATGACAAAGGCTACAACTATGTAAAACGAGATCATCAATAATATAGAGGTATTTTCAGAAAACTTAGCTTTGCCTTCTTGTGTTCTTGGTAGAATACAATATCTTGACTTATCAAGGGAGTGATCAACTTCTGTGGCATCTTCAAGATTGGATTCTTTAAGGGCTTAGTTTCCTTAAATTCTAATCTAATCAACTACAACTTGTTTTCTAGCTTCTGCGTGCGCATAACAACTAGATTCAAGAGTTCCTAGAGCAGGTCGTCTAGTGGGTTCTTATCATCTTGTTTCAGCTGGGTCAACTTTAGCTTAGGTTAGAGTAGATAGATTAGGTCGATTTGGATAATCTTGGATTGTTTGGACTGATTTCAGCTATGTTTTTCTTTGATGGCTTCCATCTAACAAGGTCTCGATAGATTTTATTTGATTTATTAAATAAAGTGGATTATTTCGTCCTGGGCTTCTGTTATATCAATTACGAATTGACAGATTGGATTGACATTGCGTGGTTATGTTGTTTCCAATTTGGGTTGGCCATGTTGGGTTTGGTTAATGCTCTGTATTAACAGATTCTATTGAGTGGATTGTTTTAAGATGGTGAGTGTGATAACAATTCATAGTTTAGCACTAATAATGTGTTATTCGTTAGGATTTTCGAAAACTTTTCTAAATATGAAATGTAATATGAATATTTGTGGCTTTGAAATTTGAAACCCCTTCTTTAATCTGTACAAGTCTATATGAGTTCGTTTGGCACAAGGATGTTTGCGTAGCCAGAGGGGATTAGTTTAAATCTGTTACTATAGATTCTGTTTGGCACTTATAAGACTGAGTGAGGGGATTTAGCTCATGAAGATTGATATAATGGGTTGGAATAAGTTAAAATAGAGACTTTAGGGGTGTAATACACTTGGTTCTTCTAAATTCATTTGATTATGACAAGTTATATCTCCGAGTTTTTATAGGTTGTTTATATGGGTTTGTTTGGATTCGTCGTTGTTTATTGTTTTTGTTTTGATTTGTGTAGGTCAAGTTTTACCGCTTTGACGCTTCTCTAAATATCTTGGTTTTGCTTAAATTAGAACACTGAGATTATCCGACTTGTGGTATAAGTTTTAATGGGTTGGTTTAAGATTGAATAGTGTGATTAGAGTTGTACTAGGATCAGTTCTTGTAGGTTAAACTGATTAAGTGAATTTTCTTCTTTGATTTATTTTAGATTGTTTAGACGGGACTATTTGGATTGATCTACGTTTATTGGTTTTATATTACTATGAGTTTGTCGTGTTTTATTTTATAAAAGAGTTGAGTTGATTTCCTACTTTATCTAGGTATTCCGAGTTTGTTTATATTAGTAAGGGGAGTCTATTGTTCTAATAAGCTTTGTTAGTGGGTATAGATTTGATTGATGGTTGATTGGTTTGCCACGGCTTGGTGAGTTTTGGATAATGTGTAGTTGCTTCAACCTAGGTTTGGCTAAACTTTGTTTCACGGGATTTAAATGAATGTGTTCGATTCTCCTTAGTTATATATCCGATCTCTACCAGATGTTTTTTTCTTAGTTGAGTTGGAATCATTTCCATCAGGATTGGTTGGTTAGAAAGTGAATAATCTAAAATTGTCCGCATTTTCTTCCGGCATGGTCGACATTAGCTTAGGTTTGACTAGATAGATTAGGTCGGTCTGGAAAATCTTGGATAGTTTGGACTGATTTCAGCTATGTTTTTCTATGATGGCTTCCTTCTGGCAAGGTCCCGATAGAATTTTTTGGATTTGTTAATTATTTCATCCTAGGCTTCTGTTATATTGGTTACAGATTGACAGATTCGACCGACATTGCATTGTTATGTTGTTTCCAATTTGGGTTGGCCATGTTGGGTTTGGTTAATGCTCTATAGTAACAGATTCTATTGGGTTGATTGTTTTAAGATATTGAGTGTGATAACAATTCATAGCCAGAGGGGATTAGTTTGTGGCTTTTCTAAATATGAAGTGTGATGAATATTTCTGGCTTTGAAATTCGAAGACCTCTTCTTTAATCTTGACAAATCTAGACGAGTTTGTTTGGCAAAGGATGTTTATGTAGCCAGAGGGGATTAGTTTGAATCTGTTACTATATATTTAGTTAGTTATTTATAAGTCTGAGTGAGGGCATTTAGCTTATGGAGATAGATATAATGGGTTTGAATAAATTAAAATAGAGACTTTAGGGGTGTATTACACTTGGTTCTTGTCAGTTGATGTGATTATGTCAAGTTATCTCTCCGAGTTTTTATAAGTTGTTTATATGGGTTTGTTTAGATTCATCATTGTTTATTGGCTTTGTTTTGATTTGTGTAGGTCAAGTTTAACGCTTTGATGGAATTGAGTTGACTTCCCAACTTCTCTAAATATCTTGGTTTTTCTTAAATTAGAACACTGTGATTATCTGGCTGGTGGTATAAGTTATAATGGGTTGTTTAAAATTGAATAGTGTGATTGGAGTTGTAAAAAGATCAGTTCTTGTAGGTTAAACTGATTAAGTCAGTTTTCAGTTTTGATTTACTTTAGATTGTTTAGACGTGTCTGTTTGGATTGATCTACGTTTATTGGTTTTATATTCCTGTGATTAGATCGGGTTTTATTTTATAAACGAGTTGAGTTGATTTCCTACTTTGTCTAGGTATGCCGACTTTGGACTGATTTCAGCTACGTTTTTCTTTGATGGCTTCCTTCTGGCAAGGTCTCGATAGATTTTATTGGATTTATTAAATAAAGTGGATTATTTCGTCCTGGGCTTCTATTATATCGGTTACGGATTGACAGATTCGACCGACATTGCATTGTTATGTTGTTCCCAAATTGGGTTGGCCATGTTGGTTTTGGTTAATGCTCTGTAGTAACAGATTGTATTGGGTGGATTGTTTTAAGGTGGTGAGTGTGATAACAATACATAGTTTAGCACTAATAATGTGTTATTCGTTAGGATTTTCGAAGATTTTTCTAATTATGAAATGTGCTATGAATATTTGTGGTTTTCAAATTCGAAGACCTCTTCTTTAATCTTGACAAATCTAGATGAGTTCGTTCGGCACAAGGATGTTTACATAGCCAGAGGGGATTAGTTTTAATTTGTTACTATAGATTCAGTTTGTTACTTATAAGTCTGAGTGAGGGCATTTAGCTTATGGAGATTGATATAATGGGTTCAAATAATTTAAAATAGAGACTTTAGGGGCATAACACATTTGGTTCTTCTCAATTCATGTGACTATGTCAAGCTATCTCTCCGAGTTTTTATAGGTTGTTTATATGGGTTTGTTTGAATTCGTCATTCTTTATTGCCTTGTTTTGATTTATGTAGGTCAAGTTTAACACTTTGATGCTTCTCTAAATATCTTGGTTTAGCATAAATTAGAACACTGAGATTATCCGGTTTGTGGTATAAGTTGTAATGGGTTGGTTTAAGATTGAATAGTGTGATTAGAGTTGTAGTACGATAAGTTCTTGTAGGTTAAACTGATTAAGTGAATTTTCTTGTTTTATTTATTTCAGATTGTTTAGACGGGACTGTTTGGATTGATCTACATTTATTGGTTTTATATTCCTATGACTTTGTCGGGTTTTATTTTATAAAAGAGTTGAGTTGATTTCCTACTTTATCTAGGTATGCCGAGTTTGTTTATATTAGTAAGGGGAGTCAATTGTTCTAATAAGATTTGTTAATGGGTATTGATTTAATTGATGGTTGATTGGTTTGCCACGGCTTGGTGAGTTTTGGATAATGTGTAGTTGTTTCAACCTAGGTTTGGCTAGACTCCGTTTCACGGGATTTGAATGAATGTGTTTGATTCTCCTTAGTTATTTATCCAATCTCTATCAGATGGTTTTTTCTATGTTGTGTTGGATTCATCTACATCAGGATTGGTTGGTTAGAAAGTGAGTAATCTAAAATTGTCCGCATCTTCTTTCGGGTGGGTTGACATTAGCTTAGGTTTGACTAGATCGATTAGGTCGGTCTAGATAATCTTGGATAGTTTGGACTGATTTCAGCTACGTTTTTCTATGATGGCTTCCATCTGGCAAAGTCTTGATAGATTTTATTGGATTTGTTAAATAAAGTGGATTATTTCGTCCTAGGCTTCTGTTATATTGGTTACGGATTGACAGATTCGACCAACATTGCAATGTTATGTTGTTTCCAATTGGGGTTGGCCATGTTGGGTTTGGTTAATGCTCTGTAGTAAAGGATTCTATTGGGTGGATTGATTTAAGACGTTGAGTGTGATAATAATTCATAGTTTGGCACTAATAATGTGTTATTCGTTTGGGTTTTCGAAGACTTTTCTGATTATGAAATGTGCTATGAATATTTGTGGTTTTGAAATTCGAAGACCTCTTCTTTAATCTTGACAAATCTAGATGAGTTCGTTTGGCACAAGGATGTTTACATAGCCAGATGGAATTAGTTTGAATATGTTACTATAGATTCAGTTTGTTACTTATAAGTCTGAGTGAGGGCATTTAGCTTATGGAGATTGATATAATGGGTTCGAATAATTTAAAATAGAGTCATTAGGGGTGTAATACACTTGGTTCTTGTCAGTTGATGTGATTATGTCAAGTTATCTCCCCGAGGTTTTATAGGTTGTTTATATGGGTCTGTTTGGATTCGTCGTTGTTTATTGCCTTTATTTTGATTTGTGTAGGTCAAGTTTAATGCTTTGATGGAGTTGAGTTGATTTCCCAGCTTCGCAAATTATCATTGTTTTGCTTAAATTAGAACAATGAGATTATCCGGCTTGTGGTATAAGCTATAATGGGTTGGTTTAAGATTGAATTGTGTGATTGGAATTGTACTAGGATCCGATCATGTAGGTTAAATTGATTAAGTCAATTTTCAGTTTGATTTATTTTAGATTGTTTAGACGTGTCTGTTTGGATTGATCTACCTTTATTGGTTTTATATTCCTGTGAGTTGGTCGGGTTTTATTTTATAAAAGATTTTAGTTGATTTCCTACTTTATCTAGGTATGCCGAGTTTGTTTATATTAGTAAGGGGAGTTAATTGTTCTAATAAGCTTTGTTAGTGGGTATAGATTTGATTGATGGTTGTTTGGTTTGCCATGGCATGGTGAGTTTTGGTTAATTTGTAGTTGCTTCAACCAAGGTTTGGCTAGACTCAGTTTCACGGGATTTGAATGAATGTGTTTAATTCTCCTTAGCTATATCCGATCTCTACCAGATGGTTTTTTCTATGTTGAGTTGGATTCATTTCCATCAGGATTGGTTGGTTAGGAAGCGTACAATCTAAAATTATCTGCATCTTGTTTCAGCTGGGTCGACTTTAGCTTAGGTTAGGCTAGATAGATTAGGTCGATTTGGATAATCTTGGATTGTCTGGTCTGATTTCTGTTACGTTTTTCTTTGATGGCTTCCTTCTGGCAATGTCTCAATATATATTATTTGATTTATTAAATAAGGTGGATTATTTCATCCTAGTATTCTGTTATATCGGTTACGGATTGACAGATTCGACCGACGTTGCATGGTTATGTTGTTTCCAATTTGGGTTGGCCATGTTGGGTTTGGTTAATGCTCTGTTAGTAACAAATTCTATTGGGTGGATTGTTTTAATACGGTGATTGTAATAACAATTCATAGTTTGGCACTAATAATGTGTTATTCGTTAGGATTTTCGAAAACATTTCAGATTATGAAATGCAATATGAATATTTGTGGTTTTGAAATTCGAAAACGTATTCTGTAATCTTTACAAGTCTAGATGAGTTCGTTTGGCACAAGGATGTTTACGTGGTCAGAGGGGATTGGTTTGAATTTGTTACTATACATTCTGTTAGGCACATATAAGTCTGAGTGAGGGGATATAGCTTATGAAGATTGATATAATGGGTTGGAATAAGTTAAAATAGAGACTTTCGGGGCGTAATACACTTGGTATTCTCAGTTGATGTGATTGTGTCAAGTTATCTCTCCGAGTTTTTATAGGTTGTTTATATGGGTTTGTTTGGATTCGTCGTTGTTTATTGCCTTTGTTTTGATTTGTGTAGGTCAAGTTTAACGCTATGATGGAGTTGAGTTGATATGACTTTGTCGGGTTTTATTTTATAAATGAATTGAGTTGATTTCCTACTTTATCTAGGTATGCCGAGTTTGTTTATATTAGTAAGGGGAGTCTATTGTTCTAATAAGCTTTGTTAGTGGGTATTGATTTAATTGATGGTTGATTTGTTTGCCACGGCTTGGTTAGTTTTGGATAATGTGTAGTTGTTTCAACCTAGGTTAGACTCTGTTTCACGGGATTTGAATGAATGTGTTTGATTCTCCTTAGTTATATATCCTATCTCTACCAAATGGTTTTTTCTTTGTTGAGTTGGATTCATCTACATCAGGATTGGTTGGTTAGAAAGTGAATAATCTAAAATTGTTTGCATCTTCTTTCGGGTGGGTGGACATTAGCTTAGGTTTGACTAGATAGATTAGGTCGGTCTAGATAATCTTGGATAGTTTGGACTGATTTCATCTATGTTTTTCTATGATGGCTTCCTTCTGGCAAAGTCTCGATAGATTTTATTGGATTTGTTAAATAAAGTGGATTATTTCTTCCTCAGCTTCTGTTATATCGATTACGGATTGATAGATTCGATCGACATTGCATTGTTATGTTGTTTCCAATCTGGCCATGTTGGCTTTGGTTAATGCTCTGTAGTAACGGATTCTATTGGGTGGATTGTTTTAAGACGTTGAGTGTGATAACAATTCATAGTTTGGCACTAATAATGTGTTATTCGTTAGGGTTTTCAAAGACTTTTCTGATTATGAAATGTGCTATTAATATTTGTGGTTTTGAAATTCGAAGACCTCTTCTTTAATCTTGACAAATATAGAAGAGTTCGTTTGGCACAAGGATGTTTACATAGCCAGATGGGATTAGTTTGAATCTGTTGCTATAGATTCAGTTTGTTACTTATAAGTCTGATTGAGGGCATTTAGCTTATGGACATTGATATAATGGGTTCAAATAATTTAAAATAGAGACATTAGGGGTGTAATACACTTGGTTCTTGTTAGTTGATGTGATTATGTCAAGTTATCTCCCCGAGTTTTTATAGGTTGTTTATATGGGTTTGTTTGGATTCATCGTTGTTTATTACCTTTGTTTTGATTTGTGTAGGTCAAGTTTAATGCTTTGATGTAGTTGAGTTGATTTCCCAGCTTCTCTAATTATCATTGTTTTGCTTAAATTAGAACAGTTAGATTATCTGGTTTGTGGTATAAGATTTAATGGGTTGGTTTAAGATTGAATAGTGTGATTGGAGTTCTTCTAGGATCCGATCTTGGAGGTTAAACTGATTAAGTCAATTTTTAGGTTGATTTATTTTAGATTGTTTAGACATGTCTGTTTGGATTGATCTACGTTTATTGGTTTTTTATATTCCTGTGAGTAGGTCGGGTTTTATTTTATAAAAGATTTTAGTTGATTTCCTATTTTATCTAGGTATACCGAGTTTGTTTATATTAGTAAGTGTAGTTAATTGTTCTAATAAGCTTTGTTAGTGGGTATAGATTTGATTGATGGTTGTTTGGTTTGCCATGGCTTGGTGAGTTTTGGATAATTTGTAGTTGCTTCAACCAAGGTTTGGCTAGTCTCAGTTTCCCGGGATTTGAATGAATGTGTCTAATTCTCCTTAACTATATCCGATCTCTACCAGATGGTTTTTTCTATGTTGAGTTGGATTCATTTCCATCAGGATTGGTTGGTTAGGAAGTAAATAATCTAAAATTGTCCGCATCTTGTTTCGTCTAGGTCGACTTTAGCTTAGGTTAGACTAGATAGATTAGGTCGATTTGGATATTCTTGGATTGTCTGGTCTGATTTCAGCTACGTTTTTCTTTGATGGCTTCCTTCTGTCAAAGTCTCGATAGATTTTATTGGATTTGTTAAATAAAGTGGATTATTTCGTCCTAGGCTTCTGTTAAATCGGTTACGGATTTACAGATTCGATCGACATTGCATTGTTATGTTGTTTCCAATTTGGGTTGGCCATGTTGGGTTTGGTTAATGCTTTGTAGTAACGGATTCTATTGGGTGGATTGTTTTAAGACGTTGAGTGTGATAACAATTCATAGTTTGGCACTAATAATGTGTTATTCATTAGGGTTTTCAATGACTTTTCTGATTATGAAATGTGCTATGAATATTTGTGGTTTTGAATTTTGAAAACCTCTTCTTTAATCTTGACAAATCTAGATGTGTTCGGTTGGCACAATGATGTTTACATAGCTAGAGGGGATTAGTTTAAATTTGTTACTATAGATTCAGTTTGTTACTTATAAGTCTGAGTGAGGGCACTTTGCTTATGGAGATTGATATAATGGGTTCGAATAATTTAAAATAGAGACATTAGGGGTGTAATACACTTGGTTCTTGTCAGTTGATGTGATTAGGTCAAGTTATCTCCCCAAGTTTTTATAGGTTGTTTATATGGGTTTGTTTGGATTCATCGTTGTTTATTGCCTTTGTTTTGATTTGTGTAGGTCAGTTTAATGCTTTGATGGAGTTGAGTTGATTTCCCAGCTTCTCTAATTATCATTATTTTGCTTAAATTAGAACAGTGAGATTTTCCAGCTTGTGGTATAAGCTATAATGAGTTGGTTTAAGATTGAATAGTGTGATTGGAGTTGTACTATGATCATTCCTTGTAGGTTAAACTGATTAAGTCAATTTTATTTCTTTGATTTATCTTAGATTGTTTAGACGGGACGGTTGGGATTGATATACGTTTATTGGTTTTATATTCCTATGAGTTGGTCGGATTTTATTTTATAAAAGAGTTGAGTTGATTTCCTATTTTATCTACGTATGCCGAGTTTGTTTATATTAGTAAGGGGAGTCTATTGTTCTAATAAACTTTGTTAGTGGGTATAGATTTGATTGATGGTTGATTGGTTAGCCACGGCTTGGTGAGTTCTGATTATGAAATGTGCTATGAATATTTGTGGCTTTGAAATTCGATAACTCTTCTTTAATCTTGACAAATTTAGTTGAGTTCGTTTGGCACAAGGATGTTTACGTGGCTAGAGGGGATCTATTACTATAGATTCAGTTTGTTACTTAGAAGTTGAGTGAGGGCATTTAGCTTATCGAGATTGATATAATGGGTTCGAATAAGTTAAAATAGAGACTTTAGGGGTGTAATACACTTGGTTCTTGTCAGCTGATGTGATTATGTCAAATTATCTCTCCGAGTTTTATAGGTTGTTTGTATGGGTTTGTTTGGATTCGTCATTGTTTATTGGCCTTGAGTTGATTTCCTAGCTTCTCTAAATATCTTGGTTTTTCTTAAATTAGAACGGTGAGATTATCCGGCTTGTGGTACAAGTTATAATGGGTTGGTTTAAGATTGAATAGTGTGATTGGAGTTGTATTAGGATCAATTCTTATAAGTTAAACTGATTAAGTCAATTTTCAATTTTGATTTATTTTTGATTGTATAGACGTGTCTGTTTGAATTGATCTACATTTATTGGTTTTATATTCCCATGAGTAGGTTGGGCTTTATTTTATAAAAGAGTTGAATTGATTTCCTACTTTATCTATGTATGCTGAGTTTGTTTATATTAGTAAGGGGAGTTAATTGTTCTAATAAGCTTTGTTAGTGGGTATAGATTTGACTGATGGTTGATTGGTTTGCCACGGCATGGTGAGTTTTGGATAATTTGTAGTTGCTTCAACCTAGGTTTGGTTAGAATCAGTTTCACGGGATTTGAATGAATGTGTTTGATTCTCCTTAACTATATCCGATCTCTACCAGATGGTTTTTTCTATGTTGAGTTGGATTCATTTCCATCAGGATTTGTTGCTTAAGAAATGAATAATCTAAAATTGTCTGCATCTTGTTTCGGCTAGATCGACTTTAGCTTAGGTTAGACTAGATAGATTAGGTCGATTTGGATAATCTTGGATTGTTTTTATTGATTTCAGCTACGTTTTTCTTTGATGGCTTCCTTCTGGCAAGGTCTCAATAGATTTGATTGGATTTATTAAATAAAGTGAATTATTTTGTCCTGCGCTTCTGTTATATCGGTTACAGATTGACAGATTCAACCGACATTGCATGGTTATGTTGTTTCCAATTTGGGTTGGCCATGTTGGGTTTGATTAATGCTCGGTAGTAACAGATTCTATTGGGTGGATTGTTTTAACACGGGGAGTGTGATAACAATTCATAGTTTGGCAATAATAATGTGTTATTCATTAGGATTTTCGAAAACTTTTTTGAATATGAAATGTAATATGAATATTCGTGGCTTTGAAATTCAAAAACCTCTTCTTTAATCCTTACAAGTCTATATGAGTTCGTTTGGCACTAGGATGTTTACATTGCTAGAGGAGATTCGTTTGAATCTGTTACTATAGATTCTGTTTGGCACTAATAAGACCGAGTGAGGGGATTTAGCTCATGAAGATTGATATAATGGGTTGGAATAAGTTAAAATAGAGACTTTAGGGGTGTCATACACTTGGTTTTTCTCAATTCAAGTGATTATGACAAGTTATCTCTCTAAGTTTTTATAGGTTGTTTATATGGGTTTGTTTGGATTTGTCGTTGTTTATTGCCATTGTTTTGATTTGTTTAGGTCAAGTTTAATGCTTTGATGCTTATCTAAATATCTTGGTTTTGAGTAAATTAGAACACTGAGATTATCTGTCTTGTGGTATAAGTTGTAATGGGTTGGTTTAAGATTGAATAGTGTGATTAGAGTTGTACTATGATCAGTTCTTGTAGGTTAAACTGATTAAGTGAATTTTCTTCTTTGATTTATTTTAGATGGTTTAGATGGGACTGTTTGGATTGATCTACGTTTATTGGTTTTATATTCCTATGAGTTTTTCGAGTTTTATTTTATAAAAGAGTTGAGTTGATTTCTTACTTTAACTAGTTATGTCGAGTTTGTTTATATTAGTTAGGGGAGTCTATTGTTCTAATAAGCTTTGCTAGAGGGTATAGATTTGAGTGATGGTTGATTGGATTGCCACAACTAGGTGAGTTTTGGATAATGTGTAGTTGCTTCAACCTAGTTTTCGCTAGACTCCTTTTCACGGGATTTGAATGAATGTTTTTGATTCTCCTTAGCTATATATCCGATCACCACCAGATGGTTTTTTCTATGTTGAGTTGGATTCATTTGCATCAGGATTGGTGGGTTAGAAAGTGAATAATCTAAAATTGTCTGCATCTTCTTTTGGATGGATCAACATTAGCTTAGGTTTGACTAGGTAGATTTGGTCGGTCTGGATAATTTTGGATTGTTTGGACTGATTTCAGCTACGTTTTTCTATGACGCTTCCTTCTGGCAAGGTCTCAATAGATTTTATTGGATTTGTTATATAAAGTGGATTATTTCATCCCAGGCTTCTGTAATATCAGTTATGGATTGACAGATTTGACCGAGATTGCATTGTTATACTGTTTCCAATTTGGGTTGGCCATGTTGGGTTTGGTTAATACTCTATAGTAACCGATTCTATTGAGTGGATTGTTTTAAGACAAGTGATAATGACAAGTTCTTCTCAATTCATGTGATAATGACAAGTTCTCTTTGCGAGTTTTTATAGGTTGTTTATATGGTTTTGTTTGGATTCATCGTTGTTTATTGCTTTTGTTTTGATTTGTGTAGGTCAAGTTTAACGCTTTGATGCTTCACTAAATATCTTGGTTTCGCTTAAATTAGAACAGTGAGAATATTCGGCTTGTGGTATAAGTCGTAATGGGTTGGTTTAAGATTGAATAGTGTGATTAGAATTGTACTAGGATCAGTTCTTGTAGGTTAAACTGATTAAGTGAATTTTCTTCTTTGATTTATTTTAGATTGTTTAGATGGAACTATTTGGATTGATTTACGCTTATTGGTTTTATAAGATTTTGTCATGTTTTATTTGATGAAAGATTTGAGTTGATTTACCACTTTATCTAGGTATGCCGAGTTTGTTTTTATTAGTAAGGGGAATTTATTGTTCTAATAAGCTTTGTTAGAGGGTATAGATTTGATTGATGGTTGATTGGTTTGCCACGGCTTGGTGAGTTTTGGATAATGTGTAGTTGCTTCAACGTAGGTTTGGCTAGACTCCTTTTTACGGGATTTGAATGAATGTTTTTGATTCTCCTTAGCTATATATCCGATCTCTACAAGATGGTTTTTTCTATGTTGAGTTGGATTCATTTGCATCAGGATTGGTTGGTTAGAAAGTGAATAATAAAAAATTGTTTGCTTCTTCTTTTGGCTGGGTCGACATTAGCTTAGGTTTGACTAGATAGATTAGGTCGGTCTGGATAATCTTGGATAGTTTGGACTAAATTCAGCTACGTTTTTCTATGATGGCTTCCTTCTGGCATGATCTCAATAGATTTTATTGGATTTGTTAAATAAAGTGGATTATTTCGTCCTAGGCTTCTATTATATCAGTTACAGATTTACAAATTCGACCGACATTGCATTGTTATGTTGTTTCCCATATGGGTTGACCATGTTGTGTTTAGTTAAAGCTCTGTAGTAACAGATTCTATTGGGTGGATTGTTTTAAGATGTTGAGTGTAATAACAATTCATAGTTTGGCACTAATAATGTGTTATTCGTTAGGGTTTTCAGAGACTTTTCTGATTATGAAATGTGTTATGAATATTTGTGGCTTTGAAATTCGAAAACCTCTTCTTTAATCTTGACAAATCTAGATGAGTTCGTTTGGCACAAGGATGCTTGCGTAGCCAGAGGGGATTAGTTTGAATCTGTTACTATATATTTAGTTAGTTACATATAAGTCTGAGTGAGGGCATTTAGCTTATGGAGATTGATATAATGGGTTTGAATAAGTTAAAATAGAGACTTTAGGGGTGCATTACACTTGGTTTTTGTCAATTGATGTGATTATGTCAAGTTATCTCCTCGAGTTTTTATAGGTTGTTTATACGGGTTTGTTTGGATTCGTCATTGTTTATTGCCTTTGTTGTTATTTGTGTAGGTCAAGTTTAATGCTTTGATGGAGTTGAGTTGATTTCCCATTTTCTCTAATTATCATTGTTTTGCTTAAATTAGAACACTGATATTATCCGGCTTGTGGTATAAGATATAATGGGTTGGTTTAAGATTGAATAGTGTGATTAGAGTTGTACTAGGATCAATTCTTGTAGGTTAAACTGATTAAGTCAAATTTCAGTTTTGATTTATTTTAGATTGTTTAGACGTGTCTGTTTGGATTGAACTATGTTTATTGGTTTTATGTTCCTGTGAGTAGGTCGGGTTTTATTTTATAAAAGATTTTAGTTGATTTCCTATTTTATCTAGGTATGCTGAGTTTATTTATATTAGTAAGGGGAGTTAATTGTTCTAATAAGCTTTGTTAGTGGGTATAGATTTGATTGATGGTTGTTTGGTTTGCCATGTCATGGTGAGTTTTGGATAATTTTTAGTTGCTTCAACCAAGGTTTGGCTAGACTCAGTTTCACGTGATTTGAATGAATGTGTTTAATTCTCCTTAGCTATATCCGATCTCTACCAGATGGTTTTTTCTATGTTGAGTTGGATTCATTTCCATTAGGATTGGTTGGTTAGGAAGTGAATAATCTAAATTTGTCCGCATCTTGTTTCGGCTGGATCGACTTTAGCTTAGGTTAGATTAGATAGATTAGGTCGATTTGGATAATCATGGATTGTCTGGTCTGATTTCAGCTATGTTTTTCTTTGATGGCTTCCTTCTGGCAATGTCTCAATAGATTTTATTTGATTTATTAATTAAAGTGGATTATTTCATCCTAGGGTTCTGTTATATCGGTTATGGATTGACAGATTCGATCGACATTGCATGGTTATGTTGTTTCCAATTTGGGTTGGCCATGTTGGGTTTGGTTAATGCTTTGTAGTAACAGATTCTATTGGGTGGATTGTTTTAAGACGGTGAGTGTGATAACAATTCATAGTTTGGCACTAATAATGTGTAAAACATTTCTGAAACTTTTCTAAATATGAAATGTAAAATGTAAAATGTAAAATGAATATTTTGTGGAATGTAAAATGAATATTCGTTAGGATTTTCGAAAACTTTTCTGAATATGAAATGTAAAATGAATATTTGTGGCTTTGAAATTCGAAAACCACTTCTTTAATCCTTACAAGTTTATATGAGTTCGTTTGGCACAAGGATGTTTTCGTAGCCAGAGGAGATTAGTTTGAATTTGTTACTATAGATTCTGTTTGGCTCTTATAAGATTGAGTGGGGGGATTTAGCTCATGAAGATTGTTTATATGGGTTTAGGGGTGTAATACACTTGGTTCTTCTCAATTCATGTGATTATGACAAGTTATATCTCCGAGTTTTTATAGGTGTTTATATGGGTTTGTTTGGATTCGTCGTTGTTTATTGCCTTTGTTTTGATTTGTGTAGATCAAGTTTAACGCCTTGATGCTTCTCTAAATATATTCATTTTGCTTAAATTAGAATAGTGAGATTATCCAGCTTGTGGTATAAGTTGTAATGGGTTGGTTTAAGATTGAATAGTGTGATTAGAGTTGTATTAGGATCAGCCTTGTAAGTTAACTAAACTGATTAAGTGAATTTTCTTCTTTGATTTATTTTAGATTTTTTAGACGGGACTGTTTGGATTGATCTACATTTATTGGTTTTTAATTCCTATTACTTTGTTGGGTTTTATTTTATAAAAGAGTTGAGTTGATTTCCTACTTTATTTAGGTATGACGAGTTTGTTTATATTAGTAAGGGGAGTCTATTGTTCTAATAAGCTTTGTTAGTGGGTATAGATTTGATTGATGGTTGATTGGTTTGCCACGACTTGGTGAGTTTTGGATAATGTGTAGTTGTTTCAACCTAGGTTGGGCTAGACTCCATTTAACGGGATTTGAATGAATGTGTTTGATTCTCCTTAGTTATATATCCGATCTCTACCAGATGGTTTTCTCTATGTTGAGTTGGATTCATTTACATCAGGATTGGTTGGTTAGAAAGTGAATAATCTAAAATTGTCCGTATCTTCTTTCGATTGGGTCGACATTTGCTTAGGTTTGATTAAATAGATTAGCTCGGTCTAGATAATTTTGAATAGTTTGGACCGATTTCAGCTACATTTTTCTATGATGGCTTCCTTCTAGAAAGGTCTCGATAGATTTTATTGGATTTGTTAAATAAAGTGGGTTATTTCGTCCTAGGCTTCTGTTATATCGGTTACCGATTGACAGATTCGATTGAAATTGCATTGTTATGTTGTTTCCAATTTGGGTTGGCCATGGTGGGTTTGGTTAATGCTCTGTAGTAACAGATTCTATTGGGTGGATTATTTTAAGATGTTGAGTGTGATAACAATTCTTAGTTTAGCACTAATAATGTGTTATTGGTTAGGGATTTTGAAGACTTTTCTGATTATGAAATGTGTTATGAATATTTGTGGCTTTGAAATTCGAAAACCTCTTCTTTAATCTCGACAAATCTAGATTAGTTCGTTTGGCACAATGATGTTTACGTAGCCAGAGGGGATTCATTTGAATCTGTTACTAGGGGATTAGTTTGAATCTGTTTTTATAGATTCAGTTTGTTACTTACAAGTCTAAGTGAGGGCATTTTAGCTTATGGAGATTGATATAATGGGTTCAAATAATTTAAAATAGAGACATTAGGGGTGTAATACATTTGGTTCTTGTTAGTTAATGTGATTATGTCAAGTTATCTCCCCGAGTTTTTATAGGTTGTTTATTTGGGTTTGTTTGGATTCGTCATTGTTTATTGCCTTTGTTTTGATTTGTGTAGGTCAATTTTAACGCTTTGATGGAGTTGAGTTGATTTCCCAACTTATCTAAATATCTTGGTTTTGCTTAAATTAGAACAATGAGATTATCCGGCTTGTGGTATAAGTTATAATGGGTTGGTTTAAGATTGAATAGTTTGATTGGAGTTGTACTAGGATTAGTTCTTGTAGGTTAAACTGATTAAGTCAATTTTCAGTTTTGATTTATTTTAGATTGTTTAGATGTGTCTGTTTGGATTGATCTACGCTTTTTGGTTTTATATTCCTATGAGTTGGTTGGGTTTTTTTTTATAAAAGAGTTGAGTTGATTTCCTACTTTATCTAGGTATGCCAAGTTTGTTTATATTATTTAGGCGAGCTAATTGTTCTAATAAGCTTTGTTACTGGGTATAGATTTGATTGATGGTTGATTGGTTTGCCACGGCATGGTGAGTTTTGGATAATTTGTAGTTGCTTCAACCTAGGTTTGGTTAGACTCAGTTTCACGGGATTTGAATGAATGTGTTTGATTCTCCATAGCTATATCCTAATGATGTATCTTAAGGCAACATTTTTCTAAGTGATGTGAGAGCCTCAACTTTGTAAGGACTGACTCAAGGTCCCCTAACTGATGATTTTCACCTTCTCTGTACTCTACTTTCTTGAAGAGCTTTTCCGCACCCATGTTGATGAAGCTCCAACAAATCCCTTTAGAGGTGGTTTAAAGACCAGCGACATTGATGCTATGGAGATTGAAAGCACAAGATCCTTCTCAAGAACTTCAATTTCACTCTTTGATATTGGTGTAGTGATTGATGAAGCCATTACCTCAAAAGGAGGTTGCCCTTCCCTTCTCCTCGACTTTGGTGTGTAATGAAGCATGGGGGATGATTGTTTATAAAGAGAGGAAGTCAATGATGGAGATGTTGGCAAGGTAGCAGATGCATATTGGTTTTGTAGAGGCTTCTTGTTACTACTTGAAGATGTATTTTCTTTTCGTGGACCGTGTCTTCCTTTCCTTCCAGACCTTCATTGCAGAAGGTTTCAGCACAAAGAACGAAAGACTTCTGATATGACCTTGTTAGCATAGAAATTAGCATTGACAAAATGTGCTTCGGCTTTGTTGAAAGGCTTTATCTTGGTGACTAAATTCCTTTGTGTTCCATTATGGCAGTATTTGAAGCAATAGTGCCATGTTGAAGGAACTACCCATGTTTCATGCAACCAAGGACGTTCCAAAAGTAGTTGATAGGACGTCTTGGCGTCGATGGCATGTAGAAGGTTCGAAGATGTCAAGTCCCCTATTTCTATCTCAAGACGCACCATGCCCAAATAACGTTGTTCATTTTGATTGAAGCCTTGGATTGTTAATTTTCTCTTTAGCAATTCATCCTTGTCAATCCCAAGTTGTTTCATAACGGAGACTAGCATGATGTTAACATCTTCTGTTCACGAACAACATACAAGGGTCTGTTGTGTGGATGTGACCCAAGTTGTAAATCCTTATTTGTAAAGGTAATTGTTGACATGCAATTCGCACAGTCATCTCCTTTTTGGTACTTTGCTTTGGTACTTGTTGGGGAGAATCAAGGTCCTCACCATTTCAAAACAAACCTTCTATAGTAATTGAAGTGCTTGGGTGAGGCTTAAGTGGGATGACACTTCCTTCAACTGCTTTGTTACTTCTTCATAACACATGGGGTGCTCTTGAAGAAGCCTTGTCATGTCTTCGTCCTTGTTGGATGAAAAGCTTCTTCTATTGATGGTAATGTTTCCTCTTCGTCAACTATCACCATGTATGCTGCTACACACTTCTCTGGGAAAAGTTCTCTAGGCATGAATTCCCAAAGGATTATTGGAGTTGGATGAGGCTGTTGAAGCATTTCCTCCTTACTAGCTGGTGGTACTCGAGGTGCTTTCTTCTTTGGCACTTTCTTTTTTTTGGAGGCGTTGTGTACTCGTTGCCTTCTAGTCTACTTTGGTCTGGTTGATGCAGGAACAACGGGACGAGGAACCTTGTTCTTACACCGAGAGAGCATGTTCTATCCGATCTCATCTTGAGGAGATGTCTCTGAGTCACTAGAGTAGATGGAGATAGAGATAGTCTTGCCCCCATTTGAAATGATTCCTTTGGGTTGGTGTCATACCTTCTTCTTGGGTTTCTTACTGGTGAAGGTGGACCACCCATCTTTTATTTCATCTTCTGAAATAGATGGCTCTTCCCAATAGTCCAAGTCATTAGTCATCAGCTTATAGAGAGTTGGGATGTTGGGATTCCCGAACCTTGGCATGTCAGGATAGGCATAAACTGTGGTCACCTCTTGATCAAGGAGTATTTTGTCCTTCAAGACAAAACACTTTTTAGTTGGATGATTTATCATCAGATGGTACTGGTAATACTTGGGGTTGGTCACACGTCCTTGCTCTTCAGGGCGCTTGGGCGGTGGATGCTCAATCAATTTTGATTGGAGCAGCTGGCTGAGTATTTCTGGAATGTCAGAGTCAAGGAATGGATACTCCTTCTCTTCTAGATCCTTCATAGCAGGCCTAGACTTCTCTTGGCCTTGGTTTGCAAAAGATTTCACTTTAATCTCCATCTTCATCTTCTTGTCGGAGATCTTAACTTCCTTCTTAAGGTCCTTCTTAACTTCCTTCTTTGAAGGAGGAGGAGGTCTTAAGGTCCTTCTTAACTCCCTTCTTACCTTCCTTCTTATCACGATGATCACTTAGTTGGGGATTTCCATGCTTGGTTATCTCGATCTCCAAGTCATGAGCTCGAGTAGTTAATTCTTCAAAGGTGGTAGGCATGTTCCTTTTAAGACTATAGAGTAGTCCCTAATGCTTCCCTTGGATGCATGTGTCTATGGTAGAGGATTGACTAATTTGTTCCTTGCACTAAAGCAAGAGGTTTCTCCGCCGCTCAATGTAGTTGATCACAAACTCATCATTTCTTTGCCTTGTAATAGAAAGTTCTGGAAGTCCAACCGCTTGACGTGTACAGTAGAAGCGAGTGGGGAATTCTCTCTTAAGCTGGTTCCAACTGTCAATGGAGCTTGGGTGGAGGTTGGTATACCAATCAAATGCTGTAGACTTGAGGGAGCGAACAAATTGCTTTGGCATTTGATCGTCGTAGGTTCCCACATTGTTGCAAGTCTCAATGAAGTAGACTATGTGCTACTTTAGATTACCCTTGCCATTGAACTATTGGAACTTAGGAGGTTGGTAGCTAACTGGCATGCGCATCTCGTCAATGCAGCGAGTGTATGGTTTGGCATACAATATAGAGGTTTGTGGAACTCTATATTGAGTCCTTATGGTGTCAGCGATCATGTACTAGAGTTGTTGCACTGTTAGAGAAGCGATAGAAACTTGGGTGGTGTCTTGCATCATGTTCTACACGGTAACATGATCATGCTCTTATTGTTGTTGCTTCTGCTACTTTTGGAGGTTAAGAGTCATTAAGGAATGAACCCTAGAGGGTGAAAAGGTCCTTGACTGGGCTCTGCTTGGCGGTTTTGTATCTCCAATTTGTTCATCAAGAAGGAAATTTGGAGATCTTTCTCAGTGTTGGAGCTCTTGAGGTTTTTAATGGCTACGATCATCTTCTGGAGTCGTTTTTCCATCATCGCAGCTTCTGTCATCATAACTGGTATGATGCTACTAGAAGTAGAGTAGGAGTTGTATGATGGAGAGGAGTATGACTCTGTTCTCGACGTAGTGCTGGATTGGTCATCTGAGAGAATATGTTTTTCCCTTCAAATCAAAGTGTGAAGAGTTGAAGAGGCTTTGCTTCTACAGAGTAGCCAACTTGGTGATTTTACGTGTTGGGATCTCCACTAGAGATGATAGCTGTACTTTGTTGGATTTTGCCATGGCACATGTGATGGGATGGTTGTAGGAAGAACCGAAAGCGCCATTGGATGGTTGTTGCAATTGTTGACTCAAAAGATGGGAGGAAGAGAGAGTTCCACCAGGCATGCTAGAAATTTGTTGACACAAATTTTATGTTTTTCAATTAACACAAAATATGGAGACTAATTACAAAAACAAATTTTGTAATAAAGGAAAATATAATGGATATGAACTCTCTTTGATTTCTGTTCGATAACGTGAGCAACCTCTGATTAACACGGTCGAATTTGGTGAAGACGAGGACCATTGGCATGTTTTTCGTACTTCTTGAAGTGTTGATGTAGATTTCCTTAATTTTGGTGCTTTTAGAGATTTGATGTAGATTTCTTCACTTCGGACTTCGCGCTTGATCGGTTGTGAAGGATGCTTCTTTAAGAAGGGTCCTTTTGTGGTGGCTTGATCTTCTTGGGAGAGCATGAATCCAAATGTGTTGTAGAGAATGAAAAAGCTTTTTCCTTCTTTCTTTCTCTTTTGATCTTGTAGTTGTTGGAGTTTGTAGGACAGATTCAAACCCAAGTCTGAGCCTAGGTTAACCATCCGGCCTACATCTTGAGCCTAAGCCCGACCTTCATTTAAAGCCCAAAGCGTGGTTAGAAAATTTTTATTCTTTGTTTCTCTCTCATTTTCTAGTAATCTCTCTTTCATATTTGTTGTTGAACATGTAACTATTTACAATGATGCCATTAGTAAACCACTAACTATTCTGTCTTATTTTAATAAGTTAAAAGATTTTGTTGATTTGATTTACTAGATTATTTAATTACTTCTCTCTCTTTTTTATTGCTTTGTGTCTAATATTTAGGGTTTTCAATGGGTGGGGTAGTTTGGATATTTATTTATATAAATTAAATTATTCATTTATTTATTTGACAAAATTAATTAAATTATCCATAAGGAAATTCTTTTTTTTTTATATCATTTTCTTTCCTAATTATTTATATATTTATGTTATTAAGTTAAAAATATTTATTGAATTTACTTAATTATTACTTTTATTGACAAATGATAGAGACCATCAGAGAGGAGGCTATTTTGATGAACTGTGGATTTTTGTAGTTTGGTCATAAAATGCATCATGCAATTAACCTTTAGTTTCTTAAGTCTAGGGGTCGTGTCTAATTGGATGTTTGATGTTGATCTCAATGTTCTCATTTGTTGTATGGGTTCCATCAAAAGTATAAATTTTGGGTTTTGGCAAAGTCTCAAGTTAATCTGGTAGTGTTTTCAAGTTTTAGGTTTTAAAGTTAGGTATAAAGAGGTAGAGTGAAGGAAGCGAGCAAAAATTAGGTATTGACAACCTATCATACCCTCGAATAACATTAATGTTAGACAGTTTTGTATGCCCTTAGCTTCAATCATTTTGATGTACTTTTGTTATTTAGTGGAAATAAATAAAGTGCATGTTTGATTCATGTTGTTTGGTTTAATTCTGTGTAAAACCCTAAAACTGGACATTTGTAGAGACTCATGTTAGTTTTAAATGTTCACAGCCGTTGGATAAGTCTGGGGAGATTTATCCTGCCAAGGCTGATACTGGTGTGCCACCAAGTGTTGGGATGGCCTGTCTCAGCCATCAGGGTAAGACCCGAGGCACATACAGCATGGGATTACTTGAATCCTTGAACCGGACCAGATTTCCAGTCTTGCCCTGGACCTTGGAGATAGATGGGCAAAACTGGAAAGTTACACCTGACCCCTAGACTCGATTATGACACTTCACTAGGTGCTGGATCAGCCTGCCTTTGATATGCCAATCAGTGAGATCCTTAGTGGGGATCAAAACCTGGGTATGTTGGGGCAGTTTGAGAATTCATCTGAGTGGGTGGTCATAGTGACAGAATCAGCCACTTTGTCGGACAAAGGGTAATGATCGGGAATGCACTCTCTCTGATGGAAACCAAACTGCCGGCAGTTGATTTCAATCGTTGGAATTTTGTTTTTGCAAAATTAATATATTTACATATATATGTACGGTTTCAAAATGTTTGCAAATGGTTTTAATTCCCGGGATCCATGTGAGAGGAGAGTGCGGCACTGTTCCTTGCAGCCGAGGGAGAGGTCCTCTCTTGTCGGGCAGTGCTTGATCATTAAGGGCTGAGAGGTTAAGTGTAAGACCATTTAGGATAATACCTGATGGGCTAATCTTGCACCTGCCCACAGTCCCTGGGTTTTTATAAGATGGCTTGGCCCAGGGACCACTTAATGTAAGTGTTGGGCCCATAGGGTTCATACGATGGACTCAAGGGGTTCATTGAGATTTTCAGTGAATTTGGCTGGGCCTTGTATTAAAGGCTGGGCCGAACCCATGTGGCTGGTGTGTAGATCAATGCTTGGGTCCCACGCCATACAAAGAAGCCCAACTGGGCAGCAGATTGGAAACTAATTAAACACTGAATACTTAATGGGCCAAAAGCCCATTTTGAAGTGGGCTGATATGATCACCCATGAATGGGGCGAATTTGAGATTGAAGTTAGCAAAAAGGATTGGGCTCTTAGCCTTATCCACTCTTAGAGACCAAATTCAAATCAGATTTGAATCTGGTAACCTCCTGATAAGATCAGGAGTAAGCTAACTCTATCTGGGAAAGGGATTAAGATTATCCCCTATCCAAATACTGATTTGGATTGGGATAACTCCTAATTAGGAGATTTCTTAATCAAGAAGAAAAGAGAGGAGTTTTTCGAATGAACCAATACAGGGAAATCAGATTTCGATCCAAGAGGTTCTGGTAAGCAAGAAAGGTTCCTGCGAATTGAGATTAGATCTCATTCTCTCCAGAAAAGAAAACAGTTCAGCCTTTTCGTTTCTGGAAATCTCCTCCTGCCGCCGCCATCTGCATTGTTGCAAGATTTGATCTTTGCAGAAAAGAAAGTCAAGAAACCAGTTCTTGACATCAGTCTTGCAAGAAAGACTGAAAGAATTCAATGTTTAGTACATCCAGGGGATTCTTGTGAAGGATCCAGTGTGTAGGACGCACCCTGCTGGTTCTGTTCCATCCACAGCTGTGTCATCTTCAGCAGGGACAGATCTTGGAGCATTCTTTGGGCGTGAACACCAACTTTGGGAGATACTGCTTCTCCGGATCAGGTATAATCCTCCCATTTATCTTTTGGTACAGATCTGGTTTGATTAGGGTTCAAGTAGATCCTTGAATATTGTATTCTAAATTCAGGGAATATGATTCCCAGTTGGGAGAAGGTAGGAAATTTTTGAAATTCGCCCCACCCATTCCGCAACCTTTATGGCGTCCATTAGATGGATCCTACCATTCCTTCAATTAAAATGTCCCTTTGTGATCCACAGATCCCATAACCAATGGCCTAAATGCTTATCCGATTTCTTATGCCCCCAATGACGATATTTCAGAGTCCAAATAGGCGAGGTTAATATGCTTCAAGTAAGATATGAATGGTGATTCAGTGATGGCATCATAGGAAAATGAATAAGCATTAAAAGAGGACTATGATATTTTCATACAAGCAACATCAATAAGAGCAAAAGCAATATCAATAGACAAAAGACAAGAACACAGAGAATTGGGAAGAAGAAGATGAATAGTATCCTAGAATGAAGCTTGACACTTTCATACTTAGGTGCAATTTAATGTTGTAACATGACACTTCCCTTCCATTGTATATGCTTGTTTTGTTGACAAAAATACTTTTGTCAATAAGTAGAGGGGCTATCTTTGGACTAGAAAATAAATACATAAAGAAAAAAGACAAGGCCCATTTCACCAGTGTAGAAACAAATTTTGTTTATGTACATACATGGATTTAGAACCTATGGAGACTATGTTGTAAATACCCAAATAAGTGACTACAACACAATCACATTGTACTGTAAACCCAAAACCCCACACTCAATCTAAGGTAGCCCCTACTTATTGATGGAAGTATTTTACTATTTGTGTTTAAACTGTGTGAAGAAGGAACAACTTTTGAATGTAGTAATGGATTTGAGCTAATTCCTAGTTGTAATTTCCATATCTATAAGGTAATAAGTTCCACAACTTTTCTTAGCTAGAAAAATGATGGATCCATACATCATGTGCAATTGAAGCGCAAGGAATTTTTTCCATGGTTGCTTAGATGAAAATTAATTTGAAGTTTGCCTACTTCTTAATTATATCCCAGCTCATTAGAAAATTATGATGGAATAATGAGATTTTGACAACAAAAAAAAAAATTCTTTGAGAGGAAGGTAAAATCATTGTAGTGATAGTGATAATATCTGAGTTTCTTATATTGCAACAAAGAGAGAGAGAGAGAGAGAGAGTTTGAATTATTGGAAATAGAGAATTCAAAAGGGAATCGCAAGATATGATGGAGGAGAAAATACATATTCGTTTGGGTCTGAAATAGACGTAATTCCCTCTTATCTTTAGTATGGGCATTGATCTTCATGTTTTGAAGTTTGTGCTTGGTAATACATTTTGTTTAGATTTAAAACTCTTTTGTATGTATTCGTATACGTAGTTATGTTCTCTAGTCAACGAAATTATTCAGTTTCAAAAATTCAAAGAATTAGTTGGGCAAAAATGACCGGTGATTTTGATATTCATAGTTGTGACAAGGGAGGTCTTTGTCTAATTTAAAAGGGTAAAATACAAAAACCTCTCTTGAAGTTTCTGACAATCATAAAAACCCCCCCTATAGTTTCATTTTAGCAAAAATATCCCCTTTATTTTTTAAAAATTCATCAAATACCTCGCTTCTGTCAATGACCAAGACGGAAAACGTTAAAGAGATGATCATTTTTTTTTCAAAATACCTATTTTACCTTTTCACGAATTAATGTGCATCTGGAACACTGTTCATCTTCTTCCTCACCACGCACAATGATGATAGAATGGCGGTGCACTCCCCCCTCCAACCTTCCCTCTTCTTGAATTTTCCTCTGATTCTCTCTCTCTCCACCAACACGGAATAACACTATTCATCACTCTCCTCTCTCTATCATTCTTCAATATTCATCAATGGCATCTCTACGTCTCCTCTTGCTCTCCTTATTCTTCTTTTTTCTATCTCAGGCTTCCTTATGAGCCACTTTGTTTCCTCCTCATCACGAAAGATGGTGCAACCTACCAATATCTGACAACGTCCTGCTACCAGTAGTGGAGATGGTTCGAGGAGATGATATGGGACTATCGCTAAAACTCAATGGGTTCTTGGATGAAATAAGTTCTGGTGGAGTAGTTATCCTTGAACTAGTGTTTAATGGAGATCGAGGTGCTAGCCAAATGGGTCAAGCTAATATTCCCAAATATTCTCAAGATCTTTTGCAATAATTGCTGAAAATACAAAAAATTATTAATTTTAGTATAGTAAATATATAATAATTATTTATCAAACATTTGCTTCTCTTCTTCTATTCTCATCCTCTTCCCATGGCCCCATGGCTTCCTATTTTTTATCCACCTCTTTGATAATTTTCAAGTAGGCTTCCTTCATTGCCAAATATTGCACATATTATTTTTTAATCCACACTTTTAAATCTCTTTACAGAAACCACAGTTTCTTAGCAATAATTGTAGAGAAGATGGGGGTTAATATTGTAATTTACTGCTGTATTTTATCATTATTGTAAGGACAAGATTGTCCATTTACACAATATATAAATATATCTCTTTCTGGGCGTGTGGCATAGTAACAAACACAACCAAATCATGTTTCTCTATTGTTTCATCTCTGTTTTGTCTTGAACTGACAATAATGTTCATGCTTGAGCCCTCCACCTTACACACACCAAACACATCTCCAAAGACTCCAATCCAAAAACCTATGTTCATTACTGATATTTTAAAATGTGTAGGTGAGATGTGAGGCATCCTACTACCTGGAGGCTTGGGGCATTGGTTCACTTGAGCACAAAAGCCTCATGAAGAGGGAAAGGTGTTCTATTCTTGTTCTTGTTCAGCTATTCTTTTCTTTTCTTTCTTTCTTTCTTGATGTGTGCATGTGGTGCATGAGGCGTACCAGAGGCAAACATTTATGCAAAAGGCAATTGAGGTGTATGCCTTATGCATCTGAGGTGTAAGCTTCAAAGGCATCCACACCTCCAGAGTGCCTCAGGGCATTTTGAGTGCACCTTGCCTGGAGGGACACTTCTAGGCCTGATACCTAAAATGCCTTTTAAGCATACAGCCATAAATTTTCAAATCTGAAAGGAATTAGTTTATCTAGAGGTTCCCTATAAATGCAATCAACACGTGGTCAAACAATGGCTTGGGGAGGGACATTCGAGATAATTGAAGTAACCAGTGCACCAAGGTTTACTCCATTTCATCCTAATGTCATTGAGCTCTCCCCAGAAACCAGGTTTGGGGCTATGATGCTATCTACATCAGAGCCATAAACCACAGTAATCGTTTCATCTCCCAACCTCTTGTTAATCGACATTGAGTGTGCTCCCCAATGAAGAAACCCAATAGAGAGAACTTCAACATATTCCAAATTACTAGATACTGCCAACAACGTTTGCTACCTTTTTGCAACTCCAATCACATGTCCTTGAAACCCAAACACTTCTCACCACCCCAGCTTCCATTTTCTCCAGTTTACTTTCCTATAGCATCATCACCATATCAGGCCCCATCTTCTTAATGAATGAATGCGCAAACAATCCTTCTCCTGGAATAGAGAACCCTTACTCCATAAAACTGTTTTGAACTTTATCAAAGAAACAAAATTTATGTGCCTCCTCCCCTCCTATCCCTCGACAAAAAGGCACATTATCCCCCGCTTTATCAATCAATCCCCAAGGTAGCTGGAGTGTCTATCAATTTTTTTTTGTTAGCCCTTCACTCGGCTTAGCCATTTCCTTTCCTCCTCCACTAAGAATTTCTTGTTTGATAGTGACTGGTAATCATGTGGTGTCTTCCAAGGGAATGAATGACACCTTGAGGAATTCTCCTAATGTAAGAATTTAGACATCATCCACTTGGAGACTAACTTATCACCCAGCATACCCAATTCACTATTTGTATTGTCTTGTAGAGCCTGCTCCTTTGCGCTGAACATTTGAGCAAGCACCACCTCCACAGTAAGGGTGTTTATCAACTATGATCTCCCCCTCCTGGCTCAGCCTCATAAATGACTAGACCAGTGATTTAAAAGGCACACTTGGGGTATGTGCCTCGTCCAGGTCCTAGGTGCACCCCTTTCAAAAGGCGCAGGTGTGCACCTTTTTAAAATTTTGCGCTTTTTGCTTTATTTTTTAGAGTCTAATGGCTAGGTCAGGGGTTCTACCCCCGGACCCCCAACCATGCCCCTCGAGGCAAGCCCAAAGAGGTCTATGTTAGGGTCTGAAATTCTTATTTCTCACATAAAAAATAATGATTTTATTACTTTCACTGCCTTTTAAGAAGATATTTTATTGCAATGAATGAATGAAAAACATTGTTGACATACTTGCAAGGAGGATCAACTCTGAGTTTGGTTGGGTCAAACGGAATACAAATGGGATGGCGGATACCCTAGCTAAACAGGGGGCAAATAGTGAAAGAATGGTAGGATCCATCTAATGGACGCCATAAAGATTGCGGAATGGGTGGGCGAATTTCAAAAATTTTCCTACCTTCTCCCAACTAGGAATCGTATTCCCTAAATTTAGAATACAATATTCAAGGATCCTACTTATACCATAATCGAACCAGATCTAAACCAAAAGAGAATGGAGGAATTATACCTGATCCAGAGAAGAAGTATCTCCCAAAGTTGGTGTTCACGCCCAAAGAGGACACCAAGATCCGCTCCTACTGAAGATGACACAGCTGTAGGTGGAACAGAACCAGCAGAGTGCGTCCTACACACTGAATCCTTCGCAAGAATCCATTGGAAACTCAGAGCACCAAATCTTTTCAGTCTTTTCCGCAAAACTGATGTCAAGAACCAATTTCTTGATTTCTTTCTTCTTCAAAGATCGAATCTTGTAAGAAAGAATGGCGGTGGCTGGAGGAGAACTCCTGAAGTGAAGATGGCTGAAATTGCTTCTCTTCTTTCTAGAGTGTGTATGAGATCTAATCTCAATTCGAAGGATGATCTCTTGCACACAACCCTAGGTTCGAAATCTGATTTTTTTATCCCTTGGGGTTTCTCCTCTTTTCTTCTTGATTAAGAAACCTCCTAATTAGGAGTTATCCTAATCCAAATAAGTATTTGGATAGGGGATGATCCTAATCCTATCTACAGATTAAGTTAGCTTACTCCTGATCTTATCAGGAGGTTACCAGATTCAAATTTGATTTGAATTTGGTCTCCCAGAGTGGATAGGGTTAAAGGCCCAATCCTTTTGTTAACGTTAATCCCAGATCTGCCCCATAGATGGGTGATCATATCAGCCCAGCTCGAAATGGGCTTTTGGCCCATTAAGTGTTCAGTGCATAACTAGTTTCCAATCTGCTGCCCAGTTGGGCTTCTTTGTAAGGTGTGGGACCCAAGCATTGATCTACACACCAGCCACATGGGTTTGGCCTAGCCTTTATTACAAGGCCCAGCCGAATTCACTGAAAAGCTCAGTGAACCCCTGAGCCCATCGCATGGATCCTATGGGCCCAACACTTACATTAAGTGGTCCCTAGGCCAAGCCATCTTATAAAAACCCAGGGGCTGTGGGCAGGTGCAAGATTAGCCCATTAGGTACTATTCTAAATGGCCTTACACTTAACCTCTCAGCCCTTAATGATCAAGCACTGCCTGACAAGAGAGGACCTCTCCCTCGGCTGCAAGGAACAGTGCCGCACTCTCTACTCACATGGATCCCGGGAATTAAAACCATTTGCAAACATTTCAAAACCGTATGTATATATATATATATATAAATTTTGTAAAACAAAATTCCAACGAATGAAATCAACTGCCGGCAGTTTGGTTTCCATCAGAGAGAGTGCATTCCCGATCATTACCTTTGTTCGACAAAGGGGCTGATCCTGTCACTATGACCACCCACTCAGATGAATTCTCAGACTACCCCAACATGCCCAGGTTTTGACCCCCACTAAGGATCTCACTGATTGGCATATCAAAGACAGCCCGATCCGACACCTAGTGAAGTGTCATAATCGAGTCTAGGGGTCAGGTGTAACTTTCCAGTTTTGCCCATCTGTCTCCAAGGTCCAGGGCAATACTAAAAATCTGGTCTGGTTCAAGGATTCGAGTAATCCCATACTGCATGTGCCTTGGGTCTTACCCTGGTGGCCAAGACAGGCCATCCCAACACTTGGTGGCACACCAGTATCAACCTTGGCAGGATAAATCTCCCCAGACTTATCCAATGGCTGTGAACATTTAAAACTAACACGAGTCTCAATAAGTGTCCAGTTTTAGGGTCTTACACAAAATTATACCAAACAACATGAATCAAACATGCACTTTATTTATTTACACTAAATATCAAAAGTACATCAAATCGGATTGAAGCTAAGGGCATACAAAACTGTCTAACAGCTCCCACTTGCACTTAGGTCCAATTTGGTACATGCCGGAGTCCCATACTTTCCATGTGTTTCTCAAACACCTTCTGTGTCAGTGGCTTAGTCAATGGGTCTGCCACATTATCCGCTGATGCTACCTTCTGAATTAGGACGTCCCCTCTACCAATGATCTCCCGCAGTACGTGGTACTTCCTCTCGATGTGCTTTGACTTCGAGTGGGCCCGAGGCTCTTTAGCTTGGGCAATCGCTCCATTGTTATCACACAACAACGAGATGGGTGATGTGCTGGACGGAATCACTCCCAATTCGTGTATGAATTTCTTCATCCACACGACTTCCTTGGCAGCTTCACTTGCGGCAATGTACTCGGTCTCGGTTGTGGAATCTGCAGTGGACCCCTGTTTGTTGCTTTTCCAGCAAACAGCACACGATCCTATCGTGAAAACATTCCCAGATGTAGACTTTCTATCATTTGGATCCGACTGGAAATCGGCATCAGTATACCCTAGAACTTGTAGTGAACTACCATCGAATACTAGACAAAACTCTTTTGTCCTGCGAAGGTATTTGAGTATGTTCTTCACAGCAGTCCAATGCTCCTGCCCTGGGTTGGCCTGGAATCTGCTTACCACACTCACCACTTGAGCAATGTCCGGGTGAGTGCATAGCATGGCATACATGATGCTCCCTACGGCTGAGGCATAGGGAATGTCTCTCATGCCCTCAATCTCCTCAGAAGTCTTGGGAGACATCTTCTTGGAGAGAGTGACTTCGTGCCTGAACGGAACGTTTCCTTTCTTGGAGTTCTCCATGCTGTATCTTTTGACAATTTTGTCAATGTAAGCAGCCTGGGATAATCCAATTATCTACTTCGATCTATCTCTATAGAGTCGAAGACCCAGTATATATGAAGCTTCTCCAAGATCTTTCATGGAGAACTGTTGTGATAGTCATACCTTGACTGAAGTCAACATTCCTACATCATTCCCAATGAGTAGGATATCGTCCACGTACAACACCAAAAAGGTGATCTTATCCCTACTAGGCTTCCTGTAAACACAGGGTTCATCCGGATTCTGCTCAAAGTCAAACATTTTGACGGCAGAATCAAAACGGATGTTCCAACTCCTAGAAGTCTGCTTAAGTCCATATATGGATCTATTAAGTTTACATACCATGTGTTCCTGACCAGCAGTAATGAAGCCTTGCAGCTGCTGCATGTAGATATCTTCACTAAGATCTCCATTCAGGAATGCGGTTTTGACATCCATCTACCAAATCTCATAGTCATGGTATGCTGCTACAGCTAGTAGGATCCTAATGGATTTAAGCATGGCCACGGGCGAAAAGGTTTCCTCATAATCGATGCCTTCTTTCTGAGTATACCCTTTCGCCACCAAACGAGCTTTGTAGGTCTCAATCCTGCCATCGGAGCCCTTCTTCCTCTTGTAGGTCCATTTGCAACCAATTGCTTTTACCCCGGAGGGCGGATCTACTAGAGTCCAGACTCCATTGGTCTCCATCGAGTCCATTTCAGCTCTCATGGCCTCCACCCACTTCTGGGAATCTATGTCTAACATAGCTTCCGCGTAAGTTATGGGATCCTCCTCACTAGTCAAGGCTTCCACTAGGTAACTATCCTGGTCATAACCATATCGGACTGGTGGTCTGGATACCCGAGTGGATCTTCTAGTTTGGTCACTACCTGGAACTTGTGGGACATCTCCCACTGCTCCCGAGCTCTCCTCATCAAGAACTATTTCCTGACGATGGGAGTCTAGGATGTATTCGGTTTCCAAGAATTGGGCATTTCGACTATAGAACACTTTCTGCTCACTTGGGTCATAGAATAGATAACCTACCAAATCTTTTGGGTAGCCTATAAATAGGCAACGACTGGTTTTGGATTCCAACTTGTCCGCACTTGTTCTTTTAACATGTGCAGGACAACCCCAAATCTTCAAGTGTCTTACACTTGGCTTCCTTTCGGTCCATAGTTCATATGGAATTTTTGGAACCAATTTGGTTGGAACCCGATTCAACACGTAGATAGTAGTCTCTAATGCATATCCCCAAAAGGATGTGGGTAATTCTGAGCGTACGAGAAGTGACCGGACCATGTCCAACAAGTTCCTATTCCTCCTCTCTGAAACACCATTGAGTTGAGGTGTAGCAGGAGGAGCTAATTGTGATACTATCCCGTTGACCTTCAAGTAGTCCCTGAATTCGTCAGAGAGATACTCGCCACCTCAATCCGATTGAAGGGCCTTAATTTGTCTCCCCAACTGTTTCTCGACTTTGTGTCTGAACTCTTTGAACTTTTCAAAAGATTCAGACTTGTGTCTCATTAGGTACACGTAACCATATCGTGAAAAATCATCTGTAAAGGTGATGAAATACACGTGTTGATTCCGTGTCCTAACACTCAGGGGACCACATACATCAGTATGTATTAGGTCAAGTGTGCCTACACATCTTTTAGGCTTACCGTCAAATGGCCGCTTAGTCATCTTACCTTGGAGGCAAGGCTCACAAATGGGAAGATTTTCTATGGTTAGAAAATCCAAAGGACCAGTTTTGTGATTCAGTCAACACCGATATGGCCAAGTCGGTAATGCCATAGGCACGTGGGACTTACTGTATCACAAATCCTTTTCTTGGGATTTTCGACCGACGTAGTTTCGGTTAAGTTAGTTTCCAGAGAAGGATGTAGAACATAGAGACCGTTCTCCAGTTCCCCGCATGCGATGGATTTGTTGTTCCGTTTAACAGTAATCACATTACTAAAATAAACAGTATATCCATCAACACAGTTTAGAAACATAAATTAAATTTCTTCTCAAGTTCTGTACATAAAGACAACAAGGACTCCTTCTCTAAAGACTAATTCTACGGTTCCTATTGCCGCAGCTGCAACACTTGCAGTCATTCCCAAGAATAGTGTCACTTCGCCTTCACTCAATCTTCTGCTAACTTTGAACCCCTGCAGTGAGTTACACGCATGAGTTGAAGCCCTGGAGTCAACACACCAGGACACAGAAGTAACTAACATATTAGTCTCTATGACACAAGTTTCGATGTTACCTTTCTTAGATTCCAGGTAGGCAGGACAATTCCTCTTTCAGAGGTCGGTCTGCTTGCAGAAGTGACAGACATCAGATGCCTTGTTCTTCTTCTGCTTCTTAGGCTTGGCAGTTTTCTTCTGGGGCTTCTTTGCCTTTCTATTTTTCTTGCCCGATTTGTTAGCTTCAGCAAGCATAACCACAGGCTCATCCTTCTTGAGTAGATCCTCAGCCTTCTGCAACATATTGCTGAGTTCCTGGACGCAGACATGCAGCTTGTTCATGTTGTAGTTCATTGTGAACGCATTGAAGGAAGAGGGCAAAGAATTTAGGATGACATCCACTTGCGTGCCAAGATCTAGCCCAGATCCAAGGGCTTCGAGTTCGTTAATGTATCCCATCATCCGAAGACAATGGTCATGAACTTTCTGCCCTTTGGACATCTGCGCGGTCATGAACAGTTTTAGGACCTTCTGTCGAGTAGAACAGTTCTGCTCTTCATACATTGTCTTTAGACTATCCAATATGTCCTTGGCTAGTTCGATCTGATTGAACTGCCTTTGTATTGAGTTGTCTAGTGAGGCAATGACAAAGCAGCGGGCTAAGGAGTTCTTATCCTCCCAAGGACAATGGTCATGAACTTTTTTACCACCTTATCTAACTTTTTGGAAGTTAGGACCAGCATAAGATTTCTGAACCAGTCGGCATAGTTTGGGCCCTTAAGCTTGTTATCGTCTAGAAGCTTTGCGAATTGACCGTTTGCCATTTTTTGATAAAACAGCAAAGACGTTAGTCCACAACCTTAGTTTGATTCATGTTACCTACATAGATATGATTTTTAATCTATGTTTCATTCCCATTTGTTCATCTCTGAGATTTCCCTCCTTTCTCAGTGATGGAGATGGCGAAATGTCACTGGAAATGTGGGAAATCACATAGGGTGCGTGAAGCCAACTGTTTCAGCTGCATAACTCCACCACCTTTCTGTGACGGATCATATCCACTCATCAAATGAGTTTCCCTTTGGCTTCTGTCAGACAAGGTTCAGAGCCGTTTTCAGGTAAACCTTTCTGTCCAGTGAGTGCTCACCCATCATATTCAGGTTACGCCAAGGTACCGTGAGAGAGTTCCCATTTTCTGGTGAAGCCCCTCCCACATCGGTCTATGACACCCCTATCATCTAATGAAACACTCTGACAGACCCAACAACAAATGGATAGCCCAATTTTATGGTGCGTTTCCTCATTACTGAAGGACCCATCATTGTGCTAATGACGAAAGGCCTTTAGAGAGTCCATCAGATGGATCTCCCTATCACATGCACTCATATTTGCTGGAGGGAACAAAATTATGCCCTAGTTCTAATTTTAGGTCAAACCAGAGTGGCTCCCACTGACTTTCATAAAGTCAGATTTCTGGTGGACCTTAATCGGCTAGGGTTTCCGCACGCATCCCTTTTCAGGGTTGTGGGGCCCACCAAGTAAGGAGGGGTCATCCAATGACCTTAAGGGACACCATGGCAATGATGTGCATTCAGCCATGGTGTGCGCAAGAGCCACTAACGAGTCATCATGGGCCAAATCCTTATGGCTCATGGTCGCAGCACATCAAACATCCAAACATCATATGTAAAGGAAGAATTGATCCAATCAATTAACTGCTGTAAAGCCCATTGAACAACCCATTTAAAATCCAAAACATTAACAATTAATGTCGACTAGGTATATGGGCTGAATCGCAGTTAGCAGTTCGGCCCATACAGCTTTTCTCACAAGAGCGGGCTTTTGCAGTTTTAACCTTTTAAAACTGGGCTTTACAGGTGGGCCGAATTAATCCCTGCAATTGAACATCAGATTTTGAACTGCAAGAGGGAAAAAATTGGACTGAAAATAGTCCCCTTCGAAACCTAGATTCGGTCCAAACAGTTTTGGTCCAATCTAGTCCGAAATTGTCCAAAACTGATTTTCAATTCAAGAATTAATTCATGAAAGATCTGAAATTAATAATTTTGATTTTAAACAATCACAAATCAAATATGGACTGTTTGCACCACCTGCAAAACAAAGGTTAATCACTAGGGTTGCAGTTTCACAAACTGCAAATTGCAGAAAGCGATCTCTCCATTTGGTGGTCGTCGCTGTGGACCACAACGCTTTTGATCGCTGCAAATTCATACATCCCCACTGCTATTTCCTCACTACCCCAACCCCAGGCATCGACTTTGCTGCTGTGAAATGGTTGGTGACAGTAGATCACTACCTCAACTTCAGTCGTAGGAAAATCGCCTTCTTGCTCACGGTCCTGGAATTGGGCTGTTGTTGTTGAAAGTTGCCTGGGCATTAATGAAAGAGAAGAGAAAGGGGAGGAGAGAAAGGGGAAGGGAAAGAAGAGAAATCAGGGAGAGAGAGAGAGAGGGAGAGAGAAGGAGAAAGAGAGAAATGTGAAGGAATCTGAGGTAGAAGAGATTATCGCCACTGCTGTTCATGTATCGTGAGGTCAGGGAAGATGAACAATGTCTTCTCCCAGTTGTCCTTATTACAAGGGTAGTATAGGGATTAAAAAATATTACAATGGCGGATTTTAATGGAAAGCTAATGGAAGGAGGTCTTTGTCTCATGGTCATAGTACAAGGGGTCTTTGTCGCAAAATAAAGTACAGGGGGGGTCTTTGTCATAGACCCCATAATATAGGGGGTCTTTGTAATTTACCCAAAAAATAATTTAAGCACCAAGTATTTAACAATGATATGATTTTAAAAATGATGAAATAAAATCACGCAGTTTACTCATATAGTTGGGATGAGCTTGAATTCTGCGTGAAGAAGATTTTGGGACTTAAACTAATATTTAGTGCCTTACCACAAAAATAATTAAATATAAACTAACAATATTTCTTCTACACAAAGTACATACATATATGCATGGAGGGATAAGTGATTAAAGGTAAAGTAGGTTTGGGTTTAGTTAATCGGGGCTAGGTTTAAGCTGAAGCCTCAGTAAAGGCCTAATCACAAGTAAATTGGGTCAAGTTCTTATTTTATTGTTAAATCCAAGCCCAGCCCAAAGCTGGAAGATACAACAAGTCCAATCGGTGCCAAGGCAATGAAGTAGAAACTAGAAAGTAGAAACCAATAGTTTTATTGAATTTTTTTTGAGCGGTTTTATTGAATTTTACTTCCCTGTAATATGAAAAATCAAAGTGAACCTGTGACCCACCGTTTTATCGTAAACCTGCTACCTGATATCATAAGAAAGAGGGAATCGATTTACCTTCAAAACAGGGGATCTCTTCCCTACCCTAAATTGTGAATTATGACTGTTAAAAGTTTCTCGTTGTTCTTTTCCCAACGGCACTGAACTAAGAAGGATTCGTCGGCAGAGATATTATCCTAGGGCATAGAACGACAAGGCCTTATTCACAATTCCAGTTCTTGACATATCCCTGTTTCATTGATGATCGCCGGATGAAGTTATTAGTTCTTTCTCTTTGGGTCTTCTTCAAGATATGGTTTCTTCATCACAGTCTTTCTGCGGCACTGAACAACAGGTTTATACAGATCTAGTTCTTCAGAGAGTCCTATTTCACAATCTCACCGGGTAAGGTTATTGGCTCGATAATGCTCGCTCTTCTTAAGATCTTGTTCCATTGATCTATTTTCATTCTAATTTCATATACAACGAAAAATGCATTGATATGTTCCATTGGTTCTGGTTTTTTGTGGTTTCCGTTTTTTGTCTTTGAATGGAGATTCGAACGGCTTCACTTTTGATTTTAGTTAGGTTACCCTTGGTTTTTTTTTTGGTTTGGAGAACTTGCTTAGTTTGATTTCAACTTGCTTACTCTCTGCCTCAAAAGAAAATCTCTAGTTCTTTTGATTGGCTAATCGGTGGGAAATCTGAAAGTGGTAATCCAAGCGTATGAGAATTAACTTCAATAAGAGCTGAGTGGTGGGGATCAATATGGATGAAAAAAGGTGTCAGAGTGTAACTATTTTGGGCTGTGAAGTATCTCGGTGTACATTGACCTTCATTGCTGAAATCATAAATCTTTTTTCTTCTTGCCGTTTGTCTCTATCTTAGGCTGATGTTCTTGTTTCGGTAGTGTACAGTCTTCTTGATCTGATAGGGTACTTCTCTGATTTCAATCTTGTATATCTGATTTTAGATCTTTCTATGTTAGCTTTCAGCTTGCTGATTGTTCTTTTTCTTGAGGCTTTTCTTTTTAGGTAGATTGTTGTTCCCTTTGTTTTGTAGATTGCTGCTATATTAGTGTTTTAACAGTCCCTATTTCTTAGGATTGCTGATTGTTTGATAGATTGCTTTTTTTGATTAGTGTACATTAGTTTCTTTAGTACTTTGATAGAGGAGATAGCAACAACCAACCATCAATGGCATTCCGAAAGAGCACAAGTTAGAAGGCAACAAGGTCTTCACAATGTGGACACATATACAGCTCTATCTGCGCAAATAGGTGCTATTAGCAAGAAAATAGATGAGATGCAGATGGCAGCCATGCATGTGCAGTCCATGACTTGTGATTGGTGTGGGGGAGGCCCTATCAGTACTGAATGCCAAGTTGGCAATCAGTTTATGCAGCCTCCAAAACAGGTAGACTTTGTTGGCCACTTTCCAAGGCAGCAATACAGTGAGTACCCTTGTGCCTTTAACCCCGGATGGGGGGGATACCCGAATCAGTCATGGCCAAATCAACATGTGCCGATTCCCTTCCCCCAAAACTTCTATTAGCTGGAAAAGAAATCTAACCTAGAGGAGCTGATGAACAAGTTCATAGCTAGTATTGAAACAAGATTTCAGATCCAAGAAGCAGCAATAAAGAACTTGGAGAAGCAAGTCGGGCAGTTGGCACAAATGATTTCAGCAAGAATACCGGGCACTCTATCAGGTAATACTGAATTGAATCCAATAGGTGGTGAGGAGCTGCCAGAGGTGGAGAAGAAGGCAAGGGCTGAAAACAAGGTTAGCATATTGGCCGACACCCGTGCGCTTTGCATACAAGAGGGAGGAGCTGCAAGGGAAGAGAGTGAAAAGATGCAAGGCATGGCAGCATACCTGAATGCCAATCCATAGTTTCAAGGGAAAGAGTGTCTCAAGTTGGATGGCTTGGATACCCCGCCAATACCAACAAGCAAGCCTTCAACCCAAGAGCCGCCCCCCCTTGAGCATGGGGTTTAGATTCTTGATAGAGATATAAGAATCATCACTCATGCATAGATTGAACATGCGCTTGAGAGAGACTGTTCATTGCCTTGGGGTTTCACCAAACCAAGGCTGAATCCTAATCTAGTCGAATGGCCTAGAGAACTAATTGCTGAATCAATTCTGTGCATATTTAGCTTGTCTTCTCAATTTGCATGCAAGGTGTTTGATCCAATATGCTAGAGATAGTTTGCTAGTTAGGAATTCAATTTTAGGTTAGATATACAATTCGATTTATCAGATAATAGAAGGCTGATTTATTACTAGTAGTTGTTGCATAAGTCCTCGTGGGAAACGATACTCTATTCATCACTCTATTACTTGTGCGGCTAGTGCATTTGCTAGTGTAGCAGATACGCATCACCTGTGCTTGACCATCATATAAAGCCCAGATTGCGAATATGAAATTTTTATTCTTTATTTTTCTCACTTTCATGCCTAATTATTTATATATTTATGTTATATAGTTAAAAATTTTATTTATTTAATTTTCTATGTTATTTAATTTTATTAACAAAATTTAATAATTTATTCAATTATTCAATTATTTATTAAGAGGTATAGTCAGGGTTGGGATTAATCCTGTTCATGGGTTGGGCTTTGTCTATCAACAAAACATATTCAAGCCCATGTTTGAGCCCAAACCAACCACCAACTATTTAATTTTATTAACAATTTATTTCCCTCTCTCTCTCTCTCCCTCCCCATGTTCAATTAAGGTTGACAATGGGTTGGGTTTGGATCTAGATAGCTTGGATATTTATTTATTTTAATAAAATTGTGTAAACTATTATCAATTGATTTTATTTATTTACTTAACTAAATTATTTAATTAATTAATAATTTATTTTACAAACAAATTACTTCTCTTTGTCTCTCCCTTTTAGGGCTATCAACGGGTTAGTTCTGGTGTGAGATAGGCTGTACATGTCTCGTCCTTATTTATTTTACTAAATTAAATCACATTTATTTATTTTAAGAAGTTAAATAAATTATTCTCTATAAATCATGGACAAGTAGGTCTGGTGTTGTGTTATAGGTTGTGACTCAGCTTTTTGATGAGGTTGAAAGGTGTTCCATCACAGAGGGATGCGACAAGTTGGTACTGGATTTTTTGTAAGGGGTTGCGACAGGTAGAAATGTTGAAGACATCGAGTGTGAGGAGGAAATGATTGTGATGGGTAGAAGTGCCACAGGAGGTTGAGAGAGGTTGCGATGGGTAGAGTAACTTGGTCCTCAAGAGGCAGTGGGTTGATGGTTATGAACTAGTCTAGATTTCAGCTAGGGTTTCTAAAGTTGTGATTGAGATAGTGGCTAAGGCTTTGTTGGTTTAGTGGGGAGCGATATAAGGTTGGCGCTATGGAGCAACCTCCAGTTAGTGATGTAATCTCAAATTTGGTTTCTGAGGGAAGTTAGGGGGTGGTTTGATGGGTTGGATTCCATTTGGAATTCAAGTGTTCATTGGTGTATTCCCATCCTTGACCCACTTGTGAAGAGTTCCCTGACAATGTTTTCCTGAAGGTTGCAATGTTTACCTTCATCTCATGGACACCATTGCCCTATGAAAGACACTCAGCATAAGCGAACTATGCTCGGGTGATAGTGCCCCTTATGTGCAATGATAAGAGAGAGGACACATCCTCAGCTGATATCCCAATCTCCCCAAAACTTTGGTAACTAGGTAATTCTTTTGGTTCTCAATTTTATTTTGATAGGCAAGTACTGTCTTTCTTTTTTTATCGATTGTTTAGAGATTAGTGATTTTAGTCTGAGTTGGTTCCGAATGATGTGCTTTGCTTAAATTTCTAACTCAGTTATAATACATTTTTTAGTCTTTTCTTCCTAGTTACACTAAGAACAGTTGTTTGTGGTATTTTGCAACAATTTATAGAGGTTTGAGATAGTTTTAGGGACTTGTTAGATGATTTCATGGATTTTATTCTATTTTCCTTTAGAGCTTTGGTTCAATCGTGCAATCTCTCTCCTATCTCTCTCCCCGGGTGAAGTGCTTGTTATTTTTGCTTTTTGAGTACCAAAACTTAACCCACTTGTGAAGGGGTACCTTTCCCCTATGCCCAGTCCTTGCCAATGTTTCCCTGAAGGGTGCAATGCCTACCTTCATCTCATCATACAAAGGCACCATCGCTCTGTGGAAACTCTGCATTGGCTAACTATTCTTGGGTGATGGTGCTCCTCATGTGCATTGAAAACAGAGAGGACACATGCTCTGCTGATATCCAAAACTCCCCAAAAGACCCCAAAAATGTGTGTATAACAGCAATCACCCAGTAATGGGTCCATACCTTTTTGATGATTATGTGCACCTTTAATCTTATAATGTTGGGCTTTCTGCCAGAATGGCAACCTATATTGTTGGTGATGATGGAATCAGGTAACCAATTAATGATTTTGGTTTCAATTTTATTTTGATAGGCAAGTACTCTCTTTCTTTGTTTTTCGGTTGTTCTAGAGATTAGTGATTTTAGTTTGAGTTGGTTCAGAATGATGTGCTTTGCCTAATTTTTCTAACTCAGTTATAATACAATTTTTAGTCTTTTTTCCTAGTTACACTAAGAACAATTGTTTGTGGTAGTTTGCAATAATTTATAGAGGTCTAAGATAGTTTTAGGGACTTGTTAAATGCTTGGATTTTGTGGTTTTTATTCTATTTTCCTTTAGAGTTGTGGAATATGTTGTTGATTTATTTATTATAAAAAATAAAGGAAATTATTATCCATAGTTTTCTATTTATTTATTTACTAAAATTTTCAAGTAATTAATAATTTATTTAACTAATAAGTTATTTCTCTCTCTCTCTCTCTCTCTCTCTCTCTCTTGCCTAATATTTAGGACTATCTATAGGATAGGTCTTGCTTGGGGTTAAACTTTTTCATGGGTTGGACCATGTTCAGATCATCAACAGAACTAATTCAAGCCCAATCCTAAGCCTAGGCCGACCATCAGGCCTAGATCTTGATCCTATGTCGGATCATCATATAAAGCTTGGATTGCGATTAGGAAATTTTTATTCTTCATTTCTCTTTCATTTTCTTGCCAAATTAGTTATATATTTATTCCTTATGTTTTGTTAACAAAATTTACTAATTTATTCAATTAATCAATTATTTATTAATAGGTTAAGGTTAGGGTTGGGATTAATCCTATTCACAGGCTCCACCAACCAAGCCTAGATTTTGTAATTGAGCCTAGCCAAGAAATTAATAATCTTTATTACTCTCTCAATTTCTCGCCAATTTATTTATATATTTAATTTAGCAAATTAAAAATTTGATTTATGTAATTTACTAAACTATTTAGTTTTATTAACAAATTATTTCCCCTTCTCTCCCTACCCGAGTTCAATATTTATGGTTGTCAATGGGTTCGCTTTCGATCTGGATAGCTTGGATATTTATTTATTTTACCAAAATTATGTGAATGGTCCATAGATTTTATTTATTTACTTAACTAAATTATTTAATTAATTAATAATTTATTTTACAAACAAATTACTTCTCTTTGTCTCTCCCTTTTAGTGCTATCAACGGGTTAGTTTTGGTGTGGGATAGGCTGTACACATCTCGTCCCAATAATAACTGAAATTTTACATCTCGTCCCAATAATAACTGAAATTTTATTTTAGTTTACTAAATTAAATTATTCCTTTATTATTCTAACAATTTAAATAAATTATTCTCTATAAATTTTGGACAAATAGGTCAGGTGTTGTGTGATAGGTTTTCACTCAGTTTTTTGATGAGGTTGAGAGGTGTTCTATCACAGAGGGATGCAATGTATGGATTTTATGATGGGAGAGACAGGTAGAAATGTTTTGCTACAGGTAGAAATGTTGAAGACATTTGAGTGTGAGGAGGAAATGAGTGTGATAGAAGTGTGATAGGAGGTTGAGAGATAAAGAACAGTTTTTGCTTGTATTTTGCAATAATTAATAGAGGTTTGAGATAGTATTAGGACTTGTTAGATGCTTGGATTTCGTGGTTTTGATTATTTGTTCCTTTAGAACTTTGGTTTAATGGTGCAATCTCTCTCTCTCTCTCTCTCTCTCTCTGGCAGCATTTTAGCTTTCTACCTCCCTTTTGAGTTCAAATCAGTACGTCTAATTTTCTCACCGGTGTTTCTTGATTTTCATTGGTGGTGACCTAACATTTAATTGTTTAGAAGGAAACGATTTGCCAACAGTCGTAAATTTTTAGCAATAAAGACCCTGCCCAAAACTTTATAATCACATCTCTTTGACAATTCAAATTTGGACACATTGCCATTAATAAACATCTAACTATTTTATTAAGTTAAAAAACTTATTTATTTAATTTTATTAACAAATTATTTCTCTATCTCATACTACCCCGGGTACAATATTTAGGATTGTCAACCGGTTGGGTTTGAATCTAGATAGGTCGGATATTTATTTATTTTATTAAGTTAAATTATTCATTTATTTATTTTACCAATTAAGTAAATTATTAGCTATATATTTATGTTATTTTATTTACTAAATTGTTCATTTCATTAATACTTTATTAATAGGTTAGGGTCTGGGTTAGGATTAAACTTGTTCACGGGCCAGGCTAGGTTTGAGCTGGGCTTTGTCTTTATATCAAAAGAACATATTCAAGCCCAAGTATGTGTCTGGCCCAACTGTTGGGCTTAGACCTTGAGTTGAGCCTGGCCAGGAAATTATTATTTATTACTCTCTCTTTCTCCCCCTCCCCGACTTCAGTATTTAGGGTTGTCAACAGGTTGGGTTTGGATATAGATAGATTGGATATTTATTTATTTTATCAAAATTAAGTAAATTATTATCCATAAATTTTATTTATTTACTAGGAAAGGGGTTGATGGTTACGGACTAGGCTGGATTGCAGCCAAGGTTTCTAAAGATGTAATTGAGATAATGGCTACTACGACTTTGTTGGTTCAGTGGGGAGCGATCTAAGATTGGCACCATGGGGCAATCTCAAGTTACTGTTGTGATCTCTCGAGTTTGGTTTTTGAGGGAGGTTAGGGGGTGGTGAGATGGTTTGTAATTTTCTAACTCAGTTATAATTCCTTTTTGTAGTCTTTTTTTTCCTAGTTAGACAAAGAACAGTTGTTGGTTGTGTTGTTTTTTGCAATATTTAGTTGAGGTTTGAGATAGTTTAGGGACTTGTTAGATGCATTATTTTGTGCTTGGATTTTGAGATAGTTTTGGTTCAATCATGCAATGTCTTTGTCTTTGTCTCTCTCTCACTCTCTCCCCGGGTGAATTGCTTATTATTTTTGCATCTGTTCTAGAGCTTATATTTTTTTCTTAAAGAGTTACTTTCATGTATAGTGTGCTACCGTATGTAACTAGGGGTGTCAATTGGACTGGATTTGGTCCAATCTGATCTAGTCCAATGTGAGTCTATTATAAATGGACCAGGTCCAATCCAATCCAATGAATATTTTGGATCATTTAGGACCAGTCAAATTCAATGTCTGGATGGTCCAATCTGTTCAAATTCGTTTTGATTTAGATTGATTTCAATCCAAACCCGACCCATTAACACCTATATACTTGTCTTATATCAATGGATAAGATAGGTTCTAAAACTAAACTTATTAGATGCAAGCACAAAATATTGGCTTAATGCAGTCCAATCCAATATAAATTTATTACGAACAAACTAGTTCCAATCCGATCTAATAAATATTTTGGATTGGATTGATCCAATCCAATGTTTTGTTGGCCCGTCCAATCCATCAAAAATGATTTTGGATTAAACGGGTCCAGTCCAAAACCGGTCCATTGACACCCTTATATATAACTAAAATTGGGGGAAAAAGATAAAAGAATTTACCACCAGATTCACACTGTTTCTTGATAATAGCACCCTCAGTAGTTTGATTCTGTCCCTAGGCAACTTTTTTAGCTTTTTAGCTCCCTTTTGAGTTCAAATCAGTATGTCGAATTTTCTCACCGGTGCTTGTTGGATGTTAGCATGTAAAAGACCCAGAAATGCATTATGTCATGAAATTTGTGGCCACATGCTGGTGTTGACAAAGTACTAGAATTTTAATCCATACCAACACCAACAAAGAGTTGTTTAAAATTCGAAAGTTAACCAACCACATGGTATTACTTATGCATCTTAGAGGAGTATCTTCTAATTCTCTTTTTATTTGGTTACGTGAAATGGATTGATTGTTGTCTTAGATTCATGTTTAGAAAGAAACACCAGGGGTAGGGGTATTGTGTTACTTTTCTTGTCAATATCTATACTCAATATGTTGTAAGTGTGAATTTTGAAAGCGAGAACCCTTCAAGATTGCTAGAATGTGGTGTATTTTTGTTATAAGGTGTGGGATATCCTGTACTTGTCCCATCCCAATAATAAAATTTTACTTATTTATTTTACTAAACCAAATTATTCATTTATTTGTTTTAATAAATTAAGTAAATTAGATTTCTATTTATTTAATTTACTAAATTATTCAAGTAATTAATAATTTATTTAACTAATAAGTTATTTCTCTCTCTCTCTCTCTGTCTCTCTCTCTTTCTCTCTCCCCGAGCCTAATATTTAGGGCTATCAATAGGTTAGGTCTCAGTTGGGATTAAACTGGTCCACGAGCCATGCCAGGTTCAAGTCAGTCTTTGCCTTCATATCAGCAAAACATATTCAAGCCCAAGTCTAAGCCTGGGCTGGCCATCAAGCCTAGACTTTAAGCTTGAGGCCGACCCTCATATAAAGCCCAAAGAATGGCTAGGAAATTTTAATTCTTTGTTTCTCTCATTTTATTGCCTAATCATTTATATATTTATATTATTAAGTTAAATAATTTTATTTATTTATTCTTATTAAAAAAATTTGCTAAAAATCCCTCTTCCATAATTGTTGCTAAATATCTAATTATTTGTAATGATGCCATTAATAAACATCTATTATTTTATTAAGTTAAAAAATATATTTATCTAATTTAGGCCAGGTTCACGCTGGGCTTTGTCTTTATATCAAAAGAACAGGGGTGGAGGCAGGGGGACCCAGGGGAGCCATGACCCCCCTATGGCCCAAAAATCCCCACTATTCCATGTAAATTTCCTAAGGGTGCAACTTTTCCAGGTTAGGGTTGGGATTTTGTCAAAATTTCAATAGGCCCAACCTGAAGCCTGAGCCCGAAACAGTGTAAACTGTTAACTCAAGACAACCCGACTTGCACCCCTAAAATTTCCCCTCCCCCATTCTCCACCCCAATGGGGTGTCCCTCCTTTAACCATCCATATTTATTCCCCCCAGCCCCCCCAAATTCCACCTTAGGTTTTGGCCCTCTCATGAAAATTTCCTAGCTCCACCCCTGCAAAAGAACATATTCAAGCCCAAGTACGAGCCCAGCCCAACCATTGGCCCTAAATATTGAGTCAAGCCTGGCCAAGGAGATTATTATTCTTGTTGGCGATGATGGAATCAGGTTACCAGGTAATGCTTTTGATTTTCAATTTTATTTTGATAGGCAAGTACTCTCTTTCTTTGTAATTTGAGTTGGTTCAGATTGATGTGCTTTGCCTAAATTTAATAAATCTGTTATAATACCTTTTTTAGCCTTTTTTTCCTAATTAGACAAAGAACTGTTGTTGGTTGTATTTTGCAATAATTAATAGATGTTTGAGATAGTTTTAGGGACTTGTTAGATGCTTGAATATCGTGATTTTTTTTCTTTTTTTATTTTCCTTTTGAATTTTGGTTCATTCGTGCAATCTCTCTCTCTCTCTTCCTCTCCCTGGGCAGATTTTTAACTTTCTAGCTCCCTTTTGAGTACAAATCAGTATGTCCAATTTTCTCACCGGTGCTTCTTAATTTTCATTGGTCATTTAATTGTTCAGAAGGAAAAGGTTTGCAGTTTGCCAACAGTCAAGAATTTTTAGCAATAATGGCCCTGTCCAAAACTTTATTCACATCTCTCTAACAAATCAATGTTGGACACATTACTCTAACTCCTCAAAAAATTACCAATTGAAACAGAAATCTTTTCTATTGGGTTTTTGGATGAGATTGAATGCAATTAGTTATTAATTGGAGATATGCTCAGCTTGGTTGTTAGCCTGTAAAAGACCAAGAAAATGCAATCTGTCATGAATTTGTGCCCACATGCTGGTTTTGACGAAGTACTAGAATTTTAATCCATACCAACACCAGCAAAGAAACATTTGAAAGTTTACCACATGCTTTGAAATGTTTAATGTTGTGTGAATATCTTCTTGTCAATATGGGCACTCAATCTGTTGTTGCAATTGTAAATATCTTCTAATGTTGTTATTATTTGATTACTTTAAAGGGATTTATTTCATTTAGGACTCATCTTTATAATGAAACATCAGGCGTAGTATGCATTGCTTTTTTTGTCAATATGGGTGCCCAATTTGTTGCAAGTGTGAATTTTGATAGCAATTCATATACTTTACCCATATGATCTGCAAGCATCTTTCCGGATTGCAAGAATGTGGTGTATCTTTATTATAAAAATTTGATTCAACAACCATGGATATTTCTTTATTTTTTTATTTTACTTAGGTCTAGAGTGGGATGGCATGTACCTGTCTCGTCCCAATAATAAATGAAAACTTATTTATTTATTTATTTTACTAAGCTAAATTATTCATTTATATATTTAAATACATTAGATAAACTATTATGTATAAATTTTTATTTATTTGATTCAACCCGACACCCTTTTGTGTTTAAGGCCCAAAGCCAAACCAAGCTCGACCTAGCTTGGGCCAATTCAATATTTCTTTTCATATTGCACATTATATAATTTAAAGTTACAAGGGATTGAAGGCGGAAAGAGATAGAGAATTGTAGGAAGAAATGTAGAAGAGATTCTTGCCAACGACAAGGCGGAGGAAGGAGCTGCTTGTCTGAAAAAAAGAGGATATTATTGGAAGAAATTGGTGGAGGTTCAGCAATCAAAATCAGAGAAGACAAAAGATCAATGGTAGTGTTAAGCAGGGAGGCGATAAGCTGGTTGAAAGGGTTCATTGATGGTACAATTTTTGCCATCACTGAATCTGGGTGAAAAGCAGAACTTGACTTGATAAAGAAAAGATTTACAGCGGAAAAGAAGATTAACAATAGGGGAGCTTTCATTCAACTAAGTGAGCTCTTTGGAAACGGTGAGAAACAGGTGGTGTGTATTCTAGTGACGCAGCGTGGAAGCAATGAGAACCGGAGCTGGCTATGCAAGCACCGGGCGTTCGCTAGCACCTAGCGAATAACACGATTTCTCTAGGAGAGAGAAAAGGTGGCGAAAATAGGAAGAAGAGAACTTGAAGAAATTCTGAAATCTGAAGTATGAAATTGATGAATAACTTTGGGAAAATAGCAGTATTTATAATACATTTGAGAATTGTAAAAGAACTAGGAAAGAACATGAATCTTGATCTTGATCTTGATCTTCTTGGGCTGTCTTGATAAGGTCGAACCCTCTTGGAATTCTTGGGCTTGATCTTCCACCGTCCGATCTCCCTTGATCTTCTCCATGCATGAATCTTGGATTATCTAGAATTTTTGAATTCTTGATGGATCTTGAATTCTTGAATTCTTGAATTATCTTGGAAGAGTCTTGATAAGCTTGGATTCTTGATAAGTCTTGGAGTCTTGGAAGAGTCTTGATGGATCTTGAATTATCCTTCCTTGGCTTATCTTGGACTCTTGGCCTTATCCTAGGAGCTACCGCCCCTAGGAGTGAGATGGGCCTTGGGATGGGCCTCCATCATCTAGAAGCAAAGGTAAGCAAGGTTGGGTCATGTTTGCAGGAGCCTTGGATGACTTTGAACAGAGGACATGGTTTCTGGAAAAGGAAAAGAACAGCACTGCTGCTATGCCGGACACTCCAGTACCTGAGCAAGCTTCTAAATTACAAAATGGTGCGGAGTGGTAGAGAAGGTTGAAGGCCACAGTGGAGCTACCGTGTGTTCGAAGTTGGTGTTAGATGGAACCTGGAGGATTAAGGTAATTAGGGTAGAAAAGAAAGTGCAAGACTGGAATGGAGTTCTTTTTGATTTAATGGTGGCTCTCCCATCGGTAGAAAAGGTTATTCTGATTCCGTTTAAGGAGAAAGCAGCCGTCCTTGACTTGGGCTGCCATATTGAGGTTGTAACCAGATTAGAGACACACGACCATTCGAGTATTAAAGTAAAATATTTTATAAAATTAAGTAAAATATTATCAGATTTCTATTTTTTAATTTACTAAATTATTCAAGTAATTAATAATTTATTTAACTATTTAGTTATTTCAATCTCTCTCCCTAAGCCTAATATTTAGGGCTATTAATAGGTTAGGACTCAGCTTGGATTAAAATTATTAATGGGATCAATAGAAAATATTTCTGCACAAGTCTGAGTCCAGGTCGAACTTCGGGCCTACATCTTGAGCATGAGCCTGAAGTTCATATAGAACCTGAATCATGGTGAGGAAATTCTTTGTTTCTCTCATTTTCTCACCTAATTACTTATATATAGTTATGCTATTAAGTTAAAAAAATATTTACTGAATTTAATAAATTATTTTAGTTTATAAATAAATTATTTCTCTCTCTCTCTCTCTCTCCCTCCTGAGTTACATATTTAGGGTTGTCAATGGATTGGGTTTAGATCTAGATAGCTTGGATATTTTAGTACATCTTTGTACATGTGTAAAAGGGTCAATTACCCAATGATGGTCTCAGCTATGACCTAGGGTCTTCAGGAAGGGGTAGACTGGATATGGTCTTAACTTTTGTCATTTTTTCTTTTCTTTTTTTTTTCCTTCCTTCAAGTGGCTTCTCTCAGACTTGAATGCGTATTCTTCTGGGTTTTTCTATTTGGAGTGCTTGAGGGTGGTTTTGGATATTGGTTTTGTTGGGAGAGGGTGTTGTTCTATTGGGGTTTGAAGTGGTTTTGTTTGTGCTATCTTGAGTCTGAGTTTGGTGTGTGCTGATTGCGTTTTTTTTTTGTTGTCAAGGGGGTTTGATTTTGGTGGTTTGTTTGGACTTCTGGGTTTTTTATTAAGTTCCGGTTGGGTTGGAGTGCTTGTGTGGGAGTTAAAGTTTGTTGTTTTCCTCTATCGAGTGACTACTGATCACTCTCCTTTAATAATTTCTTTCTTCCTTTTTAATAAATTTTATTTTATTACCAAAAAAATCCCGTATTTTTTCATTTGTAACCCCAAGATTTTGCTTTGTACATGAGCCAAGCAGAAAAAGGCCATGTATTTTTGTTTGTGGAATTTGCCTCTTCTTGATATTATATATTAATACATTATTTTCTTGATCAGAAAGAAATTATAACCTTTGAACTTCTTTTGTTATCCTTAGGCAATTTCTATGATGTTGGAAGGGTATGATACTGGAAGAACTTTGAGGAGGTGAATTTTGATGAACACCAGTTGATTGGTTACCACTTCTATGATATTGGTTGATGGGTTATCAGTTTTTTAGGTATCATGCCTTTCTGGTATCATTATTGGACTCTTACCCTCGTTAAAAAGAAACAAAAAGCAAAAGAGAAGAAAGTAAAGAATAATCTCAATTATGGTGGACAAGCACAAAGGAAATCATTTTTTGATAATCCATTAGAGGATTCAAGGAACTGCAGCTGAGGAACTTAGGATCATCCAACCTTTCGTAAGAGGTCCCGTTAACTGGGTATTGTGCGCCTTAATATATGCACCCTGTTCATTTGTATGCTGTTTCTATATCATCATTGCAGTGTAATTCTTACAAAATCTTCTGGTGAACTGGGGGGTGTGAGCATTTTATTAACTAAAATTATTATTATGGAGATTTTCCAATTGGTTTTATTTGGACAGGGCTTGACTTTTGAACTAAACGGTTTTCATGTTTTCTTGGTTTACCTCAACTTGGGGATAACTAGGTAACAACAATTTTTTGGAAGATGGACAGTGCATATAGCAGTTGGTTACTTGGTTTTCATAGGAACATGGAAAAATGGTTCAACTGTCACATTCGTTTTGTTGTGTTGGAACTGAAGGTTGAAGTTTTTTCCTTCTTATTTTCTTCAATTTAATTTTCCCTGATTGAGGTTTTTTATGCAAGAATGGGCTTGGAATCTCCTGACAGGATATCAGAAGAGGTCAATGATCTTCCAAACGAGGCTAAACCAGCTTTTGTTGGAAAATTAGACCTTAATCTTGCAGTGAGTAGAGAAGAAGCAGTTGAGGGTTATGGTCATGAAAACGAAGCATCAGGTAACAAATCCCAAGTGGATTTGAATCACCAGGGGCAACATGGATCCCCTTCATTGCCTACTGATGTTAGATTGGAAGAGCCAGAATCTCCTTGTACAAATTCTAGGTTGCCATTGAAGACTGAATTAGATCTGGCTGAAGTGAGCACAAGAAACATTGCCTATGATCAAGAAAGGTCTCCATCTTTGCCTTCATCAAGGGACAAGCGTTACCATGAGGAAAGGGAGGTGGTATCTGGTAGTTCTAATAAATCTTCCTCCCCAATAGTGGTAGAAGCTTTTAGTAATGAAATGAGGAAAGGAATGGAAGCTTGCATTATGAGAAAACTGAATCTACCTATGAAGGAATGGAAGCAGGTAGTGCAGATCACCACATGGTAAAGTCCTCATCTCCTGTGAGAATGCAACACAATCTTGATGAACCTGAGAAGGAGGACTCCTATCATGCAAAGAGAGCACCTTCTGAGAATGAAAAGATGGATCTGCATTGCTCAGATACACTATTGTGTATTTATTTTACTAAACCAAATTATTCATTTATATATTTTAATATATTAGATACACTATTATGTATAAACTTTTATTTATTTGATTCAACCCGGCACCGATAATAAATGAATATTTAGTTATTTTAGTAAATTCAATTATTGTTTTGTTTATTTAACAAAATTAAGTAAGGTATTATTCATATATTTATATTTATTGAATTTACCAAATTATTCATGTAATTAATAATTTATTTAACTATGAAATTATTTCAATCTCTCTCCCTGAGCCAAATATTTAAGGCTCTCAATAGGTTAGGTCTCATTTGGGATAAAAATTATTAACTGGTTGGGTTAGGATTGGATTGGGATTTGTGTTTATATCAATATAACATATTTATGCCCAAGTCAGAGTCCGGGTCGAACTTCGGGCCTAGGTCTTGAGCATGAGCCCAACGCTCATATAGAGCCCAAAGCACGATGAGGAAATTCTTTGTTTCTCTCTCATTTTGTCACCTAATTATTTATATTGTTTATTCTATTAATTTAAAAAAATTATTTATTGAATTTACTAAATTATTTATTTTATAAACAAATTCTCTCTCTCTCTCTCTCTCTCTCCCTTTGCGAGTTACATATTTAGGGTTGTCAATGGATTGGGTTTAGATCTACATAGCTTGGATATTTATTTATTTTACCAAAAGTTAGTAAATTATTATCCATAGATTTTATTTATTTACTTAACTAAATTATTAAACAAATTAATGATTTAATTTATGAACAAAGTATTTCTCTTTCTCTCTGCCTTTTTAAGACTATCAACGGATTAGTTCTTGTGTCAGATAGGCTATACATGTCTTGTCCCAATAATAACTGAAATTTTATTTATTTATTTTACTAAATTAAATTATTCATTATTTGTTTTAATAGATTAAATAAATTATTCTCCATAATTTCTTTTATTTAATTCAATCCGTGACCAATATTTGTGGCTGTCAATGGTGCGGGTTTGGATTTGGATATTGGACCAGTCTTGCCCCAATTACAAGTGAATATTTATTTATTTTTTGCTAAAGTTAATTATTGATTTATCTATTTTACAAAATTAAGTAAATTATTATCCATAGATTTCTATTTATTTAATTTACTAAATTCTTAATTAATGAATGATTTTCCTAACAAATTATTTTTCTCTCATCCCGGAGCCTATTTTTAGGGCAATCAATATGTTTGGTCAAGTGTGTGATAGGCTGTACCTGTCCTATCCCAATAATAAATGAAATTTTAGTAATTTCTTTTACTAAAATAAATTAATCATTAATTTTTGTACAAAATTAAGTAAATTGTTATCCATAGATTCCTATTTATTTAATTTATTAAACTATTCAAGTAAATAAGTTATTTCTCTCTTTCTCTCCCTCTCTCTCTCTCTGTCTCTCTCCCCACCCCAACCTGAGCCTAATATTTAAGGTTATCAAAATAGGATAGGTATCGGTTGGTTGGGCCACGTTTAGTTTGGGCTCTGCCTTTATATCAACATAACTTATTAAAGCCCAAGTCTAAGCCTAGGCCAACCATCAAGCTGAGATTTTGAGCGTGCCTGATCATATAAAGCTCGGATTGCGATAAGGAAAGTTTTATTCTTTGTTTCTCTTATTTCCTAAAAATCTCTCTTCCATATTTGTTGCTAACTTGTAACTATTTACAATGATGCCATTAATGAAGAGCTAACTATTCTCTCTTATTTTCTTGCCTAATTATTTATATACTTATTTTAAAATGTTAAAATATTTTGGTTATTTAATTTACTATATTATTTTATTATTTCCCTCCCTTTATTACCGCTCTGTGTCCAACATTTAAAGGTTGTCAATGGGTGGGGTCTATTCTATGTATTTATTAATACATTAGATACACTGTTATGTATAAACTTTTATTTATTTGACTCAACCCGACACCAATAATAAATGAATATTTAGTTATTTTACTAAAATCAATTATTGATTTGTTTATTTTACAAAATTAAGTAACTTCGGGCCTATATTTTGAGCATGAGCCCGACGTTCATATAGAGCCCAAAGCACGGTGAGGAAATTCTTTGTTTCTCTCTCATTTTATCACCTAATTATTTATATTGTTATTCTATTAAGTTAAAAATTTATTTATTTAATTTACTAAATTATTTACTTTATAAAAAAATTGTCTCTCCCTCTCTCTCTCTCTCTCCCTTTGCGAGTTACATATTTATGGTTGTCAATGGATTGGGTTTGGATTTAGATAGCTTGGATATTTATTTATTTTACCAAAAGTTAGTAAATTATTATCCATAAATTTTATTTATTTACTTAACTAAATTATTAAACTAATTAATGATTAAATTTCTAAAGAAAGTATTTATCTTTCTCTCTCCCTATTTAAGACTATCAACGAATTAGTTCTTGTGTCGGATAGGCTATACATGTCTTGTCCCAATAATAACTGAAACTTTATTTATTTATTTTAATAAATTAAATTATTCATTATTTGTTTTAATAGATTAAATAAATTATTCTCCATAATTTTTTTATTTAATTCAATTCGTGACCAATATTTACGATTGTCAATGGTGCGGGTGGTTTGGATTTGGATAGCTTGGACAGTCTTGCACCAATCACAAGTAAATATTTATTTATCTTTTGCTAAACTTAATTATTGATTTATCCATTTTACAAAATAAGTAAATTATCATCCATAGGTTTCTATTTACTTCATTTACTAAATTCTTAATTAATGAATTATTTTCCTAACAAATTATTTTTCCCTTTTCCTGGAGCCTATTTTCAGGGCAATCAATTTGTTTGGTCAGGTGTGTGATAGGTACATGTCCTGTCCCAATAATAAATGAATTTTTTTAATTTATTTTACTATTATTAAAATTATCAAACTATTCAAGTAATTAATAATTCATTTAACTAATAAGTTATTTCTCTTTCTCTCTCTCTCTCTCTCCCCCGCCCCCCCCACCCCAAATGGAGCCAAATAATTAGGGTTATCAATAGGATAAGTATAGGTTGGTCGGGCCACGTTTAGTTTGGGCTCTACCTTTATATCAACATAACTTATTAAAGCCCAAGTCTAAGCCTAGGCCAACCATCAAGCTGAGATTTTGAGCGTGCCTGATCATATAAAGCTTGGATTGCGATAAGGAAAGTTTTATTCTTTGTTTCTGTCATTTCATAGAAACCTCTCTTCCATATTTGTTGCTAACTTGTAACTATTTACAATGATGCCATTAATGAAGAGCTAACTATTCTCTCTTATTTTCTTGCCAAATTATTTATATACTTATTTTAAAATGTTAAAAGATTATGTTGATTTAATTCACTAGATTGTTTAATTATTCCCCTCTCTTTATTACCGCTCTGTGTCCAACATTTAAAGGTAATCAATGGGTGGGGTTTGTGCTACGTAGCTTGGATATTTTATTTATTTTATTAAATTAATTTATTCATTTATATATTTTACAAAATTATGTAAATTATTATCCATAGATTTCTATTTATTTAATTTACTAATTTATTCCATCAAATAATAATTTATAAATAGGTTAGGGTCTAAGTTGAGATTAAACCTATTCACAGGTAGTGGCATGTTCGAGAAGGGTAATTTACTTAATTTTGTAAAATAGATAAATCAATAATTCACTTTAGCAAAAAATAAATAAATATTCACTTGTGATGGAATTTTATTAATTTATTTTACTAAAACAAATTAATCATTAATTTTTGTACAAAATTAAGTAAATTGTTATCCGTAGATTCCTATTTATTTAATTTATTAAACTATTCAAGTAATTAATAATTCATTTAACAAATAAGTTATTTCTCTCTTTCTCTCTCTCTCTCTCACCCCCAACCTGAACCTAATATTTAGGGTTACCAATAGCATAGGTATCGATTGGTCGGGCCACGTTTAGTTTGGGCTCTGCCTTTATATCAACATAATTTATTATAGCCCAATTCTAAGCCTAGGCCAACTATCAAGTTGAGATTTTGATCGTGCCTGATCATTTAAAGCTCAGATTGCGATAAGGAAAGTTTTATTCTTCATTTCTCTCATTTCCTAGAAACCTCTCTTCCATATTTGTTGCTAACTTGTAACTATTTATAATGATGCCATTAATGAGGAGTTAACTATTCTCTCTTATTTTCTTGCCTAATTATTTATATACTTATTTTAAAAAGTTAAAAGATTTTGTTGATTTAATTTACTAGATTATTTAATTATTTCCCTCTCTTTATTACCGCTCTATATCCATCATTTAAAGGTTGTCAATAGGTGGGGTTTGTTCTACGCAGCTTGGATATTTTATTTACTTTATTAAATTAAATTATTCATTTATATATTTTACAAAATTATGTAAATTATACTATCCATAGATTTCTATTTATTTAATTTACTAATTTATTCCATCAATTAATAATTTATGAACATGTTAGGGTTTGAGTTGGGATTAAACCTATTCACAGGTAGTGGAATGTTCGGGAAGGGCTTTGTCTTTATAGCAATAGAATATATTGAAGTCCAACTTCAAGCCCAACCCAACCATCAGGACTATCTCTTGAGTCGAGCACAGCGAGGAAATTGTTATTCTTTAGTACTCTCTCATTTTCTCACCAGTTAATTTATATATTTAATTTAGTAAGTTGAAAATTTTATTTATTTATTTATTTTACTAAACCAAATTATTCATTTATGTATTTTAATACATTAGATACACTATTATGTATAAACTTTTATTTATTTGATTCAACCCGACACCAATAATAAATGAATATTTAGTTATTTTATTAAATTCAATTATTGATTTGTTAACTTCACAAAACTAAGTAAGGTATTATCCATATATTTATCTTTATTGAATACACCAAATTATTCATGTAATTAATAATTTATTTAACTATGAAGTTATTTCAATATTTCTCCCTGAGCCAAATATTTAGGGCTCTCAATAGGTTAGGTCTCATTTGGTATTAAAATTTTTAACTGGTTGGACTAGGGTTGGATTGGGATTTGCGTTTATATCAATATAACATATTTATGGCCAAGTCTGAGTCTAGATCGAAATTCGGGCCTAGATCTTGAGCATGAGCCCGACGTTCATATAGAGCCCAAAGCACGGTGAGGAAATTCTTTATTTCTCTCATTTTGTCACCTAATTATTTATATTGTTATTCTATTATGTTAAAAAAATTATTTACTGAATTTACTAAATTATTTACTTTATAAACAAATTCTCTCTCTCTCTCTCTTTCTCTCTCTCCCTTTTTCAAGTTACATATTTACAGTTGTCAATGGATTGGGTTTAGATATAGATAGCTTTGATATTTATTTATTTTACCAAAAGTTAATAAATTATTATCCATAGATTTTATTTTTTAAATTAACTAAATTATTAAACTAATTAATGATTTAATTTATGAACAAAGTATTTCTCTTTCTCTCTTCCTTTTTAAGACTATCAACGGATTAGTTCTTGTGTCGGATAGGCTATACATGTCTTGTCCCAATAATAACTGAAATTTTATTTATTTATTCTACTCAATTAAATTATTCATTATTTATTTTAATAGATTAAATAAATTATTCTCCATAATTTGTTTATTTCATTCAATCCGTGACCAATATTTACAGTTGTCAATGGTGCGGTTTTGGATTTGGATAGCTTGGACCAGTCTTGCACCAATCACAAGTGAATATTTATTTATTTTTTGCTAAAGTTAATTATTGATTTATCTATTTTACAAAATTAAGTAAATTATTATCCATAGATATCTATTTACTTAACTTTCTAAATTCTTAATTAATGAATTATTTTCCTAACAAATTATTTTTTTCTCATCCCAGAGCCTATTTTTAGGGCAATCAATATGTTTGGTCAGGTGTGTGATAGGTTGTACCTGTCCTGTCCCAATAATAAATGAAATTTTATTAATTTATTTTACTAAAACAAATTAATCATTAATTTTTGTACAAAATTAAGTAAATTGTTATCCATAGATTCCTATTTATTTAATTTATTAAACTTTTTAGTTAATTAATAATTCATTTAACTAATAAGTTATTTCTCTCTTTCTCTCTCTCTCCCCCAACCTGAGCCTAATATTTAGGGTTATCAATTGGATAAGTATCGGTTGGTCGGGCCACGTTTAGTTTGGGCTCTGCCTTTATATGAATTTTTGTCCATAGATTTCTATTTATTTAATATACTAATTTATTCCATCAATTAATAATTTATGAACAACTTAGGGTTTGAGTTGGGATTAATAATTAATGATTATTTAGTTATTTTATTAAATTCAATTATTGATTTGTTTATTTTACAAAATTAAGTAAGGTATTATCCATATATTAATATTTATTGAATTTACCAAATTATTCATGTAATTGATAATTTATTTAACTGTGAAGTTATTTCAATCTCTCTCCTTGAGCCAAATATTTAGGGCTCTCAATAGATTAGGTCTCATTTGGGATTAAAATTATTAACTGGTCAGGATAGGGTTGGATTGGGATTTGCGTTTATATCAATATAACATATTTATGCCCAAGTCTGATTCCGGATTGAACTTCGGGCCTAGATCCTGAGCATGAACCCGACGTTCATATAGAGCCCAAAGCACGGTGAGGAAATTTTTTGTTTCTCTTTCATTTTGTCATCTAATTATTTATATTGTTATTCTATTAAGTTAAAAAAATTATTTATTGAATTTACTAAATTATTTACTTTATAAAAAATTTCTCTTTCTCTCTCTCTCTCTCCCTTTGCGAGTTACATATTTAGGGTTGTCAATGAATTGGGTTTAGATCTAGATAGCTTGGATATTTATTTATTTTACCAAAAGTTAGTAAATTATTATCCATAGATTTTATTTTTTTATTTAACTAAATTATTAAACTAATTAATGATTTAATTTATAAACAAAGTATTTCTCTTTCTCTCTTCCTTTTTAAGACTATCAACCGATTAGTTCTTGTGTCGGGATAGGCTATACATGTCTTGTCCCAATAATAACTGAAATTTTATTTATTTATTTTACTCAATTAAATTATTCATTATTTATTTTAATAGATTAAATAAATTATTCTCCATAATTTTTTTATTTAATTCAATCCGTGACCAATATTTACGGTTGTCAATGGTGCGGTTTTGGATTTGGATAGCTTGGACCAGTCTTGCCCCAATTACAAGTGAATATTTATTTATTTTTTGCTAAAGTTAATTATTGAATTATCTATTTTACAAAATTAAGTAATATATTATCCATAGATTTTTATTTACTTAACTTACTAAATTCTTAATTAATGAATTAACTTCCGAACAAATTATTTTTCTCTCATCCCGGAGCCTATTTTTAAGGCAATCAATATGTTTGGTCAGGTGTGTGATAGGTTGTACCTGTCCTGTCCCAATAATAAATGAAATTTTATTAATTTATTTTACTAAAACAAATTAATCATTAATTTTTGTACAAATTTAAGTAAAAATTTATCCATAGATTCCTATTTATTTAATTTATTAAACTTTTTAGTTAATTAATAATTCATTTAACTAATAAGTTATTTCTCTCTTTCTCTCTCTCTCTCCCCCAACCTGAGCCTAATATTTAGGGTTATCAATACGATAAGTATCGGTTGGTCGGGCCACGTTTAGTTTGGGCTCTGGCTTTATATGAATTTTTGTCCATAGATTTCTATTTATTTAATTTACTAATTTATTCCATCAATTAATAATTTATGAACAGTTTAGGGTTTGAGTTGGGATTAAACCTATTCATAGGTAGTGGCATGTTCGGGAAGGGCTTTGTCTTTATATCAATAGAATATATTGAAGCCCAATTTCAAGTCCAACCCAACCATCAGGTCTATCTCTTGAGTTGAACCCAGCGAGGAAATTGTTATTCTTTAGTACTCTCTCATTTCCTCACCAGTTAATTTATATATTTAATTTAGTAAGTTGAAAATTTTATTTATTTATTTATTTTACTAAACCAAATTATTCATTTATGTATTTTAATACATTAGATACGCTATTATGTATAAACTTTTATTTATTTGATTCAACCCGACACCAATAATAAATGAATATTTAGTTATTTTATTAAATTCAATTATTGATTAGTTAATTTCACAAAATTAAGTAAGGTATTATCCATATATTTATCTTTATTGAATTTACCAAATTATTCATGTAATTAATAATTTATTTAACTATGAAGTTATTTCAATCTTTCTCCCTGAGCCAAATATTTAGCGCTCTCAATAGGTTAGGTCTCATTTGGTATTAAAATTTTTAACTGGTTGGACTAGGGTTGGATTGGGATTTGCATTTATATCAATATAACATATTTATGGCCAAGTCTGAGTCCGGGTCGAAATTCGGGCCTGGATCTTGAGCATGAGCCCAACGTTCATATAGAGCCCAAAGCACGGTGAGGAAATTCTTTATTTCTCTCATTTTGTCACCTAATTATTTATATTGTTATTCTATTATGGTAAAAAAATTATTTACTGAATTTACTAAATTATTTACTTTATAAACAAATTCTCCCTCTCTCTCTCTCTTTCTCTCTCTCCCTTTTTCGAGTTACATATTTACAGTTGTCAATGGATTGGGTTTAGATATAGATAGATTTGATATTTATTTATTTTACCAAAAGTTAATAAATTATTATCCATAGATTTTATTTTTTAAATTAACTAAATTATTAAACTAATTAATGATTTAATTTATAAACAAAGTATTTCTCTTTCTCTCTTCCTTTTTAAGACTATCAACGGATTAGTTCTTGTGTCGGATAGGCTATACATGTCTTGTCTCAATAATAACTGAAATTTTATTTATTTATTTTACTCAATTAAATTATTCATTATTTATTTTAATAGATTAAATAAATTATTCTCCATAATTTTTTTATTTAATTCAATCTGTGACCAATATTTACGGTTGTCAATGGTGCGGTTTTGGATTTGGATAGCTTGGACCAGTCTTGCACCATTCACAAGTGAATATTTATTTACTTTTTGCTAAATTTAATTATTGATTTATCTATTTTACAAAATTAAGTAAATTATTATCCATAGATTTCTATTTACTTACTTTTCTAAATTCTTAATTAATGAATTATTTTCCTAACAATTTATTTTTTTCTCATCCCGGAGCCTATTTTTAGGGCAATCAATATGTTTGGTCAGGTGTGTGATAGGCTGTACCTGTCCTGTCCCAATAATAAATGAAATTTTATTAATTTATTTTACTAAAACAAATCAATCATTAATTTTTGTACAAAATTAAGTAAATTGTTATCCATAGATTCCTATTTATTTAATTTATAAACTATTAATGTAATTAATAATTCATTTAACTAATAGTTTATTTCTCTCTCTCTCTCTACCCCCCAACTTGAGCCTAATATTTAGGGTTATCAATACGATAGGTATCAGTTGGTCGGGCCTTGTTTTGTTTGGGCTCTGCCTTTATATTAACATAACTTATTAAGGCCCTAGTCTAAAACTAGGCCAACAACCATCAAGCTGAGATTTTGAACAACATTTAAGAGGTTGTGTGTCCAACATTTAAAAGGCTGTCAGTGGGTGGGGTTTGTTCTACGTAGGTTGGATATTTTATTTATTTTATTAAATTAAATTATTCATTTATATATTTTACAAAATTATGTAAATTATTATCCATAGATTTCTATTTATTTAATTATTAATTTATTCCATCAATTAATAATTTATGAACAGGTTAGGGTCTGAATTGGGATTAAACCTATTCACTGATAGTGGCATGTTCGGGAAGGGCTTTGTCTTTATTACCGCTTTATGTCCAACATTTAAAAGGCTGTCCGTGGGTGGGGTTTGTTCTACGTAGGTTGGATATTTTATTAATTTTATTAAATTAAATTATTCATTTATATATTTTACAAAATTATGTAAATTATTATCCATAGATTTCTATTTATTTAATTATTAATTTATTCCATCAATTAATAATTTATGAACAGGTTAGGGTCTGAGTTGGGATTAAACCTATTCACTGGTAGTGGCATGTTCGGGAAGGGCTTTGTCTTTATATCAATAGAATATATAGAAGCCCAACTTCAAGCCTAACCCAACCATCAGGTATGTCTCTTGAGTCGAGCCCAACGAGGAAATTGTTATTCTTTAGTACTCTCTCATTTCCTCACCAGTTAATTTATATATTTAATTTAGTAAGTTAAAAAATTTTATTTATTTAATTTGTTGAACGATTTAATTTTATCAACAAATTATTTCACTTTATCTCTCCCTCCCCGAGTCTAATATTTTGGGTTATCAATGGGCCGGGCTTGGTTTTAGATAGATTGGATATTTATTTATTATTTTACTAAATGAATTGGGTCATTATATATAGACTCTATTATTTAGTTTAATAAATTAATTAATAATTTATTTTTCTCTCTCTTGATCCTTATCTTTTGGGTTATCAACGAGTTAGGTCTAGTGTGGTATAGCATGTACCTGTCCCGTCCCAATAATTAATGAAATTTTATTTATTTATTTATTTTACTAAACCAAATTATTCATTTATATATTTTAATACATTAGATACACTATTATGTATAAACTTTTATTTATATGATTCAACCCGACACCAATAATAAATGAATATTTAGTTATTTTATTAAAATCAATTATTGATTTGATTATTTTACAAAATTAAGTAAGGTATTATCCTTATATTTATATTTATTAAATTTACCAAATTATTCATGTAATTAATAATTTATTTAACTATGAAATTATTTCAATCTCTCTCCTTGAGCCAAATATTTAGGGCTCTCAATAGGTTAGGCCTCATTTGGGATTAAAATTATTAACTGGTCAGGCTAGGGTTGGATTGGGATTTGCGTTTATATCAATTTAACATATTTATATCCATGTCTGAGTCCGGATCGAACTTCGGGCCTATATCTTGAGGATGAGCCCGACGTTCATATAGAGCCCAAAGCATGGTGTGGAAATTCTTTGTTTCTCTCTCATTTTTTCACCTAATTATTTATATTGTTATTCTATTAAGTTAAAAGAATTATTTATTAATTTACTAATTTATTTACTTTATAAAAAAACTCTCTCTCTCCCTCTCTCTCTCTCTCTCCCTCTCTCTCTCTCTCTCCCTTTGCGAGTTACATATTTATGGTTGTCAATGGATTGGGTTTGGATTTAGATAGTTTGGATATTTATTTATTTTACCAAAAGTTAGAAAATTATTATCCATAAATTTTATTTATTTACTTAACTAAATTACTAAACTAATTAATGATTTAATTTAAACAAAGTATTTCTCTTTCTCTCTCCCTTTTTAAGACTATCAACCAATTAGTTCTTGTGTCGGATAGGCTATACATGTCTTGTCCCAATAATAACTGAAACTTTATTTATTTAGGGTTATCAATAGGATAAGTATTGGTTGGTTGGGCCACGTTTAGTTTGGGCTCTGCCTTTATATCAACATAACCTATTAAAGCCCAAGTCTAAGCCTAGGCCAACCATCAAGCTGAGATTTTGAGCGTGCCAAATCATATAATGCTCGAATTGCGATAATGAAAGTTTTATTCTTTGTTTCTCTCATTTCCTAAAACAGTTTGGGCCCTTCATCTTATTGTCATCAAGCAACTTTGCAAATTGTCCGTTTGCCATTTTCTGATAAAAAAGCAAACATCAGTCCACAACCTAATTTGATTCATGTTAATTACATAGATATGGATTTTAATCTACGTTCCATTTCCATTTACTCATCTCTGAGATTTCCCTCCTTTCTCAATGACGGAGACCAAGAATTCTCTGGAAATGTGAGAAATCACATAGGGTGCATGGAGCCAACTGTTTTAGCTGCATAACCCCACCACCTTTCTGTGAAGGATCATATCCACTCATCATATGAGTTTTCCCTTTGGCCTCTGTCAGACAAGGTTTAGAGCCATTTTCAAGTAAACCTTTCTATCCAGTGAGTGCTTACCCATCATATTCGTGAACGCCAAGGTACCGTGAGAGAGTTCTCATTTTCTGGTGAAGCCCCTTCCACATCGGTCTATGACGCCCCTATCATCTTGCGAAACACTCAGACAAGCCCAACAGCAAATGGATAGCCCATTTTCTGGTGCGTTTCCTCATTACTGAAGGACCCATCCTCATGCTAATGATGGAAGGCCTTTAGAGAGTTCATCATATGAATCTCCCTATCACATGCACTCATATTAGCTGGAGGGAACAGTTAATTACGCCCTAGTTTGATCTAGGTCAAACCAAAGTGGCTCCCACTGACTTTCATAAAGCCAGATTTCGGTGGGCCTAAATTGGCTAGGGTTCCGCACGTAACCTCTCCATGAGGTGTGGGGCCCACCACTAAGAGAGGTCATCCAATGACCAAAAGGGACACCATGGCAATGATGTGCATTCAGCCATGGTGTGCGCAAGAGCCACTATCAATCGAGAATGGGCCAAGTACTTATGGTCCATGTACGTAGCACATCACACATCCATACATCACATGCAAGGATAAATTGATCCAATCAATTAATTATCTATAAAACCCATTTGAAGCCCATTTTAAATCCATAATATTAACCATTAATATTATCTAGGTATACGGGCCGAATTAGGGTTGATGGGTTCGGCCCATATAGCTTTATCCGCAGAGTGGGCTTTTAGCAGTTTTAACCATTTAAAACTGGGCCTTTACAGGTTGGGCCAAATTAACCATTTAATTAAATATCAATCCTCAAGCCCATTAGTGGGAAAATTAGGGCTGACTTTCAGCCTTGATCGAACCCTAGATTCGGTCCAAACAACTTGAACCAATCTTGATTCGAATGGGTCTAGGGTTTGATCTTTAATTCAAGAAAATAATCTGAAATTAAATACTAATAATAGAAAAGCAATAATCAGTCAAACAGGGTTGTTCACACAATCCATCCTGTAAAACAGAGGTTAGATCACAGTTTGCAGTTTCATAAACTACAAATCACAGATTGCGATTCTCCCATCTGTGAAATCTCCTTCTTGTGTCGTCATCTTCGATCCAAAATAAAATAAATAGAAATCCTAATTTCTATTAATAATTACATCAGATCGAATGCCTATACATTCAGTCTAAAAAATAAAAAAAAAAATTATTTTACAGACCAAATGTAATAAAATAATCCATAATCTGCAAAATCGCAGGTTCCCTACGCAAATCAAGATTTCGATCTCTTCTTGTACGAACAACCCATAAATCAAGAAAATCATAAAAAACAATTCTAAACAATAATCAGATTTATATAAAAATTAATTTCAGATCATTCGCCCATAAATTTGTGAACAAATTTCCCAAAACCTTTATCTACGCAAATCGGGTAGAACGCCTTCTGCCCATTTGCGCAGGTTCAGAACTAAAAGAGATTGATTGGATCCATCATATGGATGCCCAAATCTTGCGGAATAAGGTGGGCGAATTTCAAAAAAAAATTCTCTCCCTTTCAACTGGGAATCGAATTCCCTATTTAGAAAATCATATTTTCAATGATCAATCTTGAACTATAAACTGAACCAGATCTGAACCAAAAGGAATAGGAGAGAAGTATACCTGATATAGAGAAATATTATCTCTCAATGAAGGTGTTCATGCCCAAGGAATGATCCAAAGACTGCTCCCACTGAAGATGGCGCAGTGTAGGATGGAGCAGAATCAGCAGTGTTCTCCAAGAACTCTGTCTATGGGACGACATTACCATGGACTTTGTAGAAGGTCTACCACCCTCCAAAGGCAAAACCACTATTTTTGTGGTAGTAGACTGTCTGTCTCACTAAATCAGCTCATTTCTTGACCTTACCACACCCCTATACGGCCAAATTAGTAGCCGAAAGGTTTGTAGAAGGAATTGTGAAGTTGCATGGTATCCCAAAGACGATCGTTAGTGACAGAGATCCTATCTTCGTTAGCCACTTTTGGAGGAAATTCTTTAAGATGTCCGGTACCAAATTGCAGATGAGCTCCGCCTATCATCCCCAGACTGATGGGCAGTCCGAAGTGGTCAATCATTGTCTAGAGCAGTATCTTCATTGCTTTGCTTTTCAGCAACCTCGAAAGTGGAGCTCCTTCCTCCCATGGGCAGAATTTTGGTATAACACCACCTATCATTCCTCTATCGGAATGACGCCCTTTCAAGCACTTTATGGAAGACCACCACCTCGTATTCCAAATTACCAAGGTGGAACATCCCCGGTAGAAGAGGTAGATCAAGCCATGCTCTCTCGCGATGCCATTTTGCAGCAACTCAAAATAAACCTGCATGCGGCAATTAACCACATGACCCAAATGGCTAACTCTAAAAGAAGAGACGTCGAGTTCCAAGTGGGCGATCTGGTCTTTCTCAAGCTCCACCCATACCGACAGCAGACTGTTCATAGGCGAGCCTATCACAAGTTGGCCAGTCACTATTATGGGCCGTACCAAATTGAGGAATGAATAGGCAAAGTGGCCTATAAACTGCAACTTCCTGAGGGCTTGCGCATCCATCCAGTTTTTCACGTCTCCCTACTCAAAAGACAGGTGGGTGAAACCACTACCACTAGCACCAAATTACCATCCATAAACGAGGAGGGAGAACTTGTCACAGAACTGGCAGCTATTCTAATACCCGCTGGGTGAAGAAAGGATCCACCTTTGTGGAGGAAAGCCTCGTCCAATGGAAGAACCTTCCTAGTGAAGATGCCACATGGGAGAATTCCCAAGAGTTGCGCGAGAAGTACATAAATCTAGACCTTGAGGACAAGGTCCATCTACAGGATGGGGGCAATGATGGGCCACAAAGATCGAACAGGGTACCTACGCCCAGCCCATCATGCATGGCCCATGCAACGGCCCAGTAGAGCAGGAATCGGTCAAGCCATAAGAATCGGTCAAGAAGTTAGTTGTTGATTGTTAGCTGGTCTTAAGCATATTGTTAGCTGGTCTTAAGCATAAGAATTGGCCAAATAAGTTAGTTGTTATTTCTGTTAAGTTGTTAGTATGAGAAGGCTTAGGGATTGGCCATGTAGTTAGAAGGCTAATCTCTTACTTTGAGGCTATCTTAGTGGTAGGAAGTTAGAAGTTTTTGTATTTAAACACCACCCCACCACATGCATGGGGCAGTTGGAAGTTAATAAACTCTTGTGGTTTTATTCTCACCCTAAGCAGAATACTCTATCTCTCTAGCTTTGACTGGGACCTATCAGATTCATTATATAATAAGAAATCGAGCATTATAGGCAGACTGACTTCTTGCTTGCATTCTTTTTCTTTTCAATTAGGAAAGATGAGGTTGCATAATGTGTCCAATATTTGGTGTTGGTTGAAGCTTACTAAACTCCTTTCACTTTGATGTGTAAAGCTTAAGAGGGTGGTCCACATCTCGCTCATAGGCTGATATGATTTGCTTGTGCATCATACAGATATTGTGGGCACCCATAATTCATCAGAATCACTTGGTTTATCTACGAGATGTCTTGATAGACTTTTGCAGAACAGATAATCATGACCAAGTTAACAACCAAGTATACTGATTCACAAAATTTTTGCTTAAGCAATTGGTTTTTACCTCTTTACACATCCTTGGATCCCCTATCACGGTCTTACACATCCTTTGACCAACCACCTATCAAGTCCATGGTGATTACATATGGTATAAAGCTTTACTGAATATATATCTATATAAATGTAGTATGTATGACATGTATATAAATGTAGTATGTATGGTATTATATCTATACTATATTTTAAAGTGATTAGGTCCCACGTCAGCAGCCCTCTCCTTTCATTTCTTCTTCGCTCTTCTCTCTTTAAACCTCTCTCCTTTCTCCCTTACCCATTCCTAGCCCTTCCATGTAGCCACTTAGCAGCTCTCTCTTCTATACTAGAGTTCCTCATGGCAACCCCCTCCTAAAGTTTCTCCTAAACTATCTCTCCCACCAAAAATTCTTCCTGAAAAACCTCTTAATCTATATTGCCACGTGGCAGCCCTCTCTTCTTCACGAGAGTTCCTCTCTCTCTCTCTCTCTCTCTCTCTCATGTTACCAATTGGCTCAACCCCTTCCTAAAATTTCTCCAAAACAATCTCTCCCATCTAAAATTCCTCTTAAAACACCTCTTAATCTATATTGTAAATCATATAAAAACCAAAAACGTGGTTACATTAATTAATTAGATTAATTTGAGTAGTCAAATTAATCTATGAAATATTTTTTATATTTTGAATAATTATTGATATTATTGAATATTATTTAGTAAATATCAACACCTAAACTATAATTTTCCATAATTTTGGTCAATTTAAAATTTTAATTACTAAGAATTACTTGCTGAAAATTACTGATTTTGGTAATTTAATTTCAGAATTTTTTGAAAATTAATTATTGAAATCAATAATTACTAAAAATTAATAATTAATTAAAATATTAGTAAATATAAATTTAATAATTAAAAATTATCAGTAACTTTTAGTAATAAGTAGTTAATGATATTTTCAGTAATTTTGGTCAATTTATTAATATTTAATGATATTATCAAATAATAATTAAAAAATTCAGTAATTTTTTAGTGGAAAATTAATTTCAATAAATATAAATTAATTTTTTATATTTTTAGTAATTTTGATATTTACTGTCATTTTTGAGCAATAATTAGTGATTTTTTTAATTTATTGAAAGTTAAATTATAAATAATTAGAAAATTTTAATAATTTCTATACGTATTGGATACTACATTTATAATTACTATAATTAATGGAGTATATTTATGGGTTTGAGGGTGTTATGGGTTTAGGAGATGATCCCTAGGATAGGAATGGCAATGGGTGGGTTCGGGGCAGGGATCATACTCCCCATTCCAACCTCAAGTTTTAAGTTAATCTCGACCTCGACAGAGAGGGTTCAGACCTGAATCTCTGAATTTTTTAATTAAAAATTTGTTTTTAGTTACTCCCATCCCCACTTTGTCCCTACTAAGACAATCTCCACCCCATTCCTGCCTAGAGAAAATTGCCATCCCTACCCATGAGTTATGTAGCTCTATAGAACAATAAATTTTAAGTCCATTTCGGTACATAGTACAAGAAGTCGCTAGTATTATTAATATGCATAGAATTTTTAAATATGTTTTTGTATAATTCTGAACTGACACATTTACTAAGCCTCTATCTGCTTGCCTTAATTTCTTTTCTCTAAGCTTTAAGTACTTTCAGTTGGCTTGGGGAGGCGTGTTGACACGTAGAGAGTAAGCTCCAAGACTTATATTGGCTCACGCACATTCACACATGTTATCCTTTTATCATGCTTATCAATTATCACATTATCAGATTGTGACCCATATCATTCAGAGAGTTGTAATCATACATGACACTGTAACTACATCATCTATATATCTCTGTTCGGATGAACCCATTACCGAACTCCCTCAATTCTCTAGTCTCTTGATATTTGTGTTAACTCTAAATATTGTGTAGACTCTCCCAATATTTTACTTGTTGGTCTCGTATTCCCAGTTTCTTATCCTCTAGAGTCTAGATCAAGAAAAATGTAACTCTTTTGCTACGCCTTTGAGCTTTCAAGGAGAAAAAATAAGAAAAAGAAACTCACTGCTTTCAAGCTAAAAATAATTCAGGAAATCTCAATTGTTTCTTCATATATCAAATGCCACAGAAAGATATTTCTATTTACAGTGACGTTTGTACTTCAGAAATGGTGGAAAGCTAATATGGGCTACATGCTTATATGGTCTACTTCACTTTGATTATCATGTACTTGCTATTGCAAATTTAATTTGCAAGGCTCAAACTTGATCTCGGATTCATCTTGATTGGACTCGTTTGTGCCACTCACCTCTTTCTTTGTGTGATCTCTTATGATTGGGTGATTCAAATGCCAAGGAAGACGCATAGAGTCTATTGATGGTATTGAAGATCTGATCCAAGCTTGGTTGGCGATTTGTCAACAGATCGGTGCACGTTAATGCTATGCCTATTATTTGCCCAGCTTGCTCAGATGCACCACCTCCTGCCTTCTTCACTCTACCATCGATCACGTTCTCAACGTTCCCAGGGTAGTTCATCCTCATCCACTCGATAAAACCAGTCTCACTCTTCTCAGAATCTTCTTGGGGCCGCCTGTTTGCTACCATCTCCATTAGAAGTATTCCAAGTCTGTAAATCTCTGAAAAACAAAGAAGCAACTTCAAGAGACTAGATTAGCTGCGTAATATGAGATTATTTAATGTAGGCAAATGAACGCCGCAACCCATTTTTGTGAATTCAAAACAATTAGAATAGAAATTAAAAACCAAGAAAGAAGAATAGTAGTAAACGGAGTTGTATTAATGTTAAAACACACTTCTCCTTATTTGAATGCAGATTTTCATTTGCAGCTTTGCACTGCTGCAAATGCAAGTTCTAACGTGGGATACAAATTTTGGTTTGAGAAATGAAGGCTCCCAGAAGCCAAAGTGTATTCGTAAACAAACAACGGAAAAGTAAATTACTGGGTGCAAAACTTGCACCACAGGCTTTGCCAAAGAAGTGCATTATTTAAAATCGAAATCAGCTAAGTGGAAACACAGATTAGCTTACTCTTTGAAGTACTATTTTGTTCTCCAACCTTAAACCTTGAAATCAACGGCTCTCTGTCGTGGGATAACATCACACTGCTTGCCCTAAGGTCATAATCAACTTCAGGCCATTGCTCCTGCAGATAATACATCCCTTCCATAAGTCCCGTTAGAACTTTCAGCCTGTGCTTCCATGGTGGGTAGCCTGATAACCATGACTCAATATTCCCGCCATCCGTCCATTCCGTTACAATGGCCCTCAGTCCCCTATTATCACACCAGCCTAACACTCGAACCAAATTCTTGTGGGACAATTGAACAAGAATTTGGCATTCTTGGACAAATTTTCTGCGGATTTGATTTGCAATTTTCTCATTGTATATCTCAATTCGAACTTCTGTTCGATCTTTCAGAATCCCTTTGTAAATCTCAACTCCCCTACTCTTTCCCACCAAATTTTTCTCTGAAAATCCAGCTGTTGCTGCATTTAGCATTGTTGGTGTAAAATTGTGCCGATGTTTGAGAACCGATGGTAAGATATCTTGTCGTCGGAAGCATAGCCACCCCAAAAATCCCACCATCAGAACAACAAAGATTGGAAACCCAATAAGCAAAATTACCGCTTTGATCTTGAATTTCCTGTGATCTGGTAGAAGACCTGAATGAACAAAACTCGAGGAATTAAACCGTTCAAAGAATGGGCTGTCCGAGATTTTACTTTCAGAGAAGTGATTGTAGGAGAGATTGAGGAGTGTAAGGTTGGTCAGAGGAGAGAAACTTTGTGTTGGGACATCACCAGAGAGGTCATTATGGCTCAGATCAAGAGAATGGATCTGGGAACAGTAGAGGATCTCAGAAGGAAAAGCCCCTGTGATGGAATTGTTTGAGAGATCAATGCTGAGAATCGTTAAGGGGCAGTACCTCCAGAAGAAGGTGAAGGATAAGTAAAGTGGTGCAATTTTTGGGCGGTTTCTGAGATCGATCTTTGTAAATAAAGCATCACAATTTAGGTTCTTGGATTCATTGCAGAGGTGGTCTGCAACTATGGTGGATTTGAAGATGTTAGGAAGGTCAGTGGAAGAGTAGTTGCAGTATCTAAGAGATGGATTCATCAGACAATTGTTTGCTACTGTGGAGTGAAAGTCTAGAGGCGGCTGTAGGTTGTTAAGATCCTCCACGACTGAGGCAGAAAGTATTGGACAAAAGGAGACTGAGATTTGATAGCAGACTAGAAGAAGAGCTGCAGATATGGAAGCCATTGTAGAAGTTGCAGATAAGAGAGAGGTGGGAAAATGAAAGAAGTCAATTTCCCAAATGCGAAAGAAGGATTTGGAAAATGGATATCCAAAATGGGCTAGAAATTCGCAAATCTAAGTGTCATGTTTATTTTTCACCGTCTGATTGTGAGAATTTCCCTTGTTGATCTATATGGTGGGACCCGTGAGATGGTGAGGATGACAACTGATAACTGCAACGTGGAACCATATTCATTTGCATGTTTGTAAGCCATGCTTTTTGTTTCATATTTCATGGGTTGGTGGACTAGTGGGTTTACCGGAAAGGCAGAAACATGAACACGTACGATACTAATTTGCATAATCTCTCCCGTCTAATATATACCGGAAACATACGAATTCAAATACCTTGCCCTGTATTTCATAGGGATAGATATCCTAATCCCATAGCCATAAAAAAAATCCCAACCCCACCCCGTTCCTTGGGAAACATTAATCTCCAAATTTGTTCTATATATTATGTCATGTATTATAATAATATATATAGCAAGATTGGTCCACGTGAGCATATCTCTTCTTACTCCATTACCCCTATCCTACGGGGTGTAAATGGTATTCGAAAATCCAATTTTGAATTCAATATTCAATATAATCAAATCGAATCGAATTCAGATAATTCAAATATATAATCGGTCGAATTCAGATATCCTATTCTTATTGAATAGTTAATCGAATTTGGATTCAGATATGACCTGATTCGATTCGATAAATATCCGAATTCGACCGATTATTTAATTCTTATATACAACATATAAAATATTTTATATAATTTATATATTTATATACTTTATATCAATAAAATATTTATTTTTATATTTATTAATTATCTAAAATAATTAATTAATCAAATTCGAATCGATCGAATATTCAAATATTTAATCGGATTCGCATTCGGATATTAATTTTTAATATCCGTCAGATATCGAATCAAATTCGGATATCGTATTTTCTAATCAGATTCGAATTCAGATATTGCCTGATCCAGTTCGAATTCGATCCATTTACACCCCTACCCCACCCTACATTCTCCTTGACTCTCTCTCCTCTCCCCTTTCCACCACTCCTAAATTGTCCAGTCATCACCCCTCTCTCTTTCTATCCCTATGCTTTCCGATTCCAAATACCTAAAAATACTCATAAAATCTCTCTCTCCCTCTCATTCTCCCATCCATCTTACCCTACTTCTGATATTCCTAAGATACCTCTCCTAAAATATCCTCCTCTTTTATTTTTTTAAGGCAAGAATCATATTTCATTCAAACTAAGAAACTTTTATGAATACAAGGAAGTAATCACAGTACCAAGCAAAAAATTGCTGATACAAATCCTTAGAAAGGACAAAATATAGATAGTGGATAAAGGAGAACAAAAAATGAACTTCTGCAATTGACATAAGGTGAGGCAGAATCACCAACAAAAGAAACAATTGAGGGCATCTCCAACAACTGAAAGTGAGGGATAAAGATAGTAGTGACTCACACCAAGAAACTGGAGATACCCGGAACTGTACCCGCCAGAATTGTAACTGTCAGAACTGTAATCACCGGAATTGTAACCGCCAAAACTGTAATCATCTGAAGCTGTAACCGCCGGTGAAATACACTCTAGAAACAGACACTAGCGGTGAAAGCCAAAGAAGCGATGAAGGCCACCACCCAACACCAAATTCTTCAAGGAAGAGTTAGCTTCTTGTATCAAAATCCCTACGTAAAAGAACAAAAAGAAAAAACAAAAGATAAAGGAGAAGAATGAGTGAAAGGAAAGAATGAGAAGTGGAACAAGAAAAACAAGGAGAGAGAGGAATGAGGGAAAGGGAGAAGAGGAGAAGAAAGGGGGAGAGGGAAAAGAAAAGAAATGGGATAGGGGTAACTCCCCGAGGGGAGTCATTCCAAATATGGCAAAAGACGGAAGAAGGACAACTGAGGGTGAATGAAGAGAACTAACCAAAAAACCCTGAGACGAAGACTCTCTCATAGCAGAGAGAGAGAAAGAGAGAGAAACTATGGAAACTCATAGAGAGAAATTCTGGAAACCATAGAGAGATAAATATCCTCCTCTTTTATGCCACATTCATTGATTAACTACAAATTTGATTTCACTTTCTCATTTGGTTTGTTCTCTTTAATCTCTCTAGGCTTTTTTATCCCACTTCCTAATTTCTCTCGATCACATTCCATAATGGGCTTATCCCAAATTCTTAGGATGACTCATCGCAACACGTTTTCCATAGTTATTCACCCACTTCCCAATTTCTCTCGATCACACTTGTGTATTTCACCAAAGTCCCATTATAATGAATCGGAAGTTATAGTTAAGTTATTAGTAAATCATGTACATGCATTTGCACGTGACAGTATCTCTAAACAAAACTATTTATAATTTATGGACAGCTTTTGAACAATTATAAGTTGACAGTTTCTAAAATAAGAGTAAAGGACATATATACCCTCTTTATAAATACTAGAAAGAAGGGGCATTCGCTCTTTATATATATATATATATATATATATATATATATAAGTTAGAGGGCTTCTCATTGCTCCAAACCCCCCATGTTGCTCTCTCCTTAATTCTTTCTCCGTCCCCCTTCCCACCACTCCTATTAAGTCAAGTCAGCACCCTTTCACTCACTTTGTATTCCACCTATTCATGTATTAGGAAATCGAGTCCCACCTATTCATGTATGCAGAATCCCAACCACCTATCACATTTAGAAATTAGCCTAAATGGAAAGGAAATGTAAGATTATTTTTAAATTTTAAAAGCTTAGATAAATGGAAAATTAAGTCTAGCCAACCTTAGGTCTTAAGATTCTAAGGCCATGTTTGGGAGTGCTTAAAAATAAGTGCTTATTCGAAATAAGTGCTTATTAGAGCAGGGACCACACCATTAAGCACTTATTGGTGTTTGGGAAATAAGCCTGAAATAAGTGCTTATTTTTTAAGTCCAAATTTCCAGCTATTTTTAAGTGCTCATACAATAAGCACTTATTCAAATTTTTACTCCCAAAATTATCCATGGTAAGTTTTTAGAATACCAATTATATCCTTTTATAAAGGCACTTTTATAAAAGGAATTTTATGTTATAAGAGCACTTTTATGTTTATAAAAGCACTTTTATAAAAGAATTTTTATGAAAGTACTTTTACAAAAACACTTTTATGAAAGCAAGTACTTTTATAAAAGTGTTTTTTACAAAAATACTTTTACGAAAGTACTTTTATGAAAGTACTTTTATAAAAGGACTTTTATGAAAGCACTTTTACGAAAGTACTTTTATAAAATCACTTCTACAAAAGCATTTTTATAGAAGTAATTTTATGGAAGTACTTTTATGAAAGCACTTTTATAAAAGCACTTCTATCAAATTACTTTTATTCATTCACTTTAGTTGGAGGTTTTGAAAATTTGAAAGAAAAATGAAGTACCAAAGAGTCACAATTGCTTGTTTAAGTGCTTATTGGAGAAAAAGACCACCAAATGCCCAAGATGAAATAAGTGCTTATTTTTTAAAATAAAACACTTCAAAAAGCTGAGTTTCAAATGCAAATAAGTGCTTATTCAAATAAGCATTTGTTTTTAAGCACTTATTTTTAACACAAGCACTCCCAAACATGGCCTAAATTGAGTCCCTTCTTCCATTTGAATCATCATCTCCTTCAATAATTTTCCATTCGTATTGCTCTCTTATTTTCATTGTTTGAGAGAGTCAAATTGTTTTTGGCAGTCAAATCTACATCTATATCAACTAAAAATCTTTCAAGATATGTTTTTGTTTTGTTTTTCCATCTAAATATAAGGAACTTCATCCATTTTTCTTGCTCTGATTTGAATTCTATATGTTTTTGTCACATCCAAGCCCCAACTATATCCATTTGCCAATCATTGAAAAGAGGTTTGTTCTTGTTGTGACCATTTGGTATGTCTTCCTCCTATTTCATTTTTTTTTCACTACTGAATCTCTATGCATCGACTATTTGTGATTGTTAGAAAGAGGTTGTTTGTTGATAGTTGTTGAGCATCATATGAAAGAGTGTTGTTAGTAGTTGCATATCTCCCACGCTTGACTACGGGAGGTATTTTTTGAAAGAGTTCTCCTAGGTATTTTGTGTAGATGGTATTTGATAGTGCGCGATCTGGTGCTCCCTACTGGAGGATAGCTCGAATGTCAGGCTAACTAAGTCGGTTAGCTGAGCTACAAGAAAACTGTCAGAGTATCTGAGGTGGGCAATATGATGCTTAAGTTAGCAATGAGTGTATTGAAAGAGCTGGAAACAAGAAAGCAATAGAGCTTTGAGAGCTAAATTGTGTGTCCCTTCTCTGGTTGAAAGGGGAGCCTTTATATAGGCGCAAATAGTTTTCAGCTTTACATCGCGTGTCCAAGATCTCCAAAAGGGCGTGGCTTATTGGCCTGTCACTCTTGGAGGTGGTTTCACACACAGAAACTGGTTCCGCGTAAAGCAATAATATGAATGGTTCAGAGATGATAAGTCGCACATAATGGAGACCAGTTGCAATGTCATGTAGGTCACCAACTGGACCTCAGTCAGGTCGGTGGGGCCTCGATAGGAGGTCACCCTTCGTGCCGAGGTCTCTGGCTTGGTTCTAAGGTGACTGGCCCGATTCGCGAGATGCCTATAGGTTGGTCCGTTCGAAGTGTCGATGAAGCACTATCAAGGTGTGTGAGGTGTATCCAACGTGGTTCTGAGGTGATCTCTATCATTTTGGCTAATGCAAGTCACCACCTACATGGTGTCAAGGTGTTATGAAACGGTTTAGAGGTGCCATATGGTGTGGTGTCACTAGAGAGCCAAATTACCCCTTGCTATAGGTGTTTGGACTGAAGTGACTGGGTTTAGTTAGTTTGTCGTCACCGATTTGATCCACTTGCCCAGGCTGCTCCAACAGACTGCATTGGGTGCATGGATGTCATGTGAAAATTTTGAATTTCAAATTGAACACGCAAATTTGAGTTTTTAATTCACCCTTGGAACTTGAAGCAGCATGCCCTTATGAACCGTTGGATTGAACGCATCTTGGTTGTTGGTCGCTCGGGTCCCTTGCCTATATATAGGGGGCTCTAAAGGGTCCCATTTACATTGTTTTAGGAGTCTTTTGCGGAGCAGTAGAGCGAGAGGTTGAAGAGTTCGGTGAGAGCAAGCGAGGGCGGTTCTGCTCAGCGAGGTTGGTTCACTTTCCCCCTAGTTGCATCGGTGAGTCCTTTCCCTTTCCTTTCAGTTATGTATTCAAGTGATTCGGAGAGGGAGTACCACCAAGCCACTTGAGTCGAGGTGCATTGGATCAAGAGTGGTGAGGACCCCAAAGAGGGGCCTCGACCTCTCAATGTCAACCCAAGATGATGTCTCAATTCGGACCTACCGAACTGATTGATGAGAAAATCGTAGATTTAGTCACAACTTATTAGATATCGGACACTTACAACTGCATCCAACCCGAGGAAGACTGGTACCCTTGGAGTAATAGGCGAGCCGAAGTCCGTGTGTTTGAGGAAGCCTTGATTTTTGGTCTCTATTTCCCTTTTCACCCTTCATCTACAAGGTGCTTAGGTACTATGGTATCTCCTTAGGTCAGCTTCACCCCAATTCGATTATATTGTTGAGACCATCTCCATTTGCAACCACCTTGGTCTTTGCTTGAACATAGACATTTTTGCGGGGCTCTGTCAAATAAAGAAAATGCACAACGAGCCCTACTATTTTTACCTAAGTTACCGACCTAGCTACAATCTCCTAGATGGCTTCCTTAGTAAGGTGGCACACTAGAAGACAAGATACTTCTTCTTGTCCCAAGAGAATGGCTGGCCCAAGGGCATCACATGAAGGGCTAAGCCAAAAAAGGTTCCTGAGATTGAGTTCGACAAGGCGTTGTCCAATGAGGTTAAACTCCTCGTGAAGGTTTAAAATTTTGATATGAGGAGCACAATACGAGGCATATCGTATCATATCTTTGAAAAATAAATATGGTATATGCATGGAAATTGGATGTTTCGTCTTTTTTCATGTGTATCAGACCCGTATGGGGTGTACTGGGGGCATATTGGTAGTGTATCGACGAAAAAGATATGGCCAAAAACTAAAAAAAAATTAAAGGGAGAATGCAAGCTTCTTTTCCCCGAAATAAGCATTCTTTCACCCCCAAATGACTCTAAAACTCCAAACTTCATTCCAAGAGTGCCAGATTTGCAAAAGTTTGCAAGAAGCAAGTGTGAATCGTTAATTTCAAATTTCGAAAAAAAATATGACAAAATTAGGTAAAGTTTTTCAATTTTTATAATATGTTGTGATTTATTTTTTTTTCATGAATGTTTAAGTTTATGTTGATCTACATTTCTTACATTCAAAATCATAATTTTTTTTGTGTTATTAGTAGATTTATGGAAATTTCATGAAGATATTTAGGGAAATATAAATTAACAAAAATTTTGTAAATGTAATTTTTCTCTGCCTATAAAGACTAAATATGTTTTAGATCTATGGATTTATCTATCATATCCATAGAGCAATTGAAATCTCTTCTTTAATAACTATTTTTTGAATATATTATATAGTGTTTATTTATTTTTTATAACTTTGGAAATGAATAATAAATAATAATTATTAATTATATTTTCACATAGAAGTTGTGCCAATGCATGTTTTATGGTGGATAGTAGAGTTGGGTTTTTCCCATCCCATAAAACATTAAAACTTAAGAATTATAATTTTTAAATTATCTTTAGGCATAGGAATTTTAATAAGATTATAATTAACTACAAAATATTTCTTCATAAAACCATTAAAATATATTAAATTAACGTATATACACCTCATTGATGTCTTGTATTTAGTGATGTTGATGTATTTCTATGATTTATTAAAGTACTTATAGTGTTTCCAAGTGTATCTATGTGTATCTTACTTTTTCTCCAATACGCATGTGTATCCAAGGCATGTCTCGATACGTCTCTCAAAATTGCCTTTTCGATACACTTGGTGTTTCTGATACTCTGAACCTTGCTCCTCATAGCTTATCAATCTCATGTCGACGAATTCCTGACCAAGTCGATGCTTACCCGAGCTGGTCTGAGCCCCATAGGTAGGTTGGCCTTATTGCACTTGGTTATTTTTGTAGTCTGGTATGCTTTATTGCCTTTGATTGATTTCTACTTTTGTTGCAGACATGTCTAGTACTTCATCCATTTTGGATGTTGTTAAGAGGCCCTCTAAGAAGAAGAAAATAGCTAGTGATTCTTCTACTCGTTCATCGGCGATGGAACAGGGATCCATTGATGGGAGGTTGGTTGGAAGGAGGTCAGTCAAGTGTGAGGTGGTTGACCTTGAGGAGGGTGGAGACCCAATGTACGTCGATCCATCCTCTATGGCATCCTAGATCTAGCAGCTCGGTCGCCAACACCCCATGTCCCTATGCTCGAGCCTACAGCTAACGCCTTCAGTTCGCATAGTCCTCCCTTCCTCCCTCAATGGGGTGTTCCTATTATTGATCGGATTCGGGACCCCTTCGATGCTCTTCAACTAAGGAAGGGAATCCTCCTTTCCGAGGATGTTTAGATCTTTGGGGGGGGGAGGCTCAAATTTGCTGACATCATCCCAAAGATGGTTCGACACATCCTCTCGGTATGCTTACACGCATTTTTAGTTGGTTTTAACTGCTCCATTTCTATTATTCATAGGTCAACACCATGGGCTAGATTTTGTTGGACCGGGTTGTCTAAGGACCAACGTGGAGTCCCTTCACTCTCAACTAGAGGGGGCTCATCTCAACACCAAGGATGATCGCCAGCGACTCTGCAGCCTCAATGCCGACTTGACCCACGAGTTCGAGGAAACCAAGGGGTCCATCTCTGTAAGCAACGAAAAGCTCATGGCCGGCTCAAAAGAGTTAGAGTCACCACCCATGTTTTAGAAGAAATGGGCCCTCACTTTTGAACTTGAAAAATGGTTTACTGGCCTTGATAGTGACTCTGTTCTCCACCAAGGAAAGGCACTAAACCGAAAGGCTTTGGGTTCAAAGGATTGTGAGAGGGAAGGTGTTAGGCACCCCTCTCTCCAAGCTGCTATAGCAACCTACTATGGGAGTAATTTAGGCCCAAATTTCGGCAGAAACACGCACTAACAAGATTGTCCAAATCTCTTGAAATCTGGCGAAAATGTTCTCATCTTCGCCCATAATTGATTTGAGGTGGTGTTATCGGGTCTTAGGTACTACTTTCCCTAAGACCCTCGCCTCTTTACCTCTTTTTCTCAATCCAGAGGAAGATGGGATTGCAAATTTCCGAAGATTTCGGAGCTTTAAGCAACCTGAAACTAAACTAAAAGCAAAGAGAAGATGGAATGATAGGCTTACCTCTTGTGTACGACCTTGAAACAAACTTTTTCAGCTGCCGAAAAGACTTCAAATGAAACTTGAACAAGGAAAGAGCTAGGCTAGGCATTTCTAATGTTGAGACTGGAAAACAGAGGATGAGGCTTGAGCTTGGCTGCAAGGGTTCTGGGATTTCAAGCAAGCTAGGTGTGTTACAGGAGTTGGAAAGCTCCCCCCCCCCCCCTCCTTCAAGCTCGAGCTGAGCCTCTATTTATAGAGAAAATGGAAGGAGATGGGTCTAAAACTCGTCCGCCTACAGTGTATGTAGCTCAGTAGAGTTTTTTCATCGAAATAGGCAAGGATTTTGAGAAAAATGAGCTTGCAGTTGACCCTTCCTTCTTTGTTCAACAAATCTTCTTGATTTTCGGTGGTTTCTCATGGGTTTTGTGCGTCCAATGAGGGATTGGGGTGTGTCAAACATTGCAGCCCCGTATTTAGGGCTGATAGTAGCAAAAAAACATAAATTTGATGAGATTTTAAAAGAGGTTTTGCCCTTTCTTGGTTTTAAGTGGGGGCATGTTTGGTATTTTAGGTTTTTTAAGCCCATTAGCCTCAAAATCATTGGTCCAAGTGTTTTAAGGGGGTTAAGTAAGGAGCTGACGTCAGTCCCCACCCACTTAAGATGCCAGGTTTGACAGCTGATGTGGCGGTTCAATTGGGTGCGTCAAAAAGGTATCTCTCTAGTTTAATGGTCAAATTGATGAATTTGGAAATGAAATTTGGTGTGTTGGGGTTTTTTGGGTTTCTGAATACAGTGGTGAGGTATGATCAGACAAATGGGGTCATGAAGATTGAGATTTGTGGCTGACAAGTTCATATCAATAAGATTTGCTAAAATAAAATCTTGGTTTGATGAAGGGTTAAACGGGGGAATTTTGGAATGAAAAGGGGTCTGATTGGTCAAATAAGGCTTGCATAATGGAGATTTGTGACAGGCGAGCTTTTGATCAATAAGATTCATCAAAACAAGGGAATTTTGGGATGAAATTTGGTGGGTAGGTATGGATTGGGTTTATGAGGTTGTTGGAAGGGTCCGATCATCTTAGGCCTATGCAGATCATGGGTTTTAGTGTCATAGTGTTATATGCATCGAAATGGGATCTATAATGGATGATTGGCTAAATCCAGGGATTTAAGGTTGAAATTTTGCGTGATTGGTTGTTTGAGGATTTTGTTTGATGTGATGGAGTTTAATCAGGGATCAAGTATGATGATGTGGCATAATCATGACCATCGAAGAGGGTATCATGTAGATTTAACGGTGGATTTATGGGTGTTTGGGCTAAACTTTGGTTTCTTATGGTTTTGATATGTTTTAAAGTGATTGGTGTGGTCCGATCAGACTTCCGAAATGTAAGAGATGGACCAAAGAAGGGATTGAGCAAAAATTGGGTACTAACAATCACCAACCTGATTGGCGAGGTACAGGCAAGGGACCATCAGCTTGAAGAGAGGCAAAGCAAGTATGCTAAGAACACTTGCCAAGATCAAGAGGTCATTGTCGAGCAATTTTGTCGTTTGTCGAAATACGATCACGCCCTCCCTTAAGAAGGGTTTCAAACTATGCCACCGCTCCTTCAATCTCTCCATCCTAATTTTGACTTCGGCATCATGACGACAATGAGGAGGTTAACGAGGAGGATCAGCTAATGAGAAGTTGTTTCTTTTTCTTTTAAATTGGATACCCAAGGCTTGTCTATCTGGAAAATTGATATTTAAGATGCTTTGTTGTTCTCTTTTTTTGTGGTCGACGAATTCGTCCTCTCTCTTTTTTTGTCAAGTAATGAAATTTACTTTTCAATGGTGTGTTGCACCCCCCTTTTTTCCTTTCTATTTTCCAACTTAGAAAATTGGCTAAGTCAAAAATGTTTGCCAAGGCACCAGGATGCTTGCAAGCCGAGGTGCTAAGAATGACTAAGCATGTTGTAAATTCGGCCCGAATATATGCTAAGTCTCAATCTTCTTCCACCAGGTCAAGGTTTGTCCACAGCTCGTCATCAATTTCTTCCTCTTCGTATGCCTCAGAATGCAAGGTAGGTACCTCGATCTCGATAGGGATGACAGGCCTCAATACCGTATGTCAAGTTGAACGGAATTTAGCCAATTCCCACAAGACATTGGGTAGCTCATCCAACCACAAACCCTTAGCTCGAGACAAGCGAGGTTAGAGCCCTTGCAGGATAGCTCGGTTGGTCACCTCGGCCTGCCCGTTTTCTTGAGGATGAACCACCGTGGTTAAATTCTACTAAATCCCCATCTTGGCGTACCAATTCTAGAACGTAATGTCTTCAAACTGCATATTGTTGTTTGAGATCAGCATGCGAGGAAGGCCGAAGTGGCAGATGACATTTCTCTAGAAAATCCCTATACATTCGAGCTATGATGGACACGAACAGCTCGGCCTCTACCAACATAGTGAAGTAATCCACTACGACAACCAAGAACCTTCTTTGCCCAGTTTCCAGCAAGAAAGGACTGAGTACGTCAATCCCCCATTGCACAAACGGCCATGGGTTGGTTACCTTAGGTCAGTAATGGGATGTTAAAGTATGCTGGTGAGTTGCTAGCATTTATTGTTAGACAGTGTATGCTCTTAGCTCCAATCAAATTGATGTACTTATTGTCATTTATTGTAAATGAATAAAGTGCATAATTGATTCATGTTATTATGGTGTGTTTATTGGTGAAGAACTACCTGCTACCTTATCCTAACCTGTGACATCTTCAGTGGAGGGAGGATTTGGCACACTCTTTGGGCGTGAACACCTGCGTTAGGAGGATCTTTTTACGTGGATTTCGTATCAGGTATATCCCTCCCCATTCTTGGTGTGTTAGATGATGTGTTAGAGAGGAGGAAGCAGACTTTATTGGATATGCTCCGATCACTTCTCATACACTCGGAATTACCTACATCCTTTTGGGGTTATGCATTAGAGACTGCGATATACGTGCTGAACTGGGTTCTAACCAAATCTATTCTGAAGACTCCCTATGAACTTTGGACCGATAAGAAACCAAGTGTAAGAAACATGAATATTTGGGGTTGTCCGGCACATGTTAAAATAATAAGTGCTGACAAATTGGAATCTAAGACCAGTCGTTGCCTATTTGTAGGTTACCCAAAACGCTCTGTAGGGTATTTATTCTATGACCCATGTGAGTAGAAGGTGTTTTGTAGTCAAAATGCCCATTTCTTTGAGGAAGATTACATCCTAAACAATCATTGCTAGGAAGTAGTTCTTGATGAGCATATTCTAACTTGACCTCACTTGGTTCAAGGAGTATCAGTCAAGCCCCGCTTCCTGCTGAATGTGTACTCGGCGATGAAGTCGACAAGGTACCAGACCTTTATCATTAGACAAGGCTCAAATCGAATAACGTATTTACTAGGCTCAATTGCCCACTTCATCAATCTCCCTAACACCTCAGACTTCTAAAATACTTGTCTCAGAGGCTTATTGGTAAGGATGGCGATCATATGAGCTTGCAAATATGGTTTTTGATTGACTAAACCGATAGGTCAATAGTTTTTTACCGAAGGGCAGGTTTTAATAGAACCAAGCCATGAATCAAGGCCAGGTTTCTAATGGTTCGACTGGTCGAGTCAATGATGGGTTAAAAACACTATTATTAGTTTGGGTTGATTTCCGGTTTTGGTTTGATCAGTTTGATCAATGGACAAGGCTCAAACTAAATATCGTATTCACTGGGCTCAATTACCCACTTCATCAATCTCCCTGACACCTCAGGCTTCTGTAATACTTGCCTCAGAGGCTTATTGATAAGGGTGATGATCATGTGATCTTGGAAATATGGACGCAAATTGCAAGCCATTATAACTAATGAGAAAGCCAACTTTGTATGTTTGGATATCTGGTCTCAGTGGCGTGCAACACCTTACATATGTAATACACAAGTCACTACACTTTATCCACCTCTTCGATTAAAACCAAATTGACCACCTCGTCACTCATAGAGAAGTAAAGCTTTAACTCGTCTCTAGGTTCCGGCCTAGTTAGTAAAGGCATATGCAGTAATATATATATATATATATTATAAATATACAAATATACAAATATATAATATATAATATGTTATTTACTATTTATAATAATATTTTATATGTATTTCTAATTTTTTATTATATATTTATATACTTATTTACAATACACTTTATAAAAATTAAAAAACAAAAAACCGATGAACCAAACCAGTGGTTAACCGAATTGATTGGCTTTGATTTAGTTTTGGTTACTATCAATTATGTTTGGAAATTAGGCCTTTGGTTTGGTTAAACGTATCATGAGAACCCCTATTGGAAATCAAATGCAAAGTTATGGCTTCCGAAAATTTGCATATACATTAAGTGTGCAACTCGTAACTCAATGACCAAGTCGAATGGGTCAACGGTTGAACCATCCAGGTTGGGCAATTTTTGACCGAATCAATAGTTTTTTACCAAAGGGCAGGTTTCAATAGAACCAAGCCAAGAATCAAGGCTGGGTTTCTAATGGTTCAACCAGTCAAGTCAATGATGGATTAAAAACACTATTAATAGTTTGGGTTGATTTTCGGTTTGGTCAGTATTTAAATTTAAAAGACATTACACTGATATTTAAAAAACTAAATTTAAAAGCGTGTTGGGCTCGGCGTTCTCGGACCCTAGGATTTGTTGGATGTACCATAAATGGAAGTTCAAAAGAAGCTCTCTAACCTTGGCCAAGTAGGCCAACATGGTGGGTTCCCAAGCCTCGTACTGCATGTTCACTTGGTTTACTACCAACAGCAAGTCGTTGTAGATGACGATGTGTTTTGTGCCGACCTCCTTGGACCAAGATCGGCCTGCAATTAGTGCCCCGTACTCCACCTCATTATTCAATGCTCAAAATGTGAAATGGAGAGCATATTCCAACTTGACCTCACTTGGTTCAAGGAGTATCAGTCAAGCCCCGCTTCCTCTCTTATTGGATGAACCATCCACGTGGAGGATCCAAGGCTCTTCATCCCAAGTCGGGATAGGTGTCACACTAGTCAGAGCCTCTAAGGTGGTCATGGGTTCCCCGATTTCAGGGTCTTCTTGCTGAATGTGCACTCGGCAACGAAGTCAACAAGGTACTAGACCTTTATCATTAGACAAGGCTCAAACCGAATAACGTATTTACTAGGCTCAATTGCCCACTTCATCAATCTCCCTAACACCTCAGACTTCTAAAATACTTGTATCAGAGGCTTATTGGTAAGGATGACGATCATATGAGCTTGGAAATACAGTTTTTGATTGACTAAACCGATAAGTCAACAGTTTTTTACCGAATCAACAGTTTTTTACTGAAGGGCGGGTTTTAATAGAACCAAGCCATGAATCAAGGCCAGGTTTCTAACAGTTCGACTGGTCGAGTCAATGATGGGTTAAAAACACTATTATTAGTTTGGGTTGATTTCCGGTTTTGGTTTGATCAATTTGATCACTGGACAAGTTTCAAACTGAATATCGTATTCACTGGGCTCAATCACCCACTTCATCAATCTCCCTGACACCTCGGGCTTCTGTAATACTTGCCTCAGAGGCTTATTGATAAGGGTGATGATCATGTGATCTTGAAAATATGGACGCAAATTGCAAGCCATTATAACTAATGAGAAAGCCAACTTTGTATGTTTGGATATCTGGTCTCAGTGGCGTGCAACACCTTACATATGTAATACACAAGTCACTACACTTTATCCACCTCTTCGATTAAAACCAAATTGACCACCTCGTCACTCATAGAGAAGTAAAGCTTTAACTCGTCTCCAGGTTCCGGCCTAGTTAGTAAAGGCATATGCAGTAATATATATATATATATATATATATATATATATATATATTATAAATATACAAATATACCAATATATAATATATAATATATTATTTACTATTTATAATAATATTTTATATGTATTTCTAATTTTTTATTATATATTTATATACTTATTTACAATACACTTTATAAAAATTAGAAAACTAAAAAACCGATGAACCAAACCAGTGGTTAACCGAATTGATTGGCTTTGATTCAGTTTTGGTTACTATCAATTCTGTTTGAAAATTAGGCCTTTGGTTTGGTTAAATGTATCATGAGAACCCCTATCGGAAATCAAATGCAAGGTTATGGCTTCCGAAAATTTGCGTATACATTAAGTGTGCAACTCGTAACTCAATGACCAAGTCGAATGGGTCAACGGTTGAACCATCCAGGTTGGGCAATTTTTGATTGAATCAATAGTTTTTTACCAAAGGGCAGGTTTCAATAGAAGCAAGCCAGGAATCAAGGCTGGGTTTCTAATGGTTCAACCGGTCAAGTCAATGATGGGTTAAAAACACTATTATTAGTTTGGGTTGATTTTCGGTTTGGTCAGTATTTAAATTTAAAAGACATTACATTGATATTTAAAAAACTAAATTTAAAAGTTTAAATTCACAATATAAAATTTTTTTAGAGTAGGAATCATGGGAATTTTAATATAGGAAAGTGGGAAAATCCCATGCTTCTTAAATCTAAAAAAAAAATTATATTGTAAATTTGAACTTTTAAAATTATTTTTTTAAATATCATTGTATTTTTTTTTAAATTAAAGTTTAAATCTTCTAAACTGCCCGACCAAACCAAAAATCAACTCAAACCGATATTAGTGTTTTTAACACATCATTGACTCGACCGGTTGAACCACTAGAACTGTCATCCAGCCTTGATTCCTGGCTTGGTTCTATCAAAACCCACCCTTCGGTCAAAAACTATTGATTTTGTCAAAGACTACCCAACCCATATGGGTTAACCGTTGACCCATTCGACTTGGTCACCGGGTTACAAGTTGCACACTTAATGTATATGCAAATCTAAAAAAATAATTATATTTAAAAAATGAATTTAAAAGTTTAAATTTACAATATAAGAACTTTTAGATTAAGATGTATGGAAATTTTCTCGCTTTCCTATATTAAAAATTATATTTAATATATATATAATGTATGTAGGGTTGGTTGGTTGGTTGGATTGTTGGGTTGGTTTGATTTTGGTTAGTTTACAAATGGCCAAACTGAAACTTATCCAACCTGGTCAGGCTGGAAAATTACTAAACCAAAGCCAAATAGAAATACTATAAAGTGACCAACTCATGGTCAAGTTGGGTCGAGTTGGTTGGTTTGGTCGGTTTCATTGATTTGATGAACAGCCCTAGAAAGTGACCATTCCCACCTTACCCTCGATCCCTAAAGTTTCAGGTTTCCCTGAACGCTAATCAATGGTCAAAAATCCAACCTCAACCGAGGCAAGGTGGGGTAGAGCCCTATAGGGACGAGTCAAATTACCATCCCTAACCCATGTAATGAACATGTTTAATCAGAGAATTATCTTAATTTTCTTAATTGTTCGAACCAATATATGGCATGTACTTCTTTTTGTGTTATTGAATATTTTTCCCTTTCCTTTAATATTAATCATAAAATGATCCTTGTTTATGAGTATTGCCAAACTTGGAACATTACCAAATGCATTTAATTAAGCAAAGGTAGAAATTAATGTAAATCTAATATGGACAAATATAAATAATTAATTCATATTAATTAATTTTAACAATTTATTATGTTGAATAAATATTCCATATTTTAGTTATATATTTTGTTTGTGTAATTAATGTGAAATTAATTCTATAAATTTACTATAAGCAACTCACTTAATTGAATGAACTTTCAACCACATTAATTGTTTTAATTAAGTGTATCTTTTGCTTAACGAAATAAGTAAATCACTTAACTATACCAATTATTTAACTATGATGCCTAAGTTAAATAGAATGACCAGTCACCGGAGAAACCAGAGTCGTTGTTCTTTGCAACCCAGCGGTCAGTGAACGTTTCAAATTTTAAGAGATTCCCGCTCTTCGTGGGAGGGCGGGCAGGATGTTTTATCGAGTTGGGGCGTGGGTGGACGTCTATGGGTCAATCCAATTACTTCCATTAACCCAACTGAAAGCCAAGTTAATGTTGGGCTGGACGGGGCCGTTTCAATGGTAAAGCCCATGGTGCCTTACTCCCCGTACGCAGTTGTCCCTCTCAATTCAGTTTGGCAAAGGTTTGAGGGAATTAAGAAGCCTCCGCAATCAGCGACTGACCTCTTTACTCACCATGAGTCTTCACCCAAGCCTGAGTTTAGCGGAGATGGACCGCTTAGCCCTCCCTTGGAGAGAGGCAATTCCAACCTGGAGGAGGTTTTGGTGCGGGAGGCTGGGATGGATTCGCAAGAGAAAAAAGGTTGTTTGGAGCAGGAATTTGGTGAAAGTCAAGTGGAGAAATTTTTGAATTTGGGGAAGTTTCTGGTGGTATCCATCTCTGCGGAGCAAGAGCTTCAGTTGCGAGATTGGATCAATTCCTCTTTCGTCCGTGATGTAAAGGTTCATAATCCTCGGTTTGCAAGGAGCTCGGAACAGGAGTCGGATTTGGAGACTGAGGTCAGACATGTCTTCTACACCGTTAGTTCTGCAGGTCGGAAATAGGAAATCCAAACTATTGAGGGATTGTTATGATCTACCAGTTGTTACCTCTTCTCCTTGAGGAGCCCCGTTGCATTAGGGGAAGGGGTAGAAGAGGTAGAGGAAGAAATAGCTTGGGCTGTTAATTGAGTGTCTGTATGCTCTTTCTTTTTTTGGAGGTCTATTAGGCTAGGTTGAGGATTTTGGTTTCAGATCTCCTCGTTGTTGGTGCTTATTGTGTTATTTCATGGCCCTTGAGCTCTGGGCTCAGGTTGTAACTGGTTCGTTTTGGGCTTCTTTGGGGTTTCGATTTTTGTAAACCTCTTGTATACTTTTCTTTCTTTTTGAATAAATTTTACCTTATCATTTTCCAAAAAAAAAATAGAATTAATAAATTTAGTTTATGTAATTGACCCAGGTCTTTCTACCCAAAAAAATTGACCCATTCGGATAGATCAATTTAAATTAGTTAAATGTATAAATTTAATTAATTTAACTAAATTTATATTATCTAAATTAATTAACTGATTGAAGGACACCAAACTTAATTATACATTAATTAACTAATTCACTTAAGTGAATGAATTATTTAACAATATTAATTAATTTAGTTAAATTAGTTTGGGCTTCTTAAAATTAATTTAGTCATAAATCATGTTAACCAAATTACCCTAACTACATTAATGTATAAATTCTACTGATCATGCAATTGTTTAAGTGAATTAATATTTAACTTAATGAAGTAAATCAAGTGTCAACTTTTTAACTTGACCAAATTACGTTAACTACACTAAGAGTGAAACAACAAAAATACATAAGGATAAATATATTTTTCTATTTTCATTTTTGAAATAATTAATAATTATTTATATTTTATATATTATTATGTTAATTGAGTGGTGGCTCAGTTAGTACATTAGACATGTTGTCCAAGCAGAGATACAGATTCAAGTCCTACTAATGGCTTCCACGGACTTTGAAGAGTTATGTGTTGCTGACATGTTGTGTTGTGCCCAAAAAAGATAAAAAAGAATTATAACGCCTAAGGGAGTTTAGTAGAGATGCATATTTAAGTCATGTTAACAGCTTCCACCAACTTTGAAGAGTTTTGTGTTGCTTACTACGAAAATCTATGATGCGGAAAAGATATGGTATGGAAAGAGTTTTGACCAATCAAAACCCTCCCATGAATATTATAAATAACATCTGATTTGCTACAACATTTATGATTCCATTTTACTAAAATTTTTTAGATATCATATCATAGTCGAACCCTGAACAATAAGAAAATAAAAATAAGGTATATTACAAAGACCCCCCTATACTATGGAGTCAGTGACAAAGTCCCCCTGTATTTTTTTTTTGCGATAAAGACCCCCTGAACTTTAATTGTTAGACAAAGACCCCCTTGGCTGTTAAGTCAGATAACAGAAGGCATTAAATTACCACAATACCCCACTAAACTTTCTCTATTTTATTTTTCTTGCTTTTTTTCTCTTAAAACCTAATGACCAAAAGATACCTATATCGTGGATATCTCCTCATGGCAGAATGATTTTATTTGTTACAAGAATTACAAGGGCAAGTTCTGATGCCCTTATTGGTTAACCCAAAGCTCAGTCATAGAACCTTCATTCTTGAAGCTTCTGTAATATGTCTCAAGGTTTCAAAGATGGATACCAACCAAACTTGCATCTTTGAAGTCATTACCACCGATTCTTCTCTTCAGGCCTTCCTATGGTCAAGTCATTAGTGATAGAATGACTCTGAATGACTCAAATGACCCCTTTTCATGTTATGAACCCTACTATCCATAGGTGAAGGGAGGGCTCACTTTATGCATGAGAAATGATCATGAATTCCAGAATATTCGTTAGTGGTTAAGGGCTTCAGTCCCTAGGTTGCTCCGATGAGGACACACATCAGGTTGCGATGCAGGGAGTGTGTTTGCTTTGATTTCCACACCCATAAGCTCCTACCATGTGTTGTCTCAAGGGAGACAAGATCTGTCGTATAGACAACCTTTTTAGTTATTTGCTCCATAGACTTAGCTTTCTTTATTTACTTTGTCTTACGTCCCATGAAGGGTATTCACAGTTTAGGTTTGACCATAAGTAGTGTTCACAGTTGGCCTTTATGAAGAGACTCTCTGATTCTACTTGGACAAGCACTACTAATTAGAAGCCCATTGAGCCTAATTCCTTAGAATTTTGGGAGCTAGTTTCTTTTAAAAAATCCTTAGAGTTTTGGGGGATATTTTTTTTCAAAATTTCCTCAAAATTTTGGAGGCTAATTGGCGTTTATGCTAAAGGATAATACCAGGTCCATTTTTGCACAATAATTGGCTAAAAGGGGATGTTCTTATATAACAATGTATTTCAGAGATGGCATTTTGAGAAAGCTGTCTATGCTTTTTGATGATGCGCAATCTGGCCACTCCTAACTGGAAGTGACGAGGCTTCTAACTGGTGATGAGCAAGAGATACCTGCAAGAAGGACGAAGGGACCCAGGGTTGAATACCCGACGGGGACTCTCCGATGCTTAAGTTAGAACTCGGTAGTGAGCTGAAAGAGAATAATTTTTGCAAGAAGATGAGAAAGCTAGAGAGTGGTGAATATGCGATACCTTTGCTTCTGAGGGGTCAGAGTGCCTATATACTGGCGTCTAACAGGTTCAGTGGGGTTGATCTCGAATCCCTGTTGTGGCTATCAGGTCGTACCTCAGAGTGGCTGGCCGTTACTATCAGGGTCGAGAGCAGGTAGGCTACAGTGACCGTTGCATGGTACGGTCCCGCCAGCCGGGAGACAACCTGCAGGCACGACGCCGCCAAGTGGGAGACAGGGGTGCAGCCTTCTGAATTGGCAGGCGCTGCGCCATCAGACGAAAGACGCGGGAGCAGTCTGGTAGGTACGGCTTTGTCAATTGAGAAACTTCCCATGAAACGCTGAGCTGCCCCGGAGCGAGCTACTTTGTGACGAGCTACTGGTGGCGCGCCGAGGTGATTCTGCCTAAGGCGAGTTGTCTTCGAGGTGGCCCACTTACTTGGGCCTGGAGCGAACTTGTTGTTCTAGTTCGCGAACTATGATGAACTTAACTCGGAGTGCAGCTCGGGACTTCGGTGTGCTCGAGCTCGCTCTGTGGCGTGTTGATACTTGTTGAGTTGTCACCTACGTTGGGTCATGTCCACGTGTCGGTCCACCTATGCCGAGCTGTCGTAAATGCTGAATCACGTACACATGTCACTTGGTTAGGAGGTCGGGTCAAATCACCCTTCATCACTTTTGAATTCCCTAAACTATACTATTCATTTTCCTCCCCTTTTCTTTGCTTACAGAGTTTCTCCTTCTCATCTCTCTCAATTCTTGCTTCCATTCTCTCTATCACATTGTTATAATTGCCTACTTCTAGTGTTTCCTCATCCTCAAAAATTGTATTTGCATCATCGTTCCTGGTATATTTGGAGCACTTGGACCTCAGTTACTTAGAAGACAAGACGGTAATGGCCAGAGAGACTAGTGAAGTGTTCAGGCCTTTGATTATGGTGTTTGTGGATTAGGAAGGGCACAATGATGTCATCCGAGTGGACTATATGTTGATTTTCTATAGTGCTTTCAATAAAGATTCGGTATTCCATTGCCGAAAGTCAAATTCAATGGACTACAACAAATGGGTAAGTTGGATTCTGGAGTGCCCTATGTTTTGTAGTTTTTGAAATCTAGTGGACTATTATAGAGTTGGTGAAATATTGGAGCATTGGGTGTATGGAATTGTTTCTTGAACATTGGTGCCCTAGGAACCATACATTTTTGGGTGCTTTTGGAGAGTTTGGGGTTTCTATTGAGGATGTTTCCCCCCTATTATCTTTGAGGGTTTAAGGGGAATTTTACCCATTTGGACTTAAGTGCTTGCTCGAATCAATGGTGCTGGTTTATGATGATATCAAGGAGGATATCACATAATTCAAATTGGAAATGGCAAAGACAAAATCTAGGGAAAGATGCCACTTGCATCATGGCTCAAGTTCTTGTTTAACAAGAGCAAAGAAAAAGAGAAGATAATGGGTGGAAGGGCACAAAAATAGCTCATGGAAATTGTCTTGTATTTTTTGTCATGATTCTTCTTTCCAGGAAGTCTTAATGGGGGAATAAGGGAAACATTGTTTCCCATTGCATTATTATTTGTAACTGGGTACGTGTTACCGTTTTTAACTATGTTGTTAGAATATCTGTATAACTAGATGGATAGTACCATCTATTGGATTTTGGGTCCTAACCTAAAGAAGGTTTATTCTTATATTTGCATCCCATTTATCTTTATGTGGTTATGCAAGAGGCTCAATATCTTTATGTGGTTATGCATTTTAGAAAGGTTGATACTAAGTTCATTAGGGAAGTGGATTTTTTGTCTATTAGTCCTATGTGCATCCGGTTGAGAATGCACAAGAGGAGGGTGCACAGGAGTATCAAGTGAGATATGATGTCGTAGATGCGTAGGAGGCTGCACTTACCCACTAGCCTAGAGTATTGCACATTTTGGATAGCTTGGGTGTGTTGAAATTAGTTTCCTATAATTCAGATAGTTTTTTGCGACAGTATAGGTATGATTCAACAGGGGCTTTGTTCTTGGCTTATGTAGGTGAACATGCATATTTCAATCCAAACTATTAATTTTCATTTCCTAATTGTAGTCAAACCCCACTTGTGGATATGATTGGGAACCGATGATGAGGTTTGAAGAGGTTGCTAGCCTTCAATAGCAATTTGATGAGTCAAAGGAATTTCTGAGTAAGGAACCTTTCCTAGATCATGTATTTACACCCCTAGAGGAAAACACAGGTGCAAGTACATGTAGATTGGCATCACAGTGATTGTGATGAGGATCATGAACCATGAACACATAGAGAATTAACCTTGGGTAAGGGCTATGATAACACAAAAGAAACCATTATAACACTTAAGATAACTAAGAATCGCTCCAAGATGATGAATGTGATCATTTACACTTGTGATGGCCTATATGCATTGTCCACAACCATTTAACATTATCACCAAAACATATCACTATCTTAAAGGCCTCTTTCTTAACACGTGACTGTAGACATGCTTAAAAGGGTCAAAACCAAGACGTACTAGGTATGAATTGTAAGGGAAATGAGAATCCTTATCCCAGAAGATCCTCACCAGACACGTGGTGAAACCCAATAAAGCTTACCCATTAAAGACCAAAGAATCATAATCCTTCCTAGCGAGAAAATGTCCTTATATGTATGCTTCTAGTTATAGCTCTGGTAGTCTCTCTATAAAAAGGGGAGACCTGAAGGCCCACACTGGAGACCAGTCTCAAGAATGCCTGTTCCCCTCTATAATTTTCTTATTTGCATAACTCCTTCTCAACCCTACTTCCACATACCCTTGGTCATCTTTGTATTTCGAGGGGACCACCTCTTATTGCCTTACCACCCCACTTACATTATTGCCCCCTTGATTACGAAGATGATCCCCAGAAGAATTAACCTTTCCCTAGTCCACGAAGAAGAACCCGTTAACAATGAGGAATTTACCAAAAATGTAGACCTTGAAGCACCTATATCCCCAGACTTGAGCTATTGTGTAAACATTGAATTCCTACCCACAAAGTTTATGACTGAAGAATTCTTCGGCTGCATGGAACAATGTAGACTGAGATGAGATACACTGTAGCTGCTTTTGTAACACATGACCATGCTGGAGAACCCTCCTTTCACCCTAGCTGGCCCATCTACTTAGCCTTCTATCCATCCTAAGAGATTAGAGGCTCTAGACCTAGAAGCCACCAAAGTACCTTCTTGATGCGACTGGTCGAACTCCATACTATGAACACCAACTACTCCATACTATGGACACCAACTATGGCGCTAGACCTTGAAAGGTACATTGCAAGCCACACACCAACTATGGACATGGTCGAACTCCATACTCTAGACCTAAAAGCCAGGGATGACGCAATGATGGACCGCCACTTGCCCACCACTACCTTTTGGTTGCAGCAAAAATGAGGTCCTAATGATAATGAACAAACTCATAAAGGACTGAGTCATCAGCCTACCTTCCCTACCTCCACACGCCAACTCTAAAAGGACACACACAAGCCCCATTGGTGCAACTTCCACCAATTTATGAACCATGACCTAATGGACTGCTTCATCTTACCAAGAACATTCACTCAAAAGGTAAAATTGAACTTCATAAAGTGCAAGCTAGTCCAAGTTGACACTAATCCCCTAACCAATCACTAACAAGGGGGAGTGCAAATGTAGTCAGCATTGTGTACTATGGTAGCACCACGATGAACACATTGTTGGGGAGATTCGAGCAGAGAAAGCGAGGAGCTATAGCAATTCTTTTGTAAACAAGGAGGCAATAACATAACATGAAGAGCAGTCATTCAAACATCCGCACGAACCACATCACCCCAACTACTTCATCATTGAGTTCATTGAAGTTGAAATGCTAGCCACGGACCCCCCCCCCCATCACAACAAGCCCTTACACGTGAAGGCAAAGATCTACAAACTTGAGATAAGGAGAACTCTAATAGATCAGGGGAGCTCTGTTAATTTGATATCAATGCACACACTCAGGATGATGAAGATTGCACAAGATGACATCCGCAACTTACCAATGGAATTCATAGATTTTAATGGCAATATATCAGAAATGAGTAGCTCCATCATGCTCCCCCATGGTCATGGGCCCATTCTTCACAAAAAAAGAGTTCCAAGTAATATCCAAGTGCACAACATATCACATCCTCCTCAAATGACCATTGATTCACTCTTCAGCCTCCGTACCATCAACCTACCACCAGTGTATCAAAGCAAGACACAATGGAAGGGAGTGATTCGCATACCTTCCACCAAAGTACCTTTCAAGAGATTAGAGGTACACTTACAAGATTTTGTCTACTACATGGAATTGGTGGAAATGGTGAAGCACAAATTGCGAGGGTCAAAGGGCTAGAATTACTCAAAGAAAAGGAAGTCAATCCAACTATCACCAAGAAGAAGAAGCGCCAACAATGTGTCAAAGTGACATATCTAGATGACAACACATACTATATGATCGTAGAAGAAAATGGGGATGTCGACATCCCCATCACCAAGAAAGTTGCAAATGAGGGATAGAAGTTTTGTTTTATATATTGTATACTAAAATCATAGTCCATATCAATGATTTTTCTACAACTCCATAAGATACACATTATCAATAAAAATATAATTTTTCCTCCCATACTATTCTTTAGAAAAACTGAGTTTAACCTACAATATTGTCATCGCAACAAAGCACTTTGGATACAAGGAACTGCTTGAGGAAATTAATATTGTAGATGGACAAGTGGTTAAATATCCCCTGTCAATCTCTGCTAGGCTACAAGGAAAGGATAGGATGGCTCTACTCATGCTCTTAAAAGGTACATTACCCTTTATTTTAGTAAAATGTTCCCTACTCTGTTCTCATATCGTTCCTTTGTCAAATTACAGAGTTCTAGGACATTTTCACCTAGTCGTACGACTAGATGTTGGGGATAGACCCAACCCTAGTAAAGCATTCTCTGTACATCAACTTCAAGCACAAGCCTATCAGGCAACCTTAAAGGGTCTTAGTCTGGAAGTAGCACTAAAAATCAAGAAAGAAATGGAAAGGCTCCTTGAAGACATGTTCATGAAACCAATCACACACCCGAAGTGCCTATCAAGTGTCGTATCAATCAGAAAGAAGAATGACCAACTAACATTAGTTCACCAACCTCCCTTCTGTGTGCTCATCGCATAATAGAACTTATCTAACTCCTAGCCTTTGCTATCTTTTAGGTGTTGCATCAATTTTCGAGACCTTAACAAGGTCTATCTAAAGGATGAATTTCCTCTACCCAATATGGAGATCCAAATAGATGCCACAAGAGAAAACAAGTTGTTATCTTTCTTAAATGCTTATAGTGTGTACAATCAAATTTACATGGACCCTGTAGATTCCCCACACATAGCCTTTCGAACCCCAATAGGCAATTTTTATTACAAGGTGATGCCTTTCAAACTCAATAATTCTAGAGCCACCTACCAAAGAGCCATGACATGATTCACAAAGAAATAAACTGTTATATGGACAACTTAGTTGTTAAGGCCAGGAAGAAGGAGAGCAACACAGAAGTTCTCAAGAATGTGTCTACAAGGTATAAAGAATTCAATTTAAATCTAAACCCACTAAAGTGTGCATTTAGAGAATGAATTGTCCTAGAACTACCACCACTTAGGAATGAATTGTAGACAAAGACCTTCCTAAAGAAAGTCTCATTCCTTAAGAGATTCAACTCAGCACTTGCACTAGCCGCTTTCCCTCTTCCCAAACTCACCAAGAAGCCTACTTAGTTCCAGTGGTCTGAACAACATATGAAGGCATTCAAGCAATTAAAATAAGCCCTAGATAAGGCCCCAACCATGTCTCCTCCATAGAGTGGTAAAGATTTCAGACTTTACATCGCATCCAACCCTAAGGCCACAAGGTGTCTAATAACTCAAGAAAATGATGAAGGACAAGAATTCCCAATCTACTATCGCTACAGGACCCTTCAGCCAGTAGAAAGGAACTACTCCCACATGGAATATTAGTGTTTAGCATTGGTCTTCATTGTTCAAAAATTAAGACATTATATCCTACAACAAAAAATAGTCCTCATAGTAAAGAATGATCCTGTCTAATACTTTGTAGATGGACCACCTCTCTTAGGAAGGTTAGTAAAATGGATGATCTAGCTGAGTGAGTATAACATTGGCTACACCCAACCTAGAGCCATTAGTTGCATTCCTTACCAACAATCAATTCGACACATCTGAAGAAATCCCCAGTGTGAGTAATGTGGTAAGGCTAAGAGTAGTGGTCTCCTTAAAAGGCGAAGGAAGGCTAGAGGCGAGGGTAGGCTAAGGGCTTTGATTTACAGAATTATGTATTCATTATGATTCATGTCTCCTTTCATAGGAAGAGATCCTAAAGTCCTAAAAGGAAGGAGTCAAAAGAGTTTGATTCCCATTTTGAAAGGGAATCTTTGATTCAATGTCAGTTGTCAGGGGGACACTGCTAAGGGTTCGCCACGAATCTTATGAGATCTCTAAAACAAGGTTTCCTTTCGTCTGAGGATTCTCATAATACACGTACACTACTTCCTTTCACGGGTCTCCTATACTGATGTGGCATAGATGACATTGGTTTTAATCTTGACGTGTTTCTCTTAATCCAACTGGGAATTCTATCACGAGAGATGTCAACCAGTCGTTAAATTTTCATTTGTCATTGATTTACAATGGCTCTGAGCTCATCATAGGCTCACGATGGCTTTGGGCTCATTGTAGGTCCGTGATGACCTTGAGTTCATCATCGGTATTATGTCTTTCAGTTCATGGCAAGATTGTGGTGCCCTTGAGCTCATCGCAAGCTCATACAAGCTTTGAGCTCATCATAAGTCTGTACAAGTTCTAGGCTCATCGCAAATCTGTGTCACATTGTGAACTCATCACGGGTGCTTTTAAGGTATTGGTTTAACACCTTATGTGCTATTACGGTCATGGTGAACAACATGTACCTATAATTAGCCCTCGTGCTTATTGGTAAGTATAAACTTATGGATAAGCATTTGCGTCGTAGGTTCACTTTGGAGGTTTATAACAAGGTGAGGGGTTCATTTTGAGTTAGGGGATTATTTCATTTGTTGGGCTCTTTGTTTTAAGCCTAGAGGATTGGTGTGGAGAACCATGAGTATCATGGTTTCTTGTTTCTGTAACCTTTCATGGTTTCCAGTAAGGGGGCTTTCCTGGTTTGGAGTGTACGCTTGCTTGGTTGGGCCACTAATTGTTCTTGTTCCTATCTAAGGTGCATGGCAGATTGTATGTATATATGTATTTAGTCGTGGTGGCTTGTTGTTTTGTCACTGCCTAGAGTATTGTCATTTTAGTTGTTCCTAGAGTTATCTAGGCTTGTAATTAGAAATTACTATGTTTTTGTTGTTAACATCCAGTGCCAAAGTCGTTCCTAGGGGCACCAAGGTGTGTAATTTGCTCGTCACAAATAAAAGTGTACCTGTTGTGGTCTGAGTGTGTCATCGCATTTGGTAATACTAAGCTTTATACCATTATTTCTTGTGTTTCCATGGAATGTGTCATCGCATATGGGATTGCCAAATTCTTTCTCGGGATGTTGCAGCCTTCTTGGGTTTGCCAGGTTATGTCATCGTATTTAGGGTTACTAAGGTTCTCCTGGGGTTGCCAAGGTAATATATCATCGCACTTGGGGTTGCCAAGACCTTCCTAGGATTGCCAAGAAATATGTTATCACACTTGGGGTTGCTAGGGAATATGTCATCGCACTTGGTGTTGCCAAGGCCTTTCTGGGGTTACTAGGGAATATGCCATCGCACTTAGGGTTGCCAAGGAATATGTCATCACACTTGAGGATGCCAAGGCCTTCCTGAGGATGCCAAGGAATATGTCATCGCAGTTAGGGTTTCCAAGGCCTTCTTGGGGTTGCCAGAGAATATGTCATCGCAATTGAGGTAGCCAAGGCCTTCCTGGGGTTACTAGGAAATATGCCATTGCTCTTGGGGTTGCCAAAGCCTTCTCGAGGTTGTTGGGGCATATGGCATGGTTAGTAGATCAAGATAAATGAAACAGCAATCACACAATTTCAAAAGGAACATTGTATAATTCATTTATTTGAAACCAGTCATTTATACAAAAGGAACATAGTACGATTCATTAATCACATATATAGAAGAAGTATAGTCAAGGTTCAAAGTATCGATACGATACGTCCAGTCGGGTGTATCGTATCATATCTTTTGGTCCTGATACACCTATATACAAGTGTTTCGGGACCCTGGTTTATTTCAGTAAAAAAACCATTAAGAAAATATCTTTAAAAATCAAATTTTGAAAAAAAAAACTAAAACAAAACCCATTGAGCGTGTATTTTTAAGTACCGATGAGCCCCTAGCGTTACACAGGGGCGTATCGATACTTTGAACCACGAGTATAGTATAATCAGTTAGAAATTACATATGTAGCATTCATTATACATCTTTAATTATTCATTGTTTCATCTTGTTCATTTTTGTTTACATCTTTTAAAACATAATACCTGGTCGGGTGAGCTTCTTGGATGACATATGGTCTGATCCAGCTGGGACCAAACTTGCCATATTATTTACCTTGTCTCTCATGGAGTGTTGTCTTTACTACCTTGTCGTCTTCTTTGATTTTTTAGGCTTTACTAGTTTATTGAAGTTAGAAACCATAAGTTGTTTGTATTTAATTTGATTCTAAAGTGATTGTTCTCGGGCTTTCTCTATGCATTCTAATTTGTTGCTAAACATTTGGTTCATCTCGTCCGTCTGAAAATGCTTTCCCATTACGTAAGCTACTCTAGCAGAGACTGTTTGGATTTTTGCCGGTATGACTGCCTCTTGGCCATAGACTAAGGAGTATGGAGTTGCCTACGTGATTTTCCTAATCATTGTGCAATAGACCTAGAGTCTTTCAGACAACTTATCGGCCCCATCCTTTTGGTTCTTGACTACCATCTTGCTTAACATCTTCAACAAGGTCTTGTTGGTTGCCTCAGCCTGCCCATTACCATATGGGTTATAGATTGTTGATGTTCCAAGTTGTGCCCCATAATGTTTTAATAGGTCCCGCACTTCCTAGTTTTTGATTGATAACCCATTGTCTATGAGTATTCTCAGTGAAACCCTAACTGATGGACTATGTGATGTCTTAGGAAATTTGCAACATTCTCTACACAAATTCTTCTCAATGGAATGGCCTCCACCCATTTTTTAAAGTAATCTATGGCCACAATGATGAAGAAACAACCTTTGGAGGGCGGGTGTAACTTACCTATCAAGTCTACCCCCGTACGCGTGGAAAGGCCACGGTGTCATGATGGGGAGAAGATCATTAGCTAGTCAATGTATCCATTCACCATGTACTTGGAATTTGTGGCACCTACACACATGTTTTCAGGTATACTCCAGCATGTTGGCCAGTAGAAACCTAAGTGCAGGAATGGGTTATGTAAGGCCATTTGTCCTTGGTGTAGGGCTGGTTCAGAGCTAAGGGTTGCATCCAGTGCTTCTTCTATTTTCTCGACTAAGCAACACAAAGGTTTCCCTGTATAAGATTTTCTGTACAGAACTCCGTCTTGTAGGTAAAATCTTTTTGCTTTGGTTAGAAGTTTTCTTTGCAAGACTGGGTCAATTGGTGTAATGCTATTTTGGATGTAATATATATAAATATCCCGCTAATCTATAGCACTGACTGTGAGGCATTCATTTTTATCTGCCTTTGGTATACTTCTCTCACAATCATTTTGCATTTTGGCCGAATCTGCTTTCATCTCTAGCTAGTAGTATCCCTACCGTTGCAGCCACCTATAGAGTGTTGTCATCACATCTCCACAATATGTTCTGTGAGTTTCAGTTAAGACCAGTTCTGCTTCCTTGGGCCCTAGACACCTTGCCCTTACTCCATCTGCCATTCTATGATATAACACTCCATTCACCAGTTGGAACCTTAGGAGGATCTTGCCATCTTGTAGTGCCACTGTCGAGTTATTTAATTTTTGTATTATATTGACCATTTATATGATGTGGACTTCTTGGTTAGCTTAAATAGAGGCATTGTTGTGTGTGCTAGACCAAGGATGAACCTTCTAAGGTAGGAAACTTTCCCTAAGTAGGTTTTTAACTGTGACTCATTGCTTGGGGGAGGTAAGTCCAGGACTACTTTTACTTTTCTCTCATCTGGGTGGATCCCGATATTGTCAACTCGATACCCCAAGAATTTTCTCCTGGTTGTACTCCAAACGCACACTTTAGTGGGTTGAGCCTTAGATTGAAGGCCCTACATCTGGTGAAGAATTTCCTAAGTACATCAGAATGGTCCTCTCTCTTTTTTGTCTTCACTACTATGTCATCCACATAGCACTCAATTTCTTTGTACATCATGTCACAAAACACACTCGTCATCACTCTCTAGTATGTGGCTCCGACATTTTCCAAGCCAAAGGGCATCGTCTTGTAATAGAAATTCCCAATGAGTGTCTTGAATGTTGTGTGGGGTGAATCTATAGGGTCCATGTATATCTTACTGTATTGTATGCATCTAAGAAGGAAAACAACTAGTTCCCAGCCGTTGAATCAATAAAGATGTCCATGTTTGGCAACGGTAATTCATCTTTGGGCCAGGCCCTATTTAGGTCCTTGAAGTCGACGTAGCACCTAAGGTAAAGGTGGGAAAAGTTAGTGTGCTAGTCCTTTACTGATAGTCATGAGCTAATGTGTGAAGATCTAGGTACTAACTTCAGTTGGCCATTTTTCTTTTTGATTGGGACCACATTGGCTAACCACTATGGGTGAGCAATTGGTTTGATGAAGCCTACTTTTAGGAGTTGTTAGACCGCCTCTTTGATCTTCAGGGCTATCTCTGGCATGAAAACCCTTTGTGGTTGTTTCACGGGTTTGAACTTAGGATCGATGCAGAGCGGGTGCTTGACCAGGCGAAGACATCTTGGAATTCTGTCAATATGAGAGAAAACATAGTTTAGTTTTGCTCAACATGTATTCTAATTTTGCGATTGGAAAGAGAAGGTTTATGTACCTCTCAAGAGATCCAACAATTTATGTTCCTCTTCAAGTTCTAATTTGGCCGAGATATACAACGGCCTTTTCTCTGCTCTTTCAGTGGCCATATTGATTTCCTCTAGAAGTTCTTCCATAGTGTTGTTATTGTCTTGCATGTGCTTAGGGGGTGCATGTACTTCATCGTAATATTCCATTGTGTCCTTGTTGTGCTCTTGTTATTGATGTAATTTCAGTATTATTTTCTTATTGATAATTGTATGTTTAAGTATGTTATGTTGTACCTTCAAGTCTATTGAGTCTTGTTTTGTCAATACAGAGTCTGTTTGTGATGAGATCATCACGATGTCATTGTGTGGAGATGGCATGGTGTAATAGTTGTAATTGAGACAAAATTTAGAACATGTATATTTTCTATGGAAACATATAAATTACAATGACTATTCAATTTTTCAAGAGATATATCATGTAATAACAAAATAACTCATACCTCTGAGATGGCCTTTCTAGTGGCTGGCATATCGGCATCCTCGTAATCCTCCACAATCATGTAGTAACTCTCCCCATTCTCATCAGCTACCCGTACACATCTAAACCGTTTCTTCTTTTCTAGGGTTGTTGGAGGCTCACTTGCTAGAATCATTAGTTGGACACTTTCAACCTTGGCGATTCTAGTCTCCCCTTCTTTGGTAAGCTTTGTGTAATAGTTGGTATCCTAGAGATGAGTTTCTATCCAATCGAAGGGGACATGGGTGGTCGGGATTCTAACAATGCAACCCCTGTGCTTGGCCTTTATGGATTGGTGGTATGGGGACGGGATCAGTGCCAAGCCATGTATCAGCGGTAGCCCCAACAAGGTGTGATATGCAGTTTTACCATAAATCACTTGGAACTCCTAGTTGATGCAGAACGGTCCAATAGCCATTGATAGCTCAATTGACCCCTCTATAACAAATGCATTACTGTTAGGGGTGCAAGTCGGGCGGGTTGGGTCAGGTTTATGGTCAACCCAGGCCCAACCCTAAAATTTGGGCTTAAGGCCCAAGCCTGATTCTCCCAACCCAAGCCTAGCCCGCCCTATAATTTGATGCATTCGGGTTGGGTTCGGACCCGGACCGGCTCGGGTTAGTTAATGAACCCACTCTAAAATTACACATATATAAATGTATTTATGCAAATATATATTCATATATTTATGTATGTATGTAAATATGTATGCAAAATATCTATACAAATATGTATTTATATATATGTAAATATGTATAAAATACTTACATATATATACATATATGTATAAATGTATATAATTGGGCCAGGTTCAGACTACCCAAGGGCAAGGCCCGAGCCCGACCCAAAAAATAAAAAAACCTGACTTCTTGGGCCCGAGGAACAAAAATCCAAGCCCAGCCTGTATAAAATTCCAGGTTGGGCCAATTCAGCCTCGGGCTGGGCCCACCCAAGTTACACCCCTAATTACCGTTAAAGTCTATAACTTCCATGGATATCCCTTTAACATCCTTTTGTACATTCATCAATTTGAAGGTGTAGAGGGACATCAAGTTTACAAAGCTTCCCTTATCGGTCAACGGGTGTTGCATCTCATATCCCCCTATTTTGGCCATGATGTACAAAGGCCGGTTATGGTGGGGGTCTATGACCGGCATGTCATCTAGGGTGAACTCCACATGGGACTTGTCCACGCGATGAGGTTCAAGTGGCCTTCTGGATGTCTCTACTAGCACCTAGATGGCAAGTCATTGTGTCATGGCGCTAGCTCCTTGTTGAGGAACTATTGCAGATTTGGACTCTACTCGAACCGTTGGATCAGAATATTCGGACAATCGCCTCTTGGTGTTCCTACCACATTGATGTTGCCTCCTTGGGGGTGTGCTGGGAGGGGGTTGGTTTCTACTTGGGTCGACTTCCTTTTGACAAAATCATCCTATTTTACTTTCTTCACGAACAACCACTAGAGAGTAAAACAGTCCATCAGGTCGTGGTTTAGTGATTGGTTGTAATTGCACCACCTTCCTCCGTGCCATTCTTTCTCAGGATCAGTTCCAGGTGGTGGTTGTGGCAAGATGATTACATGATCCTCCACTAGCTTGTTCGTTATCATAATCACTTCACTTTTGCTACAGACAAAAGGGGGAAGGTGGAGGTAGCGAGTCATTCCACTTGTTCTTGTTGTCGTCGCGGTAATAAGGTCCTTGGTTAGGCCCTCTGGTGTTCAGAGGCCTTCGATTGATGGCGTATGCTTCATTCCTTGTATACTATGATGATGTCGGGAGTGACTAAGGTGTGGTATTTTGAACAGTGTGCATTATCTTTTTTGTGCACTTCCACAACTGACTGAAGGTTTCTACTTTGATGTTTTCAATGCCTATTTTGTAGACCGGGTGCATTCCTTGCACGCACCACTTGATGAAGCTCTTCTCAGTCACGTGCTCATCAAAGACTGAATGAGCTAATTTCTGGAACCTCATGACAAAAGACAAGAGGTCCTTTCTAACATGTTGTTCTCTGTCACGTAGGTTTGCCATTGTCAACGTCTGCTCCAAGGAGAACCAATTGGAAAGAAACTTTTTCACCAATTCTGCCCATGAGTCTATACTCCCCGAGGTCAAATTGACAAACCACGTGTATGTTCGTCCGTTCAAAGACTTGGAGAACTCTCTCACTTTCAGATCTTTGTCCAAGGCAAACGATCCCAATGCGTCTTTAAATTTGTTGACATGTTCTTGTAGGCTTCCCCTCTACCCATCATACTGTGGCCACTGTTGCAGTGGGATGTAGCCAAAGGGGTATGGTTTATACAAGAAGTAGTTAGAATAGGGTTTTTGGAGTATAAGTGCAAATTGGATTTTGTTGTGGCTTTCCTCCATCAAGCCCTAGACATATTCTTTCAGTTTAGTGAAGCTGTTGGGTGATTTTGTCATTGTGTTGTCTAGTTGGACTACATGGGGTTGTTCGACAGCAGAGAAACGGGTTTCTATGTTGTATGTTACATAGGCACGGGGTTGGTTCTGAAAGGATGCTCATTTATACCAGGGATCAGGTTCGTAGGGTGACTAGCAAGGGCAAGTGCGGAAGGGACGATGGGAGTGAGTGGGGAATGATCGATTTCCGATGTCCTTTGGAGGAGCAGTTGTAAGGTGTTTCTCATCTTGACCTACATCTACTCTAGTCGGTTAAAATGAGCCTCAAATTCGTACACCTTGTTGGACAAGATTTTAATGTCAACCTATTCGGTAGACTCCTGACCTATCTGATCTCTGCCTTCTGGGTTGATGTTCTCATGTTCATTGGGTTGCTCTTCTAGGACAGGAGAAAGATTGATCTTATGGATGGCCATCCTCCGTGATCAATGTATAACCATAGATTCTAATGTGAGTAGTCCAGTAAGGCTGAAAGTGGTGGTCTCCTTGAAAGACGAAGGAAGGCAAGAGGCGAGGGTAGGCTAAGGGCTCTAATTGACAGAATTATGTGTTTGTTATGATTCATGCCTCCTTTTATAAGGAGAGATTTGGAGGTCCTGAAAGGAAGGAATCAAAAGAGTTTGATTCCAACTTGGAAAGGGAATCTTTGATTCGGTGTCAATTGTCAGGGGGACACTACTAAGGGTTCGTCATGTGTGTTATGAGATCTCTTTCTGACAAGGTTTCCTTTCATCTGAGGATTCTCAGAATACACGTACACCACTTCCTTTCGCGGGTCTCCAATACTAACGTGGCATGAATGACATCGGTTTTAGTCTTGACGTGTCTTTCTTAATCCTAGTGGGCATTCTGTCACGAGCGATGTCAGCCAGTCATTATATTTTCGTTTGTCACTGATTTGTGATGGCTCTAAGCTCATCGCAAGCTTGTGATGGATTTGGGGTCATCACAGGTCCATGGTGACCTTGAGTTCATCATCGATATTATGTCTTTAAGTTCATCGCAGGCATGTAGTTCCCTCGAGCTCATCGCAAGCTCGTGTAGGCTTTGAACTCATCGCAAGTCTGTGCAGGTTCTGAGCTCATTGCAAATCTGCACCACATCGTGAACTCGTCGTGGGTGCTTCTACGGTATTGGTTTAGCGCCTTCTATGCTATTATAGTCATGGTGAACAACATGTACCTACACCTAAAGAGGTACCCCTCATCGTAGTAGTAAATGACACTAAATGGGAGATGGCATTTGATGGTAGCTGCAATAATTACTTAGTAAGCACATGAGTAAACTTGACATCCCCTTCAAGCGATACTATAACAAACTCCATTTTTTTACCCCTTTTTATACTTCATCCTACATCCATCCCTAAGCTAAGTAGATGCATAAATCTATGAGTTTAGCTCGTGAGAACTAGCATCAAAAGGCCATCTTGACCCTCTTCTATACCTAGAGTATCTAGTAGGTACATGCATGGCAAGGGTCTAACTCTCCCTTGGCTGATATCAAAAAGTGATAAATCTCCATGATCATATAGTTAGACCCAAGGCCAAGTGGATACATAAATCTATGAGTTAGCCCTTGGGAAACAGCATCCAAAGGCCATGTTGACCTGCTTTAAGTTCTTAAACTCCTAGAGTAACTAGTAGATATGTATGGTGAAGGGTCTAACCCTCCCTTGACCAATATCAAAAGGATATTTCATTCCTTTAGCTGAACTTAGGTCAAGTAGATATCTGACTCTGTGAGTTCACTATTGAGAAGCAGCACCAAAAGGCTACTTTGACAATAATACCTTCAAAAGTTTGGGATGTCTAGTAGATACACGTACGGTGTAAGGGTTAATACTCCCTTGGCAATATCAAAAAGACACTCCTGTGTTCCTTCATAACTTTCAAACTCAAATATCCTTCTTGCTCTTCTCTAATCGAAATTGAGTAGATGCTTGACCCAATGAGTTTACTCATGGAAAGCAACATCAAAAGGTTGTTGTTTCATCTAAGTTGTCTAGTAAATAGACATGGTGCAGGAACTAATCACCCTCTACCAATATTAAAAGACATCCCCCTTCTGGTCTTAACCTAGAACCAAAAGTCTTTTCTAAAACCCAAAAGTCTTTTATAAAATCCAAAAGTCTTCTCTAAATTAGAATTTGATCCTAACTACACTAGTTGCTCAGATCCCAAAATTAATAATAAAAAAAGAAAGAACAATGCACCAAACAACATCAAATCCTAGTACCTAACTAGTGAAAAAACAATCTATTTCCAAAATGGGTCAATATCGAAATCAATCAAATCAATAAAAACACAAATAAAGAAAAAACTCATTAATAATCAAAGAAAATCATAGAATATATCAATATATAATGAGTCCAGTAAGATCCACTGTCAACTAAAAACCTCTTTACCAATGAAAATCTCAACCACCTATGTCAAAATTCCCAAAAATCAACAATTCATAGAAAACATCAAAATCTATAAGCACTCTTTCAATTTTATCAAAATCAACAATGTTAATAAAGTTAAATCAAATCCTAAAAGATTCATCAAAGTTTCTTTGAGCAACAAATTTGTTTCCTTTTTCTGACAAGAGGTCCACTAATTTAAGGCTTCTCCATGCATATGCTAGTCTTGTCATCCTTAAATCCCTACACATCCTTACTAGATTCTCTTGAAATTCCTATATAAGAACCTACATAGCCAGTCTTCTTCATCGTAGGACCCCTCCGATCAGTAGCCACAACTACCATAAAATCAACACCTCCCTTTCTAGCCAACACCTATGGAATCACTTCAACTCTAGCACTTCACATAACATCTATTACCATAACCTTGTCCATAGCATCTTACACCCTTGACAATCCAAGATTAATCTCAATCGATTATTGCCTAAGATCCAAGATCTAGTTAACTAATCCATAAAAACCTGAATATCTATGGTTGCATAATAGGGGAAAATTGGTTTTTTCATGATTTTTCGTTGTTTTACCTGCACTTCATCTTTTTCATGAGAATGTTGCATGTCATTGCATTTTGCATCACTAGACCTATTCCCTAGGCTTCCCATCTTCTCAAAATCTAGTTATAACAACCCATAGTAGTTTGTCCCCACCTATTAGGAGCTTGATCTAGTAAAATAGGGTAATCCACCTTAGAACATTCAGGCCAGCCTGCCTTTAATAGAATAAAACAAAGTAGCACAACACAAATTAAGTAAATTAAATGTTCAAATTTATTTTAACCCAAAAAGACCCTTTTCAAGTTCATAAGGGAGTAGGTCTCTACTTAACCTCTAACCGAGCAAGAGTTGTCGATTGTGCCAATAAGAGTTAATCAAGATGAAGGGCATATGAGCACTCCAGCCACAAGAGATAATTGAGTTCAACGCTTTGTGCCCTTACCCCAACCTTGACCTTGCTAAGAAGGTCAAAATCCAAAATTCCACAAGTATGGTGTGTCTAATTGTCCCAAAGCACACATCCTCCTTTATTACACAAACATGTTTCAACTTTGATTGGACAAAAGATGCTTAGTCCAATTATTCTCTAATAGCCTAAAAGGAGCCGCTTTGGATTGGTATACCCAGCTCAACATAGACACCTGGAAAACATGGAGTAAACTAATGAAACAATGTATTAAGAGCCTTGATTTCCACCCATTGCCAACACTTAGTGATCTTCAACACCTTACTCAAGGACCAGATGAAAACTCTGTCGAGTATTTGAAATAATGGAAGATTATGTCTATCAAAGTGGATGAACCTTTACAAGAGGATAAGGTTGTTAGGATTTTTGTCATGTCACTCAAAGAACTCTTCTATTCATTAATGATAGGACAAACTTTACAAGACTTTCATCAATTGCAAAGAGCCTATTGTCATTGTTGTTGTACATCAACCTTCCTCTTCAATGTAGAAATGTCGAATTTTAATTGATCCTTTCAAAAGAAGAGTCAAGAAACAATTGACTCCCCTCCCTCCACAGTCTCAATTGCTTCCCCAGTTGATAAAGAATGGATATTTAACATCTTTGGCACCAAAACATATCCCTAATCATTTACCAAAGAGCATTAAGTTAGATGAGTATTGTGTTTATCACCAAGGATAAATGCACTTAACGAACAACTGCACAATTCTCAAAGTCAACACCCAAGATCTCATCGACGACGAATATAAAAGGATGGTAGGATCCATCGTATGGACGCCATAAAAATTGCGGAATGGGTGGGCGAATTTCAAAAAAATTTCCTACCTTCTTCCAACTGGGAATCGTATTCCCTAATTTAAGAATATAATATTCAATGATCCTACTTGAACCATAATCGAACCAGATCTAAACCAAAGACAAGGGAGGGATTATACCTGATCCAGAGAAGCAATATCTTCCAAAGTTGGTGTTCACGCCCAAAGAGGACACCAAGATCCGCTCCTGCTGAAGATGACACAGCAATAGGTGGAACGGAACCAATGGAGTGCATCCTACACACTGAGTCCTTCGCAAGAACCCTCTAGAAATTGTAAGCACCAAATCTTTTGTCTTTTCTGCAAAACTGATGTCAAGAACTGATTTCTTGATTTCTTTCTTCTTCAAAGATCGAATCTTGTCAGAAAAAATAGCGGCGACTAGAGGAGAACTCCTGAAGTGAAGATAGCTGAAATCGCTTCTCTTCTCTTTGGAGTGTGTATGAGATCCAATCTCAATTTGCAGGATGTTCTCTTGCACACAAACCCTAGGTTCGAATTCTAATTATGTTCTCTTACGATTTTTCTTCTTTTCTTCTTGATTAAGAAACCTCCTAAGGAGGAGTTATCCCAATCCAAATCAGTATTTGGATAAGGGATGATCGTAATCATATCTGCAGATTAGGTTAGCTTACTCCTAATCTTATCAGAAGGTTACCAGATTCAAATCTTATTTGAATATGGTCTCCCAGAGTGGATAAGGTTAAAGGCCCAATCCTTTTGCTAACTTTAATCCCAGATCCGCCCCATAGATGGGTGATCATATCAGCCCAGCTTGAGATGGGCTTTGGGCCCATTAAGTGTTCAGTGCTTAACTAGTTTCCAAAATGCTGCCCAGTTGGGCTTCTTTGTATGGCGTGGGACCCAAGCATTGATCTACACATCAAAAGTACATCAATTCAGATTGAAGCTAAGGACATACAAAATTGTCCAACAGAATAGTATCCTTTATAGCCTCGCTATGTAATCAATTTGTGACCTTCTCAAGAACTACAATCGGTCTGATCCCTCACAAGGGGTATATAGGCAACCTGGGCAATGGTGCTTAGGTGTGACTTAGATAATCAAATAAAAATAAAACCCCCAAGACTTTCAAATAAACACATTTTTGTGTCCCTCCCCTAAAAGCTTAGGCTTCCTACCCAAACACCTTGAAGGTACCAACCCTCATAGTCCAGGCATTGCTTGCATCATTGCATTACATGCACACACATCATACACAAACTTACTAACATTCATTCATGGCATGTTTTCATTTCATCGAAAGTCCAATGCTCCTAATAGGAAAGATGATCACACCTACCATAGATCAACTCAAAATCTAACAAGAAATCGAAGAAATTCAAAAAGCAATAAACTTGTTAACCCTCAAAGTTGATTGGCTAATCTCTCACAATGAAGCAACACCACTAATTTTTATGTAACCCTGTGTTTCAAGGCCCACACCACCCACTCAACCATCCAAGAAATAAGTAAAGAAATTCACCCCGTTACCTTGTCAGCCTTCCCAACTTTTTCCCATGTTGGTCAAAAAAGGGTACCTTCACTTCTTGTCCTAGAAACCTCCTGTAGATCCGAAGAGTTTCAACCAGAAGGCTTATTGTGCCTACCATCAAAGACTAATGACGGTTGGCAATTGAAGTATGTTATACAATGCCTCATTGATGATGGTCAGTACAACTTGTGGACATGTTGCCCAAAGCGTCTTTGCATTAAACTCTGTTTTATTAATCTTCGCGCCTTGAACCTCATTGTACTCAATTTTTTACTTAATGAAAGTCTATTTTTTCTATATCTTTTGTTGATCTATGTTTGTGCCCCACTTCTTACTCCCGATAGAACAACAAATTCAACAAGGTTCCATTTATCCTTCCAGCATATCTAGATTTGATGATTGAAAATTAACTTGATTGAGGACTTGTGACAAGTCCCATGGATATGTTATTGAGAAAAGCCAGATGTTCGAAGATGGGAAAAACCTAGTTAGCACAGACACTAAAGACACATTCCAAGGGTAATTGAATAGTGCACAGAACAAAGTCTATTTGCAATTGCTCCTCTCAAGTTAGTATAGAATAAAGGCATCCTTACAATACCATTTTCAGCTAATCATTTCCCCTTGGTCCCTCATCAATTATTTAGATGACAGTCGGCCCATTTGAGCCTCTCGTCAAAACCTTCCTTTAACAAAACCCACAAATTTCTAAGGATGCATAGATCAAATGGCAAAGAAAAAAAACAGAAAAAAAATAAAAAGAATCCAAAAGGGGAAAGAAAGTGAAGAAAGGAAAAAGGAAGAGATAAACTAAGGGCAAACTCACTAAAAGGCCTCAGCATTTTCAAGAGTAATGGTTCCCCCTTAAGCAATCAATGGTGACAAGCTTAACATGTATGAATCATGCATAAAATCAAGAGATGAAGGTAGGCCATCTATCGGTTGGTTTTACCTTGTTTACTCTAACCCCCTTTATTTTATCCACTAACCACCCCTTTAAGCCTTTATGTAAACCATTTTCTTTGACTAAACCCTTTTTTGAAGAAATGGATGTCAAATGTTCGAATGCCCTTAAACTAAATCAAAAAAGGAAATAAAGGCAAAAGGGAAAAACTAGGGCAACAAAGTGTGATTTTAAAGAAAAAATAAAAACAAAAAACAAAATAAAAAAGAAAAAAGAAGGGGCAGTTAAGCTAGCAAGGCTAACATCTATTCTTTAATTTCACTTTTAACCCCACCTCATTCTTCATCTGAGCATAAAGTCCTCTTGGATAAAGAAATATGTATAATTCATGGCATCAAAAGACATGGAAAAAATTTTTCAATCCTTACATCTAAAGGGAACCAAAAAAAGAAAGAAAAAAGAAAGAAAAGGCAAGAATATGCTAAATGTCCTATTTGGCAACTTAAGCATCCAAAACCCATTTCAAAAAAGTATTTGAGCCTCCTATCCTTTAATTCTGAACTTGCCCCAAGCACATTTTGTTCCATCTAATAAGACCTCATCGATCTTTGAAAAATTATCAAGCTAACCTTGGATAATCTTTTTTTCATTGACAATGACGAAATCAAGTACAAACACCCCAGAGGTTAAAAAACAAAAAGAAAAAAGTCAGAGCTGGAAACACTAAACTAAGGGTAAAATAGGCACAATAATCTATCTTTCGCTTCCTGCGACTCGCCCTCAAGTGCTAAAATCCATCAAAATATTTTGCTTCATGTGATTCGTCTTCGAGCATAATGCAAATTAATCAAAATTTTTTTCTTCATGCACCTCGCCTTTGGGCATAATCCTAAAATTCATCAAAATCCTTCACTTTTTGCAACTTACCTTCAGGCATAATCCTAAGTATTTTCACTTCACCCACGGGAATAATCCTAACATCAAAAAACAAAATTGAGAAAAAGATCAATCGTTTCATATACTAATACATAGGCAAAAAAATCTTTTAAAAGTTTTTCCATTCATGCATAATCATAAAATTCAAAAGTCGCCTCTAGGCATAAAATTTGATTTCAGTGTGTGGTAGAATGTTGAGAAGTGCAAAAAAGTTGATAGTTTGTGACAATACCACCATATCCTCAAACCATCCTTATGGAGTCTAAATTATCACTAGGCATTAGACTTATTTGTATAACATAGGCTAAAACCTAGACCAAACCAAATCCTTCAATCCACACCTCTAATCAAAGATCCATCACTTCCATCAGATTTAGGACATTGAAAAGTGCCTACCCACCAAATTTTATTCCAAATTAAATTTCCATATTTAACCCTCCATCAAACTAAGATTCTATTTTAGTAAATCACGTTAATTAGAGCACACCATTCATAGATCTCCATCATCTAAGCGTCATTTGAATAATCGAATACCACCACCATGTTTAGAGACCCAAAAAAAATCCTATATGTCAAATTTCACAGCCTAATTCACTCATTTGACTATTAAACTAGAAATAATTCATTTTGACACATTAAATTAAATCATCACATCGGTTGTCCCAACCTAGGACATTAAGAGGGCAGGGACTGATGTTAGCCCCTTACCTAACCTGTTAAAACACTTGGACCAATAAAATTAAGCCAAGAAGACTTTAAAAGCCCGAAAACCCAAATATACCCCCACTTAAAATAAAAATAAAAAACAAAACAAATAGCATTTATAGGCATGCCAAATTTATGTTTTTAGATACAAATAGCCCCAAATACGAGACTATAACATCTAGCACGCCCAAGATCCAATTAGATGCACAAAACCCATGAAAATCAACCCCAAACTAAGAAAATCATTTCACCAAAGAGGAAAGCTTGACTGAGCACGTCTTTCTAGTAGTGACTTAGTCCACTTCGCTTGGTGATCTATAAGTAGTATCGTCTCAAATTAACGATGTTCCAAGCTCGGGGTACTTGTTTGTCCCCTAAAGTTTCGAGCTCGTATGCCCCCCCGAGCGCTCTTTTTACTCGGTAGGGCCCTTCCCAATTCGGTCCAAGTTTGCCCACACCGAGCTCGGGTGCCATGATCTTACGGAGAACCAGGTCGTCGACGCGGAAGTTCCGCTTTTTTACTCTAGCGTTGTAGTACTGAGCTACCTTTTGCTGGTAAGCTGCGGTCCGGATGTACGCGAGGTCTCTTACCTCGTCTAGTAGGTCGAGGTTGGTACGTAACTCATCTCCGTTTGTTTGATCGTCGTATGCTTCTAGTTGTAGTGTAGGTATTTCGATCTCCGCTGGAATTACCCCTTCAGTGTCGTAGGTGAGGTTAAAGGGGGTTTCTCCTGTGGCAGTTTTTTCCGTGGTTCGGTGAGCCCATAGAACACTTGGTAACTCGTCCGCCCACAACCCTTTAGCTCGGTCTAGTCGCGCTTTCAGTCCACAAAGGATAACTCTGTTCATTACTTCTGTCTGACCGTTTGCCTGCGGGAGTGTGACCGATGTGAAGTTCTGCTGAATTCCCATATCTTGGCACAATTCCTGAAACTTGATATCCTCGAACTGCTTGCCATTGTCGGAGATCAGTACCCGAGGTAACTCAAAGCGACATACTATGTTCTTCCAAAAGAAGCTCTATACGTTTTGGGCTGTAACTGTTGCTAGAGGTTCAGCTTCTATCCACTTTGTGAAGTAATCTACCGCCACCACTAGGAACTTCCTCCCACCTGTTGCTGGCGGGAATGGCCCCAGGAGGTCGATGCCTCATTGCGCAAAGGGCCAAGGACTGGTGAGGTACTTGAGGTCGGCGGCAGGCTGATGGTGGATATTGGCATGCTTCTGACACTTGTCGCATTTTCTGACGAGCTCGACGGCCTCTGCCTTCATCGTTGGCCAGTAGTACCCTTGTCGAAGTGCCTTTTGGGCGAGGGCTCTGCCCCCCAAGTGTCCGCCGCACAGACCTTCATGAGTGTCGCAGAGTACAAGCTCGGCTTCGATAGGTCGCAAGCAACGCATGTAGGGGAGCATGTAGGACCGTTGGTATAGTCGTTCGTCTATTATGACGTATTTGGCTGCCTGGCGCTGCACCCTCCTGGCTGCATTGCGGTCCGCAGGGAGGGTTCCATCTAGCAAGAAGCTCGCGAGTGGGTCGATGCAGCTCGGCTCTGCTTCAAGGACGGGAGCGACCTCCTCTGCCCCACCGAGAATGCTAGGCCGAGGTAAGTCTTCTATGTACACGGTTCTCATGGTGTTGTGACTCATGCTGGCTAACCGGGACAGGGCGTCGGCCTCAGTGTTCTCTGACCTCGGGAATTGCCTGATGAAGTGTGACTGGAAGTTGAGCAGAGCCTTCTTTACTTTTGCCAAGTATGCGATCATAGTGAGCTTGCGTGCTTCGTATTCGCCCGTAACCTGGTTGACCACAAGCTGGGAATCGCTGCAGATAACTATGTGTTTTGCTCTTACCTTTTGCGCTAGGTTCAGCCCGACTATCAATGCCTCGTACTTCGCCTCGTTGTTGGATGCCGCGAACTCAAAGCGTAGTGCGTATTCCAATTTCGTGCCACTCGGGCCGCATAGCACTATTCCAGCCCCGCTGCCCTGCTAGTTCGAGGAGCCATCTACGTGAAGGATCCAGGGCTCCTCATCCCAGTTCGCGTTTGGCCTAACCAGGAGAGATGCCACACTGGCTGCTACTTCACGGGGTTTAGACTCTATTGTTTTGGGAGCTTCGGTCTCACCCGATCTGGGGATTTCGGGCTCAACTGGCCTAGGGACTTCAAGGCTGAACGTGCACTCGACGATAAAATCTGCTAAGGCTTGGGCCTTAATAGCAGTTCGTGCCTTATATTGGAGGTCGTACTCGCTGAGCTCGATGGCCCACTTCGTCAGCCGACCGGAAACCTCGGGCTTGAGTAAGACTTCCCTCAGAGGTTTGTCAGTTAAGACGATGACAGTGTGAGCCTGGAAATATGGGCGGAGTTTCCGAGCTACAATTACCAGTGCATATGATAGCTTTTCTATCTGCGGGTATCTCGTCTCTACTCCCTGCAAAATTTTACTAACATAATAGATGGGTCGTTGGACCCGATCTACTTCTTTTATTAGTACTGAACTGACCACCTCGTCGCTTGCCGAGAGGTACAGTTCTAAGTCCTCGCCCTCCTTGGGCCTCGTTAAGATCAGCACACTAGCGAGTTAGTTTTTTAGCTCGTCGAACGCGAGCTGGCAGTCTCGGGTCCATTCGAACCCTTTGCCTTCGATTGCTTTAAAGAAAGGCAGACAGCAGTCTGCCGATTTGGACATGAAGCGACTCAGAGCGGCTATGCGGCCGTTTAGCCTCTGAACCTCTTTTACTTTTCGGGGTGGTCTCATATCTAGGATGGCCTTTATCTTGTCAGGGTTGGCCTCAATACCGCGCCGGTTGACAATGTACCCTAGGAACTTACCCGAGGTGACACCGAAGACACACTTGTTTGGGTTCAGTTTCATGCTAAATTGACGCAGAATTTGGAAGACAGAATCTAAGTCTGGTATTAATTCCTGTGAAAACTGTGTCTTGACGACCATGTCGTCTACATAACATTTTATTTTCGTGCCAATTAAGGGTTGAAACAGCTTATTCACAAGTCTTTGGAAGGTCGCCCCAGCGTTCTTCAGTCTGAAAGGGCATGACCTTGTAGCAGTACAGGCCGAACTCGATTATGAAGCTGGTTTTTTCCTCATCGGACTGGTCCATCCTGATTTGGTTGTAGCCCGAGTAGGCGTCCAAGAAGCTTAGCAACTCATGTCCCGAGGTCGCGTCCACTAGGCGATCAATTATGGGGAGGGGGAAGCAGTCTTTCGGGCAAGCTTGGTTCGGGTCGGTGTAGTCGACGCACATGCGTCACTTGCCGTTTGCTTTTTTCACCAGCACTGGGTTGGCTACCCAGCTCGGGTAATGAACTTCCCTTATGAAGTCTACTACGAGGAGCTTTTTGACCTCCTCGTTGACCACCCTCCAGTGCTCTGGAGCTAAGTTAGGTTTCTTCTGTCTAATGGGTCTGACTACAGGGTCAGTATTAAGTTTGTGAGTTATAAGGCTAGGGTCAATACAGGGCATATCGGCCGCGAACCACGCAAAAATGTCTAAATTTTGAAGTAAGAAACTCACCAGTTCGGTTCGTAGAGGTTCCTTGACGGAAGCACCGATCTGTAGCATTTGAGCCGGGTCCATAGCCGAAGTTGGGATTGCGACCGTTTCCTCTGTGGGCGAAGTTCGTTCCTCGCCCTGCTCCGTAGGCCGCTCCAATTCGAGGTTGTCGGCCGCCTTGGTTTTTCCCTTCAGGGCGGCAACATAACACTTGTGGGACTCAAGCTGGTCGCCCCGCGCTACCCCCACACCAAAGTCTGTAGGGAACTTCATTGCCAAATAATAGGTGGAGATCATTGCCCGTAGGACATGCGTAATTGGCCGCCCTATTATGGCATTGTATGAGGAGAGGGTCGCGACCACCAGGAAATCGTGGTTGAGTTTGACCGCACAAGGCCATGTGCCGACTTCCACAGGTACTGTAATTTTCCCGAGGGGTCTGACTTCCTCTCCGCTGAAGCCCACTAGAGGAGTGTTCGTGGGCTTCAACTCGCTTCTCTGCAACTGAAGTTGGTCAAATGCCGACTTGAAGAGGATGTCTGCCGAGCTACCTGAATCCACAAGTACACGCCTGACTTCGAAGTCACTGATCCTTAGTTTTATGATGAGCACGTCATCGTGGGGGTAGTGGACACCTCGTGCATCGTCTTCCGTGAAGAAGATCGGTTCTTCCGTCTTCGGCCTCTTTGGAGGGTTCTGTTCTTCTCGGGCCGCTTCGCGAACTGACATCCGGGCCGCTGCCGAAGTACAACCTGCTACCACCGAACCTCCCACTTTCACGTGGATGGTTCCCCGAACTAGCCTCTCTTTCGGAGGCATCTCTTCCATGCTCCCCTTGCCGACCTGTCTTATTATTATTATTATTATGCTGTACAAAATTTCTCAAGTACCCGCGACGGATGAGTCCCTCTATCTCGTCCCGGAGATTATTACACTGTTCGGTACTATGACCGTGATCTCTATGGAAACTATAGTACAAGTTTTTATTTCTCTCGTTTGGGTTCCCTTTTAGGCGAGGTGGCCATTTTACATATGGGGTGTCTTTGATTGTCATCAAGATCTCGGTCCGCCTCGTGTTTAAGGGTGTGTAGTCCGTCCGAGCTGCTAAAGGAGCTCGGAACGGCTGGCTCAGCTTTGTCTCCCGGGCCGGGTTTTTTCTTCTGTCAACTGGGTTGGAGGGCTCGCCTTCCCTCTTCCTTTTCTCGATCCCGCTTTCGGTCCTTTGGTTGATCTCTTCCTCTGTTCTCATGAACTTATCCGCGAGCTTGAGGAATTCGGCTACAGTCGCGGGCTGGTTAGCTACCATGTGCCATTTGAACTCCTTGTGTGTTACTCCTCTCTTGGTCACTGCGAGCTGCACCGCGGAATCCAGTCGCGGTATCTGCAAGCACGCGTCATTGAACCGCTTGATGTAGCCCCGGATGGACTCTCCTTCCCTCTGGACTACTCCGAAAATGCTTTCCTCGGTTTTGGGGCACCGCTTGCTGGTAACGAAGTGTGCGGTGAAGACCTGCACGAACTAGGTCCAGCTTCTTATTGACCCGGGGGCCAGGTTCCTATACCAAGTGCGGGGCACCCCCTGAAGGTGGGGGTGAAGGCTATGCACATGCACGATTCACTGGCCTTGGCTAGGTGCATTTGGGACTGGAAGGCATCGACGTGGTCATTGGGGTCGAAGGACCCATCATACTTGTCTAAAGGGGGGAGCTTGAAGTCTCTGGGCATGGGGACTGCGAGGAGTTTTGATGAGAGGGGGGAAGGAACTGAGAGAATAGGGGCAGCTTTTAACTCGTCCGAGCTTGTCTCTTCTTTACCTCTGAGCTCGGGCAAGACACGGGTGGCAGTTCGGCGACTTTGCCGGCGTCTTCGTTGCTAAGTGGGCCTGGTGCTGGCGCTGCTGGCCTCTGTGTTGCCGAGCTCGATGGGCCCGGACTGTTGGTAGTCTGCCGCTAGGACGCTGAATCGATTCTCTGTCAGCGGGAGCTCAGACTTGGAGTGTCGAGATACTGACTTGGCGGGCGAGGTTCCCGACCCGCCAGCGAGCTATGAGGCGGGGGTGATTTTTCTTTCCCCTTAGCCCGGGGATGAGGCATGGCTCTTGTGGGGGTTCTGAAGCTGGGAGGCTTCTCCTCGGTGATGGCGTCCACCCTGAGGGGAGGGCTTAACCGGCTTTGAAGCAGGGTGCCAAGGTAGAAGCAGTGGTTGGTTTAGAGGCAGTTGGGGGAACTGCTGCTGATAGTGATACTGAGAGATGTGGTGCAATACTTGGTGCTGTTGGAGCTGATGCTGCTGGAATTGTTGCATTTGGGCTTGCATTGCCCGCATGCATTGCATCAGGTCGTCAAACTGGTTCTGGCTGGTCGCCAGGGGGATAGCAGTTGGTTCAGTAAAGGTTGTTTCGACAGGGAGAGGAAAGGGGACGTTCATGGCGGGAAGGTTTACGGGCGCCACTGTTCGTGGCGCATTCAGGTTGGGGATCCCATCCACCGGAAGGGGGATGGTGAACTGTCCGATGCACACCACGGGGACTTGAAGTTGTTCCCCAGTGGTGTTCATCTCCGTGCCACATCCGGCATTGCTGGAGGAAGCCATGAGTGTTGGGGTTTTTTGGAAAAAAGAGGTTATGAGAGTTTTAGAGGGAAGCTTTTAGAAGCGTTCCCACAGACGGCGTCAATTGATGGTGCGCAATCCGACCGGTCCTAGCTGTCAATGACCTTGCCTCTGACTGGAGCAACAGGGGCCTGAAATGTAGAAGAAGGTGAAGAATCTCCGGGGAGGAACCCGGTGAGATTGCTCTGAAGCTCAAGTTAGTATTCTCTCAAAGGCAAGATAAAACCAGATGGCGCAAAGTTCACATACCTCTCTTTAGGGGGGAAGGGGGCCTTTTATAACCACTTCAAACACTCACTCTTAAGCTTCTGTCAGGTCGGGTATGATTACCCCTGCACTTCTGCCAGTTCGGGTGTCATCACCTTTGCTGGGGCAGAACCGCCACTGCTCTCTTTGTCGAAGCCGTCTCTATAATTGGAGATGGCGGTGGCAGGTGGCAGTGGCAGGTGGCCGTTGAAGTGCGGCTGTCAAGCGTCAGATCCCAAGTCAGTCAGGTGCGCCGCCCCTGGATACGGACTCCTTCGGTGTCAGGTGCAGTGCGATTGTTCAGTTCGGCGTCCTGGAGGCGAAGTGCTGGAGTGGTGTGCGAGGTGAAGTCTTGAGTTCGGATAGAGGTGTCAGGTGCAGTGCGATTGTTGCCCTTTGTGTTCGTAAGGCTCGGGGTCTAAGGGAGAGCTCGGGCTCCTTACGGGGAGTTCGGGCTCCTTGTAGGGAGTTTGGACCGCTGGTTCCTCCTTTCGGAGCTCGCGCCTTGGGCGTGCTGTTGTGCCGAGCTGTTGCCTTTGCCACATGTTGAGTGGTTACGAGGTCGGGGCCAAATCTTCCTTCATCAATTGGAAGATTGTTATATGAACACAATCAACACATAATTGAAATTGAATATTCCTTTGTTTTCTTTTAAACCATTAGTTTAATAATTGGAAAATGTGTCGTGTGCACACTCTAGTGCATTATGTACTATAATGTCGTTAAGTATACAGAGCCCATTGTACATGAACAATAAAGGAGTTAACTACCAGATCTTAGTTATCTATGCTTTTTTGCTAGTACATTTTTCAAAACTCTTATATTTAAAACTTTAATTATCCATGGCTATATATGATAAAATTATGTTGTATTGACTACACTATTGTCTAGGCCTTTCATCTTCAAGTTTTGCTTTTCTTATTTGTTTGATTTTATTACTTTTCCAACAATATGACGTTTTTCTTCTTCTGATAATTAGAATGCCCTCAAATGGAGTTCAAAGTGACAAACAATTAAGGTTTGTTCTTTATATGCCTTCCTACTTTAAATTGTAATGCAATTATATGAGGGCATGCTTAACATAGCACATGTCACTATCAACAAGGGTAGACATAAGGTCGGGTGCATATATAAGTATGCTTTAATTGTTTCTAAGATGTTCTTATATACATATTTAAAAATTTACATTGTCTACCTCCATTAATTGTGAAAACTAAAAATTTCATTGCTTTAAAGCATTAAAATATGTAGAAATTTATTTCTCTTGCTTGTTGTTGGACCTTGTGGAAGGAACACAATAGTAGGGAATTTGAAAATTTTGAGCATAAATTGGAGATCATCTTAGGTGCGATGGAGTAGTCCATTGTGGGGTGGGCAAGATACTAGAAGAGCTTGCAACATTTTAAGTTCCATTATTTTTGTTCCCATCGGTAGGGAATTTTTTATATCATAGTTTTTCTTTTTGAGTAAGATTTATTGCACATTTCTTCTCTTTCATGTATAATTAGTAACCTCCTATACATATTTTTTTAAGGGTGCATCTTCCTCTTTATTAGTACAAAAATCAAGCTTCACTTTACCAAAAGAATGGAGCAAGTGTTAATGATGCATTCTAAAGTAGGGTATTGTCTAGAAAACATCATGCAGTCTCCCAGGGAATCCTTGGAGTAGCTTATTAAAAGATTCGGTTGCATCTTGTTTTTTGGCGGATGCATTGAAGATTTTCATCTTATTGTGTTTTACGCAAGGATTAAAGTATCGGTATCGAGTATCGTATCGGATAACTTGGATATGGATACGGATACGGATACACTTTGGAAATACATGGATACGGGACAAAATATATGAAAAACTTGGATACACTAGGAAAACAATCATAAATACATTAATAGCACTAAATTTATGGTCAAACAACCATAAATAATGTATAAATATATAAGAAAGTGTACATAAAAATATATCATACAATAGTCCAAGATGGACTTGTTATATTTATCATAATTATTATATCAATTATTTTCTATTTTATTATTTTTACATTTTAACATTAATAAAAACGTTAACTAAATATTAAATTCTCAAATATAAATTAAATTATCATTTAATAATTTATAAAAATATATAATTTTGACGTAAAATATATAAAATTGGTTAAATTTTCTAAGATATATATCATATGAAAATTCATAATTTTTAATTATTAAAATAACTATTTTATTATTAAAAATTTGTATTTTTTTGAAATTAAAAATCAATTTTCCATATAAATGTAGATTAATGGATTTGATAAATTTAATTTAATATTATATTTTTGAATATTTTATAATCTAAGTTTTAGTTTTTGTAAATAATAAATATGATGCCATTTAATGTAAATTAAAATATTAATTAGTAATTATAAAAATATATAAAATTTGTAAGATATATATCATCTTTTGATATAAATATTTTTTTGTACTTTTAATGTAAATATAAAATTAATAGATTATCGGTTCCATTTGTTTATAAAATACTAATTTTAAATATTATTTATTTTAAATTTTAATTGGGTTGTTAAACATAAATGTTGATTATTTATTTGGATAAGCATTAATAAAACTTTGTTATTTCATTAAATATCACAAAGAATGGCATGGCCAAGTGGTTTGACGAAGAACTTACGACTCTCATGCCACGCGCCCATTGTCTTAGGTTCTAATCACGTTATTTAGCATGGAATTTGAATTTTTAATCGAAGACGCTACATATGGGTCAGTATCGGTGCATATCGACCGATACAATGCGATACCGGCCGATATATGCGATTACAAAGGAAGCGTATCTTGTATTGCCCTAATCCGATACTGATACGATACACCCTGTATCGGATCGATATTTAATTCCTTGGTTTATGTCATTGATATAGTCTATTGTTTTTTGTGTTTTTATATTAGAAAAATTTATCAATCGAGGGGATTGACTTTTAATAACTTTGTACAATAACAACAATTTTATATTGCATAATTAATAATTAGATTCCCATACATGATTTTATATATCCAAAAATGTGACTTTTAACTTATTTTTTATTATTTTCTTATAGGTTAAACATGCTAAAGGAAATACTTCACACATGCAGATGGAAACAAATTTGATCAAATTTTACACGTCAAGTGTTTTTTGAATTGAGTTTCATGTATTCAAGAATTTGTAATAGATTTTAAACACATGGATGTATTAAAGCACCTTGAGATGCAATTCATTTTTTCATTATATAATCTTTTATTAGAATTTTGCATTCAAGTTTCATCTTATATTATGAATGAAATAAATTGTGCTTGTATTTGATACAAAAAAAATGCTTCAAAAAAGTAAAGAAAAAAAATTAGGATGTAACCATCAATCATAGATTAACAATTATAGCTACGAATAGTAAAAAACTATATCTATATATTCATGTTCTTTTGCTACAAAGTAATTAAATTGTAGCTATATGTTTTCATTTTTTAGTTATGGACAACCTAAATCCATAGCTATAGATTTATATTTTTTAGTTATAGACAACCTAAATCCATAACTATAGATTTATATTTTTTTAGTTATAGTTAACTTAAATTGTAGCTATAGATTCATATTTTTAGCTAAGAACATCTCAAAACCATAGCTATATATCTAAATTTTGTAGCTACGGACATCTCAAAACTATAGCTATAAAGTGACATATAGCTATAGTAGTGAAACAAACGTAGTTATAAAGTTAATTTTTTAGGTACAAATAGCTTAAAAAACATAGCTAAAAATGCACATGTAATTATTAATTTAGGCTTTATCCATAGGCATAGGCATAAGCCGTAGCTATAATCTAGTTTTAGCTACGAATTTTAGCATCTTTAGTTATTTCCTATAGCCACCGCAACAACTACTACTATTATTTAACCGTGGTTAGTGTCCATTTTCTTGTAGTGATTTATCAATTGATAGCATGGAGAAATGAAGCCCACAATGACCAAATATAACTTCTAAAGTCTAGCTGCTTTCTACACTTGTAACAGAGCAATAGGATAACATATTTTACATATTCAACTAATAAAAATCATTTTATTACAACTTTAATTTCATCTTTAATGGTTACTAAAATATCAATATTTGTATATTTTGTCTATCTCTAATTGTAAGTGTTGAAAAGGTAATTTCAATTATTACTTTTCACCTCATTAAATTTTATACTTATGTATTAATCCCCTCTCATTAAATCTTATACTTATGTATTAGCTCCCCTCTCATTAAATATAACTTATAAAGTCCAGCTGCTTTCTACACTTCTAACAGAGCAATAGGATAACATATTTTACATATTCAACTAATAAAAATCATTTGATTACAACTTTAATTTCATCTTTAATGGTTACTAAAATATCAATATGTGTATATTTTGTCTATCTCTAATTGTAAGTGTTGAAAATGTCATTTCAATTATTACTTTCCACCTCATTAAATCTTATACTTATGTATTAACTCTCATTTTCTCTTATTAAATCCTATACTTAAGTTATTTTTCATTAATAAATACTACTGATTAGATGTATATCAATAATTTTAATAATATAAACTCGTATATTTTAAAACTAACTAAGAAAACCATTTCTTTTTAATACAATATTCAATTTTGAATTTAGTCCCTATTTAATTGTGAGGTTTAAGTTGTAAATTGAACTACTACTTTTCATCTCATTTAATTCGTTCTATTTAAATATTACATTCATTTGATAAATGAACGGAAAAAGGATTACACAAAAAAAATAAAATATTACAAAAAAAAAACAAATTTGATCAAATATGTAGGCCTATCAATGATACTTGAAACTATACAATTTGATCCAATTATCACATATATTGAATGATGTATTTATGTAATTAGATTTGGATTTTGCAATCTATATCCAATTAATAATAAAAATTAAAAAATATAACATTTATATATATATTTTTTTGATACATTAGTACTATCATTATCATCATGTTGAATTCTCACGTATAAAGGTACATCGCGCTTACTAGTACATGTAAATAGTTAAAAAAGAAACAATACTCGAAACTAGGATAGGTGTGAACGCATATCCAATACATATTAGATTTTAAGAGTGAGCAAATGGGTAGGTTCTACTGGAAACTAAATGAATCGACCCTACCCAATCTATTACTTCTTGGAACTGACCCCCACTCAAGTCAATTCCAGGGTCTAGGGGTTTACCTACCCAAACTAACCCGATGAATTGGCCTTGGTTGACCTTGGTGGAATCAAACTTGACTTTAAATAAACCCCAACATATCTTTAAGGATTTGAAGATTTGAGCCGAAGCAGTCATGGTTACAAAAGCCATAGTTGCACTTGACCATCAAATTACTTAAGTGATTTCATCATTTGTTTTCATTTAAATATGTGCATGTGTATGATAAATAATGTAAAATGTAATATTTGCAAAATTTAAATAATAATGATAAATTTTCAATCATATATTAATATATTATGATAATCTACACATTAATTTCTCAATTTAATCAGATAACATACGTTTTAAACTTTTTATTATCACTATTGAAAATCAAGTTTTTGAAAAATGTGTTTCACTTTTCCCTTTAAGGCTCCATTTGGTTTGTGGGAAAATTTTAGGGGTGTCCATGAAAAACCGAAAAATTGAGAAAACCAAACCGCAAAATGCGGTTAACCAAACCGATCGGTTCAGTTTCGGTTCGAGATTTTTGAAAAATCAAAGGACTAGTTAGATTTTCGGTTAACCTACAAAAAAACCGACGGTTAACCGAACTGATCGGTATATGTATATTATATATATATTTTTAATATATGTCATATTTCCCATGTATTATATATAAATATATATTCATTATATATAAATATATAGTTATATTATATTTATAATGATCTATTTATAAATATATTATATATTTTCCAAATATTTATAATATATTATATATCATTTATTATTTATAATATAATATTATATATTTGTTTAATATATATTATAAATATAAAAAATCGAAAAAAACGAAGAACCGAACTGGTCAAAAACCGAAATCGGTGGACTGGTTAACCGGTGGTATTGGTTCAGTTTCGGTTTGGAGAATTGGAAAAACCGGTACCACCGGTTCGATTTACAAAAAAGTGTCATGGTTTGGTTAACCGAACCGTGGACACCCGTAGAAGATTTGGGTGGGATGGGAAAGTGTAAAAATTTACTATTCTGTTGTTTGGTTTTATATATGGGAAAACAATGAGAAAAGTAGTATGGCGAGATGAAAGGGAAGACGATGAACAATGGGTGCTCTGTTTCACCAAGAGGAAGACAAACAGTAGTTCGCTGATGAAAGAAGGGGAGGTAACAGAAAGACGAAAGGCATTAGTTCTGGGTTCGAATGGGAGTGGCTAAGAGAAGATGATGAACAATAGTTCGTTGGGAGTAGCAAAAAGACGGAAGACGAACATTAGTTCGCTGGCGGAAGAAAGGGGAGGTAGCAGAAGGATGGAAGGCACTGGTTCTGGATTCGAATGGGAGGTGGTAAAAAAACAAAAGGCAAAAGAAGAAGAAAGAGAAGAAGAGAGGAGAGAGGGAGGAAGGGAGTAGTTGAAGAGGGGGGTGCTGCCACCACTGCTTTGTTTTTAGGTTCGAACGGGGAAGGGGAGGTAGCAGATCGCCTATGGTAACAGGGAAAGCATAGGTTCTCTCCCTCCTCTATTCGTCGTTGCTGGTTCTCTACAATGGTTTCTCAAATTTTTCCATCAGGGTCGCCCCCAAATCTGACATCCTAAATTTTCCTTATCTCATCCTTCTATTTTCCTCGGAACAAATGAGAGAAAAATGAATATTTTTAGAATATTATCTTTTTCTCGTCGTACCCCACAAATTAAAGAGAACCTAGAGAGAAAAAGTAAAAGGAAAAACAGATTTCACAGCTACTTAAAACCACCCTTCAATGGATAGGTTATAGAATCTGGCATGAAACCAAACCGAACCCACTCATGCCGACCCTATCACACAAGAGCGCCGTACACATAACAGAAGCTTTAAGATGTAAATGAAGATTCCATAAAAATGAGAAACTATAAGCACCATAAACATTTTCCGGTGAAAAATAATAAAAATAAGTAAGCAGCCATAAAACAAAACTAGCCCGCATCACCGCTTCTCTATCCTTCGCTGGCTGCATGATTGTGTCAAAGCTTGTAATAACTTCAACCGTTATCTTTCGTTTGGGGTTCTTTTTCTTCTCCCTCAATTTCGGGGGAAAACCCTCGTTTTCTATTTAATAGCGAGGACTCCTCCCATGAATTTTCGTCCCCGTTTACTGCACAGATCTTCGTCGCTGCTTCAAGTGGTAGGAGATAACCCTAGAAATTTTAATTTCAAGGGTTTCTCCTTCGCGTTCTTTTGTTTCTTTTTGGTGATTATGGTGTAGTTTTGCTTTTTTTTTTTTTTTTTTCCTTCGGGTTTCTAGAGAGTTTAGTACAACTGCAGTAGTAATGGATGGATTTGATGATGAGGGTGGCATTCAAAAGATCCCCAACCAGAAGGATTTCAAGGGATTGGCAGAGAGTTCATCAGGTCAGTTTTTTTTTTTTTATTCTTTTAGTTTGATCTTTGCTCTGAAGCTTGAATATCTACTTTGTTTATTGTTTTCGAGGTTCTGATATGCTTTCCAGATCTTGGTTTCAGTTCATGTGTGCTTTCTTTTCCAATTTCTCTTTTTTCCTGTTTTTCATCGTCTTACTGTTTGATCGGGTGTGATTATCGTGTTTACTATTGTGATTCATATGGAGCTAGATTGTTGGACGATTTTGTGGTTTTTTAAAAGCTTATAAAATGTTATTGTTTTTTGTTGCAATTAAGTAGCGAACAAACCTTGTATATGGTTTTAACAGTTATGTACAACAATCGAGAGTTAGGGTTTCATGAGTTTTAATGCGTTTTTTTAGATGGTTTTCTGCTTCTAATTGTAAAGTTTGAGAACGTCAAATTCTATTGTTCTCGAAGGAATCATCTACAGTCTATTGCACAAACTTTATTTGCGTTTCAGTTGTTAGATACGGGAAAGGGTTCTCCATTAGACGTTTTAATATTTTGAGGTGCCGTGCAGAAACCGCCTATTTGATGTTCCTGGTTTTCTCGAATTTGATTTCTTTAGTTGTTATTTGACTTGTTGTTCTTTGTTGAATGGTCTTAAAATTACTGCTGATTTTAGATGGAAGGACTTGTTATTGATACAATTTTCTCTTTTCATTTTTCATTTGCCCTTGTTGCATGATTGCTTTAAGTTGTAAGTTGCTTCTCGGCTTTAAAGATGGGGCATGTGAAACATTAAGCATGTTGTCTCTAATCTACATTCTGACTTTCTTATTCCCCCTCCATGCAGAAGATGCACGCTTTGATGCATCACAATATGCTTTCTTTGGTAAGGATGTTATGGAGGAGGTTGAACTGGGTGGATTAGAAGATGAAGATGATGGTGTCCCATTAATTGGGTTTGATGGTGATGAGTATGCGCTGTCTGATAGAGAAGAGGTTACATTTTTTTTTTCTTTTCCTCTTAGTTGATTATCTTTAGAAATATCCTTGTTTTGTTCATTTGATAGGCATATTCTGGATTTGTTCTTAATATTTATATCAAGTTTGCCAATATTCCTTTTTAATATTGTTATGATATTATAATCTATCTTAGCACAACTGATCCTATGCTATTAACGATCAAATAAAAGATGTGTGATACAAAAGATTTAGTCTTTTTGTTCATGTTAAGCGAATTATTTTAAATTTAGTTGTTCATTTCTTTATTGATGGCATATCAATTTTGAGTATAATTTACCTTAGTGGTATTGTGAGCTTATTTTCTATCGAGTATTGCTCTAGTTTCTTGAACGGTTTATAATTTAATTCGTTTGGTAACTAAAGTTGTTGATTGCTTTCAAGTGATTTATATTGACTGTTTTATATGCAAAGAAAATGATTTATCTGAGAAGTCACTCTGCTCCGGATGTCAGCTTGGATCTGCTGCTCCCAACAAGCCACTACAGATGCACATTGGGAACATCTCTCCATGAATGACAGGGGTGATGTTCTTGATGTGTGGGCTCTAAAGGCTTGTTGTGAGCACTGTTGGGACCATTTGTTGGGAGAAGATCCATACTCTATGAATGTTGGGGGTGGCATGAACTATTTGTCTTTTGGGGGGTGTTGGGTAAATTCAACAAGGGACTGATAAGGATTGTATGGTTAGGTATTATATGCAACTTCTTGCCTATTATTAGAAACTTGTAATATCTATAGAAGGTTGTTGAAGATATAGGGAAAATTCACATTTTAAGTAGGAGCAAAATCAAATAATCAGCTAGTTTGTTTCTGTTCAAGATAATCAAACATACCACTATGTCTTCTGATATCTGTAACTGTGTAACATTCAGGGGTTCACCTGTCCTATTGGAAAGATTTGAAGTTAGCTACCAATTTGATGGAATAGGAATTACAGTTGGTATTCCATTTTGTCATGGATTCCATGAAATTGAATTAACTTTCTTTTGTCGGGAATTTCAAAATCCTCAAGAAACACGGAATCAGAGGATTAAAATCCAATAAGTTTCAAATCTTCCTATTGAAGAGCAGAATCAGTAGCTTGTGGAATTGGTGTGAACCAATTCCATTTATGTTCCTCAATTTCATTGATCCAAACATTACCTTGAATAGCATTCCATGGTTTTTTCCTTGGCTTCTGGTGGTATATCTTTTTTATTAGAAAATCTCAAGCTAGTTTTTATTGTTTGTCTGTGTGTGGGCATGCACAAACCCCTCTTTCACCCCCAAGCCTAGGTATGCATGTTTTATTTTTCTTGAAAATTAAGAATTACATTTGAACAATGATTTTTGTTTTGCAGTTGCAGGGTGAAGGTGTAGGATCACTATCTGATATTGATGATCTTGCAAGCACTTTTTCAAAGGTTAGTTTTTTTACCTCTGCCAAGAACACAATATTAAACATCATTGGCATGAGTGAACAGTGCATTGTATTTGTTATTCATCTGTTATAGTATTAAAGGTTTAATTTATTCCTTTTCTTAGAGGGATCTATGATCTTTAACACATATAGGAATTATAAGTGTATTCTTCTTTGATCAGAAGACTATACTTCATCATCATCATTGTTATTGTAGTTGTCATCATCATCCAAGAGATGTTCCATGTAGCCAACCATATATAGTTGTAACAAGGCTTTGATGTTGATGATAATGATAAAGTGTATTCTCCTCTTCAAAGATTCTTGGAATGCTGAATGCCATGTGATGTTTGGGTGCTGATGTTGATAAAATATGATATTTTTGCTTCTTTTTCCGGTAATTTCTTGGGAGATAATCTTTGTATTACCAACAATTAATGCAATTACAGGCTTCCCATGGAGAGGCAAGAGCCGTGTCCTCTCCTAATAGCAGGAAGAAAGACAAGAAAACAGGAAACAGGAAACAAATTCAATCTACAATTGAGCCCAATATAAACTTTCCCTGTTTACCCCTTGCTTTGCAAGGCCATCAGCCATAGAGTTTGCAGATCTGCCCACCCATTGTATTCTCACTGTCAAGCTCCTTGTCAGGCAGTTGGATTTTTTAATTCCATTCTTGACCAACAATTACAAAATTGTAATATAAGCTTTACATCGTTGAATTGGTGGTATTTGGAAATGCATTCTTTCTTAGTTTTAAATGGAAGGTATTAGATCTTGTAGGGAGACCATTTATTTATTTTTTGATAATTGAATGAAATTTATTAATAAGCAAAGATACATAGTACAAGGTCCCCAAGGAGAGGCACGAGATGCAACCTCTCCAAGCTAATTAAGTACAGCTTTCCAATATACTAGAACAAGTTACAATGTAGCACAAAAAGACCTTCCTTAGAAACCCCCTGTTTGGCCAAAGAATTGGCCATAGTATTAGCCGACCTGCTTACCCATTTAACCTCAACTTACTAGTTAACCACTTTACTTTTTTGAGTTGTATCCCCAAATAGCAGCATCTAGGTTTAGAAGCCACCTTGTTACCACCTGAGAATCCCCTTCAATTAGGAGATGTTCCACCCCAAGCTGGTTGGCAATTTGGACCCCTTGTACAACAGCTAGTATTTCTGTCCTTGTAGAGTCCCCCACTCCCACTGGTCCCGAGAATGAGGAAATGATGGTGCTACCCTTATTCCTTAGAACACCCCTTATACCCGAAGGCCCAGGGTTACCTTGGCTGCTCCTGTCAAAATTTAATATGATGACACCTTTTGGAGGCGGGTTCCATTCTAACAAACTTCTATTCTTCTTAGTAGAAGTATTAGCTATTACTGACCAATTCCTCCACAAGTCATCAAAAGAGAAATCAACAAATATAGTCAAGGTTTTCATCCAATGGATTGCTCTTGTTAAAATATAGTCCTTCACTAATTCACTTCATCCAAGCTTCTTTCCTTCTCCAATAAGACTCTTGCATTCCTTTCCTCCCAGAGAGTCCATACGGTAACTGCCCTGATACATTTCCACATGAACTTACCTCTTCTTGTGTGCCACACAACAGTAGATGGGTTAAATAGCAAATTCACATAAGATGGTAGAGATCACCTACCTCCAAATAAACTAAGCCTCTAGCTCCATAAGGCTGTAGCAAAGGAATAGGAAATCAACAAATGGAAATAATCCTCATTGGAAGGTTGGCAAGTTTGGTCCTAATCAAAGTCACCCTACCCCCTATTGAGATGTAATTCTTTTTCCAGGCCGCCAAGCATTTATCGGATTTCTCCACAATGGGGGCCCATAAACTACTTTCTTTAGGGTTGGTTCCTAAGGGAAGACCTAAGTAGGTCAAAGGCCAGGAAGAGGTGGTGCAACCTAAACACCTTCCAATGGATTCTACCTCTCAATCCTCCATGTTTACTCCAGTCACACAACCTTTATCAAAGTTTATCCTCAAGTTGGAGGCAAGTTCAAAAGCTCTTATTAAATTCTTAAGGTTATCCACTTTGCTTAAATCATTCCCTTCACAAAAAATAACAATATTGTCAACAAACTGAAGGTGAGTTTCTGAAATGCCTCTCCTCCATATTCTCCAACCCTTTATTAGGTCCTCCTCATCTGCTTTGGAGATCAATCTACTGTGTACATCAGCAAGTGTAAAGAGGAAAGGAGAAAGTGGGTCACCTTGTCTTAGGCCTCTATTGGTTGGGAAGAAATCCTTAAACCAAGATTGAGTAATGATAGGAATTTAAACATCCACTTATCCAATTACACCATTTGTTCCCAAAACCACGCCTTCTTAACACCTCCAACAAGAAACTCTAGTCCACTCGATCATAAGCCTTTTCTAAGGTTCAATTTGCAGATGAAGCCTTTTATGCCAGATCTCCTCATCTCCTTTACACTTTCATTTGCGATGCGGATCTGATCTATAATTTGTTTATCTTGTACAAAGGTTCCTTGTGCTTGGTTAATGAGAAAAGGAAGAATTGCTTTGATTCTCCTAGAGAGAACTTTTGCCAAAATCTTATAAATTTTAGTCACCAAGCTGATTGGCCTAAAATCTTTGGGGTGTTTAGCAATGGTCTTTTTAGGAACTAGAGCTAGAAAAGTGGCGTTGATTCCAGGACTCACAATATGTTTATCCTCAAATTCTCTAATGGCTCCAATTAAATCTTCTTCGATTATGCCCCATCAGTCCTAATAAAATGCCATTGTAAACCCATCTAGACCTGGTGCCTTAGCTCTATCCATAGAAAAGATGGCTTGTTTAATCTCCTCTTCCTCAACCATTCTTTCTAGCCATTTCCTGCCTAACTCATTCAAAGTTGGCTAATCCTCCTCCACTCTTATCTGATTCTCCAAAGGTTTCTGGAAGTTGATTTGAAATGAGCCACAAACCTACTAGCAATCTCTTGAGTTTGGGTCTGGGTAGGGAGACCATTTATTTTAGTATGGGTCCGGGTCTTCTAGACCGTGGACTCAAATTGTGACAAATTTTTTCCTCATAAGTAGGAGTTTAGACTTTTACATACTGCAATGATGAATTCCTTGACTGTGACTACCTTGTTCCATTTGTTTAGCTTTGGATGATCAATGTGTAAGTTTCATGCTTCTCCCTTGTTTATCTACATGTGTGTGGATTTTGAGGTTCGGTTGTTAAGGGCTATATTGGATGATTAGTTCAATCTAATAGCTTATTACAAATTTGAAATCTTTTGGAATCTTTAAAGCAGAGTGATGAAAGCTCTTGCTCCTGTATTTTTCTTATGAAAAAAAGAAAATAAAAAAATTCTAGAAGAATAGGAAAACTATTGTTTTACCAGGAAGTAGATGGAGAAAGGATTCACACCAATAAGGAGATGGAGAAAGGTCCTGAAGATGGAGGCAAAGACGTTCATCCTTGAAGAAGTGTGGACCAGGATGCGTTGAAGATTGTAAAACTGAGAAAAGCCATATTGTGGTTCAGAGTACAATAGAGGGAGCTAAAACAGCAGGACCAAAATAAGATTGGAAGCATTGTCATGTTGAAAGAAGGACGTATTATGTGGGGAAATAGAATGGGAAAGGCAGATTACATGCTTTCCAGAAGGAAAAGGTGCATATGATGGATGCAGGTAGTAACGGCGATATGAGAGTATCTGAATAGTAAAAGTGGAACTCAAATGAAGGCAAAGGAGAAGGGAAGGGGAAAGTCTGATGTTGAATTGCAGTTCAGTGATCCAATTGAGTGGCAAAAGTAATCTTGGGGAGGTAGGCCTACTTGCTACTGAGGTGGAGATGCCAGAAATATGGGCTAATGTTCCCAATGAAGAATGGAAAAAGAGATTAGTGCTGTCGGCAAAAAGAAAAATAGAAGACTGGAGATTGTTAGGCGAAGAAATTGAAGAGGTACTGAAGGTTGTATTGCAAGAAAGAGGTTATTCCCTTTGAAGAAAAAATGGTGGTGATAGTCATCTCACAATCGATGCCAGAGTTTTCTGTGACACTAGGGGTGACAAAGCAGGGACTGGTAACAATCCATAGATGGGCTATTTCCACTAATGCAAAAGAAGCGGAACTGGTAGTGTCTATCTCTTTGAAGGTTTTGGGGCTGCCGTTCCTCTGGACAGAGGAGCTTTTTGCAAGAATCAGAAATCATTGTGGAGGGGAGCTACAGACCTTTATCTGACATACATGCAGCCAGATTAGAGATAGTTGGTGCAAAATCTGAGTTGGTTCCGCATATGATTGAAATGCACGTTGAGGGAGCAATCTACACATTCTGGATTGCCTCTTCCATTGAAGCTTGGTGGTGGAAGGAGGGAGAGCTTGGTGGAGAAGAAGCTGATGACATGGATGTAGGAAGATTATGTGGCATGTTACAAGAGGGAAGGCATAGAGAAGGTAAAACTTACATAGAAAAGAAAGAGCAAAAGATTGGAAGGGGAAAAGGTTTGGGTCAGGGTCCAAACTTTATAAACAAACCTCATTCAATACTAGGTGATCCAACAACCTAGATTAAGATGTATGTGAAAGCAATAGTGTGTGACATGGGCCAAGTCTCTGGATGTTAGGGCAAGGGTGGGTTAGTGCAAAAAAATGGTCAAAAGAATTTGAATGTTAGTGGAAGTTTAAAAATGGTGAACCAAATTGGTCAAAGGATGGTTCAACAGGGTAAAACTCACGACTCAAATGGGTTGGTGTCATGTGATTCTTTAAAAGAGCCATGTGCTGTGCCTAAAAGAAAAATCTTTGATAGACTACAATAAGCATCTATTTCTTCCAAGTGGACTCTAAACAAAGATGATAGAAGCAACTCAAAACATTTGGTACTTTCCCCTTCTCTTCGTTGGCATCCCGGGCTGTCTTCAAGCGATCTAGTGAAGGACCAACCAAATCCTTGGTACTCATGGACTAAGAGGACTCAGAGGTCATAGATGAAGGCTGGTTGGGTAAGTTGCTACAATTGAAGTTGATTCAGAGGAAGGTTCACTTATAGGAAGGGTATAGCAGATTTAAATACACAAATCTTGTTTGAAGGAGAAATGAGTTGGGTTGAGTCGACTCTTGATAAGCTAGGCAAAGTCATGGAAAGCGGATCTGAGAGAATTGTGTGGAGGACAATGACAAAGGGTGAAATTGCTAACTTGATGAGGGGAGCCCTAGAGCCAAAGCTACACACATACATAGGGGTTTTGAGGAGGTAGATAGTGAGGACCAACGAGTAAGCAAAGGTACTTTGATTGTGGATGAGCAAAAGAGGTTGGGATATGATCATGAGATAGTAAAGGTCATGGTAACTTTACCCTTTTTAAAGACAATTCTAGTGGTAGGCAACACAGGTTCAACTGAATAGGAAAAGACGACAAAGAGTGATAAGCTATTTCCATTGAACCAACCCTTGTAATGGCTAAGTACTATTGTCAACTGAACAAGAAAAGACTAGCAAGTTGGAACCAATTAGAATAGGTGTGGAAGTTGTAGATACTATAGGGGACTTTGTAGGGAAGTTAGGCAGTAAAATCAAGGATCCAAATGATTTGAAAATTTACATCGACAAGTTGGATGAAGGTGCAAAACAAGAAAAAAGGAAGTTAAGCGAAGCAGAAAAATTGAGATTAAATGTTGAGGGGGATAAGGAGTTCAGTGCAAGAAGGTAAAGGAGAAGAGGGGGAAAGTAGAAGATCTAAGTAAGAAGAGGGAATTCAAAGCAAGTCCAAATGAGGATAGTAAGTATTGTACGAGGTTTGGGTAGTGCAAGAAAGAGTGTGGTAATAAAGGAAGTGTTTAGGAAAGAGAAGCCTGATTTAGTCATGTTACAAGAACCCAAATTGATGGAATTTGACAATAGATGGGCATGAAATCTATGGAGGAGTATCTATTGAGCTTTGGCTCCTTCTTGGGGATCCTTGGGATATATGATTGTATTATGGAGGGATGAAGTTTTGGAAATTTCATGGTCTCTATTAAATTCAGATAAGTGGATAGCCTTGAATGGGTGATGGCTAATGTTCACGTGCTAAATGATTTTTGGGAAAGAAATGAGATGTGGGAAGAACTAAGTGCCATTAGAGGGTTATGGAGGGGGTCTTGGTGTATTGGGGGTGATTTTAATGTGATTAGATTCACAGAGAATAGAACCGTAGGCCAAGGATAACAACTAATGAGGAAATTCAATGATTTTTTAATAATTTTGAGTTGAAAGACGTGCTCCGTCATAATGTAACTTGGTCCAACCTCCAACTCAATCCAATTTGCTTGAGGCTCGATAGATTTCTTTTTTCGATGGATTGGGAAGAATGTTAGGGTGTTTTAGTATCTGGGACTCTATTAGGGGCAACTTTTGATCATTGGCAAATGACTCTTTTTAAAGAAGAGTTGAGAGGATTAGGTCCTGTGCCTTTCAGGTTTGAAAACATGTGGCACAACCACCTTGGCTTTGTTAAGAATGTCAAAGATGGTAGGTCAATGGTGAGATTGAAAGCAATGTTGGTCCACCAGAATTTACAATTTGTGAAGAGTAACATCAAGGAGTGGAATACAAAATGTTTCAGAAGAAAGAAAATAAAAGGTCTTTGACCAAATTAAAGGTTTGGATGAGAAAGAATCCTCAGGTATCTTTGAGGGAGATAAGAATTATGGTGCTTGTTGAAAAAGTAGTCAAAAGACATTCTGATCAAGGAAGAGATTAGTTGAAGGCAAAAGTCGAGACTAAGAGGATTAAAGAAGGTGATAGGAACACAAAATACTTTCATTCATTGGCTAATTGTGGAAGAAGGAAGAACCTGGAGTCCAATTTGGAAGTCGATGGTGAGGTGATTACCTAACCGAGGGTGATTTCTAGGGTCTTTGTGGAACATTTTAAATCAATCTTTAGAAGGCTTCTAGGTGAAAGTTTTGGGATTGAAGGCTTGGGTTAGCTTGGCGCTAGGGCTAGATGGTTTGACCATGGCCTTTTATTTGGACTATTCGGATATTATTGAGGGTGATCTGTTGGAGGTTTTTAAGGAGTTCTTTGAAAGGGGAATTTTTAATCCAGGTTTGAATGCTACTTTTATTTCATTGATTCCTAAAAAAAGGTGGAGTCAATCATCCTAAGGACTTCAAACCAATAAGCCTAGTGAACAACCTTTACAAAATAATTGATAAGGTATTGTCTTTAATAATTTGACGAGTATTTCCCTCCTTAGTTTTGGCATAGCAAGGCGTCTTTTTGCAAGATAAACAAATTATTGTTCAAATACTGATTGCCAATGAGTGTGTGGAAGAAATGAAAAGATCAAAGGAAAAAAAGGTATAGTCTGCATGTTGGATTTGAAGAAAGCCTATGATTTTGTTGATAGGCAGTTTTTGATTGAGGTGTTAGGGCAATATGGGTTTGGAGAGAGATGATGCAAATGGATTTGGGGATGTTTAAGGACTTATCACTACTCACGGGAGTTTTAGATGTTTTAAGTAGACTTGTCTTAAAAGCTGATTCAAGGTGTCTTTCTATTCGAGGATGGAGAATGGGGAGAGATAATGTGTCAGTTACTCATTTACAATTTACAATTTGCAGATGATACCATTTTGTTCTGTGATTGAGGTGAGCTGGATTGGATTAGGAACCTAGAATTGTTGGTGCAACTTTTTGAGAGAACATGAAATCTCAAAGTTAACTTCGATAAGAGTTGCATAGCTGGGATAAATATGGAAGATGGTGAGATTGAAGAGTGTGCTGACATTATTGTTTGGGAACCTAGTTTTAGAAAGATGGTGAGATAGTAATTGCAATTTCCTTCCAATTACTGAACAAATTAGCTGCTGTAAAGTCTGTAAACAAATTGAAAGATAAACAAGAATGTTGTCAAAGATAAACAAGAATGAGGTGGCCGGATTGGGTATCTTGAGTTTAGTAACAACTCAAGAAAATGCTTATGTGGATTGATGTCATATATGTAGTCTAACAACATCAAAAGTTCACTGAAGCCTATCAAAGACATTCTTACTTAACTCCTAAAATTTATCAACTAAGAGTTAGTAAAGTGAATTATGAATTTGTGGGATCAGTGAGACTGACATGATTTGCCAGGTTGGGTGGTTAAAGACCTTACTTTGATCTTTATGAACCATTAACTGAAGTTCTAGCAATTCAGCAATATACTGCAATATTAAGATAAAAAAGCCTGATAATTTTTCAAGCTGATACTGTGGCTTCTCTACCTAAAAACTTAAGCAGAAAATTTGGGAAGAAGGTGGTTAGAAGTGGGTCTGTAGAAGGGTAAGAACAGTGTTATAAAACCCTCCTCAATCTTATTTCTAAAACAATTCCTAATACTCTCTTTCCAAAATTAAAAAATGTTTTATTATGTAGCAAGACACTTATTTTGCAGTAGGAAGAAAATTTGCATGCTGATTTTTCAGGGATTCCTCTATTGTTGCTAGAAATAGTGATCTGAAATATTATGAATATCATAGTATGCTTATTGAGTGGCAAAGGAACATGCTTTTTGTCAATGATATATCCATGCAAAATTCCACTAAAGCAAGTAATTTATTGTAAATGATATATCCCTATATAGTACAAATTGTGCCCCCAGTACTTGATATTTTGAATACAAGGAACTTTTTTGTATTCCTTAATAGTGTTTTATCTAAGAGAACAAAAAAAAATAGTGTTTTATCTAAGAAATTGATGAGGCACAACTAAAATGCTTTTCAATCCTATTAATTGTGTAAGAATTGCGAGATGTTCCTCAACTTGCCCCTTGCACTGTTTTCAAATAGGAAATTGAACTTTGTCTTTCCATTTTTTGGTTGTCTTACAGTTGAATAGTGCTGTTAGTAAACCCAGAACTGCTGGAGTTATTGGTGAAATGGGATCTTTCTCTAGGGAAAGTGAGTAAGAGTTTCCAATAGCTGTTTAGAATCTCCTTTTTTTTGCCTTAGAATTATTGGTATTAATGTTGAACAGTTGAAAGATTGAAAGCAATATCTTCTATTAAGTACCCAAGTTCAGTATATTTTCTCAGGTGTACAAAATGCTAATCAAAAGGATAAGAAAAATTACAGTCCCATTCAAACATAATACAAAAGAAACAATTAAATTTGATAAATTTGATAACCCATGATAAAAATATGAGTTACATCTACCTGCATTGAGAACCCTATGTTGTGCAGAGTAGGCTGCTAACATGGGTTGGCAAATTGATATGTAATTATTGGTATTAATGTTGAAGAAAGATTGAAATGCTATTTCTATCAAGTACCCAAGTTCACTGTTCAGTATATTTTCTCAGGTGTACAAAATGCTAATCCAAAGGATAAGTAAAATTCCAGTCCTATTCAAACATAATACAGAAGAAACAATGAGATTTGATAAATTTGCTAACCCATGATAAAAATATGAGTTACATCTACCTGCATTGAGAACCCTATGTTGTGTGCAGAGTAGGCTTCTAACATGGGTTAGCAAATTTATATTTGTATGTATTTATATTATTCTAAAAGACCTTGCCGGTTTTCTTTTTTATTGTTTTAAAAATTATAATGTAAAACTGTTAATATTCTTTTATATAATGCCAATACTTGCATTGGCTTCGCATCCAGGCCATAAAAGTTAAACAGAATGTTTTAATAGTATCATATAATGTTTGCAAATGGTGGTTGTCCAAATATTTTCGAAGTCTAAATATCATTTCATCTTACCATTGCTTGCATACATGCATGGCATTCGCTCTTACTATAACAAATTATAGAAGCCATTTTTTGACAATTGAATTGTAATTTTATTAATCAAGAAATGAAAGCTATTTCAGGCATTCCAAGGAGAGGCATGGGGTGCAACCTCTCCTTAAAAGAAAATTACAGAAAAAAAACAGTAGCGAAAGGATTACAAAGCAGCCCCTGTATAAGCTTTCCCTATTAACCCCTTGTTTGGCAAGACAATTGGGCAACACATCTGCCGATCTTCCCACCCAGTGTAGGCTACTAATATTTATGTTTCTAATTAGCCACTTAGCTTTCTTTAGAAGATCCCTGTATCACCAAACCACTGAGTCTGAACCTGCCAGCCACCCCAAACAACTTTAGAATCTCCTTCAAGTATTAAATTTTCCACCCCAAGTTGATGTGCAATTTGAATACCTTGTAGGGCTGCTAACAGTTCAGCCTTATTAGAGCTAAGATGTTAAAGTCCTTATCTATCAGGCCCCTCCTATTCCAGAGGGTCCTGGGTTTGAACATGCTAATGAAATTGGTTCTCTATCTGGATATTCTGGATCAGCCATAAGATCCATACATGTGTCAGAAATAGCTTGTGTAGGGAAGCTACTTGTAAACCTTATTTTGAGTAAGTTAAAGTTGTATCGATAACAGTAAATAGTATTAGTAATTATTAGCATAGCCTATGTACGTTGTACAATAGAAGCTACACAAGAACCTGAGAAACCCCATAAAGCAAAAACAAAAGTGGTTCTTTTCACAAGAAGAGTGCCAAAAGCAAAATATAAGCATAGTTTTAAAAGGCTAAAGAGGTGAGGTGTGAGGTGTATGCCTCAAGGTGAGGTGGCCACTGGCCAGAAGAAGCCTTGCGTAATAGTGGCTCAGTCTTCATCTATGGGGCTTAAGCCCTTGTAACTCACGAGGTGTGCGCCTCAACCAATTGCCTCTCAAAAAGGAAAATAAATAACTAGAGAGAGGTAGCAAGGGAATTAATAATTGATAAATAGTCAAAAATGTAAAACTAATGCATAAAATGAAATTAGGGAATTTTTGTGGAGCTATAATTGGAAGGGAGAGAGAGACCGTGACTGAAAGAGTGATATTGTCAGAGCAAACCTTTGTGAATCACTGAAGAAGATTGAATAATGCTCTGTTTATTGGAAGTCTATCCACTAGATCAATTTCATTTTCTTCTTCAGGCTTTGTCATTTTTCATGCTCTATTTGTTGGAAATCCACCCACCGACTAGTCCTCGATGTAGATTTTAAGGCTACCAAGTTAAGCTTCAAAGCCCGGACAATTACTTTTAAGTTCTAATGTTTCAAGATCAATTGTATGTTATATGAAGATTTTTTAGGCCTTAAAAGATTGGTTATAAAATTGACGGTTAAATACCTCTGTATTTTGATCTTCTTGACTGACTGGTGGTTGCTGTTGTATGTACTCTGTAGTAAACAGTACACCCAAATTTATTAATGCGAGCAATACCAATAGTGAAAAAGTCCAATTGGTATATGAAACGAGAGGGTGTTATTAGTAGCTTAACAAATAATGGGATGTACTCAAATTAATGTCCTATTCTTTAATTTTTTTGGTAAATAAAATAAATTACTATTTTGGATAGATAACAAATTACTTTTCTGGGTATTCTAATGCAAGTTTGTCCTTAACTTGTATTCACAAATATTAACCTTTTCCTTTGATTCTTAGCTTCTGGTGTATATATATTTCCTTTTTTTTCTTTTTAGTTTTACAATGGTTTTTTGGGAGTTATTAATTGGTCAGGAATTTAGTATGTTTCGGTAGGCCAAATTACATGATCAGCTACCTGATTACTTTGAGTCAGTAGCCAATTCTTCTTTGCTTTGTTAGGTTTCAAAGCATGAACTAACACTTGATGAAAAAATTAAGAGTTGCAGCAGAAGCAAACCTTATTGATTAGTATGTACCAGTTTGTTATGCTTATAAATGTATGGCAGAAATAGTTGCTATGGTCGATTTACATGAGGATAGGCAAAATGTGATGAATGCATGTTCTGGAAAAAATAAATTTGATTGTATTAGAATAAACTGTAAGCTAGCCTATTGGTGTCATTAGACCATTTATATACTAGATAAGTCACACAAAATTACATTAAACTTCAATTTCATACTTTTCTTTAATGCCTTTGTTGTTTTTGATCTGTATTCATAATTTTTATCTTTTTACTTTGAGGCTCAAGCCTCAAACCGCCCTGAGGTTTATGCTTTCCTCTCCAATACCAAACCACATTGTCTCTGCCTTTAGCCTTTTAAACCTTGAATATAAGTTTTGCTACTTCTGTAATAGACAAAGGTGGACCTAAGCATCTATAAAAAAAGTGAACCTAATCCACTGCCTTGCTGAAAGTCATCTTTTTTGGGAATAGAGCAGTGCTCAAAGATTGGGGAATTTCTCTTGCTTCAAATGACCTAGATTTTAGCTATTGGTAATGGTACTCCAGACCAAGGTTTAAAATGTTGGTGTTGATGGAAATATTGTAAAAGTAATGGACATGGTGGAAACGTTGTGAAATATGAAACAATCTATAATGATGTTTTGTGGAATGATTAAAGCCAAAGTTTATAAACAAAATAGTACTGTGTGGTTGTCCTACAAACTTCAAGAAACAAAGATGCATGATTCAATGTGTTCAAGCAAAATTAAAATTCATATAAAATTTAAACTTTCTAATAGATGAACCAAATAATCTATTACACATAGAAAAACTAAGATTTAATTTCATGTTTGAGAAGAACTTTTGAGCTGGCTCAAAGTGGCAATCATGTCATTAGGCAGGTAGTAGCATTGTTACTCAACAAATCTATACAATATTTTATCACAAACTTATGTTATGACACCATCTCTTGTACTCTGGAGTCTAGATAACGCTAGTAGTGTGTTACTGGGGAATTCTTAGTTGAGGCTGGTGAAGAAGTTTCAAAGAGTAATCTTGTTCCCAAGTCCACTTCCACCATGAGTCTTTGACCAGGTCACTCTCAATACTGCCAATACTAGACTCCCCAAATGTTTACTCATCGGTTTTTTCCTCTTCACAGCTTACCCAATTTGAATCCAACTCATCTTATTCCTTTTTGTTTATGCTGTACTTCAGATTTGGGTGATCAGGGCTGGTTGAGTAGGATACCAACCTCAGTCTCTAGGCGAGCCATTTTGCAGTAGTTTCAGTCAAACGGGTTTTCTTTGAAAAGTAGATCAAGTCATTTGTATCAGGCCGTGATATCCAACATATTGGTATCATTAGTTTCCAACATGTGATACATTAATACTGGAGGTGTCTCTTGCAAGTCATGTGTATCAAGCTGATACCGGTGTGTATCAGTTAGTATCACATTGCATTGACCGATACATGCTGATACAGACTGATATAATGCGATATGACACGTGCGATGCACATGCCCCATGCTTTTCTACTAAAAAATAATGAAGTGATTCGAATCCATGCCAACCGGCATAACAACGCTTAATGCCCTAGTGCTTAAACCACTAGGCTATTTAACTTTTTTATGTTAATAAGTAAAATAAAAGTACTTTTATTAACTTTATTGTCTAAATGCAATTCAAATAAATAATATATATTTATGTTTAACAACTCCAATTAAAAATAAAAAACAATATTCAAAATTAGTATTTTATAAAATAATGGAATAAATCATATATATCAAATGATTATTTTAATCTTGATAGAATTCAGGTCTGCCTTAGAGTTCGGCCTGGCTGAGTTCAGTTATGTAGAAGAAGAAAAGGTGATAAAGAGAGAGAGAGAGAGAGAGAGAGAGAGAGAATTCTGGTTTGAACTGAAAGAGTCAACTTGACTTCTCCCAGTCGGCCAGTAAGTATTTATATTATTATTAAAACATGACTGAAAAGACCTATGTGCCCTTATTTAAGTTAAGAGCACATGTTCCAACACAACATTACAGATCAGCAACATTAATTAAGGTATAAAGACAGAAATACCCCTACGCTAACACTCCCCCTCAAGCTGGTGAGTATATATCATATACTCCCAGCCTGTTACATATGTAGTCCACTCTTCCCCGACTCAAACCTTTTGTAAATAAGTCAGCCCACTGATTTCCTGTATTAACATGTGTAGTGTCTAGCTCTCCATTCAGCACCTTCTCCCTCACAAAGTGACAGTCAACCTCAATGTGCTTGGTTCTTTCATGAAACATTGGATTAGAGGAGATATGAACTGCAGCTTGATTATCACAATAGAGCTTCATTGGAGTGTTAATGTTGTACCCTACTTCCTGTAGAAGGTTCCTTAGCCACACTAATTCACAAGCGGTGTGCGCCATAGCCCTATATTCTGCTTCTGCACTGCTATTTCAGCATCAGAATACCCTTCTATTTCAAGTTTTCCCCCACTCTTATATATCAGACCGCGGCTCGGAGCCCCTTTTAGATACTTCATAATTCTCAGAACCGCATTCCAATGAGGGATCAGAGGTTTTTGCATGAACTGGCTTACCACACTAACTGCAAATGAGATGTCTGGTCTGGTAATGGTTAGGTAGTTCAGTTTGCCCACAAGTCGTCGGTATCTGCCAGGGTCTTCAAACACTTCACCAATATCACTGCTTAGCTTGGTATTTGTGTCCATGGGTGTTTCAGCTGGTTTGGCACCCAACAAGCCTGTTTCTTCTAGCAAATCAAGCACATACTTCCTCTGGCACAGGTTAATCCCATACTTGGATCTCGCTACCTCTATACCCAAGAAGTATTTCAGTTTACCCAGATCCTTTGTCTGAAAGTGATCCTACAGATAAGTCTTCAGCTTGTCAATACCAATGTTATCATTCCCAGTAATAACAATATCATCTACATACACCACCAATAGTATTTTTCCTCCCGGAGAGTCATGACTAAATACAGAATGGTCAACTTTGCACTGTTTCATACCAAACTTCTTTACCACCTCACTGAACCTACCAAACCATGCTCGAGGAGACTGTTTAAGCCCATATATAGCCTTCCTTAGTCTGCACACCTTACCATCCTCCCCCTGAGCAACAAACCCCGGAGGTTGTTCCATGTAGACCTCCTCGAGTAAGTCATCATGCAAAAAGGCATTCTTGATATCAAGCTGATATAGTGGCCACTCGTACATGGCTGCAAGAGAGATCACAACACGAACTGACCCTATCTTAGTAACTGGTGAGAAAGTCTCTGTACAGTCAATACCATAGGTTTGGGAGTACCTTTTTGCAACTAATCGCGCTTTCAGGCGTTCAACACTACCTTCAGGCAAATACTTAACCGTATAAACCCATTTACAATCAACAACTTGCTTCCCAGGAGGAAGAGTAGTGAGGTCCCAAGTATGATTATGATGAAGGGCTGAGAGTTCTTCTTCCATGGCACGACACCACCCTGGAGAGGCAAGGGCTTCCTAGACATCTTTAGGAACAATAACTGATGATAACAAGGTAACAAAATGGCGATGGGAAGCGGAAAGGTGAGTAAGAGAAACATAATTAGAAATGGGATGAAGGGTGCAAGTACGTTTACCTTTCCGCAAAGCAATGGGTAGATCAATCTCAGATGCTAAGTGCGGGTCTGGTGTCGGATCCGTTGACGAAGATGTAGCCGTAGTAGCTGGTGCACGTGGGTGATGTGTATACACATGACGGATAGGTGGGCGTTCAACAGGTGGTGGCACCGGAGGCAAGGATTTGGTCACGACTGGAACAAAGGGAGGAGGATCGACAACGGGAAGTGGAAGAGGAGGAGGTGATGAGGAGGAAGAAGCATCACCAGACCCCAAAAAGAACGGAGTAGACTCAAAGCAACTGACATCAACACACACAAAGGACCGCCGAGAACCAGGATGGTAACACCTATACCTTTTCTGGGTCCGAGAATAGCCAAGGAAGATGCACTTGAGAGAACGGGCATCGAACTTGTTGTTCCCGGGACCCAGATTATGGACGAAGCAGACACACCCAAAAACTCTCGGCGTAAGAGGGAACGGAGACAAAGTGGGAAACAAGACCTGAAACGGAGAATGACCATCAAGGATGAACGTGGGCATCCGATTAATCAGAAAACAAGAGGTAAGCACTGCATCACTCCAAAAAGGTTTGGGAACATGCATGTAATGCATTAGGGATCTTGCTGTTTCAAGGAGATGGCGATTCTTTCTCTCAGCCACCCCGTTTTGTTGTGGGGTGTAGGTACACGAGGTCTGATGTATAATGTCGTGTTGGTCCAGGTATTCCTGAAACGATGAGGATAAATATTCGCGGCCATTATCAGAACGAAAAACTTTGATGTGGGTACCAAATTGGTTACAAATCTCAGCATAAAATTTTTGAAAAATGGTAAACAATTCACTTCTTTCTTTCATTAAATAGAGCCACGTCATCCTTGAAAAATCATCCACAAAAATGACAAAATATCTGTATCCATTATATGACATCACTTTATAAGGACCCTAAACATCTGAATGAACTAAAGAAAAAGGACTCGACACACGGTTATCAACCCTAGAACTAAAGGGAACACGATGGTGTTTCCCAAACTGACACGACTCACAATCCAAAATAGAAAGCTGACTCAAGGACGGAACCAAGGACTTCAAGACTTTTAGCGACGGATGACCAAATCGGCAGTGCCACTGGAGAGGAGAAAGAGATGACTGGAGAGCTGTTGAAGTTCTACCACCACCACCGTCAAGATAATACAGTCCATCTGCTTCATGCCCTCCACCAATCTTCATCCCCGTCTTGAGATTCTGAAAGACACACATAGAAGGATAAAAGGTAATGGAGTAGTTAAGTGATTTGGTCAGCTTACTAACAGACATAAGGTTAAAAGGCAATTTAGGAACATACAGAACTGATGAGAGGGATACAGGATCTAGGTCAACATTACCGACACCACAAATTGAGGATGTGGAACCATTAGCAAGGGTGACAGATTGTGATGTTGAGCAATGAGATAAGGAGGAAAACACACCTGGAGTTCCAGCCATGTGATCGGAGGCTCCAGAATCAATGATCCAGGGATTGGGTGTAGATGCCAGACAAGCCATACCTGAGTGAGCAAAAGTCGTCGTGTTCTGCTGTGATTGGATAAACCTCTCATATTCATCACAGGGAACACTCACCATCTCCTTCATGGGACCATCTGTGGAAGTAGGAGGCATCTGGTCAGATGAATGATTCTCCTGTCTAAAGCTGGAACTTGAGTCACCGGTCGCAGCATGATTGGCCAAGGTTGAGGGAGGACCATGTAGATCATAACAATAGTTGATGGTATGTCCATCCATACCACAATGAGTGCACTTCCTCAGGCTCGAGCTACGTCCTCTACCACGGGCTCCCCTTGAATCTCTGCTCCCAGTACGACCACCACCATGATTATGAGTAGACCCACCATTGCCACTTCGGCCATATGCAGAACCACTACCACCACCACGGCCAGACTGAGCTCCCCGAGCTCCACCTCTAACACCACGGCTTCTTGATGCAGCAAAGGCAGATCTATCTGAGATATTAGAGTTCTCAGTAGATCCGATAGAAATCCTCCGGAGTCGAGCAAATACCTCTTCTAGGGATGGAAGAGCTGATCCCCCTAATATCTGAGCCCGTACTGGTTCATATTCAGACTTTAGTCCCACCAAAAATCTAGTCACATCAAGCTGCTCTCTCTGTTATTGCTGAATCTTGACATCAGAAGTGAGAGGATGATAGACATTCAACTCATTACGTATGTTCCTCATGTTGGCATAGTACTCCTCAAGACTCTGATTGCCCTGTTGCAAGTTAAAGTACTCTTAATAAAGCTGATAAACTCTGGTTGTATTGTCCTGCCTCGAATACAATTTCTTTGCGTGGTCCCACACATCTTTGGCAGTATCAAGGAACATGAAGTTCACACTAATCCTGGGTTCCATACTGTTCCACAACCATGTGATGATCTGAGCATCCTCTTGCTCCCAGTCTTCATACTCGTGAGAGTCAGAGGAGGGATTCTCCTCTCTGATGTGTTTTACCTTCTTCTTTGCCTTCAGAAAGACTTCAACGGATTTAGCCCAAGGCCCGTAATTCTCTCCATTTAACTTAATGGAGGTCATCTGAACATTCAGGTGGTCTGTAGGCACCATCACACTAGGTTTATAATCATTATTGTCTCCCATTATATTATCACCGATTCTGCACACTTGCTGAATTCTATTATCACTGAGATCTGCACACTACACACCACTAGGTCACACCTGTCACACTGATTGCAGCACTAATTGTTGCTGAAAAGTATGCTCACACCACAAGCCCTACTCCTACAACTATCTGAAATCTCACCACTATATGATAATATCTCTTCCTTCAAAATGCACAAAGAAACCAGCATAAACCCTAATACTTACTGGCCGAAACCCTAGCATATGGTCTGAAACACACCTCCTATTTAATCCAGAACAGATATCATGCACTGAAATCTCTTACCTTATCGCTGAAGTAACACCCATACGAGCAGGAAAGCAGTCCACACACAACAACCGCTGCACACACAACAGCCACTGCCCACACAGTTCGGCCCTCTATTCTTCCTCTACTAGGAGAGGGCGATCTCAGAAATCACAGCAACCGACCACATACGACCTGACTGGAGGCATAAAGACCTCCAAGGGAAGAGGGCGATCACTCCTTTTCAGCCCTTTCCCTTATCTCCAATCGAACACAGAAAAAAAGAGAGGAAACCCTAGATAGGGTGTGCAGAGAATGAAGCCTAGGCAAGCAGAAATCTAGGCAGATTTAACCTAGCTCTGATACCATGATAGAATTCAGGTCTGCCTTAGAGTTCGGCCTGACTGAGTTCAGTTATGTAGAAGAAGAAAAGGTGATATATATATATATATATATATATATATATATATATAGAGAGAGAGAGAGAGAGAGAGAGAGAGAGAGAGAGAGAGAGAATTCTGATTTGAACTGAAAGAGTCAACTTGACTTCTCCCAGTCGGCCAGTAAGTATTTATATTATTATTAAAACATGACTGAAAAGACCTATGTTCCCTTACTTAAGTTAAGAGCACATGTTCCAACACAACATTACAGATTAGCAACATTAATCAAGGTATAAAGACAAAAATACCCCTATGCTAACAAATCTAAATAAGTTTATAGAAATATATTAAATTGAATTTATCAAATATACTAATCTACATTAATATTAAAAAAGATTTTTAATTTTACAAGAAGTATAGAAACAAAAGTGTTAATAATGGAATAATAATTTCAGTAATTAAAAATTATGAACTTTGTTATGATGTGTATTTGAAATTTTAATAGATTTGATATAAATAATATTCAAAAGTAGTATTTTATAAAATAATAGAATTAAACAATATATCAAATCCACATTTATATCAAAAGATTATTTGAATCTCAAGAAATTTATACAAGTATTATAGAATAATTATTATTGTATTTGAAATTTAGTAACTTGCACCTGATATGTATTTTAAAATTTATATATATTACATTTATTGATTAATGTTTTAATTTATATTAAATAACACCATATTTATGAGTTACGAAAATAAAAAAATTGTTTACAAATTAAGAATATAATATTAAATTGAACCTATCAAATCTAATAATCTACATTCAAATAAAAAGGATATTTAATTTTAGAAAAAATATAGAAATAAAAGTATTAATAATGGAATAATCATTTTAGTAGTTAGAAAACATGACCTTGGATTGATATGTATCTTAGAAATTTTAATAGATTTGATATTTTTTAAGTTAGTTGAATTCTTTGTTAATTTTAAAAAGTAAAAGTTGTAAAATGGAAAATAATTGATATAATAATAATACATAATAGGAGCATATTTTTGCATCTTGGACTCTTGGTTGATACATTATCAATAAAATTATATGGTATCCATGCATCCTATTATATTAATTGTAATATATTTTTCATATACACTATTAAAATACACATTTTCTATGTATTTATACATTATTTGTGGTTATTTGATCTTAAATATAATATTGTTAACATATTTATGGAATTTGTATGTGTTTCCCTAGCATATCCAAGTGTTTCCATATTTTTCATCTGTATCCATGTGTTTCCAATGTGTATCCGTATCCAAGTTGTCCAATATGATACCTGATACTGATACTTTAATCTTGGTCGTAGATTAGTGTCCCTTGTGTTTTTAACTTCTTCTATAATCACATGGTCGGTTAACATAACATGTGATTTCTCGTCTATAGCCAGCCCACTGAAATAAGTAAAAGCTTTTCTGAAATAGTGAATCTAATAATACACCTTGGTTCGCATGGCCACTTATTGGATATAGGCCCCATTAGAAGTCTAATAACACACCTTCAAGTCTAATAATGCACCTTCAAGTCTTGATCTCTGGTGGTAAGATCTCTTTGTGCAGTAGTTTTTTATTTGATCTCATGGCCACTGATCTGAGATCTAATAACACACCTTCAAGTCTTGATCCCTGGTGGTACGAGTTCTTTCTGATGTAGTTTTTTCTTTGATCTCATGGCCACTAATTAGAGATCTTAATAAACACACCTTCAAGTCTTGTCTTGCATAAGGAGGCAATCGATTGAAAGACCTCCAACTTCCACAAATGGAAAGGTAGCCCAGCAATCCGAATGGTTGTACCAGTCTCCACCGAAAAATCTTTTGGTTTTGTGCTAGGGGACCATCTCATCACCGTACTCCAGTCTTCAACTGAAAGTTTAGTGCACTAACATCTAACTCATCTTCCATCAAGTCTAACACTGCTTTATAGTCTTCAAAAGGGGTGAATGCTGAACAGTACTTGACCCTTTATCCTCAGATTTTTAATTAAATCAGATGCTAGTAACCTCCAATTTTCTTGTTTCTTTTCTACTTCAACCATCAATTTCTTTTCCCACACTTCCTTCTTAGGACAGAGTTTTCCTGTTTCTCCCATCAATACCCCGTTTTATATCATTCCTTTCCTTTATCACTTTCAAGAAGTCCTGTAACACATTTTGCTCTCCCTCGAACGCGAGCTATATCTTTCTTTGGGAATGCAGATCGGCTGCTTCTTCCCTTCCCCAGAATAGTCAAACAGAGCCAATAATCTACCTTTTTTGTTCCATCTTCTTTCAACAGGGTACCTTCATTCTTTTTCTTCTTTAGATCTCTTCCACTCTGTTTCTTTACCTGATTGAAGTACACCCTCTGCAAACACTTAGAGCCACTCGATCACATCAAGCCCTACTAGCATTACCATGGATTTTCTCATTTCCCTGATTTTCAACATGATTTTCCCCTATGTGCCTCTTGAAAGAGTACTTCTTTTGCCTCAGCCCTAAGAAATCATCTCCAGGTTGTTGTCTGCATGAACTCCATTTCTTCCATTGCCTTCTCTTCCTGTCTGAAAGCCATCAAGGTGGGTTGTTCGTAGTTCAACCATCCAGGTCAAATCAGTCAACCCTAATTAACATAAATTATTAAAGTATAAAATATAGACAAAATATAAAACCATAGAAAAAATTGGGTATATCTCTAATATTCATCATATTAATTAAACAAAAATAAGAGAATTAATATGTAACTCGTGACCCTCTGATAACATCAAATGGTTTAATGGTTCAACTGGGCGGGTCACCAGGTTGTAGGCCAAGTCAACAGTTTTTTTTTTTTTTTGCAGGCAAGTGGTTCAGTGGTGAAATGGACCTGTAATTCTGGCTGGTCTGACTGTAGGTTGGAAACATACAGCCATTCAGTGGCTGCTATGTTGCACATTCATATGGATTGATGGGAAGATCTTGGTGTTATGCAGCTGAGCCACAAGAGATCTTCTCAAGGTGGTCTTTCTGTTAAAGTGATAATAGTAAGAAGAGAAAATTTTTCTGGAATATGGAGTTCAATTTCTTCTACAATCTGCTGGGGCATTTGGAGAGAAATAGAGTTATTTGAAGATAAAAGCAGAAACTAGAAATTGGTGGAAATATCCTCATCCACCAAGAGTGGAGGCTTTTACTTTGCTAGTGGCTCTGACTTGCATTCTTACGCAGGATCATATCAAAAGTAGGGGAATAAATATGGAGGAAGGTATTACCTGTTTTTAGCTAAGGAGAAGAATGTGATGCACCTGTTCTATGGTTTGCTTCTCAAAGTATTAGTTGGGTTGCTATCTGTTGGCTAATTTGGAAGGAAAGAAACAGAAGTATCTTTGAAGATAAATCAAATTGCAGGGAGCAAATCGTTTTCCCGGTTGGAAATAGATTCATGGAGTGCGTTTTGGTTCTTCCAGAATTTGAAGGAATTTCAAAAGAAGACTTAGAGAGTGAATTTTGGTTATTTCTAGAATTGGCTATGTGAGATGAATTTGTCATATCTTTTGGGTTTTATCTTTTCTGTTGTCTGGTGATTTTTTATCACATCTTGGTTGTACCCTTTTATAACTATTAGTAAAATTTTCTTTGGGGGGGGGTCTATTGTCACCTCTGGAATTTAACGAAATGAGTATGGATTCTTTTGGGTCAGGTTTATTGTCATCCCTTGAAGTGGGTGCTATATAATTCCCTTGGTGACATTGTAAAAGGGATGTATTTTGTCATGTTCTGTAATGCTTCTGAAGTTATTTCCTATTGGTTGAGTTAGGTGTCAGTTAAAACTAGTTGTAATTATTGTTTGTTTAATAAGATTTCTTTTTCCTTGCTGTCAAAAAAGGTTGGTTATTTACATTATCAGTGGGAGAACTTCTGGGTAGTTTGCTCTTGGCTATATTACTGTTTGGATGGGCAGCCAGGTAATTGCTGGGGTATTGGGGCATTTTTTAGAATGTGCATCCTGTTAAAAAGCTATAGAGGTTTCTGCAACACTTAGTTACACAGTTTGGTGTACCTTTCCAATGGAGTTAATGCCTGCCAGATTTATGAGCAGGTCTGATTTATTCGAGAGTTTTTGATTGCTGATGCTCTTGACTTGGAGTGAGGGCCACTTGGTTTTGTTAATTCTTTTAAGGGAAAATTACTGTAACCTCACTGTACTTTTTATTTTCTTTTAAATTGGATAAACTTTTTCTTATCAAAAATAGGCTTGAACATCGACTCTTGTAGAATCTGTAATACAAACAGAAATTTTAATGACAAAAAAAAAACCCTTTCTGTTAAAAGAGAAAAAAAGAAAAAGTTCTAGGTGAATTTCATCATCATCGTTACTGATAAAAAAAATCATCATCATCGTTGTAGTAGTCATCACGTAAGCCATGTCCAACTACATATGGGGTTAGCTACACAAATCCTGTTTTTCCATTCCATTCTATTCAGCGACATATCTATCATCAAATTATTGGCACTTAAAATTATTTCTTACTGCTTCCGCTGAAGTCCTTTTTGGTCTGCCCCTTGCTTTTATAGCCCATTCAACTTGTAACAGATTATTTTTGATGGGTGCTGGTCTTCTATGCATGTGACCAAACCACCTCAGTCCACTTTCTCTCATATATTGAGGCTATGAGAAGTCATATTAGTCGATGGATATATTTTCATTTTCTGGAGTAATTTCATTGGAAGTTCATATTGGTCAATTGCAATAATAATTGCTAAAAGTTAACCATCATTTGTTGTTTTACCATATTTATTATAAAGTTTTTTTTTTTTTTGTATTTCCAGGTTCATCAGCTACAGACTGGGCACAAGATTCTGATTTTCCTAACTGGTTAGATACGCATATTTTTGAAACAGAAAATGTTCAGGAAGGTAAAAGATGGTCATCACAGCCACATTCTTCTTCTGCTCATCTTGGAGACTCAAAACCATTGTACAGAACATCTTCATATCCTCAGCAGCCACAACAGCAGCAACACTTTAGTGAACCTGTTTTAATACCGAAGTCATCTTTTACTTCTTACCCTCCTCCTGGTGGTCGATCTCAGGCATCACCAAATCAGCATTCTCACCACCCCAACATGCCATCTCTTGGTGGACCTCAGTTACCCTTCTCTTCACCAAACATGCCTCCGTTCTCTAATTCTCAGCTTCATTTGCAGAGCCTACCTCATGGGTTACATTATGGTGGAAACCTACCACAATTTGCCTCCCAAAGCCTCTCCATGAATAATAGGCCACAGGGCCACTGGGGGAACCAGGCCAACCTATTTCCTGGAGATCATTCCAATCTTTTGAACAACTTGTTACAACAGCAATTGCCTCATTCAAGTGGGTTAGTCCCCCAGCAGTTGATGTCTCAGCAGAAGCAGCAACAACAGAGACTGCATCATCCAGTTCAACCATCTCTTGCCCATTTTTCATCTCTCCAGTCCCAATTATTTGGTAGCCATTCTTCTCCACCACCACATGTAATAAGTAAGTATGAATCAATGCTGGGGATGGCTGAATTAAGAGACCAGAGGACAAAATCAACACAAAGGGGTAGACATAACCTGCGTTTTTCTCAACAAGGTTCTGATACAAGTAGCCAAAAGAGCGAAAATGGGTGGCTGCAGATCAGATCCAAGTACATGACTGCTGAAGAGATAGAAACTATTCTTAGAATGCAGCATGCTGCAACACACAGTAGTGATCCTTATATAGATGATTATTACCATCAGGCTTGTCTTGCAAAGAAGTCTGCAGGGTCAAGGTTGAAACACCATTTCTGCCCGACTCACCTGAGGGACCTGTCTTCCCGAGCACGTGCTAACACTGAGCCTCATGCCTATCTCCAGGTTGATGCTTTGGGAAGACTACCTTTTTCTTCTATACGCCGGCCTCGTCCTCTCCTTGAAGTTGAACCTCCATCTGCTTCTGCTGATGGTAGCATTGAGCAAAATGTTTCTGAGAAGCCTCTTGAACAAGAGCCAATGCTTGCAGCACGGATTACTATAGAAGATGGCCTCTGTCTTCTTCTTGATGTGGATGACATTGACAGGCTCTTACAATTTAGTCAGTCCCAAGATGGTGGGATGCAGCTGAGACGTCGTCGTCAAGTCCTATTAGAGGGACTTGCAGCATCACTTCAGCTAGTTGATCCACTTGGAAAAGGTGGGCGCACAGTAGGACTGGCCCCCAAGGATGACCTGGTGTTCCTACGGCTGGTCTCTCTTCCCAAGGGTCGGAAGCTCCTCTCAAGGTACTTACAGCTCCTCTATCCTGGTGGCGAACTTACACGTATTGTCTGCATGGCAATTTTTCGTCACCTGAGGTTTTTGTTTGGTGGCCTTCCCTCTGACACTAGTGCTGCTGAGACAACAATAAATCTTGCCAACACTGTTTCTGCATGTTTGTGTGATATGGATCTCAGTGCACTTAGTGCTTGTCTTGCTGCCGTGGTTTGCTCCTCAGAGCAGCCTCCACTGCGGCCACTTGGAAGCTCTGCTGGAGATGGCGCATCTGTCCTCTTAAAATCTGTCCTTGACAGGGCAACTGAACTATTGACAAATCCTCAGGCTGCCAGCAACTACAACATGCAGAACCGGGCCCTTTGGCAGGCATCTTTTGATGCTTTCTTTACCCTACTCACAAAGTATTGTGTAAGCAAGTATGACAGTATTGTGCAATCATTGCTCATGCAAGCCCCGCCAAATACAGCATCTATTGGGTCAGAGGCAGCAAGAGCTATAAGCAGAGAGATGCCAATTGAGCTGCTACGTGCAAGTATTCCACACACCAATGAGCATCAGCGGAAGATATTGCTGGACTTTGCACAGCGCTCCATGCCTGTTACTGGATTTAATACCCATGGCAATGGCAGTGGAGGTCAAATGAATTCTGAATCAGTTCCTGGTTAGTAAATAAGTAGTCCTGGGAACAATGTTGTAGTTGGGTTATTGGATTCTCTGTTTGTCGATCCTTGAATGCTTGTTGTGGGTCTGCCTGAAAAATGGAATGTGACAGCATCAAGGGTTGAGCACATGGCGTAGGATCAAGTTTCTTCAGCTTCTCTTTCCCCCATTTGTGTTTTTTTTCCTGAACTTCCCTTTCTCTTACCATTTTTAGTGTCCCTTTCCCACCTGTTTTCATTTGGTGAACTGTAGGCCTTTGTGTATTATGTTGAAAACTCTTTCGGGGAGTCTGTGACTAGAAGTTTTCTTCTGGGGAGCTTAATTTTGGTGCTCTTTGTTGGTACTCCAAACAGAAGTGGGTGTGGAGTAAGGGAAAATGTACAGGGTTCATAACAGAAGGCCTTCCATTTTCCTTTCATGTCATGCACTCTTTTGTGCTTTGATTTTCCCTTTCCTTTTTTCAAAGAGGGGGAGGATCCCGATCTTCAATTACTGGTTTTTCTTTTGTTTTTTTGTTTTTTTTCTTTTTTTTGTTAAAATGTGGGAATTTGTCCACTCTTTACTGACAGTGAAATTGGGGACCTTTGGTCATGTCATATACTTGGTATAAACAGGTTGATTAGGGAGATGCTCCCTGAACATTTGACTAAGAGCCTGTAAAACCATGATAAAGCTTTGGTAATTATCTACCTTAAATGTTGTACCAAGTTTCAGGATTGCATACAGATGTAGATATTTTTGAACATAATAGTAGTTTTCTCTTCATTAGGCACGCATTTGATTGCCTATTGCTGACAATAGAGATGCATCCTAGCATCAAACTCACTTGGTTGTGTTCTGTTGACCATGCGACTGTCCACTAGCAGACTTGGGTTTAAACTTGGTATAAAAAAAATCTGTCGAGAAGTCTCCATCTTCCATGACCAGAAGTACCATAACAAGCCGTCACTTTCGCCATAACAGAATCAAGTATCGGGAGATTATTATGGTTACTCTGGGAGTGACTGCTGTCACCGAAGTCTCGTGAATGTTTTCTTCTCGTGCAACGGAAATATAGAAAAGTAGAGACGAGTGAGGATTGGGAATAAATGGAGAACTGGTGGAGGGGGCCCTGCTTCCTAGGAGCTCACCTGGTTGAGACTTGAGATCACATTGGTCCCCTACACAACGCGCCCAACGGGTGCCCCAAACACATCCAAACTGTGTATTAGGGCTGTTCATAACAAGACCCAAACCGACCAACTCGGTTCGATCCAACCCGAGTTGGCCGGTTTTTCTTCAGCATCGGTTGGTTTCGGGTTACAAAAAATATAAACCGATGGTTTGGTTTCGGTTTTCATGTGTGAAAATCGAACCCGAACCGACCCGAACCAACTTAGATATATATATATATATATATATAATATCAGTTTTAATCCATCAAATCATTTTTAATTTTCAGGCATCCAGCCTTTGCTTTCTTAGACTTGAATCCTTTACTGTTCACACCGAGAGAATCATTCACCAAACCGATCCAAACCAATTCAAACCGACCAGGTCGGTTTTACTTAGTACTGTGTTGGTTTCAGTTTCATTTCTAGGTAAACCGACCAGGTCGGGTCGGTTGGAAGAACGCTAGTAAACCGACCCAACCCAACCCGTGAACAACCCTACTGTGTATTGGAAGCATCTCCTAATAACAAGTACGGGAGATGTTCCCAATGCATGCAACATGTGCACATGCGTAGTGTGGGGTGCCAACCGCTTAGTGTGTAAACATTACTATATTGAAAAATTGATTTTTCAAGTCAATATATAATTTTTTGTTCAATATACGTATCGGCCGATACGTATCATTCTGGGACCCCACCGATATGCCCCTATAGTTGGTGTATCGGGGGTTTGACCGGTTTAGGGGGCAGAGGAGCACTTAACTAGCTCTCCTGAACCGGTTTCAAAAAAAAATAAAAAGAAAGTAAAAAAAAATAGTATCGATTTGCCCAATACGCCCATAGGCATATCGGGTGTTTCGATATTTTGAACCTTGCTGTAAACAACTACAAAGATTCCATTTAATGTAAGTTGCAAGTAAAAAGAGTAGTATTTAATCGAAGATTCTCATCTGGTTGTTCAATGTTGCGAGGGTCATCTTTGAATTTGCTCAAATGTTCTTGTAGACTCCCCTTCTATCCGTCATACAACGACCAATGTTGCAAGGGTGCATATCCGATGGGGTAAGGCTTGTGTAGGATTTGGTTCGAGTAAAGTTTTTGGAGAATACATGGGGGTTGAGTTTTGTTTTGGCTGATAGGTCTCTCAACGAAGCCGACACTCTGCTCCCTGGCCATAGTTTCTAGTGTAGGTACATGATGGTCACTCAGACCATCAGAACATAGGTGTCAAACCGATACTACATGAACGCCTGCGATAAGTTCATAACTCATTGCACACCTACGATGAACTCTCGATCCGGTACATGTTACGATGAACTTAAGACCTGCATAGACTTACTATGAGCTTAAAGCCATCACACAATCGCGATGAGATAGAAAAAGAAGCACGCACGTGACAGGATGCTTCGTAGGCTCAAAAAGGACATGCGAGATAAGCAGTGGCGTTGTCTATACCACATTGGTTTAAGAGGGTCATGAAAGGAAGTAGCACACGTGTACTATGAGAATCCTCAGACGAAAGGAAAGCTCATCCTTGAGATATCTCATAAGACACATGGCGAAACCCTAGTAGTGTTCCCTAACAACCGACACCAAATACGAGATTCACTTTCCTAATGGGAATCGAATGCTTTTCGCTCATTCCTTTCAAGACCTTGGGATCTATCCCTACAAATAGGGGTCCAACTCATAATGAAACAGTCATTCTATCATTCCATTCGCCCTAGCCTTTAGCCAATCTTATGCTCTTGGCTTTCCTTTGTCTTTCAATGAGACCCTTGTACGTAACCTCACCACCTCACTCACATTAGAATCTCTGGTTCTTCCTTGATCATAAAGGATGGCCGCGTGCAAGATCAACCTTTCCCTCATCCCAAAAGAACATGACAACAACCAAGAGAACGTCAACCCAAAGGTTGGAGATTAGTTTGGTATGGAGTCGACTAAGTAGGTTGACATCAAAATACTCTCGAACAAGGTCTACGAGTTCGAGTCATGTTTCAACTACATGGAGCAGATGCAACAGGAGATGAGAGACACTCTGTAGCTTCTCCTCTAGCAGTCGGCCGGGTCCGACGATCCCCTTTTACTATAGCTGCTCCTCCTGCATCCATCCCACTAACCACCAATCTACCAACCAGAACCCTACTGTGCTTGAGCAGCTTGCCAAAACCAACCCTGTGCTTACACAAACTAACCAACCCACCGTTGAACAGCCTCGGGTCACCCCTCAAACCAACCCAATGATGGAAGCACCACTCAACCGTGATGAATTGAAGGAATACGTTCAAGGACTAATGGTGGAAAATCAGAATAAAGCCCATGCCTCCCTCATCTTATAGAAACCCTACTTCAATCAGATCCTTTACAAACCTTACCCCACCGATTACGTTCCTCCCCAACAATGGTCACAATACGACGGGTAGAAGGGAAGCCCACAAGAGCACATAAATAAGTTTGAATACGTCCCAGGGTCTGTTGCTCTCGATAGAGATCTAAAAGTCATAGAATTCTCCAAATCTTTTACTAGGCCGGCCTACACCTGGTTCATCAATCTGACCGTAGGTAGCATTGACTCGTGGGAAGAGATGGCGAAGAGATTCCTGTCCAAGTGGTTTAACCTGGAGTGGAGACTGACAATGGCAGACCTGCACAACATAGGGCAACGCGCAGGGAAAGACCTCTTAGTGTATGTGATGAGGTTTTAGAAGTTGACCCACTCAGTCTTCGACAAACATGCTACTGAGAAAAGTTTCGTCAAACAATGCATGCAAGGATTGCAGCCCGCCTATAGGATAGGCATAGAGAATGTGGAGGTTGAAACCTTCAGCCAATTGTGGAAGTGCGCGGAGAGGTTGGCATGCACTGTCAAAAGCACTACGTCTCAGTCTACATCAACCATAGGTCAGTATGGGAAGAATGAGGCTTATGCTGTTGATAGGAAGCTTCGCAACACTGGAGGGCCTAAGCAGGGGCCCTACTATTCCAACAACAACCAAGGTAGAAGAAATGGTGCACCAGTCCCACCTCCTTTTGCCTGCACTAAAGAGGAAGTGATCATGATCATGAACAAGATTGTAGAAGATCGCGCCATTAATTTGGCGCCACCACTAGTGGAGATCGACATAGAGAAGGAGAGGAACAGGGGGATGGTGCAATTTTCACTAGTCGCCACACTACAACCTAATGGACTAATTTTCACTATGGCGAATATTCATACAGAAGGTGAAGCTTGACGATTTCATTAAGAGGAAACCAGCCCAGGTAGACACGAACCTCCTCTCTGCATATACCCAAGGAGGGAGTATCAATGTAGTCGGAGCGTTGGGACAAGATCACCCAGACATGATACAAAGGTTCGAACAGAGTGCCGAACTACAACAGTTCTTCAATAAATAGGGGGCCAATTCTTTAACAAGAAGGCTTGCCATTAGAACGTTGGTAGAGACATTATGGAGACCGTTGGAACCCCACCGATTAGACAAGACAAGCGTAGAGTTCACACAGGACGACATGTTGGCCACCGACCCCCATCACAACAGGCCTTTGTACATTACGACAAAGATAGGGGATTACGAGCTGAGGCGATCGATGGTCGATTCGGGTAGTTTCGTGAACCTGATATCTGTGTTAGATAGTGTATGCCCTTCGCTCTAATTAGATTGATGTACAAATACATTTATTGTAAATGAATAAAAGTACATTATTATTTAATGTTGATATTGGTATATTTCTATAAAATTACCCCTTAAGTTGCACACTTATGAGACTTGTGTTAATTTAGAATGTTCTTAGCCATTGGATAGACTTGGGGAGTTTATCCTGCCAAGACTAACATTAATGTGTTGCCAAAGAAGTTGGGACAGCTTGTCTTATCTGCTAGGGTTAGACCCAAAGCACATGCAGTGTGTGTTTGTTGTTGCGTGTAAATTGGGGAAGAGTTCTGTAGTTTGTTGTTGCGTGTAAATTCTGAAGAATTTGTCCCTATTTATAGCCTTCTTTGGATCAGCCTCCTAATCTAACTAGGAGAGAGTTTCCTAATCCAAATCTTATATTTGGATTTGAACTCTTAAATGGATAAGACTTATCTTATCTTTCAGCTAATCCTAATCAGTTTAAAATTGAATTTGCCCCCTTTAAATTAACTAACTTAAGCCCAGTTCGAATTGAGCCTTAGGCCCACTAAGCTTATGTGCTCACTTACTCTTTAACCTGTTGCCCAGTTGGCTCACTTTGTATGGTGTGGGACCCTAACATTGATCTACACATTAACCACATGGGTTCTTACCAACCTTTGTTACAAGGCTTGGTCGAATTCACTGTAAGAGATAGTGAACCCCTGAGTCCATCACCATGGGCTCTTAATGGGCCCAACATTTACAATAAATGGTTCTTGGATCCAGCCACCTTATGAAAATCAAAGAACTATGGACAAATGCAAGATTAGCCCATTAGGTATTACCCTCAATGGTCTTACACTTAACCTCTCAACCCTTAATGATTAAACACTGCTCGACAAGAGAGGACCTCTCCCTCGGCTGAAGGTAGAGTGTTGCACTCTCTACTCACATGGGTCCCGGGAATTAGAACCTTTTGCAAATATTTTGAAACCATAATATATATGTATATCTCTATATAAATATATTTTGCAAAACAAATCTCAATGTTTGAAATCAAGTGTCGGAAGTTTAGGTTTCCATCAGAGATAGTGCATTCCCCGATCATTCACTTTGTCCGACAAAGGGGCTGAAACTGTCACTATGATCACCCACTCAGGTGAATTCTCGGATTGTCCCAACACACCCAAGTTTTGACCCCCTCTAACGATCTCACTGATTGGCATATCAAAAACAACCCAAATCGACACCTAGTGCAGTACCATAATCGAGTCTACGGGTCAAGTGTAACATTCTAGTTTTGCCCATCTATCTCCATGGTCCAAGGCAATACTGGAATTTCGTCAGGTGTACCTCAGGTCTCACCCGGGCAGCTAAGACAAGCCACCCCAACCAACTTGGCGACACATCAATGTCAACCTTGGCAGGATAAATCTCCCCAGATCTATCCAATGGTTGTGAAGATTCTAAACTAACACGGGTCTTATAAGTGTCCAGTTTAAGTGTATTACACAGAAACACACCACAATGACATGAATCAATTATGTACTTTATTCATTTACAATAAATGTCAAAAGATACATCAATCTGATTGGAGGTAAGAGCATAACTATCTAACAGTTAGCAGAAAATTCGAAAAAATCGATTCTCAGAATGGGCAAATGATCTGAAATTTTGGTGAATATATATTGATAGATTATATGATTGTTCTATTATGGGTTCTTGAATTCTTGGGATGAAAGTGTGATGGAGATCAAAATCTTGATGGCGACAAGTTTTGTGTACACGAAATTCATTATTTTGATTATGTGGTTTAATTAATTATTTTCTTTTGTATAAAGAATGTATTAGGTTTTTCTGATGTAAGCAATATAAATTAGAGTTTTTTCTTTTTTTTTTACATCAGATAAATCACTGGAGTGTGCGGAGAAGACAGAGCTTGCAGATGGAGATCGATGTGCAGATTGTAGTTTTTACAAGGTTGCAGTTTTGTCCAGATTGGATTCAGAGCATCACACTATCAGCCCTAGCTATTTATTTTGGTTTGTTTTCTATTTATTTGTTGTTTTGATTGTGAATCTTAACTCAGAAATTTCACATCTTACCTATGTGAATTGATGCATGTTTTGAACACCAAACCCTAGGCTGATTTGACCTAGTTTTGGTCCAATCATGTTGGGTCGAACCTATGGTTCTTTGGGGTCTGACCATAGCCCCTTGGATCACGGTTTAAGTGTCCCAAAATCAGTTTTAGTCCAGGGGTTTGATGGCCCAGTGCATAGACCAATTCGACCAATACTTGAAAACTCCTTTATGTTAGATTAAAACAAGACTAACCCATTTCAACATGGACTACTATATGAGCCAAACTGCTTTTTTCAGTTTAGCCCATATATCAAGATAAAATTATTAGATAATTTGGTCCATTGATGGGTTGATCATGTGTTAACTAAATGCATATGGGTTTTACAAGTTTTAAATTGATTTGGATTAATTGTGTGTGTATATGTGATGTTCTAAATGGATGTGATTCGTTCATGGGCCACAAGTGCTTGGCCCAAGTATTGACTTATGTGGCTCTCTGCGAACATCATGGCTGAATGCACATCATTGCCATGACGCCCATAGATCATTGCATGATCTTCTTTTTTAATGGGCCCCTTAAATAGCTTCCTCCCCAAGAGGAACCTCACAAGAACCCTAGCCCATTAAGGGCTAATTTGAATGACTTTATGAAAGTTAGTGGGAGCCATTGTGGTATAACCTAAATCTGACCTAGGGACTGATATACATGTTCCCTCCTAATTAATATAAGTGCAATGAGATAGGGAATATGATAGGATGGTTTCTCCAGATGCCTTTTTGAAGGGATGAGAGATCCATCATATGCATGGCCGAACCCTATAGGTAGGTTGGGCGAAATTTCAAAAAATTTACTCTCCCCTCATCTGGGAATCACATTCCCTGTTTTAGAAAATCTGTATTTTAAATGATCAATCTTGAACCATAAACCGAAATAGGTCTGAAACCAAAAGCAGGAGAGGGATATACCTGATATGGAGAAATAGTATCTCCCAACGAAGGTGTTCACGCCCAAGGAAGGATCCAAAAACTGCTCCCACTGAATATGGCGCAGTGTAGGATGGAGCAGAATCAGCAGTGTTCTTCCAAAGAACCAAACCCTTCACAAGAATTCGCTGGAGGCTGAGAGCACAACTTCATATCAGCCTTTCTCCAAAGGCTGATATCAAGATCCAATCTTGATCATTCTTGCTTGAAAGAGGAGATCAAACTGGCAGTGGTGCTATGTTCTCCCTTCTGTATCTCTTGCTCTGAGAGTGAGAATGTGTATATAGAGGCTGTTGCCCCCTTCCTCCTTTTATAACCTTAAAGGGATCATCTCCTAATCTCATTAGGAGTTGCTGATCCAAATCTTATCTGGATCAAAATTCCCTTTAAGTGATAAGGGTAGACCCTTATCTTATTTGCAGATTAGATCAGCCATCTCCTAATCTTATTAGGAGGTTTGTAGATCTAAAACTTATTTAGATCTAGACTCTCTGAGTGGATAGGGTCAACACACTATCCTATCTGCTAATCTAATCTCAGATCCGCCCCTTACTTTAACTGATCAAATCAGCCCAGTTCGAAATGGGCTTTAGGCCCAATAAGTATATGTGCTCTCTTAACCTTCCAAACTACTGCCCAGTTGGGTTTCCTTGTATGGTGTGGGACCCAAGCATTGATCTACACATCAACCACAAGGGTTCAGCCCAGCCTATGTTACAAGGCCTAGCCGAATTCACTAGAAAGCCCAGTGAACCCCTTGAGCCCATCACATGGACTCTATGGGCCCAACACTTACACTAAGTGGTCCCTGGGCCAAGCCACCTTGTAACACCCAGGGACTGTGGGCAGATGCAAGATTAGCCCATCAGGCATTACCCTCAATGGTCTTACACTTAACATCTCAGCCCATTATGATCAAACACTGCCCGACAAGAAAGGACCTCTCCCTCGGCTGCAAGGAGCAGTGTTGCACTCTTTTCTCACATGGATCCCGGGAATTAAAACCTTTTGCAAACATTTAGAAACCGTAACATATATATATATATATATATATATATATATATATATATATATATATATCCGTATATAAAATATATTTTGCAAAACAAATCTCAACGATTCAAATCGGTTGTCGGCAGTCTTGGTTTCCATCAGAGAGAGTGCATCTCCTATCATTACCTTTGTCTGACAAAGGGGCTGATCCTGTCACTATGATCACCCACTCAGATGAAATCTCAGACTGTCCCAACATACCCAGGTTTTGACCCCCTCTAAGGATCTCACTAATTGGCATATCAAAGACAGCCCAATCCGACACCTAGTGCAATATCATAATCGAGTTTAGGGGTCAAGTGTAACTTTCCAGTATTGCCCATCAATCTCCAAGGTCCAGGGCAAGACTGGAAATCTGGTCTGGTTCAGGGTTTCAAGTAAACCTACATTGCATGTGCCTCGGGTCTCACTCTGGCGACTGAGACAGGCCACTCCAACATTTGGCAGCACACCAGTGTCAGCCTTGGCAGGATAAATCTCCCCAGACTTATCCAACAGCTGTGAACATTCTAAACTAACACGAGTCTCATAAGTGTCCAGTTTAAGGGTATTACATAGAAACACACCACAAGAACATGAATCAAATATGTACTTTATTCATTTACAATAAATGTCATAATGTACATCATTTTGATTGGAACTAAGGGCATACTACTGTCTAACACTTCCATCATTAGCATGAAAACATGCTAATTTGGTGGGTGGAAATGGACCATAAAATTGGGATATCCATTTCATTGAGACAGCTAGTGGGCTTGCTTCATGAGATGATAGGGGCGTCATAGACTAGTGGGAGGGGCCTTTCCTGAAATTGAAGAATCTTCCACAGTACCCTAGAGCTCAGGATCTGACAGATCTGCACTTACCAAACAGAAAGGTTTAACTTAACTTGGCAATGAACCTGGTTTGATGGAGGCCAAAAGAAAGTTTATTGGATGGGTGGATACGTGACCCATCATAGAAAGTGGTGGTGTTATGTTTTATGAAAAATGTTTGCAAAAGGTTTTAATTCCCGGGATGCATCCGAGAAAATAGTGTTACACTACACCTTGCAACCAGGGGAGAGGTCTTTCCCTGTCGGGCAGTGTTTAATCATTATGGGCCGAGAGGTTAAGTGTAAGAGACCATTATAGGGATGATTATTTGATGGGATTTATCTTACATAAGTTCATTATCCTTGTGTCATTATAGGATGATTAAATTCAATGATCATTTAAGTGTAAATGTTGGGCCCATATGTCCATAGTGATGTGCTCAGGAGTTCATTGCATTTATCAATGAATTCAGCCAAGCCTTTTCGCAGAGGCTGTACCAAATTCATGTGGACTTATGTGAGGTCATTGTTGGGTCCTACGCCATACAAATAAGGCCTAAGTTGGCCATGAACACCCTTGGGTGATGAGCCTTATAGCTGATGGGCCTGAAGCCCATAATTAATATGATTAATTAAGTTGTCACATGATAGTTGAAGTTCAGCTGTCATGTGACATGGGGCAAATCTGGATTTGGATCTAGGTATGGAGCACTTAATTTTATAAGAAGATAAGGTATATCTCTAATTCGAGTCCAGATTTGATTTAGATCTGGATTATATCCTAATTATATTAGGAGATGGATTCACAAGAGATTATAAAAGAGGAGGGGGCGGACCAGTCCTGGACAGCTTCATATTTTTATAGTTTTTGGTCCTCTCTGCACCCTTTTGTCTCCTAGTTTGATCTCAGATATATAGGACTGATATAGATAAGTTTTTCCTGTGATTTGTGCAAGAAAAATCTGGAGAAATTTTGTGCTCACTACCTTAGTTCAAAAGTGCACTATGCCATATTCAATAGAGGTTGTTTTAGGACTGATTTGGGTGTGAAATTCCACCTTGGTATTTGCATTTGTGGTATCCGTATCTGGTACATATCTCCCTCTTTGATTGGTCTCGAATCTAGTCCGGTTCAGTGCAAGATTAATCCCAAAAATGCAGTTTTTCAAAACAAAGGGATTTTATTCCGAAAAGGATTAGAAAATTTTTGAAATTTCGTCCAGCTGTCTAGCATGGTTTGTCCATTCATATGATGGATCCTAACCCTTCCTTCAATCTATCCACACCTTGAAGTTGGTGAATATTTAGAAGGAGACAGTCAAGGGAGTACCTATAGAAGTAACGAACTTCAATTACAACGCATCCATCACAAAAGGATGCATCGAGCTACTGGTTACGATAGGGTCATTCACTATCACCCAAGAATTTGAAGTGATCTCTGGATGGATAGTATACCACGTCCTGTTAGGACATCCGCTGATACACAGGTTGGCCCTGGTCCCATCGATGTACCATCAATAAATCAAAGAAAAACACAGGGAATGTGTGGTAAGGACCCCGGTGACTCGTGTCCCCTTTGAAAAAATGGAGGCTCATTTATAGGATGCGATCTACTATACAGAGCTAGTTGACGAAGGCGAGACCCGAGTGGCCAAAGTACAAGGAGTGCAGTTGCCTAGCCCCACGAGTGAATCCCATGTTGCATAGTAGAGGAAGAAAAGAACTAGGTGTGTCAGAGTCATCGGTGACGATGGAAGAAGTTACTACACTATTGTGGGGGAGTACGGGGACGATGGCGTGCCAACTTCCAAGAAAGCCATTCCAAAGGTATGACTTTGATATTTGCAATATGTACATCCTCAAATACATGCTCCAGACTATACTGCCATCACCAAATTTAAATCGACCACTGTACATGCATCTTTTGCTAAAAATCAAATAATTGTCACGCACTTATTGCTTAAACCGAATGATCACTATGCATACATAGTATTGAATACTCATTATAGGCCAAATATGTCCATCATTGTACGCAAGTATTTCTAATAAAAATTGAATACATATCGTGCGTACATCTACTGCTTTAATGAGAATGGTTATTGTACTCTCTAAGACCTATATACCTCCATAAATGCACTCATTTTTAATGATGTTTCAACCAAAACTATTTCACCATACCGTCTTTGCAAACAGACACCGTGATGATCTCACTTTAGAAAGACAATGAACAAGCCAAATAGAAACCAATAGAATTGAAGGCACAGCATATTGAATAAATCCATATAAATAATAACAAAACAAAAGATACTAAAATCTACCTGAAATAACAGGGATAGACAGAAAAAACTATAGAATAGTTAGATGAGTCCCGCTTCGACTGCATTGAGCAGATGTAGGTAGAGATGCGAAGCACCTTGCAGCTATTGTTGCAAAGGTTGGCAACTCCTAAACACCCTCCCTTCACCTCTATAGAACCACCTGCACAAACCCCTACTAGCCGTCCTGTGGCTATGGCCAGGTGGCACTCACTCAAAATCGTGTTGGACAGTTATGCCCTTAGATCCAATCAGATTGATGTATCTTTTTACATTTATTGTAAACGAATAAAGTACATAATTGATTCATGTCATTGTGGTGTGTTTTTGTGTAATACCCTTAAAATGGATACTTATGAGACTCGTGTTAGTTTATAATCTTCATAGTTGTTGGATAAATTTGGGGAGATTTATCCTGCCAAGGCTAACAATGATGTGCCGCCAAGTTGGTTGGGGTGGCTTCTCTCAACTACCAGGGTGAAACTTGAGGCACATGCAGTGTGGGTTCTCCTGAGACCCTGAACCATACCAAATTCCAGTATTGCCCTAGACCTTAGATATAGATGGGAAAAACTGGAATGTTACACCTGACCCCTAAACTCGATTATGATACTGCACTAGGTGTCGGATTGAGCAGTCTTTGATGTACCAATCAGTGAAAGCCTTAGAGGGGGTCAAAAGCAGGGTATGTTGGGACAGTCCGAGAATTCACTTGAGTGGGTGATCATATTGACAGGATCAGCCCCTTTGTTGGACAAAGTGAATGATCAGGGAATACACTCTCTCTGATGGAAACCTAAACTGCCGGAAATTGATTTCAAACATTGAGATTTGTTTTGCAAAATATATTTATATAGATATATATATTCCCGGGATCCATGTGAGCAGAGAGTGCAGCATTCTACCTTCAGCCAAGGAAGAGGTCCTCTCTTGTCGGGCAGTGTTTGATCATTAAGGGTTGAGAGGTTAAGTGTAAGACCATTGAGGGAAATACCTAATGGGCTAATCTTGCATCTACTCACAGTTCTTGGGTTTTATAAGGTGGCTGGATCCAAGAACCATTTAGTGTAATTGCTGGGCCCATTAAGAGCCCATGGTGATGGATTCAAGGGTTCATTGTCTTTGGTAGTGAATTCGGCTTGGCATTGTAACAAAGGCTGGGATGAACGCATGTGGCTGATGTACAGATCAATGTTTGGGTTGCATGCCATACAAAGAGAGCCAACATGGCAGCAGGTTAAGGAGTAAATGGGCCCACAGGCTTAATGGGCCTAAAGCATAATTCGAACTGGGCTTAAGTTAATTAATTAAAAGGAGGAAAGATCTGATTTATAATTTGATTGGGATTAGTTGAAAAGTAAGATAAGTCTTATCCATTTAAGAGTCCAGATCAAAATATCATATTTGGATCAAGAAACCTCTCTCCTGATTAGATTAGGAGGTTGATCCAAAAAAGACTACAAATAGAGGGCGAATTCCTCAGTTTAACACATAACAATTTGCAAAATTCTCTCATATTCTTGCCATTCCTACCCAGTTCGATCTCCTCTTGTGAAATTGATAAAAATAGGTTGTTGATATTGTTTCTTGGTTGAAAAAACAATCTGAAGTCGTGCTCACCAGTCCCTGTTCTACTCTTGCTGAAGAATCTTGGTTCTTACTGAAGAGCCATCCTGTTGATCCTGATTCATCACACACTGTGTCATCTTCCGTGGAAGCGGGTTTTGGTCTTCTCCTTGGGCATGAACTATTAGACAGATATGCCCTTAGCTCCAATCAGATTGATGTACATTTTGACATTTATTGTAAAAGAACAAAAGCACATAATTGATTCATGTCATTGTGGTGTATTTCTATGTAATACCTTGAAATTGGACACTTAATGAGACTCGTGTTAGTTTAGAATCTTCATAGCCGTTGGATAAATCTGGGGAGATTTATCCTGCCAAGGCTGACACTGATGTACCACCAAGTTGGTTGGGGTGGCTTGTCTCAGCTGCCAGGGTGAGACCTGAGGTACATGCAATATGGGTTTTCTTGAAACCCTGAACTGGACCAAAATTCCAATATTGCCCTGGACCTTGGAGATAAATGGGCAAAACTGGAATGTTACACCTAACCCTTAGACTCGATTATGATACTGCACTAGGTGTCGGATTGGGCTATCTTTGATATGCCAATCGGCCATCCATATGATGGATCTGTCATCCCTACAGTGGTATCAGAGCTAGGTTCAAGTCTTAAACCGAATTAGCTCAGATCTGGATCTGCGTAAATGGGTAAAATGCGTTCTAGCCGATTTGCACAGTTAGCGATATTTTGTAGGAAATCGGTTCCTAGTTTCGGGCAAATGATCTGAAAATAAATCTTTATTATTTTGTTATATATTTAGAATTGTTCTATTTATATTTCTTGAATTTTGGGTTGTTCATATGGAGGAGATCGAAATATTTCTATGGTGCAAGAAATCTGCGCATCTACGTTTTTCTATTCATTCTTGGTCTATAATTATTCTTTTTATTTTTTAATTTTAGACAAAATGTATAGGAATTTGATTCTGATGTAATATTAATAGAAAAAATTAGGTTTTCTTTTTTATTTCATTGAAGATGAAGTTAGAAGTGCGAGGGAGAAAATTTTGCAGATTTAGGTTTGACAATCTACGATTTGTAGTTTTGGAAACTGCAAACTGTGAACTAACTTTTGTTTTGTAGGGTTGCAGCCTTACAAACAGCCATCTTGCTTTTATTTACTGATTCTTAATTGTCATGTACCAGTTTCTTTATTTCCATATCATGTTTCTTGAATTGGATCTCAAATTAAACATCAAACCCTAGACCCATTCGAACCAGATTAGTCCAAACTGGTTGGGTCGAATTTGTGGTTCGATGGGGCTGTTCTCAGCCCAAAAATTTCCTTTATAGGCCGAGGGGTTGATGGTTAATTGCAAGACGCAATTCAGCCCACATCTCTAAAACCCAGTTTTGATTTGTTAAAACAGCTTTAGCCCAATTCAGAATAAATGCTATGTGGGCCGAACTGCTCTTCGCAGTTTAGCCCATATACCTAGATAATATTTTTTGATAATATTATGGGCCTTAAATGGGCTGAAAAGGTTTTTAGATTTTAATTATGGCTTTTACACATATTTAATTGATTAGATCAATTATGGATTTCATGCATGTGATGTATGTGATGTGATGTGCTGCATACATGGTCCATAAGTGCTTGGCCCATGTTAATTTGATAGTGGCTCTTTCGAACACCATGGATAAATGCAAATCATTGCCATGGTTCCCTTAAGATCATTGGATGATCTACCTTTCTCAATGGGGCCCACTTTAGTTTCTTCACAAGAAGAACACCATAGAACCCTAGCCGCTTTGTGCCCAGTTTGAATCTGGCTTTATGAAAGTCAATGGGAGCTACATTGATTTGACCTAAATCAGATCTAGAGGGTTTTTGTTCCCTCCATTAAATATAACTGCATGTGATAGGGAATTTCATATGATGAATTCTATAAAAGCCTTCCATCATTAGTATGAAGGTTGGTTGTATTGGTGGGTGGAGATGCACCATAAAATTTGGCTATCCAAGTGTTAATGCAGTTGGTTGGATTGCCCCATGAGATGATAGGGGTGTCATAGACCAATGTGGGAGGGGTCTATCCTAAAATAGAAGACTCTCTCATGGTACCTTGGCATTCACGAACATGATGGGTGAGCACTTACTGGATAGAAAGATTTAACCTAAAATGGCTATGAACCTTGTTTGACAGAGGCGAAAGGAAAACCTCATAAGATGAGTGGCTATGAACCTGGTTTGACAAGGGTTTTGCAGTTGAAGCACTTGGCTCCATGCACTCCATGTGGTTTCCCACATTTCCAGAGACAAAACTGTTTCCGTCATTGAGATTTGAGGGAATCTGAGAGATGCCCAAAATGGAAATGGAACATAGATTAAAAGCCTTTTCTATGTGATGACAGCTTCGGTTGTGGAATCTACGATGGAACCTTGTTTTAGCCTTCTCCTTGGGTGTGAACACTTTCATTGGGAGTTACTTCGTATCAAATATATCCCTTTTTGGTTTCAGATATGGTCCAGTTTTGGGTTCAAGATTGATCCTTGAAAATGCAGTTTTCTAAAATAGGGAATGTGGTTCCCCAATGGGAGAAAGAGAAACTTTTTAAATTTTACCCAACCTTCCTGCAGGGTTCAGCCATCCTTATGATGGATCTCTCATTCCTTCAAACTGATCACCCATTCGTGCCCACTATAGCCTAGCGAACCCAGCATTCTGCCGGACAAACAATGACGATAGCACACAACCAAGTGATAACTAACACACCCGTTAGCCATATGGAAATTAAGGAATATGTTCAGGGTCTAATAGAGGAAAGCCAAAACAAGACCCAAACAACCCTCACCCAACAGAAGCCTTACTTTAACTGCATCTTGTAAAAGCCTTACCTAACCAATTACACTCCTTCGCAACAGTGGCCCCAATATGATGGGGAGAAAGGGAGCCTGCCAGAACATGTCAATAAGTTTGAGGATGCACAAGGCGTATTCAGCATGGATGGAGATCTGAAGGTCAAGGAATTTTCTAAATCCCTCACTAAACCAGCTTACTCCTCATTTGTTAACCTGATGGCAGGGAGCAATGCCTCTTGGGCGGAGCTCACAAAGAAGTTCTTGTCCAAATGGTTTGCCTTGGAATGGGGCTAACCAAGGCTAACCTCCACAACACAACAACACAACGGAGAGGTCCCCCTAACCTACGCATGCAAGTCCACAAGTTGACCCATTCAGTCTTTCAGGAACACACAATAGAAAAGGGTTTTGTAGAACAATGCATACAAGGGATGCACACTGCCTACAGAATCAACATCGAAAACGTAAAAGTAGAATCCTTCAGCCAACTTTGGATGTACACTAAGAGGACAACACGAATAGTGGTTGCCCCTAGAAGCATATGTGGTAGACCGCAAACCTCGTGGCACAAGAGGACCCAAACCGCCCTTCACAAAAATCTCTGTGTGCTTCTTTTGGTCTTTGTTGTTTCGAAGTTTCCTACCTCACAACAAAGAGGGGCAGTTGTCAGCACCCGATTTTTGCTCAGTCCACTACCTGAGCCTCCAATTCACCCTAAATACACAATCAGGCCCTTCCAACCTCTCTAAAACACCCAAAAACCCAGAAAACCCAAGTTTCACCCTAAGAGCCCTTAGATCCAATGTTAGACCTGTCTGGTACCAATGCGATGGCCCCAATCGACCCCTACTGACACCTCAAACACTAGATCTGACACAACCCTTAGACCTAGGATCTCCCAAAACACCTACCCGTAAAATTTCAACTCAATATTCCCCTATTTCCCACTCATCAAACAAAAGTTCCATTTCGACCTTCCTGATTAGCCTAAAACACTTAGAACCCAAATTGCATTGATCTTGGCGCACCCGAGCCGATCAAACCACACCTTTAGACTCCAAACACACCAAAACACCTACCCATGAAGTTCCAACCCAAGATTCCCTCATTTGTCCCTCTATCAAACCAAGATTTCATTTCAAAACATTCCATTGACCCAAATTCCTATGACCTTGACCCTCTAAGATTGATCAGACCTCATCATCGGACCCCAGACCCCTCTAAATGCACACCTCTAAATGCACCCCCGACAACACAGTTTCCATTTCAAGGCTCTAGATTGACCGGATTCCAAATATGCCCGATCCGGGCTCAATTATCCAATCTGACCCCACCAATCAACTCAGAATGCCCAAAATCCCCATCTTACAAAATTTCAGCCAAAATTTCCCTCATTAACCCTTCCATCCAAAAAGATTATGTTTCGATCAATCTCACTGGCCCTCACATACAAAACCCCATCTATAGTCAGACCCATCTCAACCTTCCAATTTTGATCCAAAATCTTTTCCATTCAATTAGAACCCCGGTTCAACCCCTTAAAACTGGTTTGACCCTTTTTTCAAAATTACAAAAATACCTAAAGCCTCTAAAATTACCAAAATACCCCCAGTCTCCTCATAAAAACAAGCCTTAAACTGAATTTACCCTAAGCGAAGGAAAATAGAGAGGGAGGGGATATTTGGCTACCGTTCACTCTCGCTCACCCTTCGACACACAACGACGGATTGACGAAATTCTCTCTCTTATTTTCTTCTCCTTCTCCTTCTCCTCCTCCTTCTTTCTCTCCTTCCTCTCACCACACCCTCTCTCGATTCACCTCTCGTCATCTTCGTTGTAGGTTGTAGCAGCGGCAGATCTAGACTCTCTTCCATCTGAACCTGAGCAATGGCGACGAAACTAAGCGGCGACATTCTTCTTCTTCCAATCCCCCGAAGCCTACTATTCATCATCCCCATCTCTTAGACGAGAAGGCGATAACGGTGACCAGAGTTTGTATTCTCTCAGATTTCTTCCACTCTTGGGTTCTTCCTTTTCTCTCTGCGCCAGCTTCCCTCATTAACCCCTCTCCTCCTTTTGCGAAATCCAGAGAGAGTTTCGTCATCTTCAACACAGTCTATTCCCTCTCCTCTGTTTTTGGGAGGGCTATTGCATATTCATCTACAATGAACCTTGACCTCACTTGTTTCTCAAACCTCATCCGGAGTCCGGTGAACCCTAGAAGTTAGGAGGATTCGTGTGACTATTGTAATCTTTGATCACCTCCTGTAGAACACACTGAACACCATGATCAGGAAGAACCAAACACCATGTCTGTTTGAAGCTAGAAAATAAACCACGACATCCTATTTCAGCGATCGAATTTGGGCCAAAATACACACTCCCTCATTTTCATCGTGTCATTTGAAGAGAAACCTCGAGGCCGAAATATGCCCTTGCAGCTTTCTAAATTCAAGCTAAATTTCAGTCAGGTAATGCTCAATGCTCATTTCTGCTCATCTGTTTTGTTTCATTCGTGCTCTCATGTGCCTGTTGGTTTTACTATATCTACAACTGGGAGGAGAGAGACCTGGCTGATTCATCCCCAGTAACTCTCAATACCAGTCCAGATTTGCTTTGTTTGTTACAAAAGGTTTCTTTAAAATTAGTTTGTTTCTTCTTGTTCTTAATCGTTAGTTTCTTAGGTTTTAACCATGTTTGCTTTAATTGAATAGAATGTTTTCAAGGTTCTATAATTTTTTTTCTTTGGGTTCTATAATGTTCATCATACGCTTTTCTCTTGTATTCTAAATATCAAAAGCTATGAGTTCTTCCTGCAATGAATTTTTTATGATGTTTTGTTCCTTGTTATTTTTTTATTCCTTTAGTTCATAGAATAGTTATTCCTATTTGTTTTTCAACTACCATGTGGGCCCCACCTACGGACACAGGAGAGGGGTGCCTAACCCCTTCCCTGTCCCATCCGAGTCTTACCCAAACTAGTTAGACCAGTGCCTTGGACTTTGGAGTCACTATTTAGTAAAATGATTTTCATGCCATTCTCGGAGGTGCCATCACCTCCATTTCTTAACTGATGGGTGGTGATTCCATTCCCAGCCCAAGTGGCAAGTGAACCCGATTTTTCCGATGCACACACCCAACATACCTAGGTTTTGACCCACAATGGATTTTACTGATTGGTATATCAAAGACAACTCAATCTGACACCTAGTGCAGTACCATAATCAAGTCTCGGGGTTATGTGTAACTTTCCAGTTTTGCCCATCAATCTCCAAGGTCTAGGGCATAGCTAGAAAATGGTTCGGGTTCAGTGTTTCAACCAAACACACACTGCATGTGCTTTAGGTCTAACACTGGCAGTTGAGACAAGCTACCCCAACTTCTTAGGCATGACATCAGTTTCAGCCTTGACAGGATAAACTCCTCAAGTCTACCAAATGGTTGAGAACATTCTAAACTAACACAAGTCTCATAAGTGTCCAGATTAAGGGTTAATTTTATAGAAACATACCGTATCAACATGAAACAATAATGTACTTTTGTTGATTTATAATAAATGTATTTGTGCATCTATGGAGCTAAGGAAATACACTATCTAACACATTCATTGTCTCATCCTGCTCATTTGTAGATACACTCTTTAGTACATAGAGTATCTGGTTGGGTAAGCTTCTTGGATAATATATGGTCTAACCTAGTTAGGTGCAAATTTTCCAACTGATTTACCTTGCCTTACACGGAGTGCAATTTTTGTTACCTTGTCACCCTCTTTGAATTTTCTGGGCTTTACTAATTTGTTGAAGTTAGAGGCCATTATTTATTTCTATTTAATTTGTTTCTACAATGACTTCTCTCTAGCCTCTTCTATGCATTCTAGTTTGTCATTGAGCAATTGGTCCATCTCCTCCATTCGGAAGCGTTTTCCCATCGTATAGGCTACTCGGGCAGATAATGTTTGTATCTCCACTAGTAGAACACCTTCCTGGCCATATGCCAAAGATTAGGGGCCTGTATGCTCTTTCTGATTGTTGTGCAATAAGCCCAAAGATTTTTGAACAACTTTTCCGCCCAGTCCTTTTGGTTTTCTACTACCATCTTACTCAGCATCTTCAACAAGGTTTTGTTGGTTGCCTCTGCTTGCTCATTTCCTTTTGGGATATAGGTTGTAGAGGCAACCAACAAAACGTTGTTGAAGATGTTGAGTAAGATGGTAGTAGAAAACCAAAAGGACTGGGCGGAAAAGTTGTTCGAAACACTTCAGTAGTTGCCCTAACTCTTTGGGCCTCTTTCGGCCCTAAGCATCTTGCCCTAACTCCACCTACCAACCTGTGGTATAGTACTCCATTCAATAGTTGGAACCTTAATAGTATCTTACCGTCCTGCATCGCCTCCATTGGGTTACTTAGTTTTTGTAAGACACCATGTCTCCAATCCTCTGTTGTTATGTCATCTTTCATTTCTACCCAATGTCCCAACCTTTCTATTGATGGTTCACAGTGCATTCGAATTATGATGAGGGGTAATTTGGTCCTCCCAATCATACAATGGCATGTGGCCTTTGGATGACACTTCGCTAACCGTCTCTAGCAGTACGCTACCAAGAGCATCGATACCTCGACCGTTAGAATGGTCTACCATGTTGCTTGCCTCAGAATTACTCGAGTAGTTAGTAAACCTACGTAGATCTCACAACCGGCACATTAACTCGCCTAACAAAGCGAAAATGCCTCCGCGAGGAGCTCAAGCCCATTACAAGAGAGATCTGACCACTAGTGCCTATAAAAGGCACTCACTTCTACCTGAAAAGGTACATGCAGTCATACACTCTCAAGCTCTCTCAATCTCTCAAAAGAACTATCATTGACTTAAGCATAAGAGTTCCCTCCCCGGGTAAAAGACACCCAGGCGCTTTGATTCTCTTCTTCTTGCAGCACATATCACCCAGGCACTCTGATGCTTTGTCTTTATTCTGCTTTTCTGACTTGCTCGCTTTGTTCTGAGGCCTCTTCTTGTCCTTCCTCTTTCCCTTTCCCGATTTGCCACCTTCCACAAGCATAGCTACCGGTTTATCCTTCTTAATTAGTCTTCAGTCCTCTGCAACATATTGCTAAGTTCCAGAAGGCTAACCTTTAGCTCATTTATGTTGTAGTTCATGACAAACTGATTGAAGGAGGGAGGCAGAGAGTTTAGTATGGCATCAGTTTTGGTGTCATCATCGAACTGGGATCCAAGAGCCTCCAGTTCGTTAATATACCCCATCATCCGCATGGTGTGGTCATGGACCTGATGGCTCTTGGTCATCTGTGTGGTCATCAACAGCTTGAAGACCTTTTGACGGGCAGAACGATTCGGCTCCTTATACATAGTCTTTAAACTATCCAAAATGTCTTTATAGACTTCGATCGTATCGAATTGTCTCTGGATAGCATTATCTAAAGACGCTACGATATAACAACGGGCAAGAGAATTTTTCTCTTCCCAATACCTATATTCCCTCTTTTGAACCTCATAAGCCCTGTCATCCGGATGTTCCGGAGCAGGATTCTTAGCAACCTTGTCCAATTTCTCGAATGACAGAACCAGATTAAGGTTATGGTACCAGTCAACATAGTTGGGTCCCTTAAGTTTATTATCATCCAACAGTTTGGCGAATTGTTTGTGTGCCATTTCTGATAAAAGGCAACAAATATTAGTCCATGACCTTAAATTGATTCATGTTATCTTACATAGAAAAGTCTTTTACCTATATTCCATCTCCATTTATTCATCTTTGAGATTTTCCTCCTATCTCAGTGATGGGGACACGGTGCATGCCCCTGGAAATGTAGGAAATCACATAGGTGCATGAAGCTAACTATTTCAGCTGCAAAGTCCCACCACTTTCTGTGAAGAATCATATCTACCCATCCAATGAGCTTTCCCTTTGGCCTCCATTAGACAAGGTTCATTGCCATTTTTGGTTAAACCTTTATGTCTGGTAAGTGTTGACCTGTCATATCGTGGACCCCAAGGTACCATGAAAGAGTCTTCCATTTTAGGATAGGCCTCTCCCACATCGGTCTATGACGCCTCTATCATCTCATGAAGCAATCCAACCGACTGGAAAAGTAAAATGGATAACCCAATTTTATGATGCATCTCCACCCACCGATTTAGCCCACCTTCATACTAATGACGGAAGGCCTTTAGAGAATTCATTATATGATATTCCCTATCACTTGAATTTATATTAATCCAGATGGCACAAAATAGTCCGTAGGTTTGGTTTAGGTCATACCAAAGTGGCTCCCATTGACTTTAATAAAGTCAGATTCAAATGAGCCCAAAACGGGCTAGGGTTCCGTGGGGTTCCACTTGGAAAGGAAACTCATCAGGGGGCCTATTGAGAAGGGAGATCATCCAATGATCTAAGGGCATCATGGCAATGATGCGCATTCAGCCATGATGTCCATAGAGAGCCACATACGATTAAACATGGACCAAGCACTTATGGCCCATGTACGAATCACATTCAGCACATCACAAGCATTCACAACCACAAATTGATCCAATCAATTAGAATCTTGTAAAACCCAAATTAATTTAAGTTAACACACAATCAGCCCATTAAGGCCCACGAATTATCCAATAATATCATCTAGGTAATTGGGCTAAACTACAAAAAGCAGTTCGGCCCATATAGCAGCTATGCTGAAAATGGGTTGATGTTGCTTTAACGTAACAAAATTTAGGTTTTCAAGGGAGGGTCAAATTGTTCCATGTGATGGACCATAAAACCCTTGGCCTATAATCAAATTTGAGCCACCTGAAACATTACCCATGGGGCTGAGATCAGACCCCATCGAAGCATGGGTCTGGTCCAACCAATTTGGAGCAAACTAGGTCAATTGAGCCTAGGGTTTGGTGTCCAAAACATGCAACAATTCACAAGCTTTCAATCTGAAATTTTTAACAGCTGAGCAATGACAATCAATCACAACATAAAAAACAATCTAGGGTTGCAAGTCTGATGGTCCAAATATGATCCCGACAAAATGCAAACCTGCAAAAAATTGGTTAATCGTAGATTGTAGATTTTCTGCAATAATCATTCTTCTTCTTCTCCATGCAATCCAACATGTCTTCCAATGTAAAAAAAAAAATAGAAAACCATAACTTTCTATTAATTACATTAGAATAAATCATAATACATTTTGTCTAAAAATAAAAAAATTATTTACACACCAATGATCAAATAAATAAATAACTAGATGTGTAGATCTTCGCGCCAATTAAAGAATTCGATCTTCATCACACAAACAACCCAAAATCCAAGAAATAATAATAGAACAATTCTAAAATTGTAACAGAATATAATAAGATGAATTTCATATCAAATCACCCAAAACTTGAGAACCGATTTCTTAGTGAACTACTAATTGCGCAAATTAGGTAGAACAATCCTGCCGATTTGGGTTTTGTTTCAAATCTGGTTTATTTCGGTTCAAGATAGAACCTGTCTCTGATACCACTGAAGGAAGGGAAAATCCATCGTATGGATGGTTGAACCATGCTAGATGGTTGGGTAAAATTTCAAAAATTCTCTTTTACCCTTCTAGGAATCATATTCCTTGTTTTAGAAAAAAACTGCATTTTTTAAGGATCGTTCTTGTACTGAACCGTGCTAGATCTGAAACCAAAAGAATGGAAGAAGTATACCTGATACGGAATGCATAAGTGTAGCTCCCAAAGTGGTAGTTCACGCCCAAAGTGGGTACCAAAACCAGCTTCCACTGAAGATGGCATAGCTTAGGTTGATGTTGGTTCAGCAATGCAATCCTTCAACAAAAACTGCAATCCAAGAGCTTAGATTGAGCAAGGGTGGTGAGCAAGAATTTTATCTATATTTTTCTTGCAAAAATCAGAGATGGAACTGATCAAGATCTGACCAAGAAGTGGAGGTCAAATTAGGGTTTCTAGGGCGGCAAGAATAGAGAGGAAGAGCTGAAAGCAAAGTGATCTAGAGCAGATTGAATTCTCTATTCTTAAACCTTAAGGATCACCACTCCTAATCGAATTAGGAGGCTCCTAATGCAAATCTTTATTTGGATTTGGACTAATTACATGGATAAGGCTTATCCTCTTATCCCAATGACTAATCCAAACACATATTAACCCAAGTCACATGACTGCTTAACCTATCATGTGACTAATTGATTAATCTTATTAATCAAGGGCTTTAGGCCCATTAAGTGAGTGGATGACGACCCAAATTAGTTGTTGGCCCATTTGGCTCTCTTTGTATGGCGTGGGACCCCAACAATGACCTCACATAAGCCCATATTCATTTAGCCCAACTTTTGTTAAAAAGTCTGTCCGAATTCATAGACAAGCACAGTGAAGCCCTGAGTCCATCAACATGGGCTCTTAATGGGCCCAACATTTACATTAAATGGTCCTTTAGTCCAGCCATCCTATGAAGGCCCAAGGACAATGGACTTATGTGACATATAGCCCATTAGGTAAAACAACCCTAAATGGTCTCTTACACTTAACCTCTTAACCCTTAATGATCAACCACTGCTCGACAATTTGGATGAAAAAACTCTCTTACCATATTTGGATGAAAAAACTCTCTTACCATATTTGGATGAAAAAACTCTCTTCTAATTAGATTAGGAGGCTAATCAAAAGAAGACTATAAATAGGGGGTGAATTCCTCAGTTTTAACACACAGCAATCTGCAGAGTTCTCCCATATTCTTACCGCCTTACCCAGTTCGATCTCCACTTGTAGAAATGATCAAGAAGTGTTCTTGATATTGCTTTTTAGTAGAGAAAGCAATCTGAAGTCGTGCTCACCACCCCATATTCGATTCTTGTTGAAGAATCCTAGTTCTTGCTGAAGAGCCATCCTACTAATCCTGTTTCTTCACATATTATCATTTTTAGAGGAAGCAGGTTTTGGTCTTTTCCTTGGGCATGAACACTTTCACTCGGAGTTACTGCTACTTCCTATCAGGTATATCCCTCTCCTCCCTTTTTGTTTCAGATCTGGTCCGATTTTGGGTTCAAGATTGATACATGAAAATGCAGTTTTGTAAAATAGGGAATGCGATTCCCAGATGGGAAAGAGAAATTTTTGAAATTTCACCCAACCTTCCTGTAGGGTTCGACCATCCATATGATGGATCTCTCATACCCTCAGTGGGTAGACGAGCTGACCAATGTGTTATGGGCCTACCAAACATCTTCTAAGACAGCGACAGATGAAACACCTTTCAACCAAACATATGGAACCGAGGTAGTAATACCTATAGAGATGGAAGTACCAACACTGCGATCCAAAGTCTTCGACAAAAAGTCCAATGAAGAAGACCTACGAGCAAATCTCGACCTAGTAGAAGAAGTGAGAGACTTGGCTGGCATTCAGACCGCAGCATACCAGCAACGTGTGGCTCGATACTATAACACCCGAGTCAAGAGACGCCAATTTAGGGTTGGCAACCTAGTACTCAAGATGGTTATGGTGCCTGAGACCAGAGTGGGAAAGCTCGGCATGGACTAGGAAGGCCCCTATAGGGTATCCGAATTGATAGGCAGAAATGCATATGAGCTCAAAACGCTCAAAGGGAAAGTAATACCCGGGCTTGGAACAAAGACAACCTATGTAGATATTATCTCTGAAGATAAGCATTTCGAGCTACGTGTGCAATAAATCAAGTTTGTTAAATTCCGCCAAGGCATTCAAACAGACCAACAACTCGACCAAGAAGCATAGAAGGAAAAGTCACCGAGCTACAGCTACAACAATCCACTAAGGTACTCGACCGATATAGCAACAATTTCAACTGAGCTAGATAACAGAGACAACAAGAAATCCATCCAAGGAGAAAGCAATAGATGCAAAAAAATTAGGACCATTAATTAGAAAGAAAGGCTAATGGCCATACACATATTCAAAAAAAAAGTATCACTAGTTCGAATATAAAGGGTGCACGGACCCAGAAGAAGCTTATAGAAACACGTAGGCTCCCAGAACAATCAAAAAGTCACCACCAACAAAAAGTTGAGCTACTCATCGTCGCCACCCGAGGCCTCGCCACTACCCTCCTCATCCTCTTCCTTGTCGTCCTCCTATTCATCTTCGGGAGTAAAGGGCTCCTCATCTACCTATGTAACGAGGTCTCCCGACACATCACGTACAGAGAAAGAACCAAAGTCAAAAGAAGGATGCAACATCTTTAAATAGCGATGACATAACTTGAAGCCCATCTTCATTGAAGGGATGCCTTCTTCCGCCCTCTTCCTTTCATATTCCAAGGATTCTAAGAAACGGGCAAAAACCGCCTCCTCAACTCGACGGATATCCTGGGCATACTTCGACCGCCTCTCCTCTAGTTGACGCGACTGGGCAGCAATGGTGTCCTGGGCCTCTGCTAAACCGCATTGAGCCTCAATCAACTCATGCTGCAACTTCTCGTTCAACTCATAAAAGTGCTAGCGATCTTCCTCGGAAACAAGCTAGAGTTTTTGCATCTCAGCTTGAAGCGAGTTGATGCTCACTTGCATATCAACTCTTTCCTTTTGGCTCGTGTGCACGTGGTCCAATAAAACTTGCTCGATGGTACTGGCCTACAAAAAAAAGTGAGAAGAGAGAAAGAGGAAAATTATTGTCAGAATGAGACACTCCAAAAGCAAGAACAAAGAATTTGCAAAGAGAGAAATCTAGATGATACATTGGGTCATCCGAGCTCCATCATCAATCGGGTCCAGGCTGCAGTAGAAGTGCACGTCCTTGGGGAGAAGCATGTCCCTGGCTTCCCGAAGAGCTACGCAAGGGTCGTTCATGTGATCTATCACTAAGATGTTGACGACGTTGGGAATGAAGTGAGGAATGTCCAAGACATAAGGGCTGGTGCCGTGCTCCTTCTGCTTGACCTGAGGTTGGATGGTGGCAGGTCCTATAGGGTACTGATCAGTACACTTCGGCTTGTCACCTCCCTCAAGGCTGATGACGGGTGGAGCAGGGTGTAGCGACCTCCCCTCCATTGAAGAACGGCGATCCGCCCTCCGCTTCTTCCTAGAAGACTTCTTATCCTTGTTAACCGCCAACATGGAAGCCAAGCTTTCCATATCTAAAGAAGAGAAAAATAGTTAGCCAAGCTATCGAGCTAGACAAAAGGAAATATAAGATGCAGATGCATATGACCCAATAACCGAATAAGATGCACGCAGGTTGTCATCTTGACTCTCAGCAAAGCTTTAACAGTTGCTATACCAAACGGTATTCATATCCCAACAACCATCCTTAGCAAGAAAGAAGAAATTGTTTTTCCACCCCTTAACCTTATTGGGGAAGTCGAGTAGCACTCTGTACCCGCTACGAAAAGGAAGATAGAAACATAAAGGACTAGAGACTCTCTTCATATGAACCAAAGTCAAGAAGACCTCAAGGTTTAGTGGGAAATTATGAAGGTGGCACTAGCTGATAAGCCCGACCAGTGTTCAGATCGCATTAGGGCCGAGTTGACCCAGAGATACACCATAATACCTCAAAACAGAAATGATGAAAGGGTGAAGGGGGAAGCAAAGACCAGCGATCAACACCTCCTTGTAAACACATAGCGCATCTAGGTCATGGTCCCAAGGGTAGTGATCGGTATACGGCTCGATCCAGTTGTACACGCTTGGAATTTGATACGTATGACACAACTCAACTATCCGCTCCCCGAACAGCTCAGTCGGACCAAACATAGATATGACCTGCTCAACCTCGTGCCTTTTTTCCACCAAGGATCCGACATAGTACTCTCCATAGGAGTCCTCCCCTGAAGAGCTCAACTCACTGTCTGACCTCTGGTCATATGACCTATCTTCAAATGGACTATGGGGCATCACGAAAATTAGAATACTCACCGGATAAGCAAAAGAAGACATGCGACGATGACTACGAAATCCCGACAAAGAGCAGAACTCGGATCACAACTTGGTTCGCGACCTCCTCCAACCAAACCCCACCCAAAAAGCTCCAAAAAAGAAACAATGCAAGTGGGGACCTCAATGGGGGATACCATACTTATAACTCGCTGAACAAGCAAATGAATAGTGTAGATGCGTCCATAGCAAAGCTACAACTAGCAGTACGTGGAGGATATTTCGAATTCAAATTTTCACGCTCGGGGGGCACAATCTTTTTCAAATTTCAAATTAGTGCTCTCTAAGTGCATGCCTCTTTTGAAAAAATTTCCTAGCGTGCCTCCTTTTCGAATTTGAAATTCGAAAGAGTAGTCGCAGTTTCACTCAACTTCGAATTGAGTTAATAAAGCAAACCGGTCGGACCAATTCTTAAGAACGAGTCCCTTTGTCGAGCTAATGTCGGCTCGAGAGTGGGGGCAATTGATGAGGGGTAATTTGGTCATCCCAATCATACAGCGACAAATGGCCATCAGATGACACTTTGGCACTGAGTTAGCAAACTAGCTTGGTACGTTAGCTTGGAGCACCTCATTCAGGCCGACCTCCACCTCGGCAAAGCTGAACTAGTAGACCCCGTAAGATTACAACAACCTGTCCTAAGAGCCTGCCGAGCTGTTGGGATCCATGGAAACTTGCAAGGAAGAGCTCACTAACCGTCTCCAACAGTACGCTACCAAGAGTGTCGATACTTCGACCGTTAGTGTTAGACAATGTATGCCCTTAGCTCCAATAAGATTGATGTACTGATGCATTTATTGTAAATGAATAAAGTTACAGAATTGTTTCATGTTATGATTGGTGTGTTCCTGTGTAATTACCCCTTAAACTAGACACTTATGAGACTCGTGTTAGTTTAGAATGTTCTCAACTATTAGATAGATTAGGGGAGTTTATCCTACCAAGGCTGACACTAATGTGCTGCTAAAGAAGTTGGGGCGGTTTGTCTCAGCTACTAGGGTAGGACCCGGAGCACATGTAGTGTGTGTTTGTTTGAAGCAATGAACCCAGACAATTTTCTAGTTATGCCCTAGACCTTGGAGATTGATGGGCAAAACTGGAAAGATACACCAGACCCCTAGACTTGATTATGGTACTGCACTAGGTGTTAGATTGTGCTGTCTTTGATATGCTAATCAGTGAGATCATTTGGGGGGCTCAAAACCTAGGTATGTTGGGGCAATATGAGAATTCACTCGAGTGGGTGATCATAGTGATAGGATCAACCCCTTTGTCGGACAAAGTGAATGATCGGGACTGCACTCACTCTGATGGAAACCAAAACTGCCGACAGTCGACTTCAACCATGTTTGAGATTTGTTTTACAATATATATATTATATGTATATATTGTTTTAAGAAAAAGTGTTTGCAAAATGTTTTAATTCCCGAGACCCAAACGAGTGGAGAGTCCAACACTACACCTTGCAGCTAAGGGAGAGGTCATTCCCTATTGGGCAATGCTTGATCATTATGGGTTGAAAGGTCAAGTGTAAGAGACAATTAAGGGTTGTTTACCTGATGGACAATATCTTACTTAAGTCCATTGTCCTTGGGCCTTCATAGGATGGATGGACTCAATGATCATTTAATTGTAAATGTTGGGACCATTAAGATGAACGAAGGTGACATCCACCATATGGATGGCCAAACCATCACAGATTCTTGGGCGAAATTTCAAAAAAAAAAATTCTTTCAGCCTTCCAAGTATTGTTTTCCCTGATTTAAAAAAGCTACATTTTTCAAAGATCGTTCTTGCATAAAAAATGGACCAGATCTGAAACCAAACTAAAGGGAAAAGTAGACTTGATATAGATTACACAAATGTGGCTCCCAAAGTGGTAGTTCATGCCCAAACTAAATCCCAAAACTAACCTCCTCTGAAGATGGTGCAGTTTGGAATGAAGTCAATTCAGCAATGCAGTTTTAAGCAAAACTGCAATCCAATTCTTTGGATCGTACAAGGGAGATGAGCACAAAGGGGAGAACAAATTAGGGGTGGCAAGAGCAGAGAGAAAGAGCTTATAGTAGAGTAATTTGGAGCAGATCGAACTCTCTTTTCTTAAACCTTAAGGAGCATCACTTCTATCGGATTAGGCAGTTCCTAATCCAAATCATAATTTGGATTTGGACTCTATTAGTGGATAAAACTTATCCTCTTATGAAAATGGGTATTCTAGACCCATATCCAAACCCATATTCGCCCAAGTCACATGACTACTTAAGCTATCATATGACCACTTAATTAATCCAATTAATCATGGGCTTTATGCCCATTTAGCAAGTGACTCACGTCCCTAGATAGTTGTTGGCCCATTTAGATTCACTTTGTATGGCGTGGAACCCCAACAATTGAAGAAAGGGGAAATCCATCATATGGATGGCCAAACCATGCTAGATGGTTGGGCAAAATTTCAAAAATTTTCTTTTACCCTTCCGGGAATTGTATTCCCAGTTTTAGAAAAACTATATTTTTCTAGAATCGTTCTTGCACCGAAACCGGACCAGATTTGAAACAAAAAAAAAATGGAGAAGTATACATGATACGGATTCCACAAATGTAGCTCTAGAAGTGGTAGCCCACGCCCAAAGAGAATTCCAAAACCAGCTTCCCCTAAAGATGGCACAACTTGAATTGAAGCCAGTTCAACAACACAGTTTTTAGTAAAATTGTGATCCAACAACTTGGATCGAACAGGGAGGTGAGCACAAATTGGTTCTGATATTTTCTTAAAAAAATCAAAAGTCAAAATTCATCAAGATTTGTTCAAGAACTGGAGGTTGAATTAGGGTTTCTAGGGCGGCAAGAGCAGAGAGAGATCTGAGAGTAGAGTGATCTAGAACAAATTTTGTATCTCCTCTTTTCTTAGCCTTAAGGATCACCACTCCTAATCGAATTAGGAGGTTCATAATCCAAATATTTATTTGGATTTGGACTCTTAAAGTGGATAAGACTTATCCTTTTATCCTAATGGCTGATCTAGACCCTTATCCAAACCCATATTCACTCAACGCACATGACTGCTTAAGATGTCATGTGGCCACTTGATTAATCCAATTAATCATGGGTTTTAGGCCCATTAAGCAAGTGGCTCACATCCCTAGGTAGTTGTTGGCCCATTTGGTTCACTTTGTGTGGCATGGGACCCCAACAATGACCCTCCATAATCCCATATGGATTTAGCCAAGCCTCTGTGAAAAGGCCTGGTCGGATTCACTGTTAAGCGTTTATGAACCCCTGAGTCCAACAGTATGGGTTCTTAATGGGCCCAACATTTACATTAATTGATTCTTGAGTCCAGCCATCCTATGAAGGCCCAAGGATAACGAAGTTAAGTAAGATATAGCCCATCAGGTAAAAAGGCCTAAATGGTCTCTTACACTTAACCTCTCAACCCATAATGATCAGACACTACCCGACAAGAAAAAGACCTCTCCTCTGACTGCAAGGTGCAGTGTCACACTCTCTACATGGATGGGTCCTGGAAACTAAAACATTTTGCAAACCTTTGAAACAATAATATATATTATCGTATAAATATATTTTGTAAAATAATCTAAAACACGATTGAAATCGATTGCTGGCAGTTTTGGTTTCCATCAGAGAGAGTGTGGTCCCAATCATTCATTTTGTCCAACAAAGGGGCTGATCCAATCACTATGATCACCCACTCAAGTGAATTCTCAGATTGCCCCAACATACATAGGTTTTAACCCCAAAAGGATGTCATTGATTGACATATCAACGACATTCCAATCTGACACACAATGTAGTACCATAATCGAGTCTAGGAATTATGTGTAACTTTATAGCTTTATCCATCAGTCTCCAAGGTCCAGGGCATTAACTAAAAATTGGTTCGGATTCAATGTTTCAAACAAACACACACTACATGTGCTTCGGGTCCAACCCTGGCAGTTGAGACAGGCTGCCCCAACCTTCTTGGTAGCACATCAGTGTCAACCTTGGCAGGATAAACTTCCCCAAGTCTATCCAGCAGTTGAGAACATTTTAAACTAACACGAGTCTCATAAGTGTCTAGTTTAAGGGTAATTACATAGAAACACACCAATTATAACATGAAATAGTTATGTGCTTTTATTCATTTACAATAAATGCATTAGTACATCAATCTAATTGGAGTTAAGGGCATACATTGTCTAACAACAATGACTTTACATAAGCCCACATGGGTTCAGCCCAGCCTTTGAGAAGAAGCCTAACCGAATTCACTATCAAGTACAATGAACCTCTAAGTCCATCAGTATGGGCTCTTAATGGGCCCAACATTTACAGTTAAATGATCCTTGAGTCTAGTCATTCTATGAAGGCCCAAGGACAATGGACTTAAGTAAGAAATAACCCATCAGGCAAACAACCCTTAATGGTCTCTTACACTTAACCTTTTCAGCCCATAATGATCAAACACTGCCCGATAGGGAATGATCTCTCCCCTGACTGCAAGGTGCAGTGTTGCACTCTCTGCTTGGATGGGTCCCGGGAATTAAAACCTCTTTGCAAATTCTTTTTCTTAAAACATAATATATGTATTATCATATAAATGTATTTTGCAAAACAAATTTTAAACACAGTTGAAATCGACTACTGGCAGTTTTGGTTTCCATCAGAGAGAGTGCAGTCCTGATCTTTCACTTTGTCTGACAAAGGAGCTGATCCTGTCACTATGATCACCCACTCAAGTGAATTCTTAGACTGCCCTAACCCCCAACATACCTAGGTTTTGACCCCCCAGAAGATCTCACTGATTGCCATATCAATGACAGCCCGATTCGACACCAGTGCAGTACCATAATCGAGTGTAGGGGTTATGTGTAACTTTTCAGTTTTGCTCACCAATCTTTAAGGTCCAGGGCATAACTGGAAAATGGTCCGGATTCAGTGTTTCAAAGAAACACACACTACATGTGCTTTGGGTCCAACCCTAGCAGCTAGGACAAGTTGCCCCAACTTCTTTGGCAGCACTTTAGTGTCAGCCTTGGCAGGATAAACTCCCCAAGTCTATCCCACGGCTGAGAAAATTCTAAACTAACACGAGTCTCATAAGTGTCCAGTTTAAGGGATAATTACACAGAAACACCTTGGCAGGATAAACTCCCCAAGTCTCCCGTAGATCCAGTGTTGTCACACAACACTGGAATGGGTGATATGGTAAGATTCTAAATTCCAGGTTGAACAACTTCATCCATACTACTTGTTAGGCAACCTCACTTATGACAATTTGCTTGGCCTTGGTCATAGACTATTTTTTCTTATTACATAGGACGCAAACCCTATCATTTGGGTCTGACTATAGTCAGTATCAATATATCCAATGATTTGTAGTGAACTACCATCGAGGACAAGACAATATTCTCTGATCCTCCAGAGGTATATGGGTATGTCTTTCACAGTGGTCCTATGCTTTATCCTGGGTTTGATTGGTATCTATTTACCACACTCACAGCCTGAGAATAACGAGCCCACCCAAAATAATTATTTGGTGATTTTGCGCTATCAGTCCTGGGCTCTTGGCACTTGAATAACATTGAATGATCCAAACACCCATGGAGAGACATTAGTTCATCACCACCCATGACGTCAAAACCCCCTTCCTCTCCCCTTGCCACTGGCTTTGGGGGCCAAAAACCCTTCCCACTATCAACCACCATGGCTGCTTCTCTTTTGAACAACATTTTTGTTGTATCGACGACCCTGACAAAATCAACGAATGGACACTCAGATTTCTTCTGGTGAGGAGCCATGATTGACAGGAAAGAAAATAGGTAAGAGGATGAAGAAAAAACTGAGTAGGAAGAATTGCAGAACAGACAAAGATGGAACACAAAGAGTTAATTGGCCGAGAATAATGAGCACACATAAGCAAGTAAGAGCAAGCATACCGCCCTTTTATAAAAAACCCCCACACGTGTCGGGAATGACAAGCAATACCGGGGAAGACGAAAAGACATGATTACAGGCTCGCAGATGATGCTTAACGAAAAAGCAAGGTATAAATTTACAACTATACTCTTATAAAGGCGGGACAAAGCGACACATTAATTTAAAAAGAAAGCGCCACATAATCAACCCCCAATTTGAGTATTATATCTTTTATCCGGACCACATGCGCAAACAGATCACATTTATAAAGATACAATGGTTAGAAAAGTCCTAATGATGACCACCACATCTTCGGCACCTAATATCTTCCCCGTCCCTTCAATGGTAACCGAATGTGAAAAGTCACCAAGTGATAAACTATTAAATAACATTGTGTATTTGCAACAAACACAACTTCAGCATACACAGGGGGGCTACACGCCCATACTTGGCATTTCCCTACTTGTCTTTTGACAATTTTCTTCCTGCCATTAGACAGGGGGGCTGAAACTCGCTTACAAACTGAAAATAGAATGACAAGCAATACCGAGGAAGACGAAAAGACATGATTACAGGCTCGCAGATGATGCTTAACGAAAAAGCAAGGTATAAATTTACAACTATACTCTTATAAAGGCGGGACAAAACGACACATTAATTTAAAAAGAAAGCGCCACATAATCAACCCCCAATTTGAGTATTATTTCTTTTATCCGGACCACATGCGCAAACAGATCACATTTATAAAGATACAATGGTTAGAAAAGTCCTAATGATGACCACCACATCTTCGGCACCTAATATCTTCCCCGTCCCTTCAATGGTAACCGAATGTGAAAAGTCACCAAGTGATAAACTATTAAATAACATTGTGTATTTGCAACAAACACAACTTCAGCATACACAGGGGGGCTACACGCCCATACTTGGCATTTCCCTACTTGTCTTTTGACAATTTTCTTCCTGCCATTAGACAGGGGGGCTGAAACTCGCTTACAAACTGAAAATAGAATTGCCTACTGACAAAAAGCAAATTATCAAAAGATAGGGGGTTGAATCATAGAATGGTTGAAAGTTAGCCGAAATTGAACACCCAATTCCCATATGAAGTGACCAATATGTCAAATGCATGACTGCTTATTGACTGACTCCTAGTTTGTCAATAGGTAGGGGCTGACAAAAGATCCAAACAAATTTTCCCTCGCTCACAAAAGATCTAATCAAAACAAGAACAATCACTGGACCCAACGCACAAAAACCAATACACTACTGACCCTCTTTCTACATCAATCCATTACAAAACCTCAAGGCAAACCCGAGGGTAAAATGATAAGCAGGAGGATAATGTAGGTACATGGTTAACACTCAGACCATTAGAACACAGAGGATATCGAATCGGTACCCCATGGACTCCTGCGATGAGCTTATAATTTATCGAATGACTGCGATGAATGTATAATTCATCACAGAATTGAGGCAAACTCGTACTTAAGACGAGTCGCGATGAACTTTAACTAATTTGAACCTATGATAAACTTTAGGCGCGCGGTTCTACGGTGAACTTCATATACGTGTAGTTTTGCGATGAACCGCGGGATCATTGTAGACTGGGAACAATTATCAGTTACACGTGTGGCTTTAAGTTATGCGTGTGATAAGGCATCACGTGGGTCTAATTAAAGTGTGCCTGCTAAACGAATGATGTCACCAGTGCCACGTTGGTTAAATGGGTCATGAAAAGAAGTAGCACACGTGGATTATGAGAATCCTCAGACGAAAGGAAAGCTAGTCATTGAGGGATCTCATAAGACACGTGGCGAAACCCTAGTAGTGTTCCTTAATAATAGACAACGAATCCAATATTCCCTTTCCTAATGAAATCAAACACTTTTGACTCCTTCCGTTCGGGACCTCGGGATCCCTCCTTATAAATGAGGGACTGCCTCATAATGAATTCATTCAATCATCGATCATCCTACCTTATCACTTTATCATTCTCATTCGCTCTAGCCTTTAACCTAATTCCTGCCCCCGATCTTCCTTCGAGGAGACCACTCTCACACAGCCTAACCACAACACTTACACTTGTCATCAATAAAAAATGTTGACTTGGTAAAAATCATCTAATCCTGGGCGGTTTGATTGTTGACCAGTTTGACTCGATCATTGGGTCATAGGTTGTACACTCAATGCATGTGTAAATTTTCGGAAGCCATAACTTTGTACTTCGATGTTCAATTAGGGTGATAAATTCCCTCCTTTTTTGCCTCAAAATGCAATTTTTTCTTGATGAGTGTTTTCAACCCATTGTTGACCTGATTGGTTAAATCTTTCAGGCCATTGTCAGCCTTAATTTCTAGTCTGGTTCCGTTGAAACCTACCATTTGGTAAAAAAATGTTGACTTCGTAAAAAACCATTTGACCCTAGTAGCAATTGACCCATTTGACCTGGTTACCGGGTTACGAATTGTACACTTAATATATGTGCAAATTTTTGGTGGCCATAACTTTGCACTCTTATATCCAATTAGGATGATTTTTTTTTTATTTTTATTTTGGGTAACCTATTGGGATTTATGCGTCACATCCTATGCATTTTTTGGCCTCAAAATTGCAATTATTAATATTTTTACAAATAAAAAATAAAAGCGGTACATTATAAATTAAATATAAAATAATACATGTATTATATAAAATATAATTATATATTATTTATTTATATATATATATATATTAATTTATCGAATCAATGACACACGACCCAAAGGCAAATGCAGGTTGATCTCTTATTCGATTTTTAAAACATTTGTCTAAACATATAGAATATTCACTATGGTGTAATTTAATAAATTAATATTATATTATTTAAATAATAATATAATAAACCAATAAACTAATTCCTATTCTTAAGCTATAAATCAGTATTTAGTAATACTTTAATAAATATATTATTTCTTTTTATAGTTGGGCTTATTTGGCATCAATTTAACTTTTAATTTTTATTAGACTTTTTATATGATGTAAACATCAACAGTTACAACTAAGCTAAAGCACACTTTTTCTTTCATCTATTGTTCTTACATTCAAATTCATGTTATAAAATTAAAAAAAAAAAAATAGTCGAGAGAGATATTAGAAGAATCATATTAATCTTAACTCTTTCCCTTTCCATTTGCAGGCCACATGCTAGTATTTAAGTAATTGAAAAAGAAAACATAAACGTGTGAAAATTATAAAAAACTTCATTTTCATTATTTGCATATGAAAAGATCAAAACATATACAACGAGCAGTCGGCGCGATAAACGCGCCATTAAGACCACCAGATAGGCCCTTGAGACGTCCATTATCCCCTGGAGACCTTAAACCCTTCGTTTCTTGGCCATGGAAGCTTGTTGAAAACCAGAAGGTCCAGAGCAGGGCATCCTCTCAAATGGTGCTTCATCCGCATCGCCCTCTCCACACGCTACTGTCCTCTAACATCCTGATGGGTTCCAAGAACTTGCTGAGAAGCGCACCTTTTACAATACCCATCTCATTTTCCCGCCTGCACCATTTCCATACCTATCGACTTCTCTTCTCAACAAGCCCACCAAAACCCATCTCTATATTTCACCATCTTATCGTAAAGAAATCTGGATTCTGCTATATGTCTTACGCCAGGGTTCCCAGGCCAGGTATACGCTTAACAATCATTCTGTTTTTTCCTCAGCTTCTGTTTTTTCATCCCTGATTATCTTTTTGTTGCTTTTAAGTTCACATGGATTACCCAGAAGAAGAAACGATCGACTCAATTCGATTAAATGCTTTAAAGAAGAGATTGGAAATGATAGGGATTGACTGCACTAGTTGTAGACCTGGACAGTACAATCATTTGATTTGCCCAAAGGTGCATACAGTTAAACTTAAGCTTTGCTGTTCTATTACTGTTATTTTATGTTTCGGACCGTTCTTCCTTTGTTTAATTGATTTGTTTTAACTATAAAAGCTTTAGCTATCCGGTCTCTTACCATTCTCATTGTAAAACACAGAGGCAAGGAAAGAAAACAAAATATAATTACGTTATTGGATGAGTTGATTAAGATTCCCTGGGCTTATGATTGTACACTTGCAGTAAAGTTTGGTAGTTGGTTGAGCCATAACTTCTGAACTGTTATATTATATATTTATTTATTTTTTTGGGTGGTAGTTGGGCTGGGAATGGAGGAAGAGGGTGTTGGGTGAGTTGGGGAAGCACCATTTGTGTGACAGTTTTGTCATAGTATGAACTGATTGAGCTGTACAATCAAAGTTTCTTGGGTGCAGGGTATCTTTATCGATAGATATTGTGCAATTGTTGCTGTAACTATGGTTTTATTTGGTCTTTATTCCATCTGAGCTGTACAGTCAATGCAACTCTTGTCTGAGGTCTCTTAGATGAAAGTTAGATCAAGTGATTCTCACCAACTAATCAGACTTCCATTTCTCCTCTTTAAAAGAGTACTGTCCCTAGACTTCTGGTCATTAAATGGATCTGAGTACTCGGGTAGTTAGGGTCATCTGATTGTCTAACTTCTGGCATGCCAAAGATTTGGGTGACACATTGATACAAAGCATAAATTTTGGTCTCATGAAAAATTCTCTGTCATAGGCTCTTCCTAGTTCTTGCTAAAAATCTAAAAGTATTTAGTACCAGAGGCTTGCCAATGTTCATATTAAAGCTTCTCTTTCTGATGTAACATTGGTGTTTATGTCATCATATTTTCTTTCATGATAGTGTGAAGGTGGAGACTCAATGGAGAGGAGCTTATCACTTCTGATTACACAAGATGGGTAAGTTTTCTTCAGTGTTTCTTGCCCCTCTAGTGCTCTTTTTTAGTACATGTTTATTTGTATACTTCTGGTGTTTTAGGGGTTCGGCCATGTGGACATGTTTTAGAGCTAAATGTGGATGGAGAGGTGGCGCCCAGGTAACATGATAATTTGGAAGATTATCTAAACTATTTTGGTTTTTCAATGCTTTGATTATGTTTCTGCAGTTTGCCAAATGATACCCAATTTCTTTTCAGGCCTTTCCAGATGGGAGGGCATTTGGTGGAGCTAATCTAATTCCAAAAGTAATGCCCAAACGAGAAATATCAGAGGAGAGTCTTGGGTTAGAACCCTTGTGTGATGAGGTAGTGAAGCCTGACATTTATATCAACTATATTTATTGAGAATGCTATTTACTAGTTTGTTTTTGATGTCATGTGGTATAAAGTTTGGGTCAGAACCCTTGTTTCATATATTGACTTTTCCTTCAACTGAACTGATTGAGAATGCTATTTATTAACCTGGTTTTGATTTTTTTTACTTGATAACAAATAGACTTCTTTTTTATCAAATTAAATAGATTACAAATACATATATACACCCACACAAATGAGTTCAGATTGTCTCCCCATAAAGTGCACCCCACATGTGCTCCACATGCACATCTCGCTGTGCATTGGGAACATCTCCCGTACTTGTCATGGGGAGATGTTCCAATGCATGGTTGGGATGTGCTGTGGGGCGTGCTCTGTAGGAAGTCCATCAGAATTCCATACAAATATACAACTGGTGTGGCTAGCACCCCATGAGACAACTAGCACTCGCTTAGCCCCCACAGCCACTATATACACTTTTTACAAACCCTCATACAGTCATACTGAGGGATTACACCTAAAACAACTGATTCCTTGTTGCTTCTTGCTTAGCTAGGCTATCAGCCAATGGATAAAATCTCTTCTCTCTCCCTTATCTTTCCTCTTTTTTTTCCCTTACAGTTGTGCTAAAAAAATTGTTCTTTTCCCACCCTTTGTTTGGCTAGTGTATCAGCTAAATTGTTAGCAGTCCTTTTAACTCATTCAAAATTGACTTCCATATCTGTATGGAAGTGAAACTTCTTATGGATCCTCCAGTTCTAGCTTCCTTCACAATCTCTTGTTGATCCTCTAGTTATAGAAATTAATGGGTTTCCTAAACTGCAGTTGTCAAAGTTCAACTTGAGGAACTTTTCTGGAGGGACTGGAAAAGCTGCTGAGATCTTCTTTCTAGAAGAACATGCAGCAATCAACCAATTACTTGTGATATCATCCATGACGAAGTCCCTAAACTCCTTTAGTGTTTTACCTCAACTAGCCACAACCACATTTAAATATACGTTTTGTATTATAATTTCTTTGGATTTTGGTGCCTCTCTAGTTTCTTTGTTTCCAAATCATCATCCATGCCTTATCCCAACTATATGGGGTCAGTTACATGAGTCTTGTTTCACTAATCCATTCTATTTAAAGCCATATCCACCGTTAATTATTAGTGCTTAAATTATTTCTTACTACTTCTACCCCGTCCTTTTTGGTCTACCCCTAGCTCTTCTAGCCCTTTCCACTTGTAACAGATCACTTTTTCTAGCTGGAGCTATTGGTTGTCTTTTATGCATGTGACCAAATATACAATCCTCCAGATAGTACACTTGTAACAGATCACTTCTTCTAATTGTAACAGTGTGGTAGAGGAATAGAGGGCTTGTTGCGAACTACCACCATCCAGATTGTAAAATCCTCCAATATGATACCTGCCACTAGTCATTTTCCTCGTCTTGAGATCCTGGAGAACACAATAAGAAGGGAAGAATGAGATGGAACAGTTCAAGGTTTTTTGTTAATTTACTAACTGACATTAGACTTGTTAGATAGTATATGCCCTTATCTCCAATCAGATTGATGTACAAATCCATTTATTGTAAATGAATAAAAGTACATAATTGATTCATGTTATATATGGTGTGTTTCTGTGTAATTACCCTTAAATTAGACACTTATGAGACTTGTGTTAGTTTAAAATGTTTTAGCCGTTGGAATTTGGATAGACTTGGGGAAGTTTATCCTGCCAAGGTTTACACTGATGTGTTGCTAAGAAGGTTGGCATAACCTGTCTCAGCTGCTAGGGTTAGACTCAAAGCACATGCAGTGTGTGTTTGTTCAAAACCCTGAACCCAGACCAATTTCTAGTTATGCCTTGGACCATGGAGACTGGTGGGCAAAACTGGAAATTTACACCTAACCCCTAGATTCGATTATGGTAGTGCACAGGAGTCAGATTGGGTTGTCTTTGATGTGCCAATCAGTGAGATCCTTCAGTGTCAAAACCTGGGTATGTTGAGGCAGTCTAAGAATTCACTCGAGTGGGTGATCAGCCCCTTTGTTAGACAAAGTGAATGATCGGGATTGCACTCTCTCTGATGGAAACCAAAACTGTCGGTAGTCGATTTCAAACTTGTTTGAGATTTTTTTTGCAAAATATATTTATATATATATATATAAGAAAAAGTTTGCAAAATATATTTATTTTGTTTTGCAAAATATATTTACACCCAACTCCTACACTCGATTATGGTAGTGCATAGGAGTCGGATTGGGCTATCTTTGATGTGCCAATCAGTGAGATCTTTCAGGGTCAAAACCTGGGTATGTTGGGGCAGTCTAAGAATTCACTCGAGTGGGTGATCAGCCCCTTTGTTGGACAAAGTGAATGATCGGGACTGCACCCTCTGATGGAAACCAAAACTGTCGGCAGTCGATTCCAAACTTGTTTGAGATTTGTTTTGCAAAATATATTTATATGATAATATATGTATTAAGAAAAAGTTTGCAAAATATATTTATTTTGTTTTGCAAAATATATTTACACCTAACCCCTAGATTCGATTATAGTAGTGCACGTGAGTCGGATTGGGTTGCCTTTGATGTGCCAATCAGTGAGATCCTTTAGGGTCAAAACCTGGGTATGTTGGGGCAGTCTAAAAATTCACTTGAGTGGGTGATCAACCCCTTTGTTGGACAAAGTGAATGATTGGGACTGCACTCTCTCTGATGGAAACCAAAACTGTCAGCAATCGATTTCAAACTTGTTTGAGATTTGTTTTGCAAAATATATTTATATGATAATATATATATGTATTAAGAAAAAGTTTGCAAAATGTTTTAATTCCTGGGATCCATCCGAGCAAATTGTGCAATACTGCACATTGTAGCCAGGGGAGAGGTCCTTCTCTGTCGGGCAGTGTTTAATCATTAAGGGTTGAGAGGTTAAGTGTAAGAGATCATTTATGGCTGTTTTACCTGATGGGCTATATTTCACTTAAGTCCATTGTCTTTGGGCTTTCATAGGATGGCTAGACTCAAGGATCATTTAGTGCAAATGTTGGGCCCATTAAGAGCCCATGCTGATGGACTCGGGGGTTCACTGTGCTTGATAGTGAATTCGGCTAGACTTTTTCACAGAATCTGGGTTGGACCCATATGGGCTCATGTGAGGTCATTGTTGGGGTCCCACGCCATACAAAGAGAGCCAAATAGGCCAACAACTAATTAGGTTCGTGAGCCACTTGCTTAATGGGCCTAAAGCCCATGATTAATAAGATTAATCAAGTAGTCACGTGACAGCTTAAGCAGTCATGTGACTTGGGCAAATATGGGTTTAGATTAGCCACTGGGGTAAGAGGATAAGCCTTATCCACTTAAAGAGTCCAAATCCAAATAAAGATTTGGATTAGGAGCCTCCTAATTCGATTAGGAGTGGTGATCCTTAAGGTTTAAGAACAAAGAGTTTGATATGCTCCAAATAACTCTGCTTTCAGCTCTTCCTCTCTGTTCTTGCCACCCCAGAAACCGTAGTTCGACCTCCAGTTCTTGAACTGATAGAGATCAGTTCTGGTATCTGATTTTTGCAAGAAAACATCAGATCCAATTCGTGCTCACCACCCTTGCTCGATCCAAGTTGTTGGATTGCAGTTCTTGCTGAAGGAATGTGTTGCTGAATCGGTTTCAGTGGAAGTTGGTTTTTGTACCCTCTTTGGGCATGAACTACCACTTTGGGAGCTACACTTGTGGATTCCGTATGAGGTATACTTCTCCCATTCTTTTGTTTTCAGATCTGGTCCTGTTCGGTGCACAAACGTGTTAGACAGTTATACCCTTAGCTCCAATCAGATTGATGTACCTTTTGACATTTATTGTAAATGAATAAAGTACATAATTGATTTATGTCATTGTGGTGTGTTTCTCTGTAATACCCTTAAACTGGACACTTATGAGACTCGTGTTAGTTTAAAATCTTCACAGTCGTTGGATAGATCTAGGGAGATTTATCGTGCAAAGGCTGACACTGATGTACTGCCAAGTTGGTTGGGGTGGCTTGTCTTAGCTGCTAGGGTGAGACCTAAGGTACAAGTAGTGTGAGTTTTCTTGAAACCCTGAATCGGACCAAAATTCCATCATTGCTCTGGACCTTGGATATAGATGGGCAAAACTGGAATGTTACACCTGACCCCTAGACTCGATTATGATACTGTACTAGGTGTCAGATTAGGTTGTCTTTGATATACCAATCAGTGAGATCCTTAGAGGGGGTCAAAGCCTGGGTATGTTGGGACAGTCCGAGAATTCATCTAAGTGGGTGATCATAGTGACAGGATCAACTCCCTTTGTCGGACAAAGTGAATGATCGGGGATGCACTCTTTTTGATGGAAAACTAAACTGTCGACAGTTGATTTCAACCGTTGAAACTTGTTTTTGCAAAATATATTTATATAAAAATATACATATATATTATGGTTTCAAAATGTTTGCAAATGGTTTTAATTCCTGGGATCCATGTGAGTAGAGAGTGCAACATTGTACCTTGCAGCCGAGGGAGAGGTCCTCTCTTGTCGGGCAGTGTTTGATCATTATGGGCTGAGAGGTTAAGTGTAAGGCCATTGAGGGTAATACCTGATGGGCTAATCTTGCATCTGCACACAGTTTTTGGGTTTTCATAAAGTGATTGGACCCAATGACCATTTAGTGTAAATGTTGGGCCCATTAAGAGCCCATGGTAACGGACTTAGGGGTTCACTGTCTCCTACAGTGAATTTGGCCAGGCTTTGTAACAAAGGCTGGGCTGAACTCATGTGGCTGATGTGTAGGTCAATGTTTGGGTCCCACGCCATATAAGGATAGCCAACTGGGCAATAGGTTAAGAGGTTAAGTGAGGACATAGACTTAATGGGCCTAATGACCATTCGAACTGGCTTAATAAGATTAATTAAATAGGGGGCAGTTCTGGGATTTGGATCAGTAGATAGGATAAGGGATTATCCTTATCCACTTAAAGAGTCTAGATCCAAATAAAGTTTTGGATTAGGAAACTCCTAATTTGATTAGGAAGGCTGATCTTTATCTACAGATAAGATAAGGGATTATCTTTATCTCTTAAAGAGAGTCTACATCCAAATATAAGATTTGGATTAGGAAACTCCTAATAGGATTAGGAGATCCTCTCTTAAACTAGGGTGTAATTATTCGTTCCCTCCTGAAAATATATGTGCATGTGATAGGGAGATTCATATGATGAATTCACTAAAGGCCTTCCATCATTAGTATGAAGGTTGACTATATTGGTGGGTGGGGATGCACCATAAAATTGGGCTATCCATCTGCTAATGCAGTTGGCTGGATTGTTTCATGAGATGATAGGAGCGTCATAGACCGATGTGGGAGGGGCCTATCCTAAAATGAAAGACTCTTTCACGGTACCTTGGCGTTCACGAACATGATGGGTGAGCACTTACTGGACAGGAAGGTTTAACCTAAAATGGCTATGAACCTTGTTTGACAGAGGCCAAAGGGAAAACTCATAAGATGAGTGGATGAGATCTTTCACAGAAGGTGGTGGGGTTATGCAACCGAAACAGTTGGTTCCATGCACCCTATGTGATTTCCTACATTTCCAGAGACACAACTGTCTCCGTCACTGAGATTGGAGGGAATCTCAGAGATGCTCAAAATGGAAATGGAACATAAATTAAAAGCCATATCTATGTGATGACATGAATCAATTAGGTTGTGGATTTACAAATCTGCCTTGCCTTTATCAGAAATGGCAAACGGAAACTTCACCAAACTGTTGGATGACAACAAACACAAGGGCCCTAATTATGCTGACTGGTTCCGAAACCTTATGCTGGTTCTAATGTTCGAGAGATTGGACAAAATTGCTAAGAACCCTGCCCTGGATCATCCAGGTGACAGGGCTTTTGAGGCTCGACGAAGAGAGTATCAAGAATGGGAAGATAAAAACTCTCTTGCCCGATGTTATATTATAGCCTCTTTAGATAATCCGATACAGCGATAATTCGATAAGATCAAAGTGTCCAATGACATATTGGATAGTCTAAAGACTATGTATGAAGAGCAGAACCGTTCTACTCGACAAGAGGTCTTAAAATTGTTTATGACCGCACAGATGACCGAGAACCAATAGGTTCATGACCATTGTCAAAAGATGATGGGTTATATTAATGAATTGGAGGCTCTCGGGTCAGGGCTAGACTATGACACCAAAATTGTTGCTGTCCTCAATTCCTTGCCTCCCTTTTTCAATCATTTATCATGAACTATAACATGAATAAGCTAAACGTTAGCCTTCAGGAACTCAACAATATGTTGCAGAGGGCTGAAGAACTGATTAAGAAGGATAAGTTGATAGCCATGCTTGTTGAAAGTGGCAAATTAGGCAAGAGAAAGCGGAAGGCTAAAAGGAAGGCTCAGAAGAAAAGTAGCAAAGCTAAAAAGCAAAAGAAGGATAAGGCATCAGATGCCTGTCACTTCTACAAGTAGACCGGTGGCCACTGGAAGAGGAACTGTCCTCAATTTCTGGAGACTAAGAAGAAAGGTAATTTTGAATCTTTTATCATAGAGACCAATTTGTTGGTCACTTCTTCTTCCTGGTGTATTGACTCTGGGGCTTCAAATCATGCGTGTAACTCATTGCAGGGGTTCAAGATAAGCAGAAGACTGAGTGACGGAGAAGTGACGCTCTATTTGGGAACTTTTGCAACAGTTGCAACTACAACCATAGGAACTGTAGAATTAGTTTTCAGAGAAGGAACTATTATACTTAAAGATTGTCTTTTCGTACCCAATTTAAGAAAAATTTGATTTTTGTTTCAAAATTGTGCGTGGATGGTTATTTTATCCTATTCAGTAATGTGATTACTATTAAACAGAACAACAAATTCCTCGCATATGGAGAACTTGAGAACGGTCTCTATGTTCTCCATCATTCTCTAGAAACAAACCATACCGAAACTACGTCGAAAATAATCCCCAAGAAGAGGATTCGTGATACAGTTAATCCCACGTGCCTGTGGCATTACCGACATGGCCACATTAATATAGATCGTATCTCAAGGTTGGTAAAGGTTGATCCTTTGGATTTTCTAACTATAGAAGATCTTCCAACCTGTGAACCTTGCCTTTAGGATAATGACGAAACGGCCATTTACCGGTAAGCCTGAAAGATCTACAGGCACACTTGACCTTATACATACAGATGTATGTGGTCTCCTGAATGTTAGGACACGTAACCAACATGACGTGTTTATTTCATAAACTTTACGATGATTACTCACGGTATGGTTACGTATACCTGATGAGACACAAGTCTGAATCTTTTGAAAAGTTCAAAGAATTCAGACAAGAAGTCAAGAAACAGTTAGGGAGAGAAATTAGGACCCTTCGATCAGATCGAGGCGGCGAGTATCTCTCTAACGAATTCATGGACTATTTAAAGGACAACGTGATAGTATCACAACTAGCTCCTCCTGCTACACCACAATTAAACAGTGTCAGAAAGGAAGAACCAAACTTAATTGGATATGGTCCGATCACTTCTCGTACACTCAGAGTTACCCACATCCTTTTGGTGTTACGTATTAGAGACTACGATATACGTGTTGAACCGGGTTCTAACCAAATCCGTTTCAAAGACTCCCTATGATCTTTGGACTGGTAAGAAACCAAGTGTAAGACACTTGAAAATTTGGGGTTGTCCGGCACATGTTAAAAGAACGAGTGCTGACAAATTGGAATCCAAAACCAACCGTTGCCTATTTATAAGCTACCCTAAGGGCTCTGTCCAAAAGAGCAAAAAGTGTTTTGCAGTCGAAATTCCCACTTCTTAGAAGAAGATTACATCCTGGATAATCATCATTAGGAAGTTGTTCTTGATGAGGAGAGCCCAGGGATAGTGGGAGATGTTCCACCAGCTCCAGAAAATAACCAACCTAGGAGATCTACCTGGTTTTCCAGGCCTCTAGTTCGTTTTGGCTATGACCAAGAAAGTTACTTGGTGGAAGCTACAACCAGTGAGGAGGATCTCTCGTGACTTATATGGAAGCTATGTTGGACATAGATTCCTTGAAGTGGGTAAATGCCATGAGAGCTGAGATGGACTCAATGAAGACCAATGGAGTTTGGACTCTAGTAGATCCGCCCCTTGGGGTAAAGGCAATTGGTTGCAAATGGATCTATAAGAGGAAGAAGGGCCCCGATGGTAAAGTTGAGACCTACAAGGCTTGTCTAGTGGTGAAAGGGTACACTCAGAAAGAGGGAATTGATTATGGGGAAACCTTATCGCCTGCGGCCATGCTTAAATCTTTTAGGATCCTGCTAACTGTCGCAGCATACCATGACTACGAGATTTGGCAAATGGATGTCAAAACTACGTTCCTGAATGGGGATCTTACTGAAGATATCTATATGCAGCAACCGCAAGGTTTCATAGCTGCAGGTCAGGAACACATGGTATGTAAACTCAACCGATCCATATATGGACTTAAGCATGCTTGTAGGAGTTAGAACATCTGATTTGACTCTACCGTCAAACAGTTTGACTTTGAGCAAAATCCGAATGAGCCCTGTGCTTACTGGAAGACCAGTGGGGATAAGGTTACGTTCTTGGTTCTGTATGTAGATGACATTCTACTCATTGGGAATGATGTAGGAGTTTTAACTACGGTGAAAGTGTGGCTTTCACAGCAATTCTCCATGAAAGATCTTGAAGAAGCCTCCTATATACTGGGTCTTCGACTCTATAGAGATAGATTGAAGAGGATAATAGGATTATCCCAGTCTACTTACATTGACAAAATAGTCAAGGGATACAGCATGGAGAACTCCAAGAAAGGAAATGTTCATTTCAGGCATGGAGTCACTCTCTCCAAGGGTATGCCTCCCAAGACTCCCGAAGAGATTGAAGGCATGAAAGAAGTTCCCTATGCCTCAGCCGTAAGGAGCATCATGTATGCCATGCTGTGCACTTGTCTTGACATTTCTTAGGCAGTGAGTGTGGTAAGAAGATACCAATCTAACGTAGGGCAGGAGCATTGGACCGCTGTGAAAAACATACTAAAATACCTTCGAAGGACAAAAGAGTTTTGTTTGGTATTCGATGGTAGTTCACTACAGATCCAGGGGTATACTGATGCGGATTTTCTGTCAGATCCAGATGATAGAAAGTCTACATCTGGTTATATCTTCACGATAGGATCGTGTGCTGTTAGCTGGAAAAGCAGCAAATAGGGGTCCACAGCAGATTCCACATCCGAGGCCGAATACATTGCCGCAAGTGAAGTTGCCAAGGAAGTCATTTGGATGAAGAAGTTCATTCAGGAATTAGGAGTAGTTCCATCCAGCACATCACCCATTCCATTGTTGTGTGACAACATTGGAGCCATTGCTCAGGTTAAGGAGCCATGAGACCACTCGAAGTCAAAGCACATTGAGAGGAAGTACCATGTACTGCGGGAGATAGTTGGAAGAGGGGACACCCTGATTCAGAAGGTAGCATTAGTGGAAAATGTAGCAGACCCATTAACTAAGCCACTGACATAGAAAGTGTTTGAGAAACACGTGGAAAGTATGGGACTCCGGCTTATACCCGATTGGACCTAAGTGCAAGTGGGAGCTGTTAGACAGTTATGCCCTTAGCTCCAATCAGATTGATGTACTTTTTGACATTTATTGTAAATGAATAAAGTACATAATTGATTCATGTCATTGTGGTGTGTTTATTTGTAATACCCTTAAACTGGACACTTATGAGACTCGTGTTAGTTTAGAATATTCACAGCCATTGGATAGATTTGGGGAGATTTATCCTACCAAGGCTGACACTGATGTAGGGTTCGCCCAACCTTCTTGTAGGGTTTGGCCATCCATATGATGGATCTCTCATTCCTTCAGAACGATCCTTGAAAAATGCAATTTTTCTAAAACTGGGAATACGGTTCCCGGAAGGGTAAAAGAAAATTTTTGAAATTTCGCCCAGCCATCTAGCATGGTTCAGCCATCTATATGACGGATTTCCCCTTCCTTCAAGACTAAAAAGGAAATTTTGGAACGTATAACATAGAGGGCAAGGTCAAATCTGAAGTTAAGGCTACATTCCAGTACCAGAAATAGATGTAGGCATCAACTAGGGTGACGGATTGGGAGGTTGGGGGAGGGGATAAGGATGCAAAAAGTTCTAGAGACCTAGTCATGTGATCTGAGGCCCTAGAATCAATAATCCGGGACTTAGAAGAAGAAACAAGATAAGCTGTAACTGATTTTGCTAAAGTTGCAGTATTAGTAGTGGAAGAAGAAGACAAGAGAATCTTTTCATACTCTTCCCTAGTGATAGAGATTAGAGACCATGTCCTTCTCCTTTCCAATACCTGAGGCAGTGGAGTCATCACCTGTAGTACCACCATCTTCTCCAACTACAGAATGATTGGCCCAAGTAGGCGGAGAACCATGTAGATCATCACTTGTAGCACCACCATCTTCTCCAACTACAGAATGATTGGCCCAAGTAGACGGAGAACCATGTAGATCATAGCAGAAATTAACTGTGTCCTTGTCCACAAAAAGTATACTCCCACACTACACTACCACTTCGACCTCCTCTCACTCGACGATCACCACTTTTGCTGTTACTACCCCTACCACGAATTCCACCTTTACCACCCCTGGTTGCATCTAGTGCAGACTTCTCTAAAATAGGTGAATTATCTGATGGGCTGTTAACTCTTCTGACTCTGGAAAAGACCTCTGATAGTGTGGGTATGTTACTTCTGCCCAAAATCTGTGCATGTAGTTCAAATTCTGACCTCAGTCCGGAAAGGAATCTGGTCACGTCTAGCTGATCTCTTTGTTGTTGTTGTACTTTGAGATCAGTTGACAATGGCTGATACGAGTCCAGCTCATTACATAAACTCTTCAAACTAGCATAATAGTCATCTACACTCCTGTCACCTTGCTGTAATTGAAAAGGAGTTGATACAACTAATAAATCCTAGTCACATTATCTTGGCCAGAATATAATTATTTAGCATGCTCCTAGAACTCTTTAGCAGTGTTAGAACATCAAATTCATGCTAATTTGTGGTTCCATACTATTCCACAGGCATGTCATAATCTGGGCATTCCCCTATATCCAATCATTATACCCAAGAACTCTTGAATCTGGCTTATTCTCTTTGATATTACTTCAATTTACCCCTAGTAACTGATGTCATCTATACTGCCATGGAATTGGGTGAATCACTTCACTTGACTTATTCTCACCACTAGAGGTTGCCATAACCTTAATAACAAAGATGATGTGCTATTTGGCAATGAAAAATAAAAAAAACAACTCACTTTTGGACCAAAAAACCACAAAAAATTGATAACGTATTAGTCCAAGAGTACTAACAGTATTGGTGCAGACTGTCAAAAAGCACAACACCACCTTCTAACAGCTAGAAAATCCCAACAACATAAATAGCAGATAAAAAACACACTTCCACACTACCTCCACCCACCTTTCAGTAGAAATAACAAGTAAACATCATACTAACCTATACGGTTCACCATCACACCCTCTTTGAACTGCCAATTAGAGGGAAAACTAGAAAATAACTGAAACCACCATAAACACTGCAACCTGAGGCATGAAGGCCTCCTTCTCTAGTGGCCAATAAGTCCTTTTTGGTCGCTTTCCTCTTCTTCAAACTATGGTGAGAGAAAAAGACAAGTTGACCTCTTCTCTGGTGTCCTTACCAGTCCAAGTTGATCAACCTTGCCCTGAGTATGTTACAGAACAATAGCAAAATAATAGGGAGCTAAAAGTGCTAGTAGGAGTGCTGATTCAGTTCTGGTTGAAGTAGAAGAGAAGAAGTTGAAGAACAGGGGCTCCTGCAAGTTAATGAAAACTCCTTGTCCCTCAACAAAGGGAGAGTGATCTCTTTCGTGCATGATAATGAAAACTCCTGGGACCTAGGGTTAAGGGAATCTGAAATGGGCATAGTAGATGATCTTATCTCCCTTCTTGGTACTGCTTTCTTGGATCCTTCTTGTCAGGATAGTAGAATTTGGTCGGTGTCCCCTTTTGGCTCCTTCACTTGTGCTTCTTTCTTCTCTGCTCTCCTTCATTCCTCGAACCCATCTTTTCCTACAAAGGAAGTTTGGTGTAATCCTGTACCCCCAAAAAGTAAGAGCCTTGTTGCTGGGAGGTGGTGCTCCAAAAAACCAATATCTTGAATAATTTACAAAAAAGGAGGCTGAATCACTGCCTCTCTCATGCTTGTTGCCTTTGCTTGGGAAACGATGATACAATTACACACCTTTTGCTTTCTTGTCCCTTCACTTCTTTTGTGTGGAATTGGTTTTCTTCCTTATTTGGCAATAGGTGGATCCCTCCCCTGGATGTGGCAAGCTTCTTTAACCCGAGCTTCTTCCTACTACCAAAGAAAAGGGGTAAAGTGATGTGGAGGGCAACAAGAGCGGCCATTCTTTGGTCTTTGTGTGAGGAAACAAATAATAGAATTTTCCAAGGGGTACAAAAATCAATAGAACAGGTCATTGACTGTGTAGCCATCAAAGTTATACACTGGTTGAAAGTTAGTGACTATTTAAGGACTTTTCAGTGGATGATATTCTAAGGGGGTGGTTAGTAGTGTCAAAGTGCTCAACCAGAGCTTGTATTTCAGCCTTATTGGACACCTGCAGCACAATATAGGGTAAAATTAAACTTTGATGGAAGCTCCTTGGGTAATGAGGACCCTCTGGAGCTGGGGGAGTTTTTAGGGATGGGGAGGGCAGAATGGTGGCGCTATTTTCTGGTCCCATAGGAGTGGGAGACTCTCTGAGAGCTGAAATTTTGGCTCTCCTACAAGGCCTTAGATTTGCCAAGCAATGGGGATTTCAGAACTTTGAAGCGGAAGGGGATACTAAACTGTTAATAGGGTGGCTGCAGACAAAAAGGTTGGGCGTATGGACTTTTAGACAACAAATAAGGGAAATGATTTGCTTGGCAAGGGATGATAGGGTAATATTCAAATGGGTAAGGAGGTCAGCCAACTCTGGCAGATAGTTTGACAAAGTAGGGGGGGGGACCTTCTGGGAAAATTTCTTTTGGGCTGTTTTGTAATTCTTGAAGTTGATTGGGGTCAACACTCATATGTTGAGTAGTTGACAGTGTATGATGTTTAATTGATATCTTTAGTGAAAGTTACCGTTTCCAATAAAAAAACGAGGTCTCCTGCAAGCTGAGATTGAACATGACTCATCTCAAACTGTTGCCCCACATTCTTTTAATTAAAAAAGACCTAAGGTTACATTATTACCCCTGAATAGAAAAGCAATTAAATAACAAAGAAATAAAAAATGAAACAAGACTAAAATACCCCTATGACTAGCACTTATAATTTAACACTGTTACTGATAAAAAAATCAATTTATCAGTGGTGGTTTGAGTAAAGAAACTTTTAGTAATAAAGAGATTAAAAAGGAGGATACAACGGGAGGGAGGGGTAAAATCTCTTAACCCTCCCTAAAAGTTTACTTCATATTACAAAGCTGCCCAGAAAAGAAGCTCTTCCCACCCCTTGCTTAGCCAAAGAATCTGCTAGGGAATTGGTACCTCTTTTACTCCACTGAAACTGAACTTCCATGTTTTGAGTCAAATGTTTAATTTTCTTTTTCTCATTTAAGTATTTCCACAAACTGAAGTCTTTCTTCTGCAGCCACCTAATAACAAGGCTCGAGTCACCTTCCACCACCAGTTTTCTGATATTTAGCTGCCGTGCTCTTTTAATCCACTGAAACTGAACTTCCATGTTTTGAGTCAAATGTTTAATTTTCTTTTTCTCATTTAAGTATTTCCACAAACTGAAGTCTTTCTTCTGCAGCCACCTAATAACAAGGCTCGAGTCACCTTCCACCACCAGTTTTCTGATATTTAGCTGCCGTGCTCTTTTAATCCCTTCCAAGACTGCCAGTATTTCAGCCCTCAGAGAATCCCTCCATCCAATAGGCCCCGAGTACATTGCAATAATTTGACCTTCTCCATCCCTGAAAGCTCCACTTATACCTGAAGGACCTGGGTTTCCTTTGCTGCTTCCATCAAAGTTCAACTTAGTGTAACCCAAGGGTGGAGGAACCCAAACTGGAGAAGGGGTAGCTTTCAAGGGAGCTAACCAAGCCACTTCTTTCCAGTTCTTAATGATATGTCCTGCTGTGTAATCTTCAAAAAGCTTCAAGGTCTTAACCCAATGAGCCACCCTAATGGAAATTACTTCAATGATAGCTTCCTTATTTCTTTCTTTTTAAGGAAGATTCTTTGATTTCTTTCCTCCCACACTGTCCAACATATTGCTGCTCTTACACATCTCCACAGAAATTTACCTCTCTTTTTTAACCCTCTCACTAATGTAACGTTAAACAAGCTCTGCACACTTGGAGGAGAGGACCACTTGCAACCACAGAGAGAAAAAAACTAGCACCAAATTTCTGATACAAAAGGACAGGAAACCATTAAGTTATAGCAGCTCTCACCATTCTCCTTACATGGGATGCACCTGTGCGGGGACAAACACCAATTTGGCCTTTTCCTTTGAAGTAAGTTGCAAGTGTTAAACTTTTCCAAGAATGCTTCCCAGCAGAAAGCACCCACTCTAGGAGGAATTGGTGTATCCCAAATTTCCAAGAGTGGGAAAGGGTGTTCGAAAGCTGGTTGGGTTGGGTTAACTCTTTGAAAAAGGAAGGGCAAGTAAAGACACCCGAGGGGAAAGGAACCCAAATTCTATTATCCCTTGTAGAGGGATCAATAACCACCTCATCTAGGATCTTAAGCAAATCAGAAATGATGTTCAACTCGAAATCTCTAAGAGCCTTTCTAAAACCCAAGTTCCAATCAGGAGCAGACAAAGTAGGGGATAGAAAGGTGGAAACAGGCTCATTTTTAAAACCCGAGGGAGAGAACAAAGCTGGAAATTGCTCTTTCAGAGGTGAGTTTCCTACCCAAATATGTTCCCAAAATTTCACAGAATTACCAGAACAAACGTCATACCTGATGAGTGGAAGGAATGAGGGTAAAATAGCATGGATGGACTTCCAAGGGGAAGCTCTTGTAGCCCTAGATGAGACTCCCACATCCCAGCCGTCCGCTGCTTGCCCATGGATACTTAGAATTTCATTTCCAAAAAATGAAATTATTAACTTGTTAATGCCAATTTCATTTCCAAAAAATGAAAAATGATAAGTATATTATATTGCTTTGATTAACAACTTATGTCTAACTTTGCTTCGCAATATCATGGGCAAATATTCTTAATAGCATCTCAGTTTAGCAAATTTTATTTGTTTTTGGTTCTTTTAAAATTGATTATGAAATTCCCATTTGGCATCAACTATTCTCATCTAGGATCTTTGGGCTGTCTATTTATGTCTTTTGTTTCAGCTACTTGCATACTTTGCTGAACGAATGATATCAGGGGAAACACTAAGGAGGAATGCTGTCATGCAAAAATCTGGAAAGCAGGTTTGTGGAGCTATTGATGGCAAAAAATTGTCCTTGAGCTCACATGGAAACACAAAGGTCAGGATGAACTATCAATAGAAATCTTTCAAATTGTCCTTGAGCTCACATGGAAAACTTTTAGGGGGGGGGGCAAGATAGGTTCTGCCTATTCAATTTCTTTGCTTAAAAGTTTACATGCTTTGGTGTATGGCTGTATTGAATCATCTGATGAATTCCATTCTTTTAAATAGTCAGTAGTAAAAGTATGACCAGAATCCTAAAGTCTGTAGACAGGATGATCTGGATCAACTAAGGCTATGTTTGGTTAAAATTCTCCAAAGAATCACTATTTAAAGAATGCATTTTGACCCAAAATGATTCTTTTCTGAAGCTAAGGCTCTGTTTGGGGCATCGATTCTGGAAATTCTCATATTCAGAATCTATCTAAGAAAGAATGGATTCTGAAAATTCTCATTCAAAGAATTTGCACAGGCGTTTGGTACATTCGTCTGATTCCTGTTTCTCAGAATCAGAATAATGTTTGACATTACCCTGTTTCTTCAGATCAATTCTCTAAATGAGAAATATAGAAAACCACTCCCTAAATAAATTGACATTTAGTGAAGATAGAATTCCCTTAGTACAGGTTAAGATACCATTCCCTTAATAAATTGACTTTACTTGATTGTATTAGATTTCTTCTGAGCATTTAGTTAAAATAGCATTCTCTTCTCCTTTCTTCCATCAAATCAAAGAACAAAGGTATAAATATGTTTTCTCATATTTTTCAGTAATTGATCAATCCAAACTAGATTGAACCTACAATGAACAAAATTATGAATATGTGTTATCATATTTTTCATATTTTCAGTAATCATCAATAAGAAGTATTCAACTACATAATTTTTCTCATATTTTTCAGTAATAATCAAGAATTCATTTAGTTTTTCTCAAATATAGAATAGTGGGTTTTCTGTAAAATCAAGAATTCATAATCCAAAATTATGAACCACATGACTTCTCTCATACTTTTCATTTTTTTTTTTTTATGAATGCTCATATTTCATATTTTCACTGTTGGTTTTGAGTATTCAACCACATAAGTTTTCTGAAACAGAGCAATGGTTCTGCCAACCCCTCAACCTGAAATCCTTCCCATTTTTCCTTTGCCCATTCTTGAAAATCTGGGTGATCCAGCCACATGTTTTCAAATTTGAAAGGTCTTGGACCAGCAATTGTAACAAACTGTCTCAGCAAAACTGGTTTATGGTCTGACATAAGAAAAGGTAAATCCTTTTTAATCACTTCTCCTACATGCTCCTCCCAATCATAATAGAGAAACCTATCCAGTCTTCTTAGAATTGGTGGGTTTTGCCCATTCCTCCATGTGAATATACAGTCACTTAACGGGAGGATCTATAAGGCCATTCCTTCGAATGAAGTCACAGAACCTTCTCATGGGTAACAGTTTCACTTCCTTCCCTTGACCCCTTTAGCTTCCCCAACCTCTTTACAGAATTAAAATCCCACCACCATCCCCCCAAGCACCAGGGCCCTCTCCATTCCCTCCTTAATCCTTCCAGATCCTCCCGCAACTCCACCCTTTCTCCCTCTGTATTTGGCCTATATACACTCGAAAGCCTCTACTACCAGTAGAAAGCCTTATGTGCTGATTCGGCCAAGCTTCTTGTGAAAGGAAGAGGAGAAAGTTGGGGGTTTCAGCAATAGACAGAGGAAAGGGAAGAAAAGGAGAAGAAGGTCGACTAGGATAGTGATACATAACCCTAGCCGCCAGCCCCTCATTCTATTTATAATTAACTTAAATATGGGATATTACAAAGATGCCCCTAGTAGGGCGGCAACTCAACTAAGTACTTACAATTCTTTTAAAAATAAAAGACTAATGGGCCCAAGGTCCAACAACTTCTTAATTTAAAAGAAAACAAACTAAACATAAATCGGCCCAACATAAATCAGCCCACTCAACACTCCCCCTCAAGTTGGGAATAGATGTCACACATTCCCAATTTGCGTAGATCATGTTCCAGCTTATTCTTCGCAACACCTTTTGTGAGAACATCAGCAAGCTGTAGATCAGAAGAAATGTATGGAAGACAAACTTCTCCAGAAGTTACCCTTTCTCTGATAAAATGTCTATCTACTTCAATCTGCTTAGTTCGGTCATGCTGGACTGGATTATGGGCAATATTGATTGCTGCCTGGTTATCGCAGTATAGCATCATTGGTTCTTCTACCTGAACACCGATTTCTTCTAACAGAGAATGGATCCAGAGAAGTACTGAAACTCCATGTGCCATGGCCCTATATTCCGCTTCTGCACTTGATCTTGCCACAACTGTTTGTTTTTTACTCTTCCATGAGACTAGGTTACCCCCAACTAGGGTGCACACTCCTGAAGTTGATCTTCTGTCATCAAGGCATCTTGCCCAATTTGCATCTGTATAGGTCTCTAGCTTCAGTTGTCCATGATCAGTAAACAATATTCCTCTGCCTGGATGTCCCTTCAAATATGCAAGGATCCTGTCAACTGCCTTCCAGTGCTGATCTCGTGGAGCATGCATATATTGACTCACTACACTTACTGCATAGGAGATGTCCGGTCTTGTCATACACAAGTATAGTAGCCGACCCACAAGTCTTTGGTATCTCCCAAGGTCCTTCACTGGTTCACCTTTTGATGCACTGATTCTATGGTTCTGATCAATGGGGGTGCTAGTTGCCTTTGTTCCAAGCTTCCCTGTCTCTTGGAGAAGGTCCAAGACATAATTCCTTTGAGAGATACAAATTCCATGTTTCGATCTTGCAACTTCGATGCCTAAGAAGTATCTTAGTTCTCCAAGATCCTTAATCTCAAATTCCTTATGCAGGTTCCTCTTCAGACTATCAATCTCACTCAGATCATTCCCAGTGACAACAATGTCATCCACATAAACAATTAGGATTGATACCAAAGATCCCCTGCGCTTCACAAACAAGGTGTGATCAGATTGAGTTTGAGTGTAGCCAAAAACAATCAGGGCCTTTCTGAATCTGTCAAACCATGCTCTGGGAGATTGTTTCAAGCCATATAGTGACTTCTTCAGCTTGCATATCTTTCCCTTTTCAGCATTATCATAAAAACCAGCTGGAAGATCCATATACACCTCTTCTTGCAGATCCCCATTTAGGAAAGCATTCTTTACATCCAGTTGAAACAAGGGCCAAGAGTATGAGGCAGCAAGAGAAAGGAGTATCCGAACAGAGGTCATCTTTGCAACTGGCGCAAATGTCTCTAGATAATCAATGCCATAGGTCTGTGTGTACCCTTTTGCAACAAGTCTTGCCTTGTACCTCTCTATACTTCCATCTGCCTTATACTTTACTGTGTAAACCCATCTGCATCCATTTGTCTCCTTGCCTTCTGGTAGGTCCACAATCTCCCATGTCTGATTCTTAATCAAAGCCTCCATCTCTTCCTGCATAGCTGTCTTCCACTCAGGTTTGGAGAGAGCCTCACTAACACCCTTGGGTATAGACACTGAATCAAGGGAAGAGAGAAAAGCACAGTAGGAAGGAGAAAGTCCACTGTAGGATAAGTACTGTGAGATACAATGAGCAGTGCACTTTCTCTTCCCTTTTCTAAGAGCAATAGGGAGATCAAGGTTATCTGTAACAATGTCAGTAGGATCAATGGGAACTGAAATAGTGGGATCAAGAGAAATACCTGAATCTGTATCAGTCGAAACTGGAGTCTCCAAAGGATCGATAGGAAGTGGTGTGAGTTTTGCTGTAGTGGAATCAACCGCCTTATGGAGTCTCTGCCATGAGTAATGCTGTGAATTGGAACGCAAAGGAGGTGGCAAGGTGGGTGACATCGGGTGGTGGTCAAGCATAGGAGTAGACACAGGAATTGGAACTGGGAGAGGGATAGATTGCTGACTTACTTCCCCAAAACACTCCCCCTGATAAGGATCCTTTGAGAAGAAGTACGTAGATTCAAAAAAGGTAACATCCATAGTAACATACCGGTTCCCAGAGACTGAATCATAGCAGCGGTACCCTTTCTGATTCTCTGCATATCCAAGGAAAACACATTTCTTTGCCTTGGGATCAAGCTTCGAACGGTAAGGGCCAAGAATATGTGCAAAGCAGACACATCCAAACACCCTTAGAGGAATATGAAACATCTCCCCTTGAGGAAAAAGAGGGCTGAATGGGGTCCTGAATCCGAGTACTTAGTAGGGCGGCAACTCAACTAAGTACTTACAATTCTTTTAAAAATAAAAGACTAATGGGCCCAAGGCCCAACAACTTCTTAATTTAAAAGAAAACAAACTAAACATAAATCGGCCCAACATAAATCAGCCCACTCAACACTACCACCCCCTCCACCATCTGAAAACAATTTGAAATGGATTACTTTCCCCATCAAATCTTTGGGTTATGAATTCCTGTAGCTCCAATACCACTTCTTTCCAGCCTTCTCCTCTATTCCCTTCAAGAAAACATGCCAATTGCTTCTTCCCTTTCCCAAAGAACTCTGTTAGAGCTATGAACCTTTTTTATTTTCCTTCTTTCCGCTTGATATTCTCTATGGCCTTCATACTTCACACTTTTCCCAGCCAAATCTCCTCTCGAACTCAAAAGACTCTTGCAAAAAACTTTGAAACCAATCAACTACCTCACTTCCAACATGAACAAAAAGTGTTAAAACGTATATTTTGCTTATTTTCATAACATATTGTCCAGGGTGCAAGGGTATACTCTGCTTTTTCTATAATGGATTCAACCCGATTTCCCTGTTTTCAAATATTCTGCTGTTGCGTTCCTTCCACAAGCTCCAGCACACCACTGGAGGGACTGGCATCCTAGAATAGTAACCAGCAGCTGGCCAATCAACTACCTCACTTCCAACCAGCATCACCTTCGTCAATCCATTCTCTCTAATCTTCAGAATATTATTACTTCCGAATCTGGACTGCTCAAGCCACAATCTCTTGACTTCAATCTTCAGAAGCCTTCTCCAACCCATTACAGGATTCTCACATGATGTCCACAGAGAAGCTGGATCATACCATTGTATAGTTGATCCATCAGAAGCAACAACCTTTCTGCCTCCCAATCGTGGAAATTTCTGTGAAACCTAGGCACGCAGATTGGTTGGTTGCCTAGGATCTCATAAGAATCATAAACTGAGTTGTCTATGTTCATTCTTGTTGAAGAGTAACCACTCTGAGTGTGATTATTTATGAAAAAGAGTAACCGTTTTGTCTGAGGTTGCTTGTCATTGAAGATTAACCGGTTGAGAGACAATTGAAGAAAGACAAGACCATAAATTGCAACCCTTGGAACTGAGAATCGCAACCCTTGAAACAGAGAGCCGTAAGGAAGAGAACAAAACAGGAACAAAAATGGTTGGGGTTAGGGTTTATTCAAATGAGATTATGGTAATACCCCTCCTTTCACGTGAGAGGTTGAGACACATGTTTGTTATTTAATCCAAGACATAGCAACAATAACACTCATCCGAGAATCCTCTTTCTTAGAAGTGAAAGTTTTTCGCTCCTAAGATGTAGAGAGACTGGGCCGAATGGGCCCTAGTGCTTGTTTTCTGTTAAGTTGTTTTCTCTTTATTTCTTTTATGTGTTAATGGGCCTGTTAACTTCTTTTTAATTTCCTTTAAGTTATTGTTGAGCTGGCCGCCCACTTAAGGGCAGGCATGTAATTAATCTTGATTAGGTCAAATTAATAAATGATTAGTGAGGGGAGATAGGGAACCATCAAACTCTCTTCTTCTTCTTCTCTTTTGCTGTATCCCTCTTTATTTCTTCCTTTTTTATTGTTGTAATCAGAAAACTAATATCAGATTTGGAGGACTGGTTCTCATCTTAAGAAATAATCTTCTGGCTATATTTAGAGGACTGGTTCACATCTAATATCAGGTTTCTTGAGAGTTGAGATGACTAAACACCATTTTTTTTATCAGGAACACAGAAATTATTCATTAAATTAAAAAAAAATCATGTACAACAAGAAGTTGTGGGCAGACAAAAACTCCAAAGGAAAATCCCACTAATTACAACACAGTCCCAAGCATAGCCCAAAAAACAATTCCACTTTGGAACGGAAGTATTGTTCCTGGAGGAGGAGGGAGGTGATTATCAGAGTTTTGAGGGAGGCTTGAAGAGTTTGATGGAACGGCAGAAGACAGCTATGGTTGGGACTCAGATTCTCTCTACACTGGCAAGGGAGATTAACTCCTTAGCACAGGAAGAACAGGTTATGGGTTTGGAAAGGAAAGACTCTACTGGACTGCTCTGTGATGTATCGCCTATAGCCAGACCGCAGTGGAAGACTAACTCAGATGCGGAAGTTGACAAGTTGTTGATCTCCTATGAAAAATCTTCTAAGCAGATCAGACCACAGGAGACAGATTTAGACTTGCCTCCCGATGCCGGTCCCGATCCCTTGAAAGAGTTTCATTTGGCTCCTAACAATGAAGGTACTCTTGTCATTTCAGTTTTTGTTACTGATGTTCTTCCTGTGGTTGAAACAAATACGCCAACATCCCGAGAGGAATCTTTAGGTGAGGATGAAAATAGAGAGCTTAGCATTGGTGAAGGTGAGAGGAGAGAGGGAGAGTTGGAGGTTAAGAAGAAGCGGGAAGAAGAGTTAGAAAAAAATATGGGAGCAAATTTGTGAGTTATTGGAGGAGTATAGAAGTTCTAGGCTGGGGGGGGGGAAGTGAGTAAAGGCAATGGGTCGGCTAAAAAATTAGAGGGGAATGTGAGAAGGAAGAAGAAAAAGAGAATAGAAGTGGAGAGATTGTTATCAGATATAGAAGGTGATATCGAGTTTTGTGGAAGGGGAGAGAGAAGGAAGGGTTCTTTGTGAGATGGAACCGGGTTCGTAAGTGGCGTTTGAAAGGAGTCTTATTATGAAAATCATTAGTTGAAATGTGAGAAGGTTAGGGAGTGCAAGAAGGAGAAGGGCAATCAAAGACCTGCTGAGGAGAGAGAAGCCTGATATAGTCATGTTACAGGAAACTAAGTTGGTTGATTTGGACAGAAGATGGGTCAGGAGTGTGTGGAAATCAAGAGGAGTGTGTTGGACTTTAGCTCCCTCATGGGGAGCCTCGGGAGGGATAGCGACCTTGTGGAGAGAGGATGTTGCAGAATCTGTCAAAGAACTTATAGGGAGATTCTCTGTGTCTTTAAAATTCAGAAGTGTGGAAGATGGATTCATTTAGGTGTTAACTAATGTCTATGGGCCAAATAGTTATAGGGAAAGGAAGGAAATGTGGGAGGAGTTTTATGGAATTCAAGGCTTGTGGGATGGCCCATGGTATTTGGGGGGGGGGGGGGAAGGAAAATACCCTTTCTAACACCTGTGGCCTGTGGGCTAAAGGAAATACCCTTTCTACAAGTTAACTTTACTTGGTCAAATTTCCAAGAAAACCCCCTTTGCTCCAAACTTGATAGATTCCTTTTTAATGTAGAGTGGGAGGATCATTGGAGGAATTTGGTGTCTAAAACCCTTCCTAGAGTTATATCTGATCACTGCCCTATACTATTTGGTCAAGATGTTCTAGTCTTTGGCCCTCGACCCTTTAGGTTTGAGAACATGTGGCTAACTCATCTGGATTTTGAACGAAAGGTTGGTGAGTGGTGAAATGAAGATTTGAGAGGGGTTAAGTGGAAAGGTGTAAGGTTCCACAAAAAGTTGAAGAGACTGAGAGCAAGGATTAAAGAGTGGAATCGGGAGCATTTTGGAAGGGTAGAGGATCAAAAGAGTATTTTGATGTCCAGGATCGATGAACTGGACTCCAAAGAATTCCAAGGAGTTTTGAATGAGCAAGAAAGGATTTTGAGAAGTAGATTAAAAAAGGAATTGGAAGAAGTTCTCCTTAGAGAAGAGATCTCATGGAGGCAAAAGTCAAGACACAAATGGATCAAAGAAGGGGACGGCAATACAGAATATTTCCATGCGTTGGCTAATGGGAGGAAAAGAAAAAATTGTGTGGCTAAATTAGAAGTGGATGGGGAGGAAGTCACAAATCAAGATGAGATAGCAAAAGTGTTGGTGGATCATTTTAAATCAATTGCAGGGAAGCCTTTGAATAATAGACTGAGGTTGGAAGGTCTAGATTGGCCCAGGTTGTCTAAAGAGCAAGCAAGCTGGTTAGAGAGGAGTTTTGAAGAAGAGGAAATTAGGAATGCAGTGTTTTCAATGGATAGATCCAAAGCCCCTGGACCAGATGGCTTCACCATGGCTTTCTATCAAGACTATTGGAATGTGGTAAGAGAAGATCTTTGTGTTGTGTTTAAGGAATTTGAAGTTAATAGCAAAGTAAGCCCTGGAGTTAATGCCACTTTCATAGCTCTAATCCCTAAGAAGAAAGGAGCAAAAAATCCTAAAGATTTTAGGCTGATTAGTTTGGTGACTAGCATTTACAAAATACTGGCTAAAGTGTTATCCTTGAGGATTAAAGTAGTGCTACCCTCCATCATTAGTCAAGCCCAGGGAACTTTCGTGCAAGGGAGACAAATAACAGATCAGATTCTAATAACGAATGAATGTGTGGAGGATATGAGAAAGTCTGGAAAGCAACGTTTTGATTGTAAGCTGGATTTAGAAAAGGCCTATGATCTTGTGGATTGGAACTTCTTATTAGAGGTCCTAGGGTATTGTAGGTTTGCAGTTAGATGGTGTCAATTCTTATCAGAGTATTCTTCATCTTTTCCTCAATTGTATCAGGTATGATGTCAATTCTAGTACTTCTGTTTTGTTTTGGGAAGACATATGGGTAGGCAATTCTGCCCTTAAGGACAGTTTCCCTTCTCTCTATTCCATTTCTGGATACAAGGGTAAAACAATCTCTCACTTTCTTCCAACATCTGATTCTCCATATTCTTTGAGTTGGGACTTTGGGTTTCGTAGGGGTTTGAGGGATCATGAACTCTCCTGTGTTTCAGACATTTTGTCACTACTTGAAAGTGTTTTTCTGGACCCTTCCAGTTCTAATGTTAGACTTTGGTCTCCAAACCCAGAAGGTTACTTCACATGTGCTTCCTTTTTTAAGTCCCTTTGCTCTCCGTTGAGAAAAGTGGGTTTCCCAGCTAAGGAGATTTGGTCTAAACCTGTACCTCCTAAAATTATTATGTTCTGCTGGGAGGTGTTCTATAGGAAAATCAACACTTCGGACTTATTGTAGAAGAGAAGGCCTTTTATGTGTTTGTCTCCTAATTGGTGTGTACTTTGCAGGGCTAATGGTGAGGATTGCTCTCACTAACTTTTAACCTTTTCTTTTTCTGTTGCTATTTGGGGTTCGATCTATGCTTTGTTTGGTTGCAGCTGGAATTTGGTCACAGCCATAGATCAGATCTTTGATCCTTCCTTCTTTGTGTGGCCCACAAAAATTGGTAAAACAATGTGGAGGAGCATTAGAGCTGCTGCTTTGTGGACAATTTGGGAAGAATGAAATGCGAGGATATTCCAAGAGGAGAGAAATGTTCAGAATGTAAAGGATTGCATTATGACCAGGGCAATCCATTAGCTGAGATCATTAGATTCCCTTAAATTATATTCCTTTGATGACATGTGGAGGAACTGGATGGCTGTGGCTAGTAGCAGTAACAGAAAGAACAGGGTACCAGATGTGTGGGTACCTCCTTCAGAGGACTGGACAAAGCTGAATTTTAATGGTAGCAGCCAAGGAAATCCGGGTCCATCAGGGATTGGTGGGGTGTTAAGAGATAAAGATAGTAATATTTTAGTTTTATTCTCAGGCTCCGTGGGTATAGGAGGCTCTATTAGAGCTGAGCTTCTAGTGGCAGTACAAGGCATTCAGATTGCAGACCAGTTAGGAGTTCAAAATTTGATTATTGAAGGAGATTCCAAAGTTGTTGTGGGTTGGTTAAAAAATCCAGATTCAGTGATTTGGTGCTACAGGGATATTATGAGGAAAGCTAAATGGTTCTCAAGGAACATGAATGTTAATTTTCAGTGGGTGGGTAGAACAGCTAACACCATAGCAGATGGGTTAGCTAAACAAGGGGTATCAAGGGAACGTTTATTCTTGGCAGCTTTGTAAATTTTTTGTTACTAGTCTGAGGTACATTGTTGTTGTTACTAGTCTGAATTTCATGAATAAAATTTCAATCATTTATCAAAAAAAAAAAAAAAAGTTACAACACAGCCCCAAAGATAGCCCAAAGGAAATCTCACTAACTACAACATAGTCCAGAACATAGGTTGTCTTTGAACTCCTTGCTTAGCTAAACCATCAGCCATGCTGTTAGCTGATCTCCTAATCCATCTTATTTGAATTACCATGTCTTTAGAAGCCTACTTGAAGCGCCTGAGCTCATTCCTTAGCCTCCATATTACTCCTTCCCCTTTCTTTAGTCAGTTAACAACAATTTTTGAATCCCCTAGAGAATCACCAAAATCGATTATTTGGAGTGATGCCAAAGCCAAACGGGGCCTAAAATTTCTATCTCCAAAGAATCAATTCTTAGAATGAGTTTTGAGCCCAACAAAAGAATTATTTCCAGCTAGTTTTATACTTTCAAACTCAAAAGTGATTCTTAGAATCTCCAAGTTCATCAGAATATTGTGCATGTCACAAAGATATTCTCTAGGCTTAAACTCGGCTTGGCAGGGGCAGGACCTACAAAAAATTGCAAATGGGTCTATAGGAGGAAAGATGGAGAGGAAACAGGACATCTGTCTCTGATCATAGGGGGACTTCGATGCAAGTGCAGTCTTTGGTTTCCCTTTTGGAGAAGGAACAGCAGGAAAACAAGTTAAGTACGGTGGGTCCGGAGTCTGATATGAACTGTTTACAGCAAAATAAGGTTGAAATTAATGGAAATTTAGGTGATGTGAATATCCAGAAAGTAGTGGAAAGAGAGGTTACCATTGGTAAAAGCCTGGGTCTGTGCTTTTGGGGTGGTGAAGAGTTCACCAAGAAGGGCTTTTGAGGAATTTGAAAGAAAAAAAAGGAAGAGAAGATGACAAAATCCTGTTGGAAAGAAGCAAAGTCATGGGATGAGGAGTTTTCAGACCAGGAAGGTACGTTCAAAGATGAAGACTGAAGGCTTGGTTGGGCAGCAAGGAGGGGCTTAGTTTAGGGTAGGAGGTTGGGTTAAGGGCCTTTGTATTTTTGGGTTTCTCATATTGGGGGATTTTGTTTTGATCTTCGCTTGGGATGGGTGGGTTTTCCTCATGTTTGTAATGTGTGAGGTTTGCAGGTCTGTTTGGGGGTCTGGAGGCTGTTCTTCTGGTGGTGTCTTATCACCTCTCTAATGTAATTTCTCTTTTTTTCTTTTAATAAACTTTTTTTTCTTTATTCTTCAAAAAAAGTTCATCAGAATTAATTCTCTGAGAGAATGCCAAACGATCTGATGGAAGATGTTGATTGGAAGATCCTAGCCATTTTTATATTTGTTACTTAGTGATCTATTAAGAAATTTGTGTCATCATTTAAACCAAGCAGTCCTCCCAAATAAATTTGACTTGCATAATATGATTTTGCTATCCAAACATGTTATCCTTTCTATTCATAAATATGAAAAATAATTGTTTTAGGAGAGGATGAGCTCATCTCATCTCTGTAAGAATGAATCAGCAACAATGACATGAACTGATCATCTAATCTGTGTAAGAATGTGTCATCTAGGAAATATGCCATCTTGTTAGTATTCAATGCTGAGGGATCAGTTTTTGTCATAGGCAACCACTAATGTGTTTATTTACAGATTGCCATTGCATTTACTTATAGACAAAATGGAAAGCTTGTCAGCTGCAAGTACCGAGGCGTTGATAAAGTATTTTGGCAGGTTTGTGTAATACATTCAACTAGTGGATAATAAAATAGTATTTCAGATTTTGTGGTGAAATCTAAGTTATTTCTTCTTTAGGTTGTTGAGAGGGTCTTCCAATTCAATAACTGAGTTTAAGGTTATTGTCTTTTCTTGATTTTGATAATTGCTGCATTTCTTAGCGAGTTACCCCTATTTAGAAAGAAAGGAAACTACATATATGGTGTTAGGGCCTGGTTGTGCTTGGGTTTGCCACCCTGAAATACATGCCAAGGACCAGGAATCTAGGTCACTGTGTCAGACACATTCAAATAATTTGTGCTTGTATAATTAGTGAATGGACAAATATTTACCATTGGCAAACTTCCATTGTTATTATTGTTCTCTAGCTTTATTATGAAAAAATGGTTTGTCTAATGTGGTCATGCATTGTTATATAGTTTTTTTTGATAGGAAACAGTAACATTCATTAGATAATTGAAAAGATTACAGTCTTACCACCCACAAAATGGATGGAAAAGAAAATCAAAAACTTACAAATAGGCCCAAAACAAAGCCTCCCTAGTAACTCCTTGCTTAGCTAAAGTGTCAGCCATTCCATTTGTTGACCTTCTTACCCAATTAAAATGCACCCCAATCTCCCTTGCTAAGCTAATAATCTCTCTTAGAGGCTGTCTAAGAGAACACACTCTCAGGTTTCCGGTTTGCATCCACCCTATTACCAGCTTGGAGTCTCCTTCCACTTCTAATTGCCGCATTCCCCATTGTTTCGCTAGTTTCAAACCTTGAAGTAAGGCCATTACTTCTGCCCTTGATGAATCTCCCACCCCAATTGAGCCCGAGTAAAGGGCCAAGACTTTTCCTTCCTTGTTTCTATACACACCCCCAACTCCCGACTGACCTGGATTACCTAAGGAGCTTCCATCAAAGTTTAGCTTCACCTTGAACTGAGGCGGTGGTACCCAACAATCTTGTACCACAGGGGAGGAGGGTGAGGATATAGCTATAGTACTCCAATTTCTTATTAAGTCCGCTGCGGAGAAATCCTTGAAAAGATTATGTACTTTTAGCCAGTGCATAACCTTGATGGTGACAACCTCCACAAGCGCTTCCTTGGATTTTTCTTGCCATAGGAAGATTCTATTGTTTCTCTCTTCCCAAATTGACCATAGGATGGCAACTCTTGTTATTCTCCACATTACCCTGCCCATTTTCCTTGGTTGTCGGAAGAAGCTAGAGTCAAAAAGGTTCAACACACCCAAGGGGGGGTTCCATCTGTAACCAAACAAAGAAGAGAACCAATCCCACAAATAATAAGCAAAAGGACAAGAAATCAAAAGATGAGTCGCCGTCTCACCATTTCTTAAGCAAAGGTAACAGACATGTGGGCAAAGGCTCCAGTCTGGCCTTTTTCTTTGAAGTACATCCATAGTGTTGATCTTTTGAGGAGCCACTTCCTAGCAAAAAGCCCTAACCTTTGGCGGCACAGGAGAATACCATTTTTCTTTAGCAGGAAAAGAGACGGACACAAAAGAAGACTGAATTAAGGCGTTGAAAAAAGATGAACAAGAGAAAGTCCCTGAAGAGGACTCTTTCCAAATTCTACCATATGGGCAGAAAAGATCTAGGAAAACTGAATTCAACACAGTGAATAACTCATCTGCAGAAGCCAATTCTGAATCCCTCAACCCTCTTCTCAAACCGAAATTCTAAGTCCCCTTAGACACACAAAGTGAGGAGATGGTTTTGAATTTACTTAGGGAAGGAGAATACATTACCGGGAATTTATCCTTGAGGGCGGTGTTCCCAAGCCAAAGGTCCTCCCAAAACAAAATTTTATTACCTGAGCACACATCAAATCTGATGAAAAGCTGAAAGGAAGACAAGATTCCCGCAATTGCTTTCCAAGGGGAGAAATGAGAAGCCCTAGGGTCGACGCCAGCATCCCATCCATTAGTTGCCATCCCATGAATACTTTCCACCACCAAGTGCCACTGCCACAAACTGTCCTGCTCCAAAGGAAATCTCTACAACCACTTTCCTAACAAAACTACATTTCTTAATCTGATATTGCCAATGCCTAGACCCCACTTCCTTTTTCCTAGAAACTAGAATTTTACATAGAAAGAAAAGAACTACAATCAATTAAAAGAAGATGAAAAAAGGATATGGGCAAATCATAGATCCTTTATTCAACTAAGAGGTGGGTTCTCTGTATCAGGAAGGAAAAGAAGAAAGAGGGAACAAAAAACTCAGCAGAAAGAAGGGGCTGGGCCCCTGTTTCAAGGAGGTAAGGAAGAAAGAAAAGAATAGCAGGAGAAGAGAAGGGTCAGATTCCTATTTCATTGAATAGAAAAAAAGTGAAAGAAAGAGAAGAAGAAGGTTGGACAAAGAAGAAAGAGAAGAAATGAAAGGAAGAAGAAAGTACTGATCAAAAACAGAAAGAAGAAAGAGATGAAAGAAATGCTACATATGGTAACTTAGAGAGAGAATGTAAAAAATGTAGACACTTTAACCTGTTATGATTTGTAGAACTTCTTGCGTTCTTCAACTTTTCAATAGAAGAATCCTCTCATGTTCTCAATGTGTTCAAATTGTCTTCGCTTTAGTTGATCACTTATGCTAGAGCTTTAGGCATGTACAAGGTTAGGGTACAAGCAAACAATAAGGATTTTTTAAGAGTAAGTAGGACATCAAAGTAGCGTTAACGCAATAATATTATAAAAGTGACTAAAAAAGTAAATGTATGAAATGCTCATGCTTGCCTCAGCCCAGGCCTTTTGAAGTAAGGTGCATGTATGCTGCTGTTGGCTTGTTGCCTGGGTTCAAGTGAGGTGCATGTATCAAAATGTGCCTATTTAAACACTACCCTAGATTCCTGGCCATTCTCTTTCCCTTGTCATCTTTTGATAGTGAAAGTAAAAATTTCATTAAAATAAAAAGTATTACATCTTCATCAGGTGTTAAGGCAACACCTGCATATGCACTAAAACAATGATACAACCCTCTTTCCCTTATCATGACTGCAACTCTTTGCCAAGCTTGGATCTGATTGGTCACTTGCCTGGTCTATCAAGGCTCAAGTTGGCCTCATTTATTGATGCCCACCTAAAGCAAAAGTCAACTTGTTCAAATAACTGCAAGTTGCAGCTATCTGGTTAGATAAAAAAATTGGGCAAGGCACCAATATCTGATACTTATCAAATTGGCTCAATCTCTATTACCATTTCTGGCTCGTACATACCCCTTGATTTATATGATATTTGTATATGCTGTTAGTAGATTTTCTTGATTTATTACTTGTTAGATAGAGACCTTCGTTTTTATGTGGTAACATATTCATGATTCTCTTGTAGTATTATGCCTTGTATTATCAGAGTATCAAATCTTTATATGTTCTGACTTGACCTCTGTCGGCAATTTCAGGAGAAGGATACAGAGAAGATATTATATGGGCTGGATGATATAAAACAAACAAGTGATATTATCATTGTAAACACTATCACTCTTTCTGTACTATCCTTATGAACTTGGTCAAAACATTATGTTTGTGACTTTTGGTTCTCTATCTCTCTGGCATAAATGATATCACTTATCATGAATTCTTACTATAGGTTGAGGGTGAAATTGATAAACTTTCAATGGAAGAAGCTGGCTTCCGTAATTGTGTCAGTGTTCCTGATGGTGCACCTGCAAAGGTTTCTACAAAAGAGTTGCCATCTATAGAGAAGGTCTGGTTCAATGTGAAGAGTTTAAAACATATTCCTTGTGTTTAATTTTACTTTTAACTGTAATGTTCTTTTACCATCTCTTTATTATTTTGAGCATGTATTGCCATGTGATAAATTTCATATGTTTTGATGATAATCTGATGCAATAGGGCAAAGTCCAACTAATTTCTTTGATTAATATTTATCAATTTGGAGGAAGTTCCTTAATGAGATGATAATCCTTAAATAAGAAGAAGAATTTCTTTTCTTGCATAAAAGGATTTGATGCTTATTCTTAATCTTCTTATGCTAGGCATAGTGTCTTGATTGAATTGGGAATCCCTGGTGTACCTGGGTGATCTTATGCTAGCATCTACTTTGAAAGAGTTTTAAAGCAAGCAAGTGACCTTTAGTTGGTTTCCTAGTTGGAGCATCAACTCTTGGTTAAATCCCATTCAGTGTTGATTGGTTCATGTAATGATATAATGACTAAATGTGTGGTTTTCTGACCAGATTCTGAGACTGTAGTGTGGAGGGATAAAATTGCAATCAACTTTGCTTGAAAGGTCTAAATAATAAAGTCTATTCAATTCATGTGGGGTCAAGTAATTTCTGTGGCACCTTGGCAAACTTCTTTTCCTAGGTTAGGGAGGTATTTGTCTTTGACAACATTGTTTTTTTGTGTGTGTGTGCTGCTGGTAAACATTCATCGTGAGTTAAGATGTGTTGGTGCACCGGACTGTGTGTTGGCCTTTTCTTGGTTATATTCCATCTTCTGAAGTTGTTGAACTAATTGTTCTTCCAGTTCCTCGGTGTCTCTAGGCCATACCTTGCCTAGGGAGGCTAATGCTTTGAGGCATTACCTAGTTTTTTTAGAAAAGATAACTTCATTGCAAAAAACGGGGGAAAGGGGGAGGATGTACAAGCCAAAGCAGTCTAAGAAAGCCAAAAAACCCCAGAATTTACACTATCAATGAGTTTTCACTATACAAAGAAACCCTAACGACCCCAGATTTGGCAAGATCATTATCAACACCCTTAAGTTCTCTAGGAATCCACCTAAATGGGCATTTTGCATAGGAGGTGATGTTCCTGATCTCATTAAGAAAGAAATCAAATCTCCAAGACCCATCCTTAGGGCTGGTCATCCAGTGATCACATTCCTTGAGTTCCCTTCAACCAAAAGTATGAAGAGGTGAGGAGCAGCAGCAGTCCTGAGCCTCACTAGAAGCACTGGGACTTCATCTTCAGCAGTATCAGCCTCACCAATCAGCCCACTAAATGTCCAGAGCAGATCACCATTAGGTCTAACAATCTGACCTCCATCGCCTACCTCATGTTGTGGTTTGCAGAGTTTCTGCAACTGCCATCAAACTGAAGAATAAAATTAGTAGGAGGCCTGGAACATGATCTGTTTCTGTTGATTGGAACAAGACATGAGGATTTCAGAACATGCATTATATTCCTATCCAAATCACCATACAGGATTCGTTATATGGTTTATGAGTAAGCATCCATTATAGTTGCTTGATTAAATTGGCTTATTTAGATTTTCCACGTTTGTGAGAGTGGTCAATGACAAAAAATGGCCTTGTTACTGATTGCTATGAGACATTTTTGTTAGTTTTGTTGCTGGTATGAAACTCCTTATTCTGTGAGGAGTTTTTTATAATTTGCACTGATTATGTTACTTATACTGTTCTTTTTTTTGGATAAATAACTTGTATTTGATCTTTGACATTTCCTCAGCGTTCTCTTTTCTTGATTGATTACTTTCCTTGGTTATTTTATTATTTTTGTTATTATTTCTTAGTTTGACCAACTTACCTTGATTTGGTTTTGCTTTGGTAGTCTAATGAATAGAAATTAGTCTAATTGTTCTTTCTTATGAATGGTATTATTAAACATTCTTGCATTTCTATGTTGAAAACTTGGATATAACTCTCTGGTGATTTTATTGTTTTGAAGCTAGGACACAAAGTATCAATATTTGTGGAATTGCAAAGAGTACTTGGACAAGGTGGGTCCTTCTAAGTGTATACTTTCTGGATGGTGCATGGGTTTCTTATATGCTCTGTGTTTTTTTATTCCTGTTAGGCATCTCGCATAATTCTTGCAACTGATGCTGATCCACCTGGCCAAGCTTTAGCTGAAGAGCTTGCCCGTCGCCTTGGAAGAGAAAGGTTACTTAATGTGACATTCATTTCATTTTTGTAGTAACATTTGTTCTTTAAACAAGTTTCTGTATGACACTATATTTAATGTTTTGATTCCGTGGGGTGGCAGATGTTGGCGAGTCAGATGGCCAAAAAAAGATGGGGGCAATGTTTGCAAGGATGCAAATGAGGTTTGATATTAATTTCTGCATAATCTTAATGGGGATTAATTTTAAGATCATCCATAACAGGGGTGATTTACTTTTGAGCCTCATCTGTAAAGGTGCTGGGCATTGCCCAAATGATGAATTTTCTCATATGAAAAATTTGTTTAGTTTATCTTGTTTCTTTAGCTTTTTATGGATATTTCTTGTTTCTCTACCCCAAACAAGCAATATTAAATAGTCTATGAAAAATAAAACTTAGAAGGTTAAGGCCTTATTTTGTTAGTGCAAGGAGATATAATGAGGATATCTTATGTCTCTTTAGTACAGGATAAATCAAAGAATGAAGAAAAAACATAGGGATGATGACCTTGATATGTTGAATTTGGCAAAGATACACAATAGACTGTCTGTGTACGTTAATTATAGAGAAAAAACAATAAAGGTAATTTGAGGATACTATGGATGTTTATTAGAGCTGCTATATGCTGAACAATTTGGGAAGAAAGGAATTTGAGATTTTTTTTCCTGAAAAAGAGAGAAGCAGAGAAGCTCTAATCGAAGTCATTTCCATCAGTGTTGCAGTGGATAAAATCTTTGGAGCTGTTTGATGGTATATCTACAGATGCATTTCTTGGAAATTGGAAGGAAGTGGCTGATTTAGCTCCGTTTAAGGCTGAATCAAGCTTCTTTGGTCCCCACTAGTGGAAGGCTTCATTAAGCTTAACTTTGATGGATTTAGCGAGTGTAATCCAGGTCATTCAGGCATTGGAGGTGTATTTAGAAATGAAGAAGGAAAAGTTGTTTCATGATTTTCTGGGCCAATAGGTACAGGTGGTTTACTCAGAGCAGAGATTATGGCTATTTTGGAAGGAGTGCAAAGGGCAAAAGAGCTAAATATTAGAATGCTAGTAGTTGGGGGTGCTGGTGATTAATTGGCTGTAACAAGAGGAAAATGGTTTCTGGAGTTATATTAACGAAAAAAAGAAAGATATAGATGGCTGACACAGAATATGGAAGTGAGGCTTAAATGGGTAAAGCAAAGTACCAACTCCTTTGTTGATGTACTGGCTAAACAAGGGGTGGGAAGGGGTACCATGTTTTGGGTTCTGTTGTAAGTTGGGTTTTTTGGTGGGGAGGGCTAAGAGAGCTTATTCCTCCCCTTGTCTTGTTTCTTGTTGTACCTTCTTTCCTTTTAATCATCTAATGAATTGGTTCAGTTATTGATAAAACAAAAAGAAACAATAAAGGGGGGTTGTTCCAGTTGGAAAGACAGGGAGCAATGATTAGAGAGAAAAGTATAAAAAAAAGAAGGGGGTAGAGCCCCTGATTTGCCATAGGAATAGATGATGCTCTATTTGGTTTATAGAAATTGAGAGAAAGTAGAAGAAAACGTATGATGAATACCATAATGAAGGCTACTAGTTAATAGCCTAGCACAATAAATGGATAATTTTCCTTATTTCGTTTTTTTTGAAGATAAATAAAAAGAAAATTCCTTAACTTAAAGAAGAGAGCAAGTACAATCAGAAGGGTGATGAGTGGTCACCCAAAAGAAACAACAGAAGACAACAAATTATGACAAAGATACAATACATCAATCCCCCGTCCTATTTTCATTGATGGCCAAATTCCATTCCCAATTGACTTTCTTGACACCCCTGAAAACTCTGGAAGAATCTGTTAGAGTCAAGTCGAGAGTTCAGGAGGAGAGAGAAAGGGACAACAGATTTGGTGGGTGTGACACCTCGTATCAGTCGACACCCTAAAAGATATATTTATATTAAAAGGTAAAAGGACAAATCTGCCCTTAATGTACAAAATAGAGTACAAAGAATAGTTATACAACAAAGAAGAGTAAAAGTACAATAATAGCTCCGTGGCTAGATTTTGCAGTCTCTACACTCCCCTTAAACTGATGCCTAGGAATAAGCATCATCTTGTCCATGAGAAATAGATGCCGAACCCGAGTCATTGCTTTAGTCTACAGGTTTGCTAGTTGGAGCCCGGAGGAGACATAAGGAAGAGATATGGTACCCTCAAGAAGGAGATCACGGATGAAGTGGCAATCAACTTCTATGTGTTTGGTGCACTCGTGGAAGATGGGGTTGGAATCAATTTTAATTGCATTGATATTGTCTGCACAGAGAGGGACAAACGATGATGGCTCATTAAGTATTTCAAATAGAAGAGCCCGAAGCCATATGATCTCACTACACATGGAAGACAGCCTTGTATTCAACTTCAGTGGAAGATTTGGACACAGTAGCTTGTTTCTTGCACTTCCATGAGATAAGAGAGTTGCCTAAGAAAACAAACTAGCCAGTAGTGGACCATCGGGTGTCAGGGCATCCAGCCCAATCAGACCCACATAGGCCATAAGATTAATGGAGGATGAGGAAGAGAAGAATATCCCGTGTGACAGGGTGCCTCGCACATATCTAATGATTCGATGAACTGCATTTGTGGTTGTCTTGGGGAAGACACGAACTGGCTTACTATCTAAATTGCATAAGATATATCTGGCCGAGTCATGGTGAGATAAATTAAACTGCCCACTAGCTGATGATAAAGGGTAGGATCTTCAAGAGGAGAACCATCGTCTTTGTTGAGTTTCAGGTTCAGTTCTAGTGGGGTGTCCACAATCTTAGAGTCACCAAGATTTTGCCAGTTTAACAAGATCAGCGACATACTTTTGTTGATTAACAAAGTAGCCCTGAGAGTTTCTGCTCACTTCAAGTCCTAAGAAGTATGTCAAAGGCCCCAAGTCCTTCATCTTAAAGGACTCACTGAGTAACTGTTGTAGCCTAGCAATTCCTTCTGTGTCATCCCCTGTAATTAATATATCATCAACATAAATGAGTAATATCATTACTCCATGCTTTCGCCTTAAAATGAATAAGGAATAGCTGGAAGAACTCTAGATAAAGCCATCATCAGTGATGACGGGTCTGATCTTCTCAAACCAGTCCTTAGGAGTTTGCTTCAGGCCATAAAGTGACTTATTAAGACGAAAAACAAGCAACGGGTTTGTACAATATCCCGGAGGGGGTTTCATATAGACTATCTCTTTCAACTCCCCATGGAGAAAAGAATTCTTGACATCCATTTGATGGATTGTCCACTGTTTGGCTGCAAATGCAGCCATTAGAAGTCGTACAATGGTCATTTTAGCTACAAGAGCAAATGTCTCCTCATAGTCTATCCCATATTCCTATTTGTAGTCCTGTGCAACAAGCCTAGCTTTGTATCCGTCTAGGCTTCCATCAGATTTTAGCTTCATAGAATAGGTCCATCGACTTCCTATGAGAGATGTCTCAGGTAGAGCTTTGACTAGGTCCTAGGTGTCATTCTCAAGAAGGACTCGAATCTCAGAATCCAACAGCCTGTTGGTAAGATCTAGGAATGTCTGTGGTAGATAAAACAATGGAAAAGGAGCTATGGTCTGGTGAAAAACCATAACGGTTAGGTGGACAAGAAATTCTAGAGGAACGACGTAAAGAGGGAGCAGTGGGTTCAAGAGGAAGGTCAGGTACACTTATTGAGGCAGCTGGAGTGACCGGATCAACAACTAGAGGCGGAGCATGGGGGATGGAGATTGAAGAAGGTCGTTGCTTCCTAAAGTAGGTTTGAAGTTGTTGCAAAGGTGACAATGGAATTTTTGAGGTACCTGTAGAATCAAAATTGTGCAACAAGTAAATAGAAGGAGTTGGGAATTTTACAATATGTTCAAAAAAGGACACTTTCAAGAAAAACTACATTATGAGAGTTTCTAAGACGATGAACCAAAGGATCATAGTAAATGAACCCATTATGTTCAGAACTGTACCCCATAAAGGCACACAAAGCTGCTTGTGTAGTTAACTGTGCATTCATGAGGTAGAGGGAGGACAAAACAAGCACAACCAAAAACCCTAAGCATGGATAGGTTTGGGGGTTTGTGAAAGAGAGATTGAAAAGGAGAAGTGTTATTCAAAACATAAGGCGGAGGGCGATTTATGAGATATAGCAGTGCTGGCCACCTCCACCCAAAACCAAGAGGGTACAATGGGTAGTAACATAGGTGTGAAAGTGTTTAAATACAGTGGGCAGTGCTGGCCACCTCCACATTAATATACTTTCCCCCTGAATCCGATTGTAGCATACAGATTCGAGCATCAAATTGGGTAGTAACATAGGTGTGAAAGTGTTTAAATACAATGTACACTTCAGATTTCTTTCGAAGAAAATAAGCCCAAGTGAAACAAGTGCAGTCATCAATAAAGGTTACACAGTACTTATATCCCAGCCGTGAGACAACTAGAGACGACCAGGCGTCACTATGTGTTAAATAAAAAGGAATTGTTGCATGCTCAAAATGAGAAGAAAAGGGTAAAATATGACTCTTACACAAACCACAAGTGATGCAAGCATTATTCACATTCTTAAAAGAAACAGTAGAAACAAGACTAGAAGTAGTAGTAGTACAAACTACTAGAAGCAAATAGCTGATCAAGTTTCTTAGAAAACGGATGGCCAAGGCGTTTATGCCACAAATGCCAATCATTATTACAATTAAAAGATCCAGAACTAGAAGTAGTAGAAAGCAAACATGAAGTAGAAGCAGGAGCAGTCTTATTCTTCTCAAATTCCAAAGCAAATAGTCTTCCTATTCTACGCCCCTTCCCCTTCACCTCCCCAGTTTGCCGGTCCTGTTTCAAACAACCACCAGAAGTGAATGAGACATTGTTACCTTCCTTTACAAGCTGGCCAACATAAATCAAATTGGTGGTAAGCCTAGGTACAAATAAATTTTTGGATAAATGAAATGGGGATGATTTAGAAGTAGATAAATACAAATCATCACAACCATGTATGTCAAGTTTTTCACCGTTTGCAATGATAATATGTCTATTGGGAAGATGGGGTTTGGGATACTGACCGAGAGTGGCCCCTGTCATATGGTTAGAGGTTCTTGAGTCAATATACCAGAGATGGTTCGGTGAAGGGCAATAGGTCGGAGACTTAACAAACATACCAATAGCAGAGAGTGTTGAAGAGATGACCGAGGACATGAGCTGTCGAATTCCTTCTTCAGACATGCTGCAGGGGGTGTCGGTTTGACCAGCAATAGAAGTAATAGAGGAGGCATCTGAACTGTCTACAACAATCTCATTGGCCTTGTAGTTTCCTTTCTTCTGATTTGATCCACTACCTTTCTGAGGCCGGGTAGGACATTCAGTGATAATGTGGCTAACCTGCTTACAATAGGTGCATGTGTTCTTACAATGGGAAATAACGTGCCCATACTCCTTACTTTCATAACACTGTGTCTTAGAGAAATCTTTCTTCCCTTCTGGTTTGGTTGCCAGGAAGACAATATCAATGTTAGAATCTTTCCTTCCATCTAGTGCAGTCTGTGTAGTCAATTTGGTTTTCGCTCTCAAGATATCTCCCAGGATAGTATCTAAGTGAGGTAGTGTTCCTCGGCATAGGATATTAGATCGAAAAACTTCAAACTCAGGCCTTAGATGCATTAGGAAATTCATAATTTTCCTCCTGTCAAAGTGTTTCTTCATGTACTTCATGCAACCATCTGAAGGATCTTTTTCCATGTGAACTAACTCATATTATGTCCAAAGGTTGATGAATCCGACATAATATTCTTGGACTTTTCTGTCTCCCTGATAGTACGAAAAGATGTCAACCTCTATCTGATATTGTCTAGAGTTGTTCGATTGCTGATAAACTTTCTCGAGATATTGATACATCTCATAGGCTGTCCTGTACCCTCATAGGGATAGCAATATCAGTTTCGACTGAGCCTAGAATCCATGACGCAAGTTTTACGTTGTCGATCTTCCACTGATTAAGTCCTTTAATGTTAGTCATCAGGTTTAGATACAAATCCATCTAGATATCCCCAAAGACCCTTAGCTTCGACATGGAACTGAAAGTTGAACTTCTATAATGCGTAGTTCGTACCGTTGAACTTAATAGGAAGAACCTCCATCCTTTCTGATGCCATTGGAAGACAAAAGGCAACAACACACACTTCCATAAATCAAAAAGATTTGAACCAGAGAAAGAAAAGGAGAATACCTTTCAGTTGATGTCCAAAAAAGGCAACTGTATAGTTCTGCCGAACTGAAGAGTGGATCAAAACCCCTCAAAAACAAAACGGATACAAACCAAACCAAAGGGATTCAGTAGATCTGCTCTGGGCAACACCAGATCTAAAATTTCAGGCTGATCCGATGTCTCTTCAAGGAGATCTAAGAAGAAAGGTGAATCCGATGGCATAGCAGTCCAGGAAATAAATCTGTAAAGTTCAGATCTGTAGCCAATCTATGAAGAAGATTAAAAAGGCACTCAAGAACTTCTCATATACTGATATGAAGTTCTTGAACCAGTAGTAGTCGAGATGTTCAACGAGATATTATGTGAAGATAGGTCGTGACCTGTTCTGATATCATGTCAGAGTCAAGTCGAGAGTTCAGGAAGAGAGAAAGAGAACAGATTTGGTGGGTGTGACACTTTGTGTCAGTTGACACCCTAAAAGATATATTTATATTAAATGGTAATAGGACAAATCTGCCCTTAATGTACAAAATAAAGAGAGTACAAAGAATAGTTATACAACAAAGAAGAGTAAAAGTACAAAAATAGCCCTGTGACTAGGTTTCACAGTGTCTACAGAATCAGTATCCAGTCTAAAATTCTTCTCCTAATGACTAGTTGCTCCATAGATCTTGCCTTATCCTTGAATATTCTTCTATTCCTTTCCTTCCAAATCTCCCAACAGGCCACAAAAGGAACATAGGGCCATGCAAACTTAGCTTTCTTACTCCTGATCAAAACTGGCCAGCATGCAAAAATCTCTGATGGGCTTCTAGGATTCCAACTGACTGCACCGAACGATATGAAGCTCCAAATGCAATTTGAAGAGCCACATAGCACCAATAGATGAATCATATCTTCCTCAGCATTTACAGACAAATAGTACCTGTTAATAAGCTGCATTCGTCTTCTTTTCAAATGCTTCTTAGTTAAAATACCATCCAATGCTACCAGCTGCAGAAATGCTTCCACCCTTGGAGGAACTCAATTCCCCCAAATACCTTTGAGATTAGCTCTTCCCACTTGATTCCTAACCAAATGATAATAGGATTTCACCGTGAAGAATCTATTTCTGCTTTCCTTCCACCACCTTGAATCTTCTCTATCCATCTGCAGCTTCACTACTTTTGAGTAATAGCTAATTATGCTCCTGAATTTCAAAACACAAACTGACTCATACATTGGACACAGATAGAAGATCATAAGATGTGCATCTCTGTTGCAAAATTGACTACAGATGGCAGTTAGGAAATTGATCTATAGATCTGTAGATCTGTACCTTTCCTATTTACTCCCTTTGGCTACCTGCTAAATAATGCCTAAATGGAGTTTGGGGATCTCCAATGGAATTCAAAAATCTCCATGAAACATGCTGAGTTTGAAATGAAGATATATATTCTTTATTTACTGTTGGCATATTAAGACTGGTTGGGAAGAAAACTCCAGACTGATTAGTTGTGTTTTAATGAACTAAAGCATGGATTTCTTGGCTTGATACGGAAATTGTTATTTTTGTTCCAATAATCAATAGCTCAATCAACTGTACCAATGTTCAAATTTATGCTCACAGGTTTTGTCATATTATGGGCCAGATGCATTGAAGGAAGTAATTGAGAATGCTGAATTGTATCCCATACGTGGTTTGTTCAACTTCAAAGATTACTTTGATGAGATTGATTCGTATTACCATTGCAGTTTTGGATATGAGCTTGGTGTATCAACTGGATGGAGGGCTCTGAATAATTTGTACAACGTATGCATTATTCCTTCTATTATCCTTTTGATCTCATTATTCTTTTTAAGTTGGTGTGCTATCATGTCCATTGTTCACATTTCTTTTTGTTTTTATCTTCACTATTTTAGTGGCATGTGCTCATGGAGAAGAGAGAGAGAGAGAGAGATGAATAGAGTGGATTTAGTGGAGAGAGGAACGTAAATGGAGAGGAGGGGGGGGATAAATGTACTGTTCTCATTGTTGACTGGACAGGAAACCAAGTCAAGTATTGGCATTACATAATAATGTTGATTAATTATTGATGACATGTTTCTTAAAAGGGGAAAATATTGGGATCAACTCCTTTTTCAAGACATGTTCATATTATTAAATGGACTTTTATTTTTGATGATCCTTGAACTTTGCAAAAAGGCCACTTTTGACCTTAAAGTGCCATTTTTGCCCTCAAACTATGGTGAAAAGGCCATTTTAAGACAAAAAAGATGGTGTTAGAGACGCCGTTGATGATTCCATTACACAAATAATAACATAATAATGCCTATTGATGTGGCACTGTTCATGTTAAAAAATTATATGAAAAATTACATATTAGTCCCACATAAAATTTCCATCGTTCACATTGCTTCACGAAAGAGCTTTTGAAAGCGTTGGCACCAAGAATAAAAATAAAAAAAATTATTTGTATTTAATAATTAATTATTAATAAAATAATGAATTATGAATAAAACAAAAAAAATCTAACTCTTTCAACTTAATTAATTTAAGAAAAAAATAGGTGGGTCTCACTTAAAGTTCCCACCTATTCACATCTAACCAAGAATAAAAACAAAGTAACTATTTTTATTTAAAATTTTAATTAATAACATAAAGAATTATTAATAAAACCAAAAACAATTTGGCTCTTTCAACTAAACTAATTTCAAGGGGAAAAACAAGTGGGTCCCAATTAAAATTCCCTCCTATTCACATTTGACCAAGAATAAAAACAAAATAATTATTTTTATTTAAAAATTAACTAATAATAAATTATTAATAAAAATATTTTTTGATTAATGAATTACTAAAATAATAAATTATTAATAAAAGTGATAATATTTAATTATTAATAAATAATTAAGAATGAATTAACTTATCAAAAAATTAATTAAGAATAAATTATTATTTTATTAATACTGTTTTGGCAATTTTGTGCTATGTTTGGCAATTTTTTTGCAATTCTTTATTATTTTATAAATAATTAATTACTGCTTTTATTAATAATTTATTGAAATATAAATATTTTTATTAATATTTTATTATTAATTAATTATTAAGTAAAACTAACTATTTTGTTGTTAATGTGGGTCAGATGTGAATAGGTGGGAATTTTTAGTGGGACACATTTGTTTTTTCCCCTTGAAATTACTTAAATCGAAAGAGCAAGATTATTTTTTGTTTTATTAATAATTATTTGTTAAACAAAAATAATTTAGTATTACTTTTTTTTTTTAAATAAAAATTATTTTGTTTTTATTCTTGATCATATGTGAATAGGTGGGAATTTTAAGTGGGACCTACCTTTTTCTTTTCTTGTTATTACATAATTTGAAAGAGTTATATTATTTTTTTTGTTTTATTCATAATTCATTATTTTATTAGTAATTAATTATTAAATAAAAATAATTATTTTTGTTTTTATTCTTGGTCACATGTGAACGGTGGTAGTTTTATGTGGGACTCATTTTGATTTTTCAAATAGTTTTTTAACGTAAACGTGCCACATCTATGGGCATTATTATGTTATTATTTGTGTAGTGGAATCATCAAGGGTGTCTTTAACGCCATCTGTTTTTGTCTTAAAATGGCCTTTTTGCAAAATTCAAGGATCGATGAGCCAAAAATCCATTATTAAACCAGTGGTAAAGTCTTTAACTGTGCAAATCCTAGGTGTGGGATTGAAAGAAAAATGGTGTGGGAGAGAAAAGTGACGAGTCAAAAAATTGGGCTCGTGGTGCCAGCTCTAATATTTATATTAAAGGGTTGAAGTGCAAAAAATTGTAAAAAGACTAAAGTGTCCTTGGAAAATAAACTGAGAAGTAAGAATTACATCACTCCTCCTTAAATTGGGGCGTAGATGTCTATCATTCTCTACTTGTGACAAACCTTGTTATGTTGCATGTGGTGGAGACCCTTGGTGAGAATGTTAGCAAGTTGCTCTTTAGAGTTGACATAAGAGTGCATGAACCTCCCTTTTTCTAATTTCTCCTTAATGAAGTGTTTGTCAACCTCAATGTACTTTGTCATGCAGAATAAGATTAACTGCAATGTTGATGGCAGCTTTGTTATCAGAATAGTAACATAGGACTATCAACTACAAACCCCAGTTCAGCTAACGGATTATTAATCCAAAGAACCTTTGCAACTCCATGGGGTTAGAGAAGTGATTGGAGAGGTGGATTAAAAAGAAGAGGATTCTAGTGATTAGAGAATGTAAGAAGTCGGTGGTGTTCTTGGCAGTAGAAGCAGTTGCTTGTTTTTTGAACTACTGTTTGGAAAGAGTCGTTGGAAGTGGAGTCTTGGAAGTATGTTGCAGAAAGGGGAGTGAATAGAAATGGAATCTTTACTGCTTTCCTTGAACACTTTGGAGGTGGAAGAAAACAACTAACATACTTTCTAGGAGTAAGTAGTGAATGGTGGAGGAAGGTAGGAAGTATCCTTTCAAAGATTTTTTTTTTTTTTTTTGGAAAGGGTAAGTAATATTTATTGAGACAAGTGATACACAAGGGAGGCTGAGATCAGTCCCCAGAAAGGTCGACTGATCTAATCAGCAGTTACACATTCCACCAAGAACTAGAAAGAAAAACAGCAGGCACATTACAATTTCTGAAATCCTCAGACACAGACACCCAAGAAATCAATTTTCCCACTGCTTTCTGAATTAGCTATTCCAGATTTAAAGCCTTGTTACAGAATATCCTTCTATTCCTCTCAGACCAGATGGACCATAACACAGCATTAGGAATAGTCTTCCAAACAATCTTCTTTTTCTTTTTCAACCCCATGAGCTTCCAGCAACACAACAGCTCCTTAACCGAACTTGGCATGACCCGACTTAAGTTCATAGAGCTGAAGAAATGATTCCACAGCTGAGAAGAAAACGGGCAGTGAATGCACAAATGATCAGTGGATTCAGCACTACTCCCACACAAGCTGCATGACAGGTCCAAAAATTGAATGCCCCTTCTCACAAGGTTAGCTCTAGTAAGGCATTTATTTAGAGCCATAGTCCAAACTAGGAAGTTAGATTTGGTGGGGCTGGTGGGATTCCACACCTGATGACAAGGGAAATCAGAAACACCCCTTCTACAGAGGTTAGAAGCTAGAGAGACTTGACAGAGAACACACCATCTGAGTTCCACTGCCACTGCCACTTATCCTCTGAGCTAAGATCCAACTCTTGATTCTGAAGACAGGTCAACAGAACCGACCAAACCGACCGGTATACATATATTTATATATATTTTATGTATATTTATATATTATATATATTATATATTTTCTATGCAGTATAAATTAATAAATATGCATTATATATAAATATATATATTTATAATATATAATATACTATTTATTATTTAAAATATAATATTATATATATTTCTAGTATTTTATTATATATTTATATATTTTTCTATAATAAATATTGTAAATAATAAAAAACTGAAAAACCAACGAACCGAACCGACGGTTACCGAACCGGTCAACCGGTTAACCGATTGGATTCGGTTGTGTTTCGGTTACCAGTTTTCCAAAATTCAGTAACCCTGGTTTGGTTTAAAAAATTAGCCCATGGTTTGGTTAATCGAACCGTGAACACCCCTATTTTTAGGAATGAGATATAGCGAGAAATAGAGGAACTAACAACAAGAAATAGTGGCAGAGAAAATTCTTTGGCTAGGGGGACTCAATGTGGCTAAGGAAGAATGATGGTGGCAGCGAACTTGAACTTGAAAGGAAAACTGGTTTTCAATCAATTGAAGGAAAATTGGGGGGGGGATTGGTCGTGGAAGCCAATTATAAAGTGGTAGCGATTTCACTCCAATCAAAAGTTGGATCGCTCTTGATATCAAACTAGAGCCCAAGTTCTAGTGAAAAAGAGTTGTTAATCTCGAATGAAGTAATAGTGAGAATTCTGGGCTAGCTGTTTCATTTGTGGAGGCAAGATTGGTTTGAGTCAATTCCTACCATTTGTGGGAGTCGTTTATCAAGGTGGTTCTTACAAGATTTATGATCTGCGGTGATCCTTTTGGTGGGGGCAGGACCTAAAGATATACCTAGAAAGTTGAAATTTTCTTTGATGGAAGATGGTTTTCGGTGTGGCTGGTGACACCCATGGAAGCTGGGTGTGGAAGGAAGGTCATAGGAAGATGAAGGTGGGGATATGAAGTGCTCCGTGGCAGGTGGTTGGTGGATTCAAATGAACCTAGACGCTTGTTGAGACAGAAGGTCAATGTTTGGGATTATCAAAAGAGGAGCATGCAATCCCATTAAATGTACTTAATTACAGGGAAGGAGAAGAGACAGAAGGTAGGGCTATGGTTCAAACATCAGAGAGAAATGGTCTCGGAGTCATAGGGAAGGACTTTTGGGCCTAGGTTGAATTTGGGACAGGGGTGGACATTAATTCTGAAATAGTCGCACTCATGCTAGACTGCAATGAGGGCAAAGAAAACAGGGGAAAAGGTAGGGCCACAATGAAGGTTACAGAGCTGTCCTCATCAAAATTAGGGTTTTGTCTGGTATAGAATGAAAGTTTTGCGAGAAGAAGATGTCTTTCTTGTAATGAAAACAGTAATGGCGTTTCTCCAGAAACAAGGGAAGCGGCAGAGGATGGTTGACTTGAGGAAGGAGGAATTGCAGTTGCAGAGGCTTGGGGTGAAAGGACTGTTCGTGAGAATCTTGACAGTGATGTCGTGGGGAAAACCTTGAATGACGGATGGGAAGAGATTACAGGGACAATAGTAGATATTCAAGTTGAAGGTAAAAGTTGTTTTCAAGGAGGAGATGAAGAGGAAGTTTTGGAGGCACAAAAATGAAGATGTGGGAGAAAGATAAATGGAGCAAACACTAGAAATTTTTGGAGGGGATGGAATTGTTAGAGATAAGAAGGGGATGATGGAAATTGAAACAATATGCCGAATGGGGATAAGTGCATTGATCTTTTTGGTGTAAGGCATACATGAAGTATATGCCTCTAGCATGCCACACGCAAAAGGCATATGAGGCGTGCACCTCTGGCATTCATCTTAGGGCATTTTGGGGGTGCCTCCCACACCTTTGAAAGCATTGGTTATGATTTTCCTCTTAGAGTACTTCTAGAAATCAATGATTCAAAGTTTGTATGTTTTGATTGGGTAGTTCCATGAATTTTGTTAGCACGAAATATAGACTGCGCTTTTCCTTGTAAAGAAAAGAACTACAATTGTTGTCCATGATGTACTTATTTATGCATTGTAATGATCCCTGTTGCATCTTGCATTTACTGGCTATAGTAATAAATCATAACTTCAGGTGCCATTTATTTGTGTGTGAGTCACTTGTTGTGTTTGTAGTGAATACATTCTTTTTCTTGTTGCTGAAATTCTTTGTCTAGAGCAGGTTGTGCCAGGAGAGCTGACCATAGTGACAGGTGTTCCCAATTCTGGCAAGAGTGAGTGGATTGATGCTCTCTTGTGCAATCTTAATGAAAGTGATGGGTGGAAGTTTGCACTTTGCTCAATGGAAAACAAGGCAAGTTACTCGAGTAATTGAATTGATTTTCTTTTTTTGGAAAAGAAAGATTATGAGCATTGATTCATAGAAATAAGGTGCATATTATAAACAGTTAGAACTAAGAAAATGATAATGCAAGATTAATTATAATTTTAAGCTGTGGAATCTGGGACTACACCATAAAAGGTAAGAAAATCTGTTGCTTTCACTGAGAATTTGATACTACTGCACTGCCATATTATCAGCCAACTAAGTTAGTTTGTTCCTTTCTCATTATCGTGACTTGCTTCTGAGAATAGACACTAGTTGTCACATCTCCTCTTTAAGAACATTGAGTCTCACCCTTAACTGAAATATTGAATCCAAAGTAGGAATGGAAGGAATTGTAGCTTCTAACCCTTCTATTATAATCTGATATGTTTTGTGATAAGTTTTGTTTGGTCTGTCCTATTTCCGTTTGGTAGATGAGTAGGCACTCAGTATGTTTTTGCCACTTGCAGTAAGTACACATATTCTTCTTATAGTGTAAAACAACATGTCTGTACTCCTTACATTCATAACACTATATGCCAGTTAAGTCATTATTCTCAAGCTTACTACTAGTAGCCAGAAAAAAACAACCTCAACACTAGAATGGTGTTTTCCATCATAGGTTGATGGAGTGACCAGTTTTGTGTTCTTCCTTAGAAGTTTACCCCAAGGTTTAAAATGTAGGTGTTGGTGGAAATGTCGGTCATCCAAATATTAGGATTCATGTCGGAAATGTTGGACATATCATATGAAAATATTGTAAAAATTATAGACTTGGTGGAAAAATTGAAATATGCAAAAATATAGAATGATAGTTATTATCAATAAGGCCTACTAACTTGACAAGATTAGATGCATACTGTTGGCAGATGTTGTTGTACACAAGTTTAGTACCGCAGGGGTACTTTTGTAATTTCTTCATACTTTTATGTTGTACGACCAGACTAGTATAAATAATAACTACTGCACATGCCTGCAGTATTCTTTTGGGCTTTCAGTCCTCTTGCCTCTCCTCTATTCTCTTCCTCTTTCCCTCTCTTCCTCCTCTCTTCTCTTGCTCAACATGGTATCAGAGCAAGTCGTCCAGGCCTGAAGGGTGGTGTCAAGCAAATCTGTTGTGTTCATCCTCCAATGTCAAGCAGTTAGTCTCTTCATCTCCCAGAAGCTGTATCCATCTGTTGTTTGACCTTAAGCTAGAAGATGCCTGCCTGACTTTTCACCTTCCAGTGCAGAAAGGAGTTCTAGCTATAGAGACTTTTCATCTTCCAGCCCAGATGCTGTATCCATTGTCTGTTCGGCTGTAGTGAGGCCATCATCTGATGTTCATAGAGAAAGCTCTGGTTTACAGAGAGGTTATCATCTGATGTTCAAGAAGGTACTGTTCATCTATTGTTCGGGTGCCCTGGTATTCAACTGAAGTTTTTTTATATTTTCTTTGCACCCTTTTTTGATGGACTGTTGATGCCCTATGATCTGACTGTGGTGTTTCCTCCTTTTTTTTGTATTACTGCTGTTCGGCTACCCTGTTGATGGACTGAAGTACAGATTCTCAGTTCTAAGGATCTTCCATCAGTTCAGGAAGTCTATGCTCTTGTACAATCTGAAGAGAGCAGAAGGAATTTGATGAACAACCCTGGTGGGGATGCAGTTGTGTTGGCAGCAAAAGGGGGTGTCTCTACTAGTGTGGGATCTTTTTCCAGGAAAGGAGATCTCCAGAAAAAAACAGAAGATAAGGACAAATTGTGGTGCACTCATTGCCAGAAACCCCGATACACCAAGGATACCTGTTGGGGTCTTCATGGGAAACCAAAATGGGCTCAAGATTTGACTAAGAAGCAAGGTTCAGATGTGAATAAAAGGTCCAGACAGCAAGGTACAAAGAAATACCACATGGCCAACATGGTTACTCGGGACAATCAGCCCCCCATTCCTACTGTGACTTAGACACATCTCTCTGGATCTGACCCGAAGGAGGATATTATGATTTCCTTCCGTGATCATTTAGAGCTCTATGGTAGAGCAATTCGTCAGATGGATGCTCCTCCCTCAACCTCATTTGCATCTACGTCAGGTAACCCTGCCACATCTTTCCATGTTGCTTCTCACAACCTTGACTCTCCATGGATCATTGATTCTGGAGCGTCAAAACACATGACTGGTACGTCCTCTTACTTTCAAACCTATCTATCACCTTCTTTCTGGAAGAGACAAGGTGAGACTAGCTGATGGATTATACACTTCCATAGCTGGTCAAGGAACCCTCTCTCTTCCTCTTGGTCTTACCCTTTTTGATGTTCTTCATGTTCCAAAATTTCCCATTAATTTGTTCTCTGTTAGTAGTGTTACTAACTCCTTAAACTACTCCGTGACTTTTTTCCCTTCTCATTGTGTGATTCAGGATCTGGCCTCGGGGAGGACGATTGGTAGGGGACGTATGATTGATGGACTTTACATGCTAGAGAATAAGGCTGGTCTTCATGTTACAGAGTCTATGAATCAGTCCTGTAAGAGTAAAGTTTATTTATGGCATTGTCATCTTGGTCATTTGTCTTTTGAGTCTTTGAAAGTTGTATTTCCAGAACTGTGTAAGTCAATGTCTGTTTCCGATTTCTCTTGTCAAATGTGTCAGTTAAGTAAACATTGTAGAACTTATTTTCTTCAGAAAATCAGTAAATCTGAATTTCCTCTTCACATTGTTCATTCTGATGTGTGGGGCCCTGTTACTATACCATCTGAGAGTGGGTACAAGTATTTCATTACCCTCATTGATGATTATTCGAGATATACTTGGGTATATCCGATGCAAACCAGGGAGGAAGTACCAAAAATTATCCAAGATTTTCAACGGATGGTCTTCACTCAATTTCAGACTGAAATCCAAATTTTTCAGTTAGACAATGCAAAAGAGTTTTTTCATAGTGATCTCACGGAGTTCTTTGCTTCGCGTGGTTCACTTCACCGTAGCTCATGTGCCCGCACACCACAACAAAATGGTGTGGCTGAACGGAAGAACCGACGTCTCCTTGAAGTGGCTCGGGGTTTACTACTTCATATAAATGTTCGCAAACATTTTTGACTTGAGGCTGTTCTTTGTTCTACCTACCTCATTAACCGTATGCCCTCTCGTTGGTTAGAGTACAAAGCCCCACATCAACTTCTCTTTCCTAAGGCCCCCCTTCTTTTTATTCCTCCTCGTGTATTTGGTTGTCGGTGCTTTGTCCCACCCGTGGGAAATTGGATTCTCGTGCTATCCCTTGCATATTTCTTGGTTACTCCTTCACTCAAAAGTGGTACCGTTGTTTTGATCCTGTTTCTCGGAAATTCTATGTCTCCATGGATGTTTCTTTCCTTGAAGATGAGCCTTTTTTTTCCTGTTTCTCCTCAGGGGGAGTGTAGGCATGAGGAGAAACTAGTTCAGCTCCCTTCTCTTCCTGATCCTCCGCCTTTTTGTGTCTTTTCTCGTCGTTGCAAAGGCCAACCAAATTCAAGAGCTGTGGAGAATCCAGAAGCTGTACCTCCAGTGCCACCAAACTCCTCGGGGGAGGATCATACCCACTCAGGTAACTTGGCTCCCAATGATGTTCCTAATTCTATTGAAACTAATTCCTCTGCTGCTAATGACCTTGACCTTCCTATTGCTCACAGGAAAGGTGTTAGATTGTGCACTACTAAACATTCCATTTCCAACTTTGTTTCCTATGAGAACATTTCACCCTCATTTCGTGCTTTCCTTACCTCTATTGACAGTGTCCCTATCCCCAAGAATGTGGCAGAAGCTCTTAAAGTACCTGAATGGACAAATGCCATGAATGAAGAAATTAATGCCCTTCATAAAAATGGCACGTGGAAACTAGTTGATCTTCCTAAGGGAAATGATCCAGTTGGATGTAAATGAGTGTTCACTGTCAAGCATGGGGCTGATGGAACGGTGGAGAGGTATAAAGCTCGCTTAGTGGCAAAGGGGTTTACTCAAGGGTATGGAGTTGATTTTGCAGAAACTTTTGCCCCTGTTGCCAAGATGAACTCCATTAGAGTTCTTTTCTCTCTTGCTGCTAATCTGGATTGGGATCTACATTAGCTTGACATCAAGAATGCATTCTTGAATGGTGACCTTGAAGAGGAAGTTTATATGATTCAACCCCTGGTTTTCTGGCTCAAGGCAATGAACAGAAAGTGTGCAAGTTGAAGAAGTCTTTATACGGACTGAAACAATCACCAAGAGCTTGGTTCAACAGATTCCATGCTACGGTTCAACAGAAAGGATACAAGCAATGTCAATCAGATCACACACAGTTTGTGAAAAGAGGAGAAGGTAAAATGGCTGCCTTAATAGTATATGTGGACGGCATAATTGTTACTGGTGACTGGAAGGATGAAATTCAGAGGTTGAAGGGTTTCCTTGCCACTCAGTTTGAAGTGAAGGATTTAGGACCTGCCAGATACTTCCTTGGAATTGAAGTTGCCCGATCAAAAAGGGGTATATTCATTTCTCAAAGGAAATATGTCCTAGATTTACTTCAGGACACTGGAAAGATGGGGGTGAAGCCAGTTGACTCTCCCATTGACCCCAACCATAAATTAGGTGACAACCAAGGTGAAACTCTCAAGGATGTGAAACAATTTCAGAGGCTTGTAGGGAGATTGTTATATCTTTCTATGACTCGTCCAGACATTGCATATGCTGTTGGTGTCCTCAGTCAGTTCATGCATGCACCTAGGTCCACTCATCTTGAAGCAGCAGAGAGAATTCTCCGATATCTAAAGAAGTTTCCTGGTGCTGGCTTGTTATTTCAAAGGCACGAGCATTTGAAAGTTGAAGTTTATACAAATGCAGATTGGGCTGGATCTCAAAGTGACAAAAAGTCTACTAGTGGCTATTGCACCTTTATAGGAGGGAACCTTGTTACATGGAGGAGTAAAAAGCAAAACGTGGTGGCTAGATCCAGTGCTTAAGCTGAATATCGTGCAATGGCCCACGGAGTAGCTGAAGGTATGTGGATAAAGAATCTGTTGAGTGAGTTGGGTCTCCCAGTGGACAAACCTATGACTCTATTATGTGATAACAAAGCAACTATAAGCATTGCTGCTAACCCAGTGCTACATGGTAGAACAAAACACATCGAAGTTGACAAGCATTTTATTAGAGAGAAGGTCATCACAGGCGAAGTATGTACTCCCTATGTCAGCTCTGAGAACCAACTTGCAGACATCTTTACAAAAGGGCTAAACCATTCCAGACATCATGATCTCTGTGACAAGTTGGGCATGATTGATATCTATGCTCCAACTTGAGGGGGAGTGTTGGCAGATGTTGATGTACACAAGTTTAGTACCGCAGGGGTACTTTTGTAATTTCTTCATACTTTATGTTGTACGACCAGACTAGTATAAATAATAACTACTGCACACGCCTACAGTATTCTTTTGGGGCTTTCAATCCTCTCGCCTCTCCTCTCTTCTCTTCCTCTTTTCCTCTCTTCCTCCTCTCTTCTCTTGCTCAACACATACTTAAGTTGGCAAACAAAATATCCTTGATTACTCTATTGGACTTCATGCCCTAAGAAATAGGTAAGAGGGCCCAAATCCTTCATGTGAAAGGAACTGTGAAGTAGAGATTTGAGTTCCCAAATTCCTTCATCATCTTTAGTCAACAACATATTGCCCACATATAGGAGGAGAATTGTGATACCCTGAGGCCTTTTTCGAACAAAGAGATAATGATCAAAAGCACTTTGTATCCAACATCAACAATGACGTCTTGGAATTTTTCAAACCATGCTTGAGGAGCCTATTTCAGTCCAATAATGATTTCTTCAATTGGAAAACAAGAAAAGGATCACTATAGTACCTAGGTGGAGGTTTCATATACACTGTTTCCTTAAGATGTCCATGTAAAAAAGTATTCTTCACATCCAACTGACTGATAGAACAATTGTGTACAACTAAGAGGGCTAAAAGAATTTGGACTGTAGTGATTTTAGTTACAGGAGCAAATGTCTCTTCATAATCAATACTATACTCCTCTGTATAACTTGAGCCATGAGATGAGCCTTATATCGATCTAGTGAGCCATCAGACTTCAACTTGATTGAGTAAACCCATCTGCTCCTAATAATGGAAGCATTTGAAGGAGTTGGAACAAGGTCCCAAGTGTCGTTCTCATGCAAGGCTTGAACCACTACGACCATGGAATCTTTCCACTCAGGGCTGCTATTGGTATGCTGGTAAGAGCAAGGAATATATGTGGAAGATAAGAAAATAGAGAAGGAGCTAGGATTTAAAGGGAAACCATAGCGGTCAGGTGGTCTAGAAACATGAGTAGAATGACACAAAGGAGTAGAGTGAGCAAAAGGAGTATCACTTTATTTGTGTAAGGTTTTGGCTGGGTGTTATCTTAATACCCCTCGAGTTGTATGAATCTTTTTTTCTTTTAATGAGTTTTTTTTATTTTAATTCTCCAAAAAAATCATAACAAAAAAACCCTGTGTGATTAGGACTATACCCCACAAAAGCACAAAACAAATTGCGGAGAAGTTTAGAACATTCATGAAAGGAAGATGTACAAAACATACGCATCCAAAAACATGAAGATTAGACAAATTTTGAGGACAATCAAATCATTTCTGATGAGGAGACATGTTAGCAAGAAAAGAAGAAGGAACACAATTGATAAGAAACATAGTTGTACTAGCTACCACTACCCAAAATGGAGGCGCATGTGATTCTTGTAAAAGAACTCTCACAACACTAAGAACATGTCCATTCGTACGCTCTACCACACCATTTTGTTGACGAGTGTTTGGACAACTCCATTGAATTTGTATTCCATTATTCTTCAAATAGGACAGAAAATCTCCATCATAGTTTTCTCCCTTTGAATTTGAGTGAAGGATCTGGGCACTTGATTGGAACTGTACACGCTCTATGGCATGTGTGGTGATTCGTGGGGATTGGGAGAGAGAGAGAGAGAGAGAGCTGAACCTGCTTCTCCTCTTCCACACTACTAACTGGGTCAAAGCACCGATACCCTTTTTGAGAGGAGGGGTACCCCAGAAAGACACAAGGAATGGACCGAGGGTCTAACTTACCTCGGGATGGAGACAAATCATGGACAAAGGCCCGACAACCAAAGACTCTCATGGGGATGGAAAATAAAGGAGACTGAGGGTACAATAACTGATGAGAGGCCATGTAGTTTAATACTCTGGAGGGCATGCGGTTGATGACATACGCAGCTGCAAGTATAGCATCCACCCAAAACCTTTTTGGGACATTCATGTGTAACATCATCCCGCGGGCTACCTCAAGAAGGTATCTGTTTTTCCTTTCTGCAACACCATTTTGTTGTGGTGTTCTGGCGCATGAGCTCCTATGAATAGATCCGTGGGAGGCGAAGAACTCATTGAGCTCCCCATGGAAGTATTCCTTCGCATTATCAGATTGGAAGATCTGTATTTCAACATGGAACTGCATAAACACCATCCTCTGGAAGTCTTTCACTATCTTTGGAACTTCGTCTCTGCTACTCATAGGAATTACCCATGCATAGCGAGAGTAATCATCGATCAATGTAATAAAGTATTTATATCCGCCCTCAGAGATTACATTGGTAGGCCCCCATACATCAGAATACACAACATGAAAAGGAACATTTGATCTTTTATTACTTGAGTGAAAAGTTGTTCTACATTGTTTGCTCAACTGACACATTTGACACATGAACTCTGACACTGAACATGACTTAAATAAAATTGGAAACAAAGATTTTATTGTTTCGAAAGAAACATAACCTAAACGACTATGCCACAAGAAAATTTGACTCTTATTTGACTGACTTTGCTACTCTGAGGATGACACCGAGAGACCAGCTTTGTTGTCGAGAATGTAGAGACCATCCACTAGGCTTCCTCTACCAATCGCCCTCCCAGAAGTTAGATATTGAAAAACACACGAGTCAGCAAAAAATGTCACACTACAATTCAAGGAGTTTGTAATGCTACTATTTGAAAGCAAGTTTATGGGAAGCTGAGGTACATGCAATACACAATTCAGGTTAAGGCCATGGGGAAGGGATATTGATCCTTGGTTTACAATGGAAGAAAAAGAGCCATCTGCAAGTCTCACTCTATCCCTTCCCGACAAAAGGCTATAAGACTGGAATAAGTTAGGCTTACTGGTCATGTGGTTGGAGGCCCTTGAGTCAATGATCCAAGGGGAATCTGTGGGAGTGACATGGAATGCAGAAGCCATATTACCTGAAGTAGATGCAAATGAAGTAGAGGGAGTACCAGTGACTGAGCTATCCATTTGCTGCAAGGCCCTACCATAAGATTCCAGGTGCTCTCTGAAGGAATTCATTATATCCTCCTTGGGGTCAGACTTATTAGGGTGGTCCTGGGTACTACCGACAACTTGAGTATCTTGGGTTGCGACATGAGCTGTGCTCATTTTCTTCAAATGACCTTTACCCTGTTCTTGATTCTTTGCTGCCCACTTGGGTTTCCCGTGGATGTCCCAACAAGTGTCACGTGTATGTTGTGAGCGCCTACAGTGGGTACAAAACAGCTTATCTTTATTATCCGCCTTCTTAGGGTCACTTTTCTTTCTCACGGAGCTATTATTCATTGCAGCCAAGGCAACTTGTTGCTTCCCCTAAGCTGTAACCATCACATTCCACTTGCTTTCTTCAGATTGGACAAGGGAGTATACCTCGTGAACCGTAGGCAACTCTTTGCTTCGTAGGATCTGCACCCTCAACGGTTCATATGCAGGGTTCAGTCCCAACAAGAAAGCCAACACCCGTTGCTGAGAGACCAGCTTCCTGTAGGCCTTAGCATCATCATCGTGCTTCCACTCTATGGCCTGATAATGGTCCAATTCCTTCCATATGGAGGTAAGGGCTGAATAGTATGAAGACAAGCTACGGTTTCCCTGTTTACATGTTGAGGATTCAGCTTGCAACTGGTAAACCTTGGCATAATGCCTTTGCTCAGACTAGGTAGTTCTGCCCTGTTCCCAGATCTCACTGGCGGTGTCTGCACACATAAAATTCTTTTTCACATCAGGTTCCATGGCTGCGAGGAGCCAAGACATCACCATACTATTTTCTTGGTCCCACCTATCATGTTCAGCCGTCTCACCCTTGGGTTCTTTCGCCCTTCCATTGATGTAACCAGCTTTACCTCTTGCCGTTACATAGAGTTTTACACTCTTAGCCCACTCCAGGTAGTTCAGACCGTTTAAAGGGGTAATTGGCATGGGAAAAACCATGTTTTCACCTCCCATACCCGCTGTGCTGCGGGTTGGTGTAGCCCCCGATGAAATTAATTCATGACTTGCCATCGAATACTACTGAAAACCAGTCCAAATACCACCCAACAACACAACCGCCACAATCAGAATTTGAGCAACTCAGGGTTTACTCCTAGAATGTGAGCAAAAGAACATTAAATACTGCTGAGAACAAAGGGAATACTGCTGAGAACAAGGGGTTCAGTCAACACAACGTCCAAACAGAACAATAAACCAGTCCGGTAATCGGTTCAGCACCACCAATACAGACATTACAATCGGTCTGACTGTAGTTCACACACTCTAACCATCCAACGTCCAAACAAATAACTATATAATCAAGGCATGAGCCCTACGCACCATCGGCCAAAGAAGACTGAGACAAACTGAAACAAAAAACACACCTGTTCAGCACTTGTACGAAGGTGCTAATCTGAACTTGACTTCACAGCATTGAACAGAGGAGTCTGCACCAGCATCACCCTTCTCCTAGGGTTTTCTTGCTATTACGGCCAAGAAAAAAATCACAAAAGCTGCCGCCAGAAACTGCTAGGGTTTCCCCAAAAAAACTGCCGCAAGAAACTGCTAGGGTTTTTGCAGAAACAGCCGCCAGAAACTGCTAGGGTTTCTGCAGAAACAGCCGCCAGAAACCTGCTAGGGTTTCTGCAGAAACAGCCACGTCCAAACACTTTTTAAGAATAGGGCAGGAGGGATCAATCGTAGGTCTTTTTCAACCCAGAAAACCTTCTCTGATACCATGTGGTGATTTGTGGGGATTGGGAGAGAGAGAGAGAGAGAGAGAGAGATGAAGAGATACCTGAACCTGCTTCTCCTCTTCCACACTACGACTGCATGGAACAACCAAAAGGTTGAAAAGCCTTTTGATTTATGTCTGAGAAAGTAAATCCAAGTGTACTTGGTACAATCATCAATAATTAGTACAAAATACTTGTATCCCAATCGTGAAATAACAGATGAAGTCCATACATCACTATGTATAACCTCAAAAGGAGAGGTAGCATGTTCAACTGTGTGAGAGAAGGGAAGGTACGACTTTTACTCAAACAACAAGTATTACAAGATGTATCAAAAGTCTGTAAAGAGGGAACTTTATTTCTAATAAAACCAGAGCCAAACAAAAATTTAAGTTTTTTCAGAATTGGGGTGACCCAAGCATTTATGCCAAATATCCTGAACATCATTTCTTTGACCCAAAACTGGAATAAATGAAGAACTGAAATAAGTAGATGATTATTTTGCTGCATGAGATTTCTCGAACTCTAGTGCAAACACGTGGCCCAGCCTACACCCCTTCCCTTTTACTTTCCCAGTGGTCCTGAATCAAACAACCTAAGAAGAAAAGTCAAAATGTGACCTTCATCAACAAGTTGACCAATTGAAACAAGGTTAGTATTATGATTGGGAACAAAGATGGTCTTAGTAAGGGAAAAGGAAGTTGAGAGTGAGTGCTTAAGGCATAAGTTATTACTCCAAATGATGTTCAATTTCTCACCATTGGCAGCAACAATGTATTTATGGAGGGTCTTGGAAAATTTTCTTGAGGGTTCAGGGTAGGCACCAATCATATGATTGGTTGCTCTAGAATCAATAGCGGAAACTGTAGATGAGATAGCAGAGGGTTCCGGTTGTCGTATCTTTTCCTCATCCACGGAAGCAGAAGATTCACCCTTAGGAGCAGATGTATTGGTAGTTTGTTCCTTAGTCACTTGATATGCTCGTGGCTGATTCTTCTTCATAGTTCCTTTGGATGGCCAAATAGGGCAATCTGGAATAATATGACCATGCTGTTTATAATAGGTGCAGACATTCTTCTTCTTACAATGAGATGTAATGTGTCCAAACCCATACATTCATAACACTGGTTTTAGAGTACTTGACAAAAGAGTTTGTACTACGTTGCACAACAAAGACTGTATCAGCCTTGGAATCAATCAATTTTCCATCTATGTCTGTGGCAGTCACAAGTGTTGTCTCTTCCTGTAGTAATTCTCCCATCACGGAATCCAAGTTTGGAAGGGTGCCTCTACTCAAAATATTAAAACCTTATTATGTCATATTCTGGTCAAAGTCTCTTAAGGACTGGTCCACTTTTCTCTTTTCAAAGTATTTTTGAAGATACTTAACACACTTCAATGAGTTCGACGGATCAATATGAACCAATTCATACTCTGCCCACAGGTCAAAGAACCTTGCATTGTATTCTTGTACCTTTTTATCCCCCTGACAGTAAGCAAAAATCTCAGATTCAATTTGATATTATCTTGATAAATTAGGCTGAGGGTAAACCTTCAAGTAGGTATACATCTCAAAGGCTGTTCGCATTCTTCTCATGGGGATGGCGATATGGGAACAATTGAACTCAGGATCCAGGAAACTAGTTTTCCATTGTCCAGCTTCCATTGTGAAAAGGCCTTGATAACTGTTTCATCTGGTTTAATAACTGTCTCATTGAGATAACCATCTAGACACCAAAAAGAACAAGAAGAAAGAAGATGGAAGAATAGGGTGTGTCTTACTTTCTTCACATGGACCATGTTAATGGTATTTATATGCTAATAAGATTTTACATAAATGTCCTTAATTTGGTGCCTCCTTGCTAGCTTAACTACAATGTCATAAACACCTTTGCTAACAATAAAACAGCTTTCAATAGTCATCTTTGCTATGATTTAGTTCCCCATTTTTTGTTATAATCTGTCAGAATTGCTCTATCAATGAATCCTTTAATCTAGACTATTTCTCTCTCTCATGTTTAAGGAAACAATCGCCTTAGTCTCACTAATTTAGGGAGTCACATGCTATTTTTTTTAACTGACTCTTTTGTAAGCAGTTGATTACAGTACAATGCTATTGATATTTGTAAATATGTATTGTATCAAAAAAAGATATTTGTAAATATGTATGGGGAGGTCTTGGGTAGAACTGTAATGTGGTTTGTGCCATTCTGGCATGTCCCACTTTTGCAAATTAGAGAACAAAGTGAAAAGAAAAAACTAAAAATTTTATTTCATGTGAATTTAATGTATACAATTGATTTGATCTATTGTGTGTGTGTGTACGTGTGGGCCAGCACAAACCAATTATACAGGCCCTGCCTTGCGGGTCCATGGGTGGCATGACCGACTTTATAGCATGGTTTTCAAAACCAGACTGGACGGTCGGACCAGAAAAACTTGGAACCAGTCAGGTGATCGGTTTTGGTTTCCCCAAAACCGGATTTTCTTCAAAAACCGTTGATTTTGGTCAGCAAACCTCTGACCTGGGCAGTTAACCGTTCGAACCGTTCAAACGGTTTTGACTGTTTTGTTTGTTTTTTTTTACTTTTTTAATTTTTTTGTCAGAATGGGCTGACTGTTCGGTTTGAATGGTCGGACCATTCAACCCGGTAACTGGACCCCTTACCGGTTTGGTCTCCGAGTCGGTTTTAAAACCATGCTTTATAGCTATAGTCTTGGGCCAGCACAGCCCAATTATACAGGCCCTGCCTTGCTGGCCCATGGGTGGCATGGCCCACTTTATAGCTATCAGTCTTGGGTACTGTTTTGATGTGTGAACAAATACATTTAATTTTACTAAAAAAGTGAAGTGACCTAATTTGACTGCAATCTAAGATGGTTTGGCAGGAAGTATGGGAAATCTTGAAATTATTAACTATTAGAAAGTAGTGTTTTAATGTTAATTTTTAAAGCTATTTTGTTATGACAGAAAGGACATAAAATTTGGGGATGGCTGAATTAAACATGGGCTTCATGAGTATGTTGATTTACTGAGAGAATTTTTTATCTCTAGAGAAAGACTGTAAGAATTGAAAGAAGTTTAAAGAAGACTTAACTGGGATCAATACTGTCCCGTGTTTGATGTTGTTTCGATTGTCTTTTCCCAGGTTTTTGTTGTTTATTTGTGGCTGAGCTCAAAAAGATAGCATGAGAGGGCAAGAGAGTAGTGGGAGAAAGGCGAAAAATTGGGGAGTCACCTTTATGGTTAATAGAATCACTCAACGGCTTTTATTATCATTTTCCAAAAGTAACAAATAGTAGAAATAAGCTCCAAATTTTCTTTGCCCTGTTTTTGCCAAATTTTCACATTTCCTAACTGAAAAAAATCAATATTACTTTTGTTTTTATATCTTTTGAAGGGCTACACAACAGGGGGTAGCCCATCCCCCATCCCATAACCCCCCAACTCAGGTGCAGGCGGGATTCGACCCCAAGTCTCTGCTACGACCAGCAGGAAACCGTACCAATGAGCTGGTTGGCACGTTGCAAAATCAATATTACTTTTTAAGCAGAACTAAACTATGACTAAACAAATCAAACTAATAGGAAATGCAAAAATTCGTGGTTTGATGTGTTTTCTCCTGCATCAGCTTCATATGACTTCACATCAAATTTTGAATATCTTCTCGGTTATTTAGACAATAAATCTCTTGTTTTTCTTGCTGTGCAATATCTAGGGCATTTTGGAATTTCCAGATTTGTGCTAGCCAATGTCAAAGCTTCACTTTCACCATTCTACAGTTGTCAGTAAATATCTTTTAAAATACCTTTTCACTAAGAAAGCATAAGCTGTGGTTTACACACAAAAAAGGCATGAGTTGTTTGTGTTATCTTGTTGAATAAAAGATAATATTTGGATAAAGAACTTGCAAAAGTGAAAGCTAGCTGGCTAAATTTCAGAATTTTTGAAGGGTGTTTTTAGAGCCGATATGATACCGTAAGGTACATCTGGTTTTCTGTGCCTGGGATATCAACCTTGAGTGCTATTGACATTCTTGGAGTGTGTTTCTGCAGTTTGAGTATGAATCCATTTTCAAGTGCTGCTACTAGAATAAAGATATCCATATTATTTTACCTTTTTGTTATTCTCATTTAGTTATTTCTAAAACCTGCCCATCCTACTGATTTCTAGGTTCGTGAACATGCAAGAAAGCTTTTGGAGAAGCACCTCAAGAAGCCTTTCTTCAGTGCAAGGTAAGTTTGGGAGGATAACTGAGATGGTCTTAGCTCATTAAGTCCGTTTTGATGTTTGAGTTGGTGTTAAAGGAGTACATATTTTTTTGAAAGACTAGGCATGGGTCTCTGTTTTGTTAATGAAATAGAAAGTTAACAAAGAGATTGGTTAGAGAGGATAAGAGAGAGAACAGAAAAGAAACTTGCATGGTTCTTTAAGTTGAAATTGGTTTTTTATAATGCCTTTCTACACCCCCTTATTTATACAATATATGGTTTTAGCTGAATTACACCTAAAATTATTACAGTTCCCATATGGAAGCATGAAGATGAGGAGCAAGGTGATCTCAGAAATTTGCCTTTTCTCCTAGGGATTGTCTTTACAACTATGGATATATGAACGATGAATATGAGTATCCTTCCCAAGGAGACCGTAACCTTATTTTATAAAGCATCCAAGATACTTCAGTCAATGCTTCTGATACTAGAACTCCATAAGAATTAGTGGTTTTCCATTTTGTGAAGAACATCTCTTCTACATATCTATTATTGTATTAAAATTGGTTAATTGGTATGTGGTTGATATTACATACTAAATGTCTATTAATGATTTCAAGGGGTAAACCTATTTTATTTTCCTGACTCAAGTTATCCAGATTTGGCCTATGAGGATAGAATTGTGCAGGATTAATCTCACTGTATTAGGCATTCCCAAACATAATTTTGTTTACTTAATGTTATATAGCAGATGGAAATTGCTTGCTTGTTTCACACTCACTTGTCTAATGATAGATATGGAGAATCTATGGAGCGGATGAGCGTTGAGGAATTGGAATTAGGGAAGGAATGGTTGAATGATACATTTTATCTCATACGGTGAGTCTGATGTTTTGATATTATCATCTTTGTTGTTTACTTTTCTTCTCTTTGTTTTTTCCCTTATGAAGGTTTAGTAAGCTTTAGAACTTTGGCCTGGTGAACTTTAGGATTGGCCAGCTGTTGGCAAGCTATACATGTGTGGTTTGAGACCTAATGCCAAGGATAAAGGGGCCCTTGATATTTGAAGAAAACAAATCTTTCTGCTTTTTCTCCATGGGATTGAATTAGGTTGAAAAAATAGCATTCTACATTACTTGGGTACTTAAATGAGCATAACAGTTGGCACACCATTATCAGTGTGATGAGATATTGTTATTGTTAAAGATTTTTTCATACCTATTTTATTAGTATTAGGCCAGAGTGTTTTTTCTTTTTATTTTGTAATTTTGCTTTTATTTCTGGATTATAAGTATTAGTAAAGCTGCTGAACGCAATCTTTTCTCCCTTCTTCAAACATGGTTTCTTTCTCTCCTATCGTCTTCTTTCTTACTTTTTCTAATCTCATAATACTTGTACAAAATCAAAGAAAATAAAATCAAGTTGGTGCCAGATGATGATCTTACCCGGTTTTCTCTCCTCTTTGTGCTCAACCTATGCTTCTAGGATCATAGGCTCTATAGAGATCTAACAATGCTGATCATTAGTGTTGAGAGGTTCAGCGGTCATTATATAATGGTAACTGATATAAGTTAATATAACGGTTGTATCCCAGATTCTGATCTTCATTTTAGAAGAATTTTGGTATGATTCTTGTGAAACTTTGGAGTTGTTGCAGTTTTTCTATAATTTTTTAAGAAATTTCTGTAAAATTACAAAATTCCTGGTTTTCCATGTATAGTTTATGGGATTGATCTGCATCTGGTTTGTTAATAGGGTTTGGTGTTTTTTGGATCATTCGTCTCTAAAATCAGTAGAAACTTTGCCTACCTTGATTGGTTAAGGATTGAGAATTAGGTACTAATTTTTCTATATCATATCTGTTGCCGAACTCTATGCAGGAGATTGAGAACTGAATTGAGAACAATGTTGATTCCATGAGTGATGTTGGGATAGTTTGGGAGCCTGTTTAAGGGGGTCTTCAATCTGTTTACTGTTTACGTTAGTGAGTGATTGGATACTAGTTAGTAGAAAAGTTTAGAAGATCTGTTTTGATATAAAATCTATGTAAGAAAGAAGAAAAGAAAGAGAAGAGAAGGTTTATGCAGAGAAGATAGATGAGAGAAATTGAAGAGAATGGGAGAAGCCAAAATTAGGTCTGGCCCCCCTTTTCATTCGGTTATATACTCACAAATAAAAAAACTGAATACAATGACAAGTATGCCCTTAGTAAGTCTGCTACTTGTAAAATCTAAAATAACACTCTTAACTTAAACATAAACTAATGGGCCTTGGGCCCAATAACTCCTTAACTATGCTATGTAAATAAAAACAAGTGATATCAGCCCAAAACTCAACACTCCCCCTCAAGTTGGGAATAGATGTCACACATTCCCAACTTGTGTAGATGATGCTCCAGCTTGATTCTTGCAATACCTTTTGTAAGAACATCAGCAAGCTACAAGTCAGATGCAACATATGGTAAGCAAACTTCTCTGGATGTCACCTTTTCCCTTATAAAGTGTCTATCCACTTCTATATGTTGTTTTATCATGCTGATCTGGGTTGTGGGTAATGTTAATTGCTGCTTGATTGTCATAGTATAGCATCATAGGTTCTTTGGTCTCAACTCCAATCTCTCATAACAAGGAAAGGACCCAGAGGAGCTTTGAAACATTGGGTGCCATGGCTCTGTATTCAGCTTCTGCACTTGACCTTGCCACAACTGTTTGATTCTTATTCTTCCATGAAACTAGATTACCTCCAACAAGAGTGCAAACTCCTGATGTAGATCTCCTGTCATCTAGGCACCCTGTCCAATTAACACTTGTATAAACCTCTAACTTCAACGGTCCATGGTCAGCAAACAATATGTCTCTACTTAAGTGTCTCTTTAAATTGGAAAGTGTCCAGTCAATAACCTCCCAATGCTGAACTTGTGGGGCATTCATGTATTGACTAACCACAATCACTGCATAAGAGATGTTTGGTTGTGTCAGACATAAATATAGCAACTGGCCCACTAATCTCTGATACCTTCCAACATCCTTCACTAGTTCACCTTCCGAAGCATTTATCCTGTGGTTTTGATCAATAGGTGTATCAGCTGCCCTTATCCCATGATTTTCTGTTTCTTGTAGTAGATCCAAAACATACTTCCTCTGTAAGATGAGGATCCCATTCTTGGACCTTGCCACCTCAATGCCCAGAAAGTACTTCAGCACCCCAAGATCCTTATTCTCAAACTCTTTGTGCAGGTTCTTCTTCAAGGTATCAATCTCACTCAAATCATTTCTTATGACTACAATGTCATCCATGTATACTATCAAAACTGACACCAATGACCCCCCTCCTTTTCACAAAAAGAGTATGATTAGATTGAGTTTGAGTATAGCCAAATACAACCAATGCACTTCTAAACATGTCAAGTCAAGCTTTGGGTGATTGCTTCAAACTATATAGAGACTTCTTCAATGTGCATACCTTTCCTTTATCCACATCATTGTAAAAGCTAGTTGGGAGATCCATGTACACCTCCTCTTGCAAGTCTCCATTAGGAAAAGCATTCTTCACATCAAGTTGGAAGTGCGGCCAAGAGTATGTAGCTGCTAGTGATAGAAAAATCCAGACTGAGCTCATCTTTGCCACTGGTGCAAAAGTCTCTAAGTAATCTATGCCATAAGTTTGAGTGTACCCTTTTGCAACCAACCTCGCCTTGTACCTTTCTATACTTCCATCAACCTTGTATATCACTGTATAAACCCATCTACATCCAACTGTCTCATTGCCATAAGGTAAATCCGCAATCTCCCATGTCTGGTTTTTAATCAATGCTTTCATTTCCTCCTGCATAGCTATCTTCCACTCAGGTTTGGAGAGAGCCTCACTACCACTCTTGGGTATAGATGCAATGAGCAGTACTAACACTTCCAATAGGAAGGAGATAATCCATTGTAGGAAAGAGCCTCACTAACACTCGGGTTTGGAGAGAGCTCACTAACACTTCCGGTAAGAAGGAGATAATCCATTGTAGGAAAGATAGTGTAAGATGCAAGGAGCAGTACACTTCCTCTTCCCTTTTTGGAGTTCAATAGGGAGATCGAGGTCATCTGCAATGGTGTTAGGAGCAAGGGTAGTAGTATCAATAGGAACTAAACCATCAGAGGAAACAAGAGGCATACCTAGGTCTGTGTTAGTTGAACTTGGAATCCCCAATGAGCCGATATGGAGTGACGTGGGCTCCTTTGTTGTGGAATCAACCTCCCTGTGTTGTCATAGGTGCTGTCGTGTAAAACACTGAGAGGTAGGATGCAATAGAGGTGGCAAAGTGGGGTGGAGTAGGTGGGGGTCAAACATTGGAATGGACAAAGGAGTTGGAGCAGGATGTGGTATAGATTACTCACTTCCTTCCCTAAAACACTCCCCTTGAGAAGAACCCCTTGTGAAAAAAGGTGTGGACTAAATAAATGTGAAATCCAAAGTAACATACCAACTCCTAGAGATTGGATCATAACAATAATACCCCTTTTGATTTCCTGCATACCCAAGGAAGACACACTTCTTCGCCTTAGGGTCCAACTTTAAGCAGTGATGACCAAGAACATGGACAAAGCATACATATCCAAAAATCCTTAGAGGAATATGGAACATCTCCCCCTCAAGTAAAAGAAGGCTAAATGGAGTGCTATATCCAAGAACACGAGAAGGCATTTGGTTAATCAAGAAAACTACTGTAAGAACTACATCTCCCCAAAAACGAATTGGAACTGTAGAGCTCAACATCATGGTTCTTGTTACTTACACAATATGTCTGCTATGCCTTTCTGCTACACCATTCTGTTGTGGAGTGTATGTACAACTGCTCTGATGGACTACTCCATGCTCAAATAGGTATGATGCTAGTTTTTTTTTCTCAACTATTCCCTAGCATTATCTGATCTAAACACTTCCACTCATACCCCAAACTACGTTAGCACCACTTGATGGAACTGTTGAACCAAACCTCATCACGAGATCTCGTGAAATATATCCAAGAGTATCGAGAACAATCATCCACAAATAGAAGAAAATACCGATAGCCACCCATAGAGGAAATATGGTATGACCCCACACATCAATATGAACAATATCAGAAACAAAAGAATATCTTTTATTGCTTTCTTTAAAGGAATGTCTACAATTTTTTCCAAGTTGGCAATCCTCACACTCCAAGTTGGACAAACTGACGGATTCAAACAATTTTGGAAACAAAAAACACAAAGAAACAAAAGACAAATGCTCTAACAGATTATGCCAAAACATAATCTGACCCATTGACTCTGACTCAATGTTCCCGCTGACATGATGACTCAGATGATTAGGAAGTGCATCAAGAAGATAGATTACATTCACCTCATGAGCATTCCCAATCGCCTCTTTGATTTCAAATCTTGCAAAACACAATGACCAGGAGAAAAAGTCACTGGACAATTCAAATTCTTTGTCAAGCTACTAATAGATAAAAGATTAGTGCTTAATCTAGGAACATGAAGGACAGAAAGAGTAGGGTAATGGTATTGGTTATCTTGCTAGACCTTTTCCCAACAATGGGAACATGTGATCCATCGGCTGTAGAAACTCTATCTCTGCCAGAGTAGAGGTGGTATGAGAAGATGGTGGAAATGTTGGTCATATGTTCTGAGGCTCCTGTGTCTATAATCCAGGGAGGTCCCCCCTTACCTGTAGTGGATACATAATTTGAAGCGGCATGTGAACTACCTGTATGTGCAAACAAAGTAGAATGGCTACCTCCTGACCACTTGTACCTTGTCGTCCACCTAATAATGAGTTGGAACTGGCTATATCCCTTTGTATAAAAAATTGCCCATATCTCTTGAATTTGGCCCTCACTGCAGCTACTGCAACAAACTCTAGAGAAGCTGTAGTAGGTGGTCCTGATAAATCACCAGCCACTACCATGTTCACATTTCCCTTTTTGTTTTTGAGCTGGCTCGGTATAAGGTGTGGGTAAAGCTTCCAACATGTATTTCTAGTAAGCTTAGGTTTCTTACAGTTCATTTCCACTCTTATCCCCACTTGGCTTAGGTTTCACTGTGCTAACCATAGCTGATTGCTCAAGGCCTGGGTTCCTCATCATCACATTCCTCCTACTCTTCTCTCCAGACACAAAGTTATATGTCTGAAAGAGAGAGTTACACTATCCCGAGAAAGAATATGCTGTCATGTAATGTCATATTTAGGGTTAAGTCCTGCTAAAAACTCAAAAACCTTATTCTTCTCTACCGGCCTCTAATAAGTTGTTACATCTTTGCTACTTTCACAAACCACAATCTCCAAATGATCTATTTCCTGCCATAAGGTTTTGAGGGTTGAAAATTAAATCGTAACAGACTTATCTCCCTACCTAGTAGCAATCACCTGGTTTCTCAATCGGTAGAGTCTAGCAACCTTCTCATTTTGTGAATAAGTTTCTGCTACTCTATCCCAAATTTCCTTAGCTATGTTAGCCCAGAAAAAGTTCTTACTTATATGGGGTAACATGGAATTTCATAACCAAGTCATTACCATGTAGTTCTCCTGTACCCATCGGGAGTAGTTAGTCTCAGGTTTCTTTTCTTCATTGGTGACATAAGCCAATTTCCCACGAGCTCCAATGGCCATTTTTGCATATTGTGACCATTTTAAGTAGTTTGTACCATCCAACTTGACTGTAGTGATGGTTCTAGCCCCAAAGAGATCTTTGACACCTCCTTCCTTGGTCCAATTTTGCTTGCAAATTTGTTTTCAACTCCACAACCCTCTATAACTCCCAGAACAGATTAGGAAATCAATTTGAGATGAAAAGAAAGAGATTTGTCTCCTTTAGAAACCTCAAACACTTTCCTAGTACCTTATAAGCCCCTTCCCCCAAAGATTCCCTTTTCTGTGGGAGTAGGAGAAGAAAGGGAAGATGCTGCCACTCCCTCCAAAGGCCTCCAAAAAGGTTGGGACTTGGAACCACCCTCTTTAGAAAAACTTGAGAAACCCTAAAAAACCAAAACACCACTTTCTAGGTCAAAATTGAAGAGTCCTAACTAAATCAGGATTCTTCCCCTTTCTCTAGTTCTTCCTGATTTTGGTCCTAAACCCTAGACCAGCTACAAGGGATTGCAAATCCACCAAAAAAAATCCAAAAACTAGGGCTTACCTGAAGTCCTCGATCAGTCCTTACCTCATCATGCAGTCAGTTGATCTAGGGCTGCATGATGGAACAACTCAAACAATCTCTAAACCGGCTCTGATGCGAAGTAGAAAAGTTTAGAAGATCTGTTTTGATATAAAACCTGTGTAAGAAAGAAGAAAAGAAAGAGAAGAGAAGGTTTATGCAGAGAAGGAAAGAGGAGATAAATTGAAGAGAATGGGAGAAGCCAAAATTAGGTCTGGCCGCCCCTTTCATTAGCTTATATACTAACAATTAAAAAACTGAATACAAAGACAAGCATGCCCTTAGTAAGTCGGCTACTAGTAAAATCTAAATAAACACTCTTAACTTAAACATAAACTAATGAGCCTTTGGCTCAATAACTCCTTAACTATGCTGTGTAAATGAAAACAAGTGATATCAGCCCAAAACTCAACAGTGTCAACTGTCTTAGAAGAGGTATTGTGAAGATACCTGGGTTATGAGTTTGATTATCTCATTGTGAGGAATTTTTTCCCATTAATTTATTATTGATGATGACTCCCTAAAGAAGTACGGGAATCATAGCTACATGGAAAGTGGTGAGAGTTTTTCCACACATAAAATTGGATGGTAGCAAGTTTTTGGAGTGAGCACGACAACCAAATCATCTTCTGGAGGTTGGGCAAATTGGGGCAGCTAACTTGGAAGGAATCAAGACTGCAGGTGGATGATCTATCAATGCTAGATGGGAACAAGAAAACAACCACTAGCATATTTCAAGCTTGCAAATACTAAACTCTTTAGATTAATACGTAAAACCTCATTGATATTTTGTGCATTTAGTCTTTTTGCAGGTAAATTAGCTTAACTTGTTTACTCTTTTTGTCGTACAGGTGTGAAGATGATTGTCTACCCTCTGTTAAGTGGGTACTTGAACTTGCCAAAGCAGTTGTTTTAAGGCATGGAGTTCGTGGACTTGTGATAGATCCATACAATGAGTTGGATCATCAACGTCCTCCAAACCAGTAAGCATTTAACTTTTGCATGTCTGATGTTATTTTCTTTCATGGTTTGGTTTTCATTGTGTAGGATTTTATGATATGAAAGTAAAAACATGATAGTTCTAGGGCCTTAATTGTTTGATAGTGGTGATATTGTGTCTTGTTGGCTTTTATTAATAAAATTGGTGTGTGGGTTTAGTCTTCTACAGACTTATCATTGAAGAAGTTTGAAGTTTATATATATATCACTGACTTGCTGGATGAGGACAGATTTAAGTCTCTACTGAAGATGAGTTCATTCAGCTATCTTCCTAGTACAGTGTTCTCCCTTATTCTCTTCTCTACCACTCTCTCTGCGGAGAATCTGATTATTTTAATTTTCTAATCAATCATACCTGTAATGAGCAGATTTTTGCGCATTTGGAATAATGAAAGCTTGAAATTCTTCTAGAAAAATGCAATCACACTGTTCCCTTTCACTATAGCTACTACGACTCTTTAATCTAGATCTGTTGTGCACCAGAAATTGCAGTTTGATCTCATCTGTCTAATGTTCAGTTTTCTCACCTTTGGGTTTGGCAAGACTGCAAAACTAGAGCTCTCTGCATCGCATATAGGGGGGGTGCAAGACCCGTTAGGGTTTCTAAAACCTCCTGCCTGCACTTTGAATCTATTCAACTACTTGCTACCAACATCCCATCCAAAATCTGCCTCCCCACCACAAACATGATTCTCATCCATCTCCCAATGTAATGTTACCTTGAACATTAACAAGAAGTTCTCTGAAAGATTCCAAATTGCTTTGATGGAAGTAAAATGGAAGCCATCTGGACCCATCGCTATATCTCCAACTGTCTCCTTTAAAGGTTCCTTAATTTTTGCCACCTTAAATTCTCCCTCAATCAAATTAGTTGAAAATTCACTAATCTTTCTAGGCTCCATCTCCCAAGAGGAACCCGAAGCCAAGGTCTTGCAGAATAGAGGTTCTTATAAAATTCCAAAACCTTCGCTTGAATTTCCGTCCAGGTTTCTGTCATCTCCTCCCTCATTTGTATTATTCTAATCAAATTCCTCTTTTGAGCGTTTGCCCTTGACTTTAAGCCAAATTGCCCTTGACTTCTACCTCCAACTCACCTTTTCCCTATAAATTAACCTCTCCAGTTCATTTTCTAACCCATGTTTTCTAATTTTTTGTCCTAGAAACAGTTTTCAAGGCACTAAGGCGAGGCTAGGCGGCAGGGGGGCACCTTGTACCTAGGCAGTGGATTCTTTTAAGTAAAAACCATATATCCTAGGATAGTTCCTTAGGTTCCATAATCATATTTCCTTAATAATTATCCACAATTTTCATATGAGAAGTAATAACTTCATGTTGAAGTCTAGAAATCAATATATTTATTTTACCTTCCTCTTCCATTCTGCTAGCCGTTTTGCCAAGACTCCCTTTTCCTATTCTACACATTACTGAACACCTCCTTGTTCCATCCCTTTATTTGCCTCCTTCTACAGCTGCAATTTTCATAACAGTCTGAAACCTGCTGATTCTTTCACTTGCCAACTTCCCCATTTCTCTTCTACCTAACCCAAGAAACTAGGGTGCTCTAGCCACATATTCTTAAATTGAAATGGTTGAGCTTCAGACATAGCAACATACATCCTCAGTAAAATAGGCACTTCAACAGTCTGTCTCTTTTGATCACTAGGCCACTCTCCCCTTCTTGGGCCAAGGCTTCCCTCAATGATTGGAACTAATACTATTAGCTTAGCTAGCGTTCTGGGAGAATCTAGTCATTAACCATTTCCCAATCTGCTCCTGCAGTCACCTATCAAGTCTTTTGAGAATGGGAAGGCATTAACCATTTGACCAAGTGTAATGGCCTCCACTTAAAGGGTGGGTTGATTACTCCATTCCTTTCAATAAATTCTCCAAACCTTCTCATTCCCACACTCATTCTTCTGTCTCTTCCACCCCTCATTTCACTCACTCTTCTAACCACATTGAAGTCACTCCTCAAACACCAAGGACCCTCCCACAAAGATCTTGTCGACAGTTGCTCCATGTGGGCCTTTTATTTTCAACTATTTATTTTTTAATAATTTTTATACTTGATGGGCCTTGGACCATAGTTGCTTTATGTTTATTTTTAGTGTTCTTTAACAGCCGCCCTTCTAAGGGCATATTTGACGTGTAGTACATATATTTTTGATAGAAGTATATACACAATTTGAATGGGGTGGCCCAAAACTTTTGGTTCCCCTTCATTCTCTTTTGTATACCCCTATGATGTCCAATACACATCGCCCATGACTATTCAAAGCTTTACGAAAAGAGTTAGCCTCACGCATAGTTGCGATGGCCTGTGACGTCTCGCCTCGCCACAACAAGCCATGTCATCATTCGCCAAGACATGTCATCACCCACGAACATTATTTCTAACACGTGACCACGAGGCCACCACATTCACTTGAATTCAAGGCCAATCCTCCATAGATAGAATAACCCATTGGGTAGAAAGGAAAGATGAAATCCAAGAAGGGTATTAGCAATCGCCTATCATTCAAAAGCTCCAAAACCCCACCTCCTCAACCATAAGATGGTAAGGGCGCTTTGTTTAGGTCCCAAAGAAAGTCAAATAGTGCCAAGGGAGACTCATGAGGCTTTCTACAAAAATAGTACAATGACATTCTACAAAAGGCTGTCGCGATTGGTGCATACTCGTGGTAAACAAATTTGAGTGCCTCATTGTGGGTGAGGCCGACTTGAGAGACACTTACATTGCATATCTAAATGACGGAACATTATGCATAGATACCATACTCAAGAAGAGGCTAGTCTCTAGAATTAAGAGATTCTATCTGTAGGATAGGATGCTCTATCGGAAGTCCTACTTTGGCCAACCGTTAAGATGCACTACAGGGGATAGAGTAGAGCGGATACTTGAAGCAGCCCATGATGTTGAACCAGCCATGCACCAATTACTGGTGGCCCTATACAATCACGTACTTTGTCTAGGGTTCTGCTGGCCTACTATGTTAGACGACACCTAGAAACATGTTAGGAAGTGCCATACTTGTCAAATACATGGTCGTCGCATCCATCTGCTAGCCAACGAACTCATTCCAACATTGCACCCTAGCCTTTCCTCACTTGGGGAGTAGATTTGATAGGCACAATCAACCCGACATCAAAAGGGTATTGCTTCATCATTGTCGTACAAATTACTTCACCAAGTGGCTCGAAGCCGTTCCCTTGAAATGGATAGTTGTAACGAATATATTCAACTTCTTGAGGCAACATATCATCTATTTCTTCGGAGTACCATGCGAATCCTGACGTACAATGGTCTCTCCATTAAAAATCAAGAAGTTCATGACTTTCAAGGGCAATACCGAACATGGTTGGGAAAATTGAGGCAACCAATAAAACACTCCTGAAAATGTTGACCAACATGGTGTAAGAGAATCAAAAGGATTGGGTTGACATCTTGTCTACCACATTATGGGTTTATAGAACATTCATCTGGAAAGGGACACAAGTACCTTATTCCCTCGTCTACGAACAAGAGGCCATTTTACCTGCTGAAATACAAACTGTTTCCGTGAGGGTAGCATATGTAATGGTGAAACAGTTCAGCAAAAAGGACATGGAGCAACTCCTCTGTAACAAGCTCAATACCATTGATGAGGTTGTAGAGAACACTGATGTGGGCCCCACTGCTATGGTCCCCATTGTGTTCGTATGGCAGCATATTTTTGTTAGTTATGTTAGTGTTAGTTGGTAGTTGTAATCATTCATGGAGAGAGAGAGGCAAGAGAGAGAAAGAGAAGAAGAGGAAGATACTATTGAGAGAAAAAGAAAACCTACCCCTGGTTGGCGCTAGTTCATTACTTATATTAACTTACTATAAAAAGAATGGAAATTACAAGTATGCCCCTGGCAGTACTCCCTAGAAAGAAAGAAAATAACTAATTGACAACATCTTAAGAGGACAACCCACTAACAACAACTATAAAATAACAATTAAATAACCCTCACAACACTCCCCCTCAAGTTGGGCTGAATATGTCTATCATGCCCAGCTTGTCACATAACTCATTGTGCCGCGAGTATGGAAGCCCTTTTGTGAGGACATCAGCGAGTTGTTCCTTGGAGTTGACATAAGGGATGCAAATTTCCCTTTTTTCCAATTTTTCCCTTATGAAGTGTTTGTCCACCTCAATGTGCTTGGTCCTCTCATGTAGGACAGGGTTGTTGGCGATGTTTATGGCTGCCTTGTTGTCACAGTAAAGAGACATAGGATTATGAACAACAACTCCAAGCTCCCCTAGAAGATTCTTTAGACAAAGGACTTCAGCCACCCCATGTGTCATAGCTCTATATTCAGCTTCAACACTTGACCTTGCTACCACACTTTGTTTCTTGCTTTTCCAGGTCACTAGGTTTCCTCCCACAAATGTGCAATACCCATTCGTGGACTTTCTGTCATCCACAACACCTGCCCAATCAACATCTGTAAAGACTTCCACGTTTAGGTGATTATGTTTACTGAATAGTAGACCTGTTTCGGGATACTTTTTCAAGTATCTAAGAACTCTCTTTGCTGCCTCCATGTGTGGTTTCCTAGGAGAGTGTGTGAATTGGGTTAGAACCCCAACTGAATAGGCAATGTCTGGACGGGTCATGGACAAATAAATCAGCTTTCCCACTAACCTTTGGAACTGTTTCACATCTTTTAGAGGTTCACCATCACAGTCACCCAACTTGTGGTCAACATCCATGGGAGTATCTGCTGGCCTTGCACCTAATTTGCCTGTGTCCTGTAATTGATCAAGGGTGTATTTCCTTTGAGAAATGAAGATACCCTTTTCTAAGCAGGCAACTTCAATTCCAAGGAAATACTTCAGGGGACCTAAATCTTTCACTTCAAATTTAGATGCAAGGAATTGTTTCAATTTTTGTATTTCTGAACTCCAACTTCCTGTAACGATGATATCATCCACATACACTATCAATACAACAACCTGTTCCTGACATCTCTTCACAAAGAGTGTATGATCAGACTAACATTGTTTGAAGCCCATCTGCTGAACTGGCATGTGAAACTTACTGAACCATGCTCTGGGAGATTGTTTTAAACCATAAAAAGACTTTCTCAGCTTGCACATCTTATTTTCACTTCCCTTGGCACATAATTCAGGGGGTTGAACCATGTATACTTCCTCCTCTAAGTCACCATTCAAAAATGCATTATTTATGTCCAGTTGATGCAATTCCCAGTCAAAATTAGCAGCTAATGACAGGAGAACCCTAATTGAGTTCATCTTAGTTACTGGAGCAAAAATCTCATCATTGTCAACCCCGTACACTTGAGTGTACCCTTTGGCTATTAATCTTGCTTTGTACCTCTCAACTGTTCCGTCTGCCTTGTGTTTAACTATAAACACCCACTTACATCCCACGGGGTCTTTCCCCTTTAGAAGATCCACCAATTCCCAAGTTTGATTTTTATGAAGAACATTAATCTCCTCCATGGCATCTGTCCATTCGGGGCATTTTAAGGCTTCTGCAACATTTTTGGGAACAGGGATGCAATCAACTGCAGATAGAAAGGCATGACCTGACTCCCTTTCTTTGAGCAATATGAATGTCAAGGTCATCCACAGTAGGAGTAGGGGTATCAATAGGTGCAACAGGGATTGGACTTACCTCCTGGGAGTCTAACGGTGTCGGTTGCTCAATGTTTGTCTACTCCACATCTCTATCACATTGCTGATCTCTACGACGTGTACGTTGGAAGACACAAAAGGGAGCAAGGTCCGAAATAGAAGGAAGAGAGACTTGGCGGACTTGAACCTGCTTCTTCTCTTCAACACTACTACTCTCCCCCTGAGGAGAAGTAGGGAAGAATGGATCAGACTCAAAGGACACATCCATAGACACAAAAAACTTATGACTAACGGGATCAAAGCACCGATACCCTTTTTGAGAGGAGGGATACCCCAGAAAGATACAAGGAATGGACTGAGTGTCTAACTTACCTCGAGGCAGAGACAAATCATGGACAAAGGCACGACAACCAAAAACTCTCATGGGAATGGAAAATAAAGGTTAATGAGGGAACAACAACTGATGATGGGCCATGTAGTTCAGCACTTTGGAGGGCATGCGATTGATGACATAAGCAGCTACAAGTATAGCATCCATCCAAAACCTTTTTGGAACATTCATGTGTAACATCATCCCACGAGCTACCTCAAGGATGTGTCTGTTTTTTCTTTCTGCAACACCATTTTGTTGTGGTGTTCTGGCGCATGAGCTCCTTTGAATAGATCTGTGGGAGGCAAAGAACTCATTGAGCTCACCATGGAAGTATTCTTTTGCATTGTCGGATTGGAAGATCTGTATTTCAACATGGAACTGCGTAAATACCATCCTTTGGAAGTCTTTCACAATCTTTGGAACTTCGTCTCTACTACGCATAGGGAATATCCATGTATAGCGAGAGTAGTCATCGATCAATGTGATACAGTAGTAGGCCCCCATACATCAGAATACACAACATGAAAAGGAACACTTGATCTTTTATTATTTGAGTGAAAAGTTGTTCTACATTGTTTGCTCAACTGACATGTTTGACACTGGAACTCTGACATTGAACATGACATAAATAAAACCGGATACAAAGACTTTACTATTTCAAAAGAAACATGACCTAATCGACTATGCCACAAAAAAAATTGACTCTTATTTGACTGACTATGTGAATCTGAGGATGACACCGAGAGACCAACTTTGTTGTCGAGAATGTAGAGACCATCCACTAGGCTCCCTCTACCAATCGTCCTCCCAGAGGTTAGGTCCTGAAAAACACATGAGCCAGGAAAAAAGGTTACAATGCAGTTTAAAGAGCTTGTGATACTACTAATTGAAAGCAAATTTATAGGAAGTTGAGGGACATGCAATACACAATTCAGGTTAACGCCATGGGGAAGAGATATTGATCCTTGGCCTGCAATGGAGGAGAATGAGCCATCTGCAAGCCTCACTTTATCCCTTTCTGAAAAAGGCTATAAGTCTGAAACAAGTTCGGCGTACCGGTCATGTGGTTAGAGGCCCCTGAGTCAATGATCCAAGGGGAACCGGTGGGAGTGACATGGAATGCAGAAGTCATATTACCTGATGTAGATGCAAATGAAGTAGGAGTACCAGTGACTGAGCTATCCATCTGTCGTAAGGCCCTACCATAAGACTCCAAGTGGTCTCTGAAGGAATTCATTATATCTTCCTTGGGGTCAGAATTTTTAAGCTGGTCCCGGGTAGTACCGACAACCTGAGTATCTTGGGTTGCCACATGTGCTGCATTATGTGCTGTGTTCATCTTCTTCTGACCTTGCCTTTTTCCCCGTTCTTGGTTCTTCACTGCCCACTTGGGTTTTCCATGAATGTCCCAACATGTGTCACGTGTATGCCGTGAGCGCCAACAATGGGTACAAAACAACTTGTCTTTATCATCAGCCTTCTTGGTGTCACTTTTCTTCCCCATGTTATTACTCATCGCAGCCAAAGCAACTTGTTGCTCCCCCTCAGATGTAACCATCACACTCCGCCTACTTTCTTCCGATTGAACAAGGGAGTATACCTCGTGAACCGACGGCAACTCTTTGCTTCCTAGGATCTGAACTCTCAAAGGTTCATAGGTAGGGTTCAGTCCCAACAAGAAGGCAAACACATGCTGTTGAGAAACCAGCTTCCTGTACGCCTTAGCATCGTCATCATGTTTCCACTCTATAGCCTGATAATGATCCAATTATTTCCATATGGAAGTAAGGGCTGAATAATAGGAAGACAAACTACGATTTCCCTATTTACAGGTTGAGGATTCAGCTTGCAACTGGTAAACCTTGGCATAATGCCTTTGCTCAGAATATGTAGTTTTGGCCTGTTCCCATCAGGTTCCATGGCTGCAAGGAGCCAAGACATCACCATACTGTTTTCTTGGTCCAACCTATCATGTTCAATGGTCTCACTCTTAGGTTCTTTCACCCTTCCATTTATGTAACCAGCTTTTCCCCTTGTCGTTACATAAAGTTTTACACTTTTAGCCCACTCCAGGTAGTTTAGACCATTTAAAGGGGTAATGGGCATGGGAAACATCATGTTTTCACCTCTTATACTAGTTGTGCTGCGGGTCGGTGTAACTAACTGACAACATCTTCTCTTCATGGAGAGAGAGAGAGACGAGAGAGAGAAAGAGAAGAAGAGGAAGATACGATTGAGAGAAAAAGAAAACCTACCCTTGGCTGCCGCCAGTTCATTATTTATATTAACTTAATATAAAAAGAATGGAAATTACAAGTATGCCCCTGGCGGCACTCCCTAGAAACAAACTAATAAGAAAGAAAGAAAATAACTAACTGACAACATCTTAAGAGGACAACCCACTAACAACTATAAAATAACAATTAAATAACCCTCACAACAGTAGTTATTTCGGTTTGTTATTTAGGCTTTATTATTAGTTTATTTGCCATGTAAGCAATAAGGGCAATTCAGCCCTTTTACAATTAGTCAACATATATAAATATTAAGAGTGGGTTGGCAGATAAATATATCAACCCTCTCTCTTTTCAAAATCTCTTCGTGTGCTTCGTCTCTTCTCTCCTTCTCTTCTTCTCTTCTGAAATTTCTTCATTCTTTTTCTTTGAATTCAAGACTGATTATAGTCTTGATCGATTACTTGGTATCAGAGCCGAATTAGGAGCTCTTATGTTAGTCTAATTAGATTGATTACATGAGAATCTCCTAGGTTTAGAAGTTTTTCAATAAAGGAGGATTGGCTGATTCTTGGAGGTTATTGGTAGTGTGCGGCTGCTACTTAGAAGTTTGTAGAAGGCTGGGAGAGTTCCAGTAGTCAGGAAGAATCAGAAAAGGCTTTGGATCCTCAAGATTATGGTTTTGCATCAGACAGAAGGTGGTGGCCAGAGATTTTCTTTCATAAATTAAGTTTTTTCTTGAGAATAACCTTGAAAAAGATCATCTTGGTCTATTCTAAAAGGTGCAGCTGGAAATTTTTTGTTTTTTCCTTTAGGGTTTTGAGAGAAAACCCTAAAATTCAGAACTGTTGTTGGTTTCAGATCAGATTTTGAACTGGTTTCATACAAAATTCTGTTTTCTTTGTTCTTTGGAAGACCTTGGCCGGCTGTTATCAGTTGTTTGGGTGTTGTTTTTCTATTACAGTAGTTTAAAAAGCTTTTTATTATTAATTCTTGACCAAGAATGGAGTTCAAGAATCAGGGGGAAGGTGTTTTTGGGACTGGCAATTCTGGTAACATGTCTGAGAATGCCTTTTAGATTACAACTGTGAAGTTTGATGGATCAAACTACCTAGAATGGGCTCAATCGACCATGATGGCCATTGGGGGTAGAGGAAAACTCAACTACTTGTTGGGAGATGTGAAAGAACCATTCAAGGAGGACCAAACTTATACCAAATGGGTTCAGGAGAACTATTTGGTTATGACGTGGTTGTGCAACTCTATGCCACCACATATCAACCGGAACTATTTGTGGGCAAAAACAACCAAGGAAATCTGGGATGTCATGGAAGAGACTTACTCCCAACCCCTTAATGTTGCTTGGGCTTATGAATTGGAGTGTGAGATTGACAACCTTAAGAAAGGAGAGAAACTAGTCTCGGTTTACTTCTCTACCTTGAAATCTCTATGGCATGAAATTGACCACCTAGAAACACTTGAGTGGGAAAGTTAGAAGGATGCACAAACTCATAGAAAGCAAGTTGAAACTAATAGGGTTTTTGAATTCCTAGCTGGTCTGAAACTTGACTATGATATTGTGAGACAGTAAATACTAACAAGGGACAGTGTGACCTTATCTCAAGCCTACTCCTTAGTGCATAGTGAAGAGACTAGGAGAAAGGTTATGATGCAACATCAGCCCTTCCCACCAGCCTTGGTAGCAGTTAAAAAGTCTGGGGGTGATATGGAGAGGGATATAAAGAAAGAAGATAAGCGGGATCTAGTGTGTGAACATTGCAAGAAACCTAAGCATACTCAAGACACATGTTGGAAGCTGCACCCTCATCTAGTTCCAGCAAAATTGAGGAACAAAAGGGGTAATGCTAATATGGCTGTTAATACTGATTCTACATCCTCATCGGGCACAAAAGGCACGCCTTTAGACACCCTAGCTGCTGTTCGGGCTGCCCTGACTCAGTTGGAAAAGGAAGTTGGGAATTCAGCTCAATCATCTCAGCCACCATCAGTTCCTCCCACATCTGCCTTTGCTCATTCAAGTACTCGGGCCTCAGCTTATCATGCTTTAGCTCCAGGTAACACTGAACATTATTGGGTAATAGACTCAGGTGCATCTGACCATATGACTATCTTGCCATCACTATTCACTACCTATCACTTATCTTTTGGTAGAGATAGTGTCCATTGTTGATGGTGCCATTGTTCCCATTTCTGGCAAGGGAGATATCAAATTGTCTAATACCATTTCCTTATTTTCAGTTCTGCATGTTCCTAAACTTAATACTAATTTGCTTTCAGTCAGTAGTATTACGAAACATCAAAATTTTTCATCAACTTTTTTCCCTGACCGATGTGTTTTTCAAGACTTGGAGACAAGGAAGGTGATTGGGACTGGCCGTGAGACGAATGAGATCTATCTTCTTGGAGAGAGTTCTCATTGGGAAGATTGTGAAGATAAGAAGTCTTTTGTTTCTCAGTCTGTTAGTCAGGTAATGCTTTGGCATAATCGGTTGGGTCATTTATTCTTTCGGTCTTTGAAGAGTTTGTTTCCAAATTTGTTTGAATTTGTTCAGATGTCCAATTTGAGATGTGAGAGTTGTGAACTTGCAAAACATTGTAGAACATCTTATTTATTGAGTAATAAAAGAAGTAGTAATTCTTTTGATATTGTGCATATCGATGTTTGGGGCCCGTATCACATCACTACTATGGGGGGGATATAGATATTTCTTGTTGTTTGTTGATGACTATACCCGTTTTTTTTTTGTTTACCTTATGCGTTCTCGAGATGAGGTTTCTGCTTTGACTTAGATCTTTCATCAGATGATTTTAACCTAGTTTGGGGTTAAAGTCAAAATCAAGATCTTAAGATCCGATAATGCGAAAGAATACTTTACCAACTCATTAGCCTCTTATTTGCTTGATCATGGGATTATTCACCAGAGTACTTGTCCTTATACACCAAAGTAGAATGAGGTTGCTGAGAGGAAGAATAGGCACATATTGGAGGTGGCTAGAAGCATTATGTTTAACTCCAATGTGCCTATTCGTTTCTAGGGAGATGCTATTCTTACAGCAATGTATCTCATTAATCGAGTTCCATCACGGGTTCTTGACATGAAGCTTCCATTTACCCTTCTATACCCTGATAAAGACATGTTTACTGTTCCCTTTGAAACCTTTGGTTGCACTTGCTTTGTTCAGATTCTTGGAACTCATCGTTCCAAATTTGATCCTAAGGCCTCCAAATGTATTTTTCTCGGTTATGCACAAATTCAAAAGGGTTATTACGGCTATGAACCTACTTCTGGGAGGATATTTGTCTCGATGGATGTTACTTTCTTTGAGGAGGTACCCTATTACCCTAAGGTTTCTCCTCAGGGGGAGAGTAGTGAGAGTGGGGTTAACTCATCAGAAGTTCCTTTACCTGTTCTATTGAGTGATTAGAGATGTAATGGGGAGGGTTGTCAAAGGTGTCTGGATTTGAGAGTCTATCACAAGCGGAGGCAGGTTGATTTTGGTCATCAGCATTTCAGGCCAGCCCCAGTTCCTTCTACAGATCCAGATCCAGATACCATAGTTCCTTTATTAGATCCAGGTCCCTCTGAGATACCTTCCACTGTTGCACCCTTACCTCCTTTGGATGACCTTGACTTCCCCATTGCAGTCCGTAAAGGCAAACGACGTTGCACCACATCCACAACTCACTGCATTTCCCAGTTTTTGTCCTATGATCGCCTACCGCCCTCTTACAGGTCCTTTCTCACATCCATTGTTGATATTCCTATCCCAGAGCAATGCAGGAAGCCTTGTCAAATCCTGAGTGGAAAGATGCAATGAAGGTTGAAATGGATGCTCTTTTGAGAAATAATACTTGGGAGCTAGTTGACCAACCTAAAGGGAAGAAACCAGTTGGATGTAGATGGGTATTTACTGTGAAACATAATGTTGATGGTTTCATTGAAAGGTATAAGGTCCGATTAGTTGCAAAGGGATTTACTCAGACTTATGGTATAGACTACTTGGAGACATTTGCTCCAGTAGCAAAGATGACCACTATTAGAGTTTTGTTATCCCCTTGCAGCCATTTAGTCTTGGCCCTTGTTCCAGATGGATGTTAAAAAATGCCTTCCTCAATGGAGACTTACAGGAAGAAGTGTACATGCAGTTACCTCCTGGATTTTATGATGCAGAGACAGGAAAAAAGGTTTGCTGGTTGAATAAAGCCTTGTATGGACTAAAGCAGTCCCCCAGAGCTTGGTTTGATAGATTCAGACAAGCCCTTGAAAAATTCGGCTATGTACAGGCCCAGTCAGACCATACATTGTTCATTAAGAGAGTGGACTCTTCCTTGACTTTGCTTGCTGTATATGTGGATGATATTGTAATGACGGGGAATGATAACAGTGAAATTGAGTCTCTTAAACAACTCCATCAAGAGTTTGAGGTGAAAGATCTGGGAGAGCTACCGATACTTCTTGGGTATTGAGGTAGGTAGATCTAAACATGGGATTTTTGTTTCTTAAAGAAAGTATGTTTTAGATCTATTAGAAGAAACTGGAAAGTTGGGTGTTAAGCCTACAGATACACCTATTGAACAGAATCACAAGATCAATGCGGAGGGTGGAGAGCCACTTGAAGACAAAGCTATGTTCCTACGGTTAGTTGGAAAACTCCTCTATTTTTGTTTCACACGACTGAACATCAGTTACGCAGTCAGTGTTGACAGTCAATATATGCACTCTCCTAGAACTACTCACCTCCTTGCAGTTGAGAGGATATTAGCATACTTGAAAGATGTCCAGGTAAAGGTATATTATTCAAGAATAATGATCACATGAAAATAGAGGTTTATACAGATGTTGATTGGGTTGGGAATGTTGATGATAGAAGGTCTACCTCTGGATATCGTGCCTTTGTAGGAGGTAACCTTGTCTCCTGGAAGAGTAAGAAACAAAGTGTTGTTTCTTGTTCTAGTGCTGAAGCTGAATATAGATCTACGGCTATGGTGTGGTTGAAATCCTATGGCTGAAGTCATTAGTTGAGGAGTTGGGTATTATTTATGAGAAGCCCTTAATGTTGTATTGTGATAATTAGGCTGCTATAAATATAGCTCATAATCCGGTACAACATGACAAAACTAAGCATATTGAAGTAGATCGACATTTTGCAAAGAAAGGGTTTCGTCTTAAGAAGTGTGTCTCCCGTATATCACCTCTAGCATGCAGTTCACAGATCTTTTCACTAAGGCTGTTCCAAGGAAGAAGTTAGAGGCAAACCTATGCAAGTTGGGAATGACAAATATGTATTCCCAACTTGAGGGGGAGTGTAGAGAACATTGATGTGGACCCCACTACTGTGGTCTCCACTGTGTTCGTATGGCAGCATATTTTTGTTAGTTATGTCAGTGTTGGTTGGTAGTTATTTTTAGTTTGTTATTTCAGCTTGTTATTGCAGCTTTGTTATTAGTTTATTTGCCATGTAAGCAATAAGGGCAATTCAGCCCTTTTACAATTAGTCAACATATATAAATATTAAGAGTGGGTCGGCAGATAAATATATCAACTCTCTCTCTTTTCAAAATCTCTTCGTGTGCTTCTTCTCTTATTTCATTCTTTTTCTTTGAATTCAAGACTGATTGTAGTCTTGATCGACTACTGAAGTGTGGGAAAAATGCATTCAGAGGCAATTAAAACACACAAATCATGGCCTCCAACTTCAACAAGATGGTTAAACCACGGATATTTCAATAAGGAGACAAATCTATAGGGAAGTTTGCACCAAGTTGGATAGGACCCTATGTAATCAAGGAATCTCATCTTATGGGATACTATGCGTTGTGGAACCCCCAGACTAATGAACAGGATAAACAATGAAAGGCCTTTCACTTAAATTGTACAATGAAAAATAATGATGTTTTCTTTTCCCAAATGTAAATTGTAAAAATCAGCGAATAAAATTCCTGTTTCTTCATACTCTGCTTCTTGTAATTACATTTATAAATTATTGATATGATAAATAGAAAGAATTTTATCTCTCTCAAATGTGTTTCTCATCATCACATTTATATGATGTCATATGATACACAAAATTTCCTATTGCCTATTGTGAAGATTGCACACTATATGCATAATGACTTAAAACTTATCCTCAAACTCACACACCATAAAGTGCATAGCAACAACTATATTGATTTTATAGGAAACAACACTAATGCATAGTGTAGGTAGGGAGTTAAGGCTACGTGAGAGTGGTCTCCTTGAAAAACAAAGGAAGACCGGAAGCCGGGAATCAACCAGAAGGTTAGGGCAAGGGGGAGCAATAAAACAGTTGGGCAAGATGGTAGGGAATCTAATGATTGAGTGAATCAATGGCTGAATGAAGCCCCATCGTTATGAGGAGGGTCCTCATTTCATAAGGAGGGATCCTAAGGTCCTGAAAGGAGCCAAAAGTGCTCGATTCCTATTAGGAAGGGGAATATTAGATTCATTGTCGGTTATTAAGGAGCGCTACTAGGGTTTCACCACATGTCTTATGAGATCTCTCAAGGGCCGACTTTCCTTTCACCTGAGGATTCTCATAATCCACACGTACTACTTCCTTCACATCTTACTTAACCGACGGAGCGCCTTATCACGCACGTAACTTAAAGTTGCACATGGGATCGATATTCAACTCTGGTTCACAGCGAATCGCGGTTCTGTGATGGTCTCGGGTTCAATACAGGACTGCGCACCTTCGAGGTTCATCGCAGGACCGTGTGTATCTAAGGTTCATTGCAAAGCCGCACACATCCAAGGTTCATCGTAGGACCGTGCATGTATAAAATTCATTGCAAATTTACATTAACTAAAATCTTTTTTTTTTGGGTCATGTCGAGTACAAGTTCATCGCGAACGTGCGATGAATCGTATGTTCATCGCAGGCGTCAAATTAGTTATAAGCTCGTCGCAGGCGACCGATGAGTTACGGACTCATCACAAGCGTCCATGTGGTATCAATTTGGTATCTTCTATACTTTGAAGGACTGAGCGAGCACCACTATGTACCTACACATAGCATCACAACCAAGCTCAATAATGGTAAAGCGTCTAACCAGGCAACACACTCGATAAGATAATAACTCCAAAAGCCCTAGGTAACCAATTCCATGCATAACTCCAAAAGCGTTGGGTAACCAGTCCTAGGTATAACTTCAAAAGCCATGGGTAACCAGTCCCAGGAATCACCTCAAAAGCCCTAGGTGTCCCAGGCATAACATCAAAAGCCCTGGGTAGCTAGTCCTAGGCACATCTACAAAATCCCTAGGTAAACAGTCCCAGGCGTTACTTTGGCAATTCCTAGTGTGAGTTATTCGACTAACACTAGTTCAATCCTAGGGCAGATATAAGTAAGAAGAAAAGAAGAAGAAGAAGAAGAAGACAAAGAAGAGAAGAGAAGGAGAAAAGGTTCGGTCTGAGAAGTAGAAAAGTCACTCTTTTAGCTGATCCACTTTGTATTTATACTCTTTGTATTTAGATTACAAAATACAAATTTGTCCCCCCATTAAGTATGGGACACATAACTTAAACCCAGACAAAATAGAAAACTCAGCCTTAATTAAATAGACAAATAACTTAACTACCCTTGTATTGTCGATTCTAACACTCCCCCTCAAATTGGGGAATATATATCATACAGTCCCATGGTTTCAAATGTCGCTAATGTCGCCCGACATATGTTGATGTCGAGGCTCATTGACATGAAAATGGATGGTAATATAAAAATTACATTATGTCGGTTGACATTTCCTATATTTCGGAAATGTCGACCAAATCGGTCCAAATAACCAAAAAAATGCAGTTTTTCCTATTATGTCGACAAGATGTCGACTAATGTACATTAAAAATATAATATATTAGTATATTATATTAATATAATACAGTATATTAAATAGATTATTCCATTAATATTTCTATTTAATATTTCAAATAAAATATTTATAAAAAAATTAACAAAATATAAAAACAAAAGAATAAATTAATTACTTTATGATATAAAACAAAATATTAACTAGTTAGTATTTTTTAAAATATTTATTAAAATCAGAAAATGTTTATTAAATTTTATAATAAACCATATTCTACATTTATTATAAAAAATCAGAATAAATTTAATAAAATTTATACTAAATCATAATTTATTATAAATTTAGTATTAAAAATCATAATAAATTCATTAAGTTTTATTAGAAATCAGAATTTATCATAATCTTAATACTACAAAAAGGATAATCAGTTTATTAAATTTATAATAAAACATAATGTATTATAACTTTAATATTTAAAAAATCAGAATAAATGTATTTCTATTTACTAGTGTGAAATAAATATATTAGAATTTATAATAAATCAGAACTAAAAATAAGAAAAGAAAATATCAGATAATCTTGTAAAAACATCAAAATGGATAATAAATCAGTAAATCGTCATTTACTAATTTGTTATTGATCTTAGTTTCTTAGCTTTATATAATGGTTGGGATAAGATAATAGTCTAGAAATATGTATTAATGCTTCTTATCATTTTAAAAAATATCTTTTGCATATTTCCACATATTTCATAATATCTCCACAATGTCTCTAATTTTTACAATATTTACCCTCGACATTTCCAACATATGTCCTATATTTTGGTAAGTGACATTTCCTTCGACATCAACATTTTAAACATTGTATAGTCCCAGCTTGTCACATGTGTAATCCACTCTTCCCCGACTCAATTCTTTTGTAAACAAATCTACCCATTGGTTTCCTAAACTCACATGAGTTGTATCTATCACTCCACTGATCATCTTTTCTCTTACAAAGTGGCAGTCAACTTCAATATGCTTTGTTCTCTCGTGAAATACTAGATTAGAAGAAATGTGGATTGCAACTTGGTTATCATAGCACAATCTCATGGACCTATCAATTGAGAACCCCATTTCTTGCAAAAGATTTTTCAGCCACACTAGTTCGCATGTAGTATGAGACATGGCCCTGTATTCAGCTTCAACACTACTTGCTACCACAGTTTGTTTCTTGCTCTTCTAAGTTACCAAATTGCCACCAATGAAGGTACAATACCCTGTAGTGGACCTCCTATTAGACACAGATCCGGCCCAGTCAGCATTTGTGTACCCCTCAAGTACCTAACAATTCTTAAAATTGCCTCTCAATGTGAAACTTGAGGATGTTACATAAACTAGCTCACCATGCTTACTGCAAATGATATATTTGGCTGAGTAATAGTCAGGTAGTTCAATTTACCCACCAACCTCCGGTACCTTATAGGATCATCAAACTCTTCACCTGCATCAATACTCAACTTGACATTTGGTTCCATGGGTGTTTTTAGTCGGTTTGGCACCCACCAACCCTATTTCTTCAAGTTAATCAATGACATACTTTCTTTGGCACAAGTTAATACCATGCCTTGACCTTGCAACTTCTATCCCTAGGAAATGTTTCAGTTTACCCAGATATTTTGTGTGGAAGTGATCATGTAGAAAGTTCTTCAACCTGTCAATCCCATTGTTGTCACTGCCAGTTATGACAATACCATCCATGTTTTTGATTCATGATTGAACACAGAATGGTCTACCTGACATTGTTTCATGCCAAAGTCCCTCATTACTTCACTGAATCTGCCAAACCACACCTGTGGAGATTGTTTTAGCTCATAAATCACCTTCTTAAGTTTGCAAACTTTACCATCCTCCCCCTGAGCAACAAACCCTAGTGGTTGCTCCATATATACCTCCTCAACAAGATCACCATGCAAGAAGGCATTTTTATGTCAAGTTGAAAGAGGAGCCAATCATACATTATTGCTACTAAAGAAATCAACACTCGAACTGAGCCAATCTTAGCCACAGGAGAAAATGTCTCCATATAGTCAACAAGATCCGAGACTTCGTTAGAGTACATAGAATTTGCTTCAGATGTCATGGCCTCAAGCCACTTCCTGACATCGATGTCCGACATTGCTTCCTAGTAGGTAGTAGGATCATCTTTATGATTGCATTCTCCTAGAGGAAAACTTTCTTCTACACCCTCATGGAAAAATCCATATCTATCTAGATAGTGAGAAACTCTACTAGATCTATGCAGAGGTTGTGGATCTACAGGTTCTTCTTGAATAGGGTCCTCTTGTTGACTTTGCAGGTTCTGGGGCTCTTCAGACAACTCCTCCAGCTGAATTCTTCGTTGTGCACCACCATCTTGAATAAACTCTTTTTCAAGAAAGATAGCATGCCAAATGACAAAGGCTTTCTAATCGGCAGTATCCTAAGGACATTTTGGAATACCCTGCACTTGTTGGCCCTAGGTTCTAACTTGTTCGTCTTAAGTTTCTTGACATAAGCCACACATCCACAAATCTTAGCGTGGTTAAGATTCGGCTTCCTGCCATGTCACATCTCATTTAGGGTTGTAGGAACAGATTTGGAAGGGCGGTGGTGGTGTTTTCTAGCTTATTTTCAATGCTAGCCACGCAATCAATGACGCTGTAGACCTTGTGAGCAAGGATCTCAACGTCACCACCATCCCTGTATTTGTAGCGGGACTCTATATCTTGTGAATGTTCTCCTGTCAGCTCTTCAAAGATGGAGGAAAGGTTAGTTTTTATCGAGGTTCTCATCATTTTCAATGCCATCTCTATGACCAAACAAGTAACCAGAGATTCTAAATGGGAGTGGGTATGGGAGGTAGGTTTGAAGGACAGAAGAATGGCACTCTGGTTCTCTCCATGACAGCAGTGGTGTCCCTTTGCATGGTCGGGTATTTATTTGTTGTTGTGCTTACGGTATGTCCCTTTCTCAACACGTGTCCCATGAGAGAATTTACTATTCCCACTTCCATTGTCCTACCTCTTGGACCATTGTGCCCCTGGATTTTTCTTGACATGCTTTTGGGGTCCTGTTCACCGTTCGTGCATGCTGTTTGGCACCCACCTAGATATCTATGCAGATATTGATGATGCCATTTTTTTCACTTAAAGGCAGTATTATGTTGTCAATCTTCTCTTGCCACATGTTCTAAACAGGTCAGTCATTGATTGAGAGTAGTTGAGTACATTTTGATGATGCCATTTCTCAGTGTTGAAGTTCAAAACCAGTAGCTTGAAATCATTATAAAATATAGCTCAAGGACTATGACGGAATATATTTCCATGACACATGTAATAGCAAGTGGTTAGTCCTCTCATTCTTAGTAAAAGGATTACAATATTGAGCTGCTTTCTTAAATCTAACTAAAATGTTATTCTGTTAGTCTGTTTTCTTGGTTATATATAATACCTGCATGTGCTTAATTAATTTGTCTGTGATAGGACTGAAACAGAGTATGTAAGTCAGATGCTTACTAAGATTAAACGCTTTGCTCAACATCATGCATGCCATGTTTGGTTTGTAGCACATCCTAGACAGGTCAGGCCAATCTCTGTGTATGTGTATGTCCTTTTCTTGCAAGTCTGCCATAATTTTCTAACCTTAAAGCTTGTGACAGTTACACCACTGGGTTGGTGGTCCACCTAACCTGTATGATATCAGTGGGAGTGCACATTTTATAAACAAGTGTGATAATGGAATTGTTATTCACCGAAACCGAGATCCACAGGCAGGACCACTGGATCAAGTGCAAGTGAGTGAAAACCATAGAATTGGAATTTTAATCAATAGGAAAGACGTTTTGATAATTCTTCAATTTTTTTTCCAGATATGTGTGCGGAAGATACGGAATAAGGTTATAGGAAACATAGGTGATGCCTTCTTGTCATATAATAGGTATGTTAGTTCTTGATGAACTTTCATGGATGTTTCTGTTCAGTATCTGATCATGTATGAGTTCCCCAAAGCTTATGATTTGTAGCCTGCAGATTAAATTCTAAAATTTGTACATAAAACACTTATTTAATTACACTTACATAGAGCTAGAAGTACCCATTTTACCTCGTGACGAGATTCTTCCATGTCTAGCAGTTGCCATTGATGAGATGCTTATATTTATGCCTGAAATTTCATTTTCCTTTCAACACTGAAGATTGTTTCCATTTTCTATGTTTATATGAACAGGACCACAGGTGAATTTAAGGACATTGATGAGACTCCAAGCAAGAACTAAACTCCAAGCAGAAGATAAAGACTAGTACGCTGATATTTTCAGCACCAACTATTAACCTGATTTATTGGTTGCGTCCTGATTTGCCGATGTCAGGGTCTGCAAGGTTCTATTTCTTTCTTTCATTTTTGTATCACCAAGATCCTTGAATTACTGAAGTTAGAGCGAATGTGCACCTTTCTGGAACCTTGACGAAGATTCTAGCGAAGCCCAGAAAAATGAGTACCCTGGCCATTTGATGGATAAGTGTAAACGGGTTTGCACACGAGGAAAAATGAGTACCATTCCATTTTGTTTTTTAAGGTTTGTAGCCTTTTGCTTCCTAGATTTCCACTAAAAATATAAAAAGCTTTGGTAACAGAGAAATTTCATGGCCTTTTATCATTAGGATTTTCATTTTTCTTTATTTTCTTCTTGTTGACATATTCTTTCTCGTGTAAATGAGGAAATATTCTATTAGTCCGTGACTGGCTTTCCTTTCTCCCCATATTCTTTCTTGTTGACAACTTATCCCTTTGGTTCTCTCTCTCCCTTCTTCATTCTATTGCCAGTTTGCCACTACAGTCAATACAGGTGTGCAAGGGAGTGATCGAAAGATTCAGTCTAACCTGGATTTGTAACAATCACCATTACCTTAGGAAATGAGATAAAAACAGATCAAGATGGCATGTGCACAGAAGACTGCGTTAATTAGAAGTGTGATTTGTTATATATTAAAGGGGCTACAAGAGCTCGGAGTAGGCAAAAAAAAAAACGTATGTTTACGTCGTAAGAAATGATTTAAGCACTATAATTTCACGGGAAATGAAATTTAATGAGAACAGGAGGCACAAAAGTGGTTATTCGAAATCCCTCCTTACAATCTGAGTCGTGAAACCCTAGGTGTCTTCTTTCTCCATCATGTCGAATCCATTGCACTGATGCCTCTAGTGGGTAGAGTAGACCTTCGCAGCTGTTCTCTCTAAGCTTTCTCTCATCGATACCCCTTCTTTGGACGTCCCAGACTCCCAGTTATTCCTTCCATGCTGAAACAAGGTGAGCCAGTGGTGGTTTTTCCTGATGATATCTTGCTGCAATCGTACGTCTTTTTCATGTGGGCCTTGATTGGTAAGTCATAAGTGCATGCATGGAAGACCTCTTCCTGCGTTAAAAGAATTTATCTGCAAATCTTTTTTCGTCAAAGGAGTTTTGGGTTACTGCTTTGGACTCGGAGCATATCCTAATCACATTCTTGAAGGAGGAAGACTACTTGAAGCTTTGGTTAAGAGATTTTTTTCACATAAAAATCTTTTACCTTTCGTTTCTTTAAATGGGTACCCAACTTCGAACTAGGCTAGGAGCCAAGCATCGTTCCTCCTGTTTGGATAAAATCCCTTACCTGCTAGTGAACTTTTACGTCTAAGCTTTACTTCGATCCATTGCCTAAGCAATAGGTCTAGTGTTGAAGTTTGATCAGATCACTGTTACCCTCTCTAGGATGATGGCGGCTAGGGTTCTTCAATCTCATCCAAGTACTGTGAGTCTTGCTACTGTAGAGTATGAGAAATTGCTAGAGTACTATTGAGTCTTGCTACAAGATAGGCCACAATGCTTCTTGTATGGACACAATAAGCAAAAAAAGAAGACAGGCGCCTATGCAACCTGTAAAGAAGAACGTGGATCCAAAACCCACTCAAGAAAAAGAGTGGGTGTTGGTGCGAGACCCCAAGAAAGGTAAAAGAATTGTGACTATTGCTGAAGAAGCCAGGTTGTCCGATGTTTGCACTCCACATGAAAGTTGAAATAATAACTGCTTGGTAGGATGATGATTTGCCCCAGCCTATCAACCAAAATCCTTCCAATCATCCTTCCTCTAATGTTCTTGGTAACTCTGATGATCTTTCTTCCTTGCCTAGCCGTGGCCAATCATCTGATGGTTCTTTTTTGTGTGGGAAGAAAGACAATAATTTTCAAACTCTTATCACATAGGAAGATCGATCTCAGGACAGTTACAATCAATGAATTCAGAGTTCCAGGCCAAAGTTGGCCCTCGTGTACATGAATTAGAAAACACAGCAGCAACAGAAGCAGTTCTCGATCCAAATCAGACAACTCACATGGCTTCGACCTTCTCTGAAGGTGAAGTCGAGAGATCCAAAGGAGGCAAGAAGAAATCCAATGCCCCGGTTATAAGGAAGGTGATTACTAGGTCCTGTTTGAATTTTGTTTCATTGTAATATGGATATCTTGTTTTGGAATGCTCGGGGTTTGGGGAACAACCCCACTGTCTGGAGATTGAAAAAATTAAAATAGTTACACTCGGTATTGTTGCTACTTGCTATTGCTGGGCCAAAAATTTCTTGGAGGGGTCTTTCCCACATTGCTAGAAGGCTAAATCTAGATTTGTTATTGACTAATTACAGTGACAACCCTTATCCGGTGTTGGTCTGGCATTCAGACATTAATGTTTCTTTATTGTGTTCGTCTGAATATGCCATTTGCTGTTTAGTAGAAATACCAGGATTATCCCTTTTGTGTTCATTGCTATTCATGCAAAATGCAACTGTGTTGATAGAAGATATATGTGGAATTTTCTTTGTGATTTTATTGGTACTATTCACCTCCCTTATGTGGTCTTGGGAGATTTTAACGCCACTCTTGACCCAGTAGAGAAACTGGGAGGCTTACCACCGAATACTGACTGCTTCCATGAGAGACTTCCAGGACTTTGTTCGTATGGATGGTTTCCAAGATTTGGGTTATGATGTGTGAAAAAGGAATGGACACAATAATAAAAGATAATCTTATTGACTCGAGAGGAATAAGTATATATAGACAAACGTACAGTTTGCGATGAGGCTCATGTGTGATGAGATATTGGTAATTCTGTTTAACTGTCCAACAGAATACAATTGTCCAACCAACTTCTTGACAGCTGTTTAACAAACTACAGCTGTCCATTACATTTGGTTAAGACTTCAATACACCCCCTTCAAGTTGGAGCAGGAGGTGGACGAATGCCCAACTTGGGTAAGCAAGAGTGGAATTGATCACGATCAAGTGCCTTAGTGAATATATCCGCAGATTGTCCCTTGGAAGATATATGAGTTGTAGTAATAAACTAGATTAAATAAGCTCCCTTACGAAGTGACAATCTATTTCGATATGCTTGGTTCGTTCATGAAAGACTAGATTTGCCGCAATGTGTAGCGCTGCCTTGTTATCACAGAAGAACTACATGGGTTGTAAATGATCAAGTCCAAGATCTGAGAACAATTGTTTGAGCCAAACTAACTCACTTGTTGTGACTGCCATGGATCGAGCGCCTTGTGGTAGGGCAACCTGCCAAATCCGAATCACAATAAGCTCTAATTGTGAAATCACTAGAAGAGGACAAGAATATCCCATGGCCTGGAGAACATCGGAGATACTGCAAGACATGCATTCCTGCATCAAGGTGTGGCTGTCGAGGATCAGACATAAACTGGCCAAAATTGTTGACCGAATAGCTGATTTCAAGCCTTGTAATGTTAGATACAACAACCTTCCCACAAGGCGTCGATATTGCATTGGATCCTTAATGGGAGGACCAGTGCTAGGCTGCATTGGATCCTTAATGAGCTAGGCTAACAATCTGTCATTCCCATGTCTTCAAGGATTCCTTTGAGGTATTTTCATTGATTAAGAAAAATGCCTTCAGATGTCCTAATGACTTCAACTCCAAGGAAGAAATGGAGGGCTCAAGATCCTTAATAGGAAAACGGCTTCCGAGATATGTCTTAAGACTGTTAATGTCATTAAGATCATCACCTTCTAGCACCAGATCGACGACATGGGCTAACACTATGAGGGAATGACTAGATTTGTGAAGTGTGAACCGAGTGTTGTCAGTTTTAGATTGACTGAAACCCCATAAATGAGACTTGTTGAGTTTGTAGACCCGATTATCTCCCGGTGGGAGTAGTTCGGGTGGTGGGTCCATGTATATACTTCTCCATGCAATTGTCCATGCAGAAAATCATTATTTACATCCATTTGATGTAGATGCCAATGACGGGCTGTGGAAAGGGCCAATAAGCACCGCATAGTCACAAGTTTTGCTACCAGTGCATGTCTCTATATAATCCACACCCTTAATTTGGGTGTATCCCTTTGCAACTAAACACACCTTGTAGTGCTTGGATGCTATCATCAGGATTGGTTTTCACATTGAAGATCCATCTACAACCCACAGTAGATTTATTGCTAGGAAGGTTAGTCAATGTCCAGGTTTGAGTGGCTTCGAGGGCTGCCAATTCAACTGCCATTGCTGTTCTCTAGTGATTAGGTTTATATGCTTGTTGATATGTGGTGAGTTCTAAATTGGGGACACTGCTAGTAACTTTGGATGGGTTAGGAGTGGTGTCTAAATGGGCCTTCGCAGTGAGGGTTGTTGGGCAATCATAGATGGATAAACACGTTAGAGGTCGACACTCTCTCCTAGGTCGAGAGGGGGCACCAATGGAATGATTGTCGTCAACTGGTAACTCAGGTGAAGTATGGGAGAAATCCATGGTAGTTTGAATTGTATCATGATTGTTTGTAGATAGGTGATCAATAGATTGCAACAGTTCATATGGGTTAGATGTGACATCATCAGGAGTCGGCAATGGTATGACCGAGCTTTGAACGTCACTAGTGACAAAATTTTGATATGGAAACTAATCCTAAAAAAAAAAAACGGATGTCTCGCAAGATGAACAACTTGTTCTCTTCCAAGCTATATATGCGATACCCCTTTTTCCCATGAGGGTAGCCAAGGAACACGCATTTTTGAGTGCGTAAAGAAAATTTGTCTCTCCCTTGCTGTAGGGTGCTGGCATAACAGAGGAAACCAAATGCTCTGAAGTGATCATAGGTGGGTGCTCGGTGATACAATAGTTCATATGGTGTTTTACCCTTCAAAGTCGAATTAGGAAGGTAATTGATGATGTAGGTGTTGGACAGTTATACCCTTAGCTCCAATAAGATTGATGTATCTTTTGACATTTATTATAAATGAATAAAGTACATAATTGATTCATGTCATTGTGGTGTGTTTCTGTGTTTTTACCCATAAACGGGACACTTATGAGAGTCGTGTTAGTTTAAAATCTTCACAACCATTGGATTGATCTGGGGAGGTCTATCCTGCCAAAGCTAACACTGATGTGCCACCAAATTGGTTGGAGTGGCTTGTCTCAGTTGTTAGGGTGAGACCTGAGGTACATGTAGTATGGGTTTTCTTGAAACCCTAAACCAGACAAATTTCCAGTATTGCCTTGGACCTTGGAGACAGATGGGCAAAATTGGAAAGTTACACCTAACCCCTAGACTCAATTATGGTACTACACTAGGTGTCGGATTGGGCTGTCTTTGATATGCCAATCAGTGAGATCCTTAGAGGGGGTCAAAACCTGGGTGTGTTGGGGCAGTTTGAGAATTCACATGAGTGGGTGATCATAGTGACAGAATCAGCTCCTTTGTCAAACAAAGTGAGTGATTGGGTAATGCACTCTCTCTGATGGAAACCTAAACTGTCAGCAGTTGATTTCAAAAGTTGAGATTTGTTTTTGCAAAATATATATTTATATAGAGACATCCATACATACATACATACATACATCCATACATACATACATCCATACATACATCCATACATGCATACATGCATACATGCATACATGCATACATGCATACATACATACATGCATACATGCATACATACATACATGCATACATACATACATACATACATACATACATACATACATACATACATACATACATACATACATACATACATACATACATAATGGTTTCAAAATGTTTGCCAAAGGTTTTAATTCCCGGAATCCATGTCATTAGAAAGAGCAACACTACACTTTGCAGCCAATGGAGAGGTCATCTCTTGTCGGGGCAGTGTTTGATCATTATTAATGGAGATCGAGGTGCTGGCCAAGTGGCTCAAGTTAATATTCCTAAATATTCTCAAGATCCTTTGCAAGGAATCGATGGTCTAATGACTAGGGCAAGGACAAAGAGGATGAAAGAGGCTTTACAAGGCTTTACAAGGCTTAATCATGGAAGTGCATGACAAAGAGACTGTTCTAGAAGATTCTAAGACTGTTCTAGAAGTTTCCAAAGCTTCACCAAGGATAATCACCTATCTTTATGTGCAAGACGATGTGCAAGGCTTAGATCTTGAAGAACAAAGCTTGGAATCCATGACATAAGACCAAGATGCATGGACATGATAAGAAAAGGCCCAATCCGCATGCTAAGATGTATTGATGGGCTTGTTTTTGTCTTGTTTTGTTTTACTTTGACTTTTCTATGCTTAGTTGTCATTAATTATAGTCTTTTAGAAGGATTCCTATATCAAGGTAGATTTGTTTTCCTAAATTAAAGGGATCCTCATTAATTAGGAGTTTCCTTATAAGATAATGGTGTTTACATGCCTATATAAAGGCCACAACTATGTAAAACATGATATCATCAATAATATAGAGGTATTTTCAGCAAGCTTAGCTTTGCCTTCTTGTGTTCTTGGTAGAATACAATATCTTGACTTATCAAATGAGTGATCAACCTTTGTGGCGTCTTCAAGATTGGATTCTTTAAGGACTTAGTTTCCTTAAGGTTCTAATTTGATCAACTACAACTTGTTTTCTAACTTCTGGGTGCACATAACAACTTGATTCAAGAGTTCCTAGAGCAGGTCGTCTAGTGGGTTCTTATCATTTGGTATCAAAGCCTTGGCTCTAGAAACAGGTTACTTATCTTTTGCTTATCCTTGTTTTGTGTTTTTCTTTGATCTTTGCGCGTTTCTTGTGTTGTCCTTGCATAGTTTCTTTGAATTCTTCCATTCGACTTTTTTGTGTTTTTGAACAAAGTCAATTCTGTTTTGTGTGTTTAGTTTGACAAAAGAAAGAAAAAGAAGAAAAGAGAAAAAAAAAAGAGAGAGACAGAAAAGAACATTCAATTCGAAAAAAGAAGAAGAAGGGAGGGGAGTTAGATTGCATTGTTTGATCCATGTGCAATCTGTTTTGTGCTACTCATTAAGATTGCAGATCTGATTTTTTAATCATTTTCCCAGCATAAACGGGATTTCTTGAATTGCAAAATCATATTCCTATAAGTCATAACGAGTTCTCCTTTCCTTTTTGGGTTTGACTAGTTGACTAATTCAAGAGCCAACTGTATAATCCTTTTTGAGCTGGGATTTAATGGAGATCTATTAGGATTTCTTTTCCTTAAACACCTGTCTTACTATATTAATTAGTACTAATCCTTTCCAAATAAGGATTCTTGTGTCTAATTTAATTTAATTTCGTGCAAGGCTGTTTTGTGTCTTCTAGTAATTTCTTTTGCATGTCTTTTGCTTCCTTTTAAAGTTTTCTTCTTCTTCTTGGCTCCTATAATTGATTTTTTTTCTTCCTTCCTTATTTCTACCGTTTGCCTCAACTAAGTTTTTAAAGTTCTAATTTTGAGATTTGCCACCATCTAACCGATTGCTCCTTGAGATCTGTTGACTCGATCCTGCTAAGAACATAAAGGGGGTTGGCTTGAGTAAAAAAAAAAAAGGCAAAGAGAGGTGAGATCATCATCGAGAAAAGTCAAATAGTGTGAAACACGAGTGATAACAATCTGATTTGAGTGCAAACACGTGAGGGAGTGTGTGAGGAACAAAATTTCTTTTATTTCCAACAAGTTTTTATAGGTTATAAACATGAGTATTGAAGGAGAACCACAAGAGATTGACATGAAATTATTCATAAGTGTTGTTAATGAACAATTTAGAAAGTTGAATGCGAGGCTGGATGATTTGCAATCCCCATCTATTTCTAAGTCCACTAGAAGACGTTTGTTTGAGGAAGAAGAGGAAGATGATTCGGATTTGGAGGAATCAAGTTCTAAACGAGGCAAGAAGGTTGTTTCCAAAAGAGATAGCAATTTGGGCAGTATAAAGATGAAGATTCCAACCTTTCAAGGAAATAATGATCCCGAACTATACTTGGAGTGGGAAAGAAAGGGTGAGCACATATTTGATTGCCATGATTACTCCGAGGAGAAGAAAGTAAAACTAGCAGCCGTGGAGTTCACAGATTATGCAAGCATATGGTGTGATCAATTGGTGATCAATAGGCATAGGAATGGAGAGAGGCCAATTTGGTCATGGGAAGAGATGAAATTGGTAATGCGCAAGAGATTTATACCTAGTCATTACTATAGAGATTTTCATAGAAAGTTGCAAGGGCTGGTTCAAGGTTCCATGAGTGTAGAGGACTATTACAAAGAGATGGAGATAGCTATGATTAGAGCAAACATAGAGGAGGACCGAGAAACAACAATGGCTAGATTTATTGGTGGCTTGAACAAGGAGATCGCTGATGTGGTGGATTTACAACACTATGTGGAGATGGAGGAGCTGTTGCACAAATCTATTAAAGTGGAGAAGCAAATCAAATCAAAAGGGTTCAGATCTGGTCATTCATGGAAACCTAATTGGAAGGACAACAAGGTTATCTCAAAAACAAAAGAGAAAGTAAAGCAAAAGGATTCGATTGTTGTTCATAAAGGTAAAACCGAAACTAAGATGATTTGCTGGTTATAAGGAGAACCCTAAGTATACAGCTTAAGGATGATGGTGATGAGGAGCAACGTGAGCATATTTTTCACACAAGATGTCATGTAAAGGATAAGGTATGTACTATGATTATTGATAGTGGAAGTTGTACTAATGTTGCTAGTACGTTGTTGGTAGATAAGCTGAATTTGCATACCATAAAGCATCCTAAACCGTACAAATTGCAATGGCTGAATGAATGTGGAGAAGTGAGGGTAACCAAGCAAGTTCTGGTTTTCTTTTCAATTGGCAAGTATGAGGATGAGGTTCTATGTGATGTGGCACCAATGCATGCTGGTCATATATTGCTTGGCCGACCGTGGCAGTTTGATAGGAAGGTTACACATGATGGGTATAAAAACTGTTATTCTTTTGTAATGAATAACCGAATTGTTGTACTAACCCCTCTCAAACCTTTGCAAGCTTATGAAGATCAGATTAGGATAGCAAGAGAGTGCAAAAAGAGAGAAGAACAAAAGTGTGAGTAAGAAGAAAAGAAAAAAAAAAGAAAGTGAACAAGCAAAATCAAAGAGAGCAAGTGAGACAGAGAGGAAAAGTGCAAGTGGAAAGAGTGGGGCCGAGAGGAAAATTGAGAGAGAAAAGTGTACAAAAAGGAGTGAGTGTATTTGCTGAAAAAAATGAGGTTAAGAGTGTCATGATTGCAAGGCAGCAACTACTTGTACTTATGTACAAGGATGTTTACTTTTCTACTGATGACCTTAACCCCTCTTTGCCTAGTGTTGTTGCGTCTTTATTGCAGGAGTTTGAGGACCTATTTCCCGAGGAGATTCCTCATGGATTATCTCCCTTAAGAGGTATTGAGCATCAAATTGACTTCATACCTGGTTCCGCCATACCAAATCGACCTACTTATAGAGCTAATCCCGAGGAAACAAAGGAGATACAAAGGCAGTGGGAGAACTGTTTGCCACATATTGAGTTTGCATATAATAGGTTTGTTCATTCTACTACTTCTTTTTCACCTTTTGAAGTTGTTTATGGCTTTAATCCTTTAACTCCTGTGGATATTTTACCTTTGCCTACTAATGAACATGCTAATCTTGATGGTAAGAAAAAGGCAGTTTTTATAAAGGATTTACATGTCAAGGTTTGGGCTAACATTGAAAGGAAAAATGAGCAATATGCTAAACAAGCTAATAAGGGGCATTTGCAGGTTGTTTTTGAACCTGGAGATTGGGTTTGGGTGCACATGCGTAAGGAAAGATTTCCTACACAAAGGAAATCAAAATTGCAGCCTAGAGGAGATAGACCTTTTCAATTCTTGGAAAGAATCAATGATAACACCTACAAGCTAGATTTTCCAAGCAACTATGGTAATGTTAGTGCGACTTTTAATGTTGCTGATTTATCTTTGTTTGATGTAGGTGATTCGAGGACGAATCCTTTCGAGGAAGGAGGGAATAATGGAGATCGAGGTGTTGGCTAAGTGGCTCAAGTTAATATTCCTAAATATTCTCAAGATCCTTTGCAAGGAATCGATGGTCCAATGACTAGGGCAAGGACAAAGAGGATGAAAGAGGCTTTACAAGGCTTAATCATAGAAGTGCATGACAAAGAGGCTGTTCTAGAAGATTCTAAGACTATTCTAGAAGTTTCCAAAGCTTCACCAAAGATAATCACCTATCTTTATGTGCAAAACGATGTGCAAGGCTTTGATCTTGATGAACAAAGCTTGGAATCCATGACATAAGACCAAGGCGCATGAACATGATAAGAAAATGCCTAATCCGCATGCTAAGATGTATTGATGGGCTTGGCGCATGGACATGATAAGAAAAGGCCCAATCCGCATGTTAAGATGTATTGATGGGCTTGGCACATGGACATGATAAGAAAATGCCCAATCCGCATGATAAGATGTATTGATGGGCTTGTTTTTTTCTTGTTTTGTTTTACTTTGACTTTTCTATGCTTAATTGTCATTAGTTATAGTCTTTTAGAAGGATTCCTATATCAAGGCAAATTTGTTTTCCTAAATTAAAGGGATCCTCATTAATTAGGAGTTTCCTTATAAGATAATGGTGTTCATATGCCTATATAAAGGCCACAACTATGTAAAACGAGATATCATCAATAATATAGAGGTATTTTCAGCAAGCTTAGCTTTGCCTTCTTGTGTTCTTGGTAGAATACAATATCTTGACTTATCAAATGAGTGATCAACCTTTGTGGCGTCTTCAAGATTGGATTCTTTAAGGACTTAGTTTTCTTAAGGTTCTAATCTGATCAACTAAAACCTGTTTTCTAGATTCTGGGTGCACATAACAACTTGATTCAAGAGTTCCTAGAGCAAGTCGTCTAGTGGGTTCTTATCAATTATGGATTGAGAGGTTAAGTGTAGGTAACACCTGATGGGTTAATCTTGCATATGTCCACAGTTCTTGGGTTTTCATAAGGTGGCTGGATCCAAAAACCATTTACTGTAAATGTTGGGCCCGTTATAAGCCCACGGTAATGGACTCAGGGGTTCACTATCTACTACAGTGAATTTGGCCAAGCCTTGTAACAGAGGCTGGGCTGAACCCATGTGGCTAATGTGTAAATCAATGTTAGGGTCCTACACCATACAAAGAGAGCCAAGTTCGCAGCAGATTAAAGAGTAAGTGAGCACATGAGCTTAATGGGCCTAAGGCCCAATTCGAACTGGGCTTAAGTTAGTTAATTAAAATGGGACGATTTCAGCTTTTAAACTGATTAGGATTAGCTGAATGATAAAATATGTCTTATCCATTTAAGAGTCCAGATCCAAATATAAGATTTGGATTAGGAAACTCTCTCCTAATTAGATTAGGAGGCTAATCCAAGAAGGCTATAAATAGGGGGCAAATTCCTCAGATTTACATAAAAAATAGCAATCTGCAGAGTTCTTCCCCAGTTCTTGCCGCCCCTACCCAGTTCGACCTCCACTTGTGGATCTGATCAAGAAGAGTTTTGATATTGTTTCTTGGTAGAAGAAACAATTTAAAGGCGTGCTCACCAGCCCTTGCTTAATTCTTGCTGAAGAATTCAGTTTCTTGTTGAAGAACCATCATGTTGATCCTGCTTTTCTACACACTGTGTCATCTTCAGTGGAAGCGGGTTTTGATCTTTTCTTTGGGCATGAACACCTGCATTGGGAGCTACTATTACTTCGTATCAGGTATATCCCTTACTATCTTTTGGTTTCAGATCTGGTCCGATTTTGGATTCAAGAACAAACCTTGAAAATGCAGTTTTCTAAATTAGGGAATTCGATTCCCAGATGGAAGAGAAAGAAATTTTTGAAATTTCGCCAAACCTTCAAGTAGGGTTTGGCCATCCATATGATGGATCTCCCATCCCTTCAGTAGGTGGCAGTGAGTACGCATTCTCCCCAGAATCGTATGGGGAGACTAGCTTGAAACCTTAGTGCTTGAGCAACTTCGAGTAGGTGCCGATGCTTTCGTTCTACCACTCCATTCTGTTGGGGAGAGTCTACACAGGAACGTTGATGGAGAATGACATGTTCATTAAAATAGTGTTGCATAGGCCCTGAATGGAACTTTTGTCCATAGTTCATCTGTATACACTTCACATGAGATTGGAATTGTGTTTGAATAAGGTTGCAAAACATAACTAGATACATGCAAGCATTAAATTTACAGTTCATCAAATAAACCCAAGTAGCACGAGAATGATCATCTACAATTATGAGAAAGTATCTAGCACCTGACAAAGAAGAGGTTCGATAACCACCCCAAATGTCTCTATGTATTATTTCAAAATAATTGTTAGACTTAGTAGTAGTAATAGGAAAATGTAATTGAGGTTGTTTAGCCTTCATTCAAGTGTCACAACACTGCTCATTATTATGTATCGAAACTTGTATTGCAAGAATCAAGGCTAGTCGCTCATAAGACGCATGCCCCAATCTAGAGTGCTAGAGATTGGAAGAAACATTAGTATTTAAACCTGAGGAGTGTAAGGTTGTTGGTTGTGTGACCGACACAAAATGGTAAAGACCGCCATGCATCTTCCAGAGCCCAATCACTCTCTTGGAGGTCAAGTCCTGTAATACACAAAAGGTGGAAAAAATATTGCCATACAGTTAAGTTGAGAAGTAATCTTGTTGATTGATAATAACTTGCACTTGAAGCCAGGAATGAGCAAAACATCTTTCAATTGAACCTCAAGTGTTATGCTCATAGAGCCATGAGACTTGGTGATCAATTTTGTGCTATCAGGTAGATGAATTGCCCTTTTAACCATTCTAGATTGGCTTTGATCAGAGATCTCTATAGCGGGAGCCATGGGATCTGAGGCACCGCTGTCAAGCAACTAACATTCAGTATTTAAAATTGAGTAGGGATCCAAAGACTTACCAGCAAAATTGTAGGCAGAGGTTGACTGCTTACTCGCACCTAGGAAGGTGATGAGTTGATGATATTGTTCAAGTGATAGACCAAGAACAGGGGATGTACCATTATCAGTCCCAGGAGCAGGAATAGAAGATGTTTGGTTCACAAAGTGCTTGATGTTTTGATCGTTATTTGCTTTATTTGCTTGTGATTTGCCCTTTTCCCATCCTGGAGGGTACCCGACCAGTTCATAACACCGATCTTTGTTGTGACCCTATTTCTTGCAATGGTCACAACGAATCTTGGACTGTTCCCTTTGTCTCATGGATGCATTCTTCGAACCAGAAGAAAAGAAAGCAACAGCTTCAGTGGTTGGGGAACAAGAAGTGGAGAACAATTGATGGTTCTCTTCTTGGGCAATCAATGCATAAACCTTGGTGACCGGTGGTAATGGCTCCTTGCTCAGAATATTTGATCATATGATATTGAAATGATCTCTGAGGCCCATCAAGAATTTGATAAACCATTTCTTTTTCCTTTTTTGCAACGAGATCTTTTTCTTCGCAACTGGCATAGACTGAGACTGGAGTATAAATAGAGAGTTCATCCCAAATTCCCTTCATTTTGGTGTAGTATGATGAGACTAAGAGATTTTCTTGACACAGAACAACCAATTCGCGTTTCAAATGAAAAATGCGTGGAGCATTACCCTAAGAAAATCTCTGCTCTAGGTTGAGCTAGATTTCTCTTACAGTTTCAATATAGGCAACACTCTGGTGTAGTTCTCGTGCCAATGCATTGAACAACCATGGGACCACCATGCAGTTACATTTGGACCAAGCTCTCAATTCCATCATCTGGTGAGGTCCGTCTTGCTTTATCGTTCCATCCACAAATCCGATCTTATTTTTGGCGCTGAGAGCGTTAATCATTGCACGTCTCCAAGTTGGATAGTTTTCTCCGTTCAGCAGGAACGATACCAGCATTGCACTGGGAATATCCAATGGATGGAGAAAATACGGTGATGATGGATCTATGAATGAGTTATTGTCGCCATTGTAACCCAATTCTGTAGTCATCTCTGACCACAGCTAAGAGAAACAAGAAGGAAAAAGATTGTAGGTTGACTACGGGTGAGAAAGACAAGAAAGGTTGTCGGTCAAGAATGGAGAACCATGTTTACAACCTGTAGCTCTGATACCATGTGAAAAAGGAATGGACCCAAGAAAAAAAGATAATCTTATTGACTTGAGAGGAATAAGTATATATAGACAAAGGTACAGTTTGAGGCTCATCTACGATGAGATCCATTTGTGATGAGATATTGATAATTTTGTTTAACTGTCCAGCAGACTACAATTGTCCAACCAACTTCTTGACAGTCTAACAAACTACAGTTGTTTGTTACATTCGGTTAAGACTTCAAGATGATGGCTCCTGATTTATGTGGTGTAACAATCAAGAAGGTTCTAACTGTGTTTGGGCAAGGCTTAATAGGGGACTTATCAACTCGACCTGGGTAATGCAACTATCTACCTCTCTTGTGGTCCATCTTAAAAGGCAATACTCAGATCATGCACCATTGTTGTTGAAGCTTATGTTTGATCATCATATTGGACCCTCTTTTTGTTTTTCAACATATATGGATTTCTCACCCGAGTTTTTTGGATTTGGTGGCTGATAGCTGGGGGGTTGACTATGCTCCTGCTACACTTACACAGGCGATTGTCTTTAAACTCCGCAGCTTTACGATGTTTTGCGTGCATCGAATAAGGATGTGTTTGGGAATTTTTTTTCAAAATAACAAAGAGGTTGAGGATGAGGTTCTTTGCTGTGAACATATCCATTTACAAGCTAGTGACTCAAGTTCCCTTGATCAATTAAAAGTTGCAAAGAACTTCCTCCACCATTGGCTCTTATAACAAGAAATTTCCTGGCATAAAAAATCTCGAATCAATTGGTTGAAGGAGGGAGACAAAAATACTAAATTTTTTCATGCCTCTGTCAAGGCGAATAGAATGACTTCTAAAATTCGAAGCATATCCCTTGAAGATGGAACAATTATACGTGACTCTTAAGAGATTACAAGAGAAGCTATTGAATATTTCAGTGACATTCTTTCGGCTGAAACATGTACTATAGTAGAACAGCTACTAGACCCGCTGTCTTCTTGCATTATTCCTAGAGATAATGTAGCCCTGATGAAGATTCCTTGCTATGATGAAGTTCGGAATGATGTCTTCTCATTGTCTAAAGATGTGGTTGATGCAGTTACAACATCGGGCTCTCATGGTTTTATAGGGCACTTTTACACAACCTATTGGGATATTATTCACAAGGATGTGGTTGATACAGTTACAACATTTATACTACTTTAGAAAGAACGAATGGCCTCAAGAATATTTTTGGAATTTTTTTAGGACAAAATTTATCCTTCTATATAAAAATTTATTTATAAAAAATGAGGGCAAATAGTGTAATAGGTTTTTGATATTAAATGAGTTGAAAAGAGATAATTTTAAGATATTCAATGCATTCAATTCCCTCTCATTAAATCCAACATTTAAGTTGTTAACTTGCATTCATGTTCATTGAATCATATATTTAAGTCATTTTTGTTTCTTCTCATCATTAAGTTCTATTAATTAAATCATACTTAATAAATTACTAATTCTAATAACATAAAAGCTTATACTTTTAAAATCTACATAGAAAAAAAATAGTATTTTCATCTAGGTGGTGGTAAGAAATTAAACCATTGTGGGTCAAATGGGTCAATCCATGTTGTCACAATTAAATAATAAAATGAAAAAAATAGAAAATAAAAGAAATTGGGAACATTTTTAACATACATATTAAACAATAATAAGTATGATAAATAAGAAATGTTTTTATTAATGATGGAAATGGAATGAAAAATTTTAAACCAATTTGAAATAAAAATAATTTTCTATTCTCTCTCTTAGAATCCTATATTTAAGATATATTTTTCTCATCATTAAATTCTTGTAATTAAATCCATAATATCAATTTTAATAGAATAAAAATAAATATTTTGAAAAGTAATTTGAAAACAAAACCATTTTCTTCCCTCTCGGTGGTGGGCAAGCAATTCAACTATTTGGGGTCAAATGGGTTAATGAATAATGCCATAATTAAATAATAAAAAATTAAAATAAATAAGTTTGAAATGTAAGAAGTATTTTTATTAATGAAATTGGAATGCCAAATTTAAGATCTATGTAGAAATTAAATGATGTCATAGTCAAATAATAAAAGTTTTAAAAGTAGAAAATACAAAGAATCATAAAAATAAAAAAAAGATGGAGAAAAATTTGGGCACATAACTAATGTTATATATTTATAAAAAATAAAATATCAGGTACATCTCTAATATTATGCATTCATTATATTGAACAAAAATAAGTATTATACATAAGAAATAATTTTATCAATGATAGAAATGTAATAGAAAATTTAATGTCAACCTAGAAATCAAACTATTTTTTTTTGGGTGATGGGATAGTGGTTTGGGTCAAATGATATCATAGACAAGCAAAAATTAAGTATGATAAGTAAAAGTTATTTTATATAATGTAAATGAAATACATAACCTAAAGGGAAAATTATAGTCAAAGCCATACATTTAAAATTAGGTTACAGGTTGGTCTAGAAACCAACAAAACTGACAATCGACTCTACATTTCAAATGATAAAAGCCACTACCATGTCATTGGAGGCTTATGTGGTTGTTTCCAACATGAGACTCTTAATCCATGTTGGTAGGGGTGTCAACGGTATTCAAAAATCCGATTTCAAATTCGATATTCGGCATAATCGAATTGAATTCGGATAATTCAAATATCTAATCGGTCGAATTCAAATATCCTATTCTTACCGAATAGTTAATCGATTTGAATTCGGATATGACCTGATTCGATTCAATAAATATCCGAATTTGACCGATTATTTGATACTTATATATATATAATTATTAAGTTATATAAATAATTTATATATTTATATACTTTATATCAATAAAATATGTATTTTATATATTTATTAATTATCTAAAATAATTAATTAATCGAATTCGAATCGAACTGAATATTTGAATATTTAATCAGATTCGAATTTGGATATTAATTTTCAATATCCGTCGGATATCGAATTGAATTCGAATATCGGATTCGAATTCAGATATTGCCTGATCTGATTCGAATTCGATCCGTTTACACCCTACATATTGGACATAGCAAAAAGCCTATACTGAAAATAGGTTTTCAATTTCTCTCCCGCTCCCTCTGTCTCTCAATCTCCCTCCCTTCTTTCTCACTCTCACAGTCATCTCTCAATCTCCCACTCCCTCTCACAGTCTCTCCCACTTTCTCAGCTTTGGTCTATAACCAAATCAAACCCCCTCTCTCTCTCTCTCTCAATCTCTTTCATTCTTCTCCCTCACTCTTCCTCTTGGTCAATTTCTCCTCCCTCAATCTCTATCATTCCCCTTAGTCTTTCTCCCACTCCCTCTCTCGTTCTTTTTATTCTATTTTTCTTACAAACTTATAAAATATTAATCAAACCATATAAAATAACTAAAGGGACCAATCACTTGTACAATCAAGTTATAAATTTCTATCAAGTTGGTGTAAATTTCATAGCCAAGAGTTTCTTGTAAATTTGTTATCAAATTGATGTAATGTTTTTGAACCCTACCAAGTTGGTCTCATGTTCTTTTATACAATCTAATTAAAACCATACAAGTGTGTAAGAAAATAAAAACAAAAAAGAAGAATGAGAGAGGGAACATGATAGAGAGACTGAGGGAAAATGATAGAAATTATGGGAGAAGGAGAGATCGACCAAGAAAGAGAATGGGAGAAATTGAGGGAGAACGATAGGTAGAGAGAGAATGAGAGAAATTGACTGATGACATGGTGGGGTTTTTATAATTTGAAATGTAGAGCCGATTGTTAGAGTTTGTTGGTTTCTGAACCAACTTGTAGCCTAATTTTAAATGTACAACCGACTCTAAGTATAATTTTCCTTAATTTAAAACTAATCCAAAAGTAAAGCTATTCTATTCTCTAGATGGTGAGCCAATGATCCAACTTTTCAAAGAAACCCATGATGTCATAATTGAATAATAAATATTTAAAAAATATAGAACACCAAAAATGAAAATGTATAGAATTTTGTTGAAAACATTTGAGAACATTTCTAATGTTATATATATTCATCATATTGAATAAAAATAATTGTTAAAATAAAATTTTATTTTTATTTATGATAGAATTGGAATACAATATTTAATAATAATAATAATAATTGTAATTTGCTACAAACATTTACGTTTATTTTTAATCATATCGTTACTTTTGTTAATTTTCAGTTTCTTTCTTAACTATGAGATATCTAAAATTCAGTTAATTAATATGAAGAAAAATTTCTCAAGTTCAATGCATATGCTTAATTACTAGTATTTTTAAAGGTGGGGAGCTACCAAAGAGTTTCACTTCAGCCTACATTTCATTAATTCCAAAGAGTAAGCACTGAATTATTGTCTGAAACTTCTCATATAAAATGCTTGGAAAAGATTTGGTGGATAGATTATCAATGCTTTTGCCCAAAATTGTCTCTCCTACACAGGTTGCCTTTGTTAAGGGCCGAAATGTTTTTGATAATATTGATTTGGTACAGGAGCTCTTCCAGGAAATTGATAGGCCGGTAAGGGGGGGAGGGGTAATGTAGTGCTCAAATTTGACAAGCTAGAAGCCTATGACCGCCTAGACTGGAATTTTCTTTTTGTTATATTATCCAAGTTCGGTTTCTCTAGTGAATGGCTTTCTCTCTTGAGGAAAGTAATCTATAACTACTAGTTTTCATTGAAATCGGATGGTTGCTTGCATGGGTACTTTAAATCTTCAAGAGGTCTACGCCAAGGGGATCCACTCTCCCCTTACCTATTCATAATTGCTAAAGAAGTCATAAGTAGGGGTTTGGACAAGCTTTTCAAAGAAAACCCATCTCTCCCATTCAGAACCCTGCGTAACAGTCCTCCAGTTTCCAGTATGCGGACGACACGATTATTTTTGTTAATGGAGCATAGAGTTCGCTCAAATTACTGGAAAGCTAGAGTCTTGGAAAGGTATGTTACTTTCTGTTGGTGGCTGTTTGAATCTACTCAAACATGTTCTCTCTATGATGCCTATTTGTCTACTAATGGCTTTTGATCTCCCTAAGTGTTTGCACACGGCTAGAAAAGATTTTCGGAACCTTCCTATGGTCAAATTTTGGGGAGGATAAACATGGTTGGGTTTCATGGAATAAGGTTTGCCGTCCAATTAATGAAGTGTGCCTTGGATTAAGAAAAATTGAGGATCTGAACAAGACCTTCAGGATTAAATCTCTATGGAGAGCACTGTCCAGTACTAGCTGTTGGTCTTACTATTTCGAAGAAAACCTAAAAGTTGCACTATAGAAAGGGGGCAGATTTGATGGTTCCTCGACCTGGAATTGTAATGTCAAATACCTAGAGGTGTCATTGGACAAGATTTGGTCCAACCCGATCTAGTCCAATGTGAGTCCACTTACAAATGGATTGGACCCAATCCAGTCCAAATTCAATACAAACCAAATCCAATCTAATCCATTGAAATGTAAATGGACTGGATTGGATCCAATCCAATCTGAAGGAAATATTAAAAATTATATAAAAAAATAGAACATGATGCGTCGTGATTTGGCTGCTCTCACATGTCAGATGACTCGGACGATAGGCGCTAATTCGGAAACTTGCCTTGTTAGGGGCCAAGCTGTTATGTTCTGCAAGAGAGATAGAATTAGAGTGCCCAGGTAGTCTTTACCCGGGGTGGGCACTCCAATGCTTAAGTCAAAGAGTTCTTTGAGAGTTCTTTAGGAGATAAAAGTACTTGACAGCTTAAATGTGCATACCTTCACTGGTAAGAATGAGGGCTTTATATAGATGTGAGTGACCTAGGTCTTCTCACAATGGGTCTCATGTTCTCGTGGAGCCGTTTCCACTTACTCGGGAGAGTAATTACGTTGGTTACATAATCTGCACAGGGTTACAGTCCATCCGATTAACTCTGATGCGTACGATGCAGTAGGCCAGCCTAACGGTTGATTCATTAGCACTCCAGAGATCTCGGACTGATAACGTATCTATGAGACAAGTCATTTGGCTTGCCTTGTAGGTCTTCACAGGTCCTTACAGCTCGGCCGGTTTCTAATGTAGGTTTCCATATGCTGGGAGACCTGTTAGCCCAGCTCAACTGAGGCAGTTGAGGTCGGCCCGAGCAAGGTGTTTTAGGCTGACTTGCTGAGCTGGCTTGCTTGATCAGCATTGAGGTGTTGTTTAAAGGACACGTGTCATGATGTAACTCAGAGAATTATCCAGATTTCCAACACATGCACTGTCAACATTACATTTGAACCCAGTCTACGGTGGCTACCAAGTAACAAACCAGATCTAAGGTTTCTTCCTAGTACGAGGTCTGATTTGAAGAGCCTAAAGTGTGAGAGTATCTTTGTTCGAGGGTACAACAGAGGGTGTGCTCCAGTTTAGCGTTGCCTTCCATTCGCTAAGTGCAGCGCTCTTCAAATCAGACCTAAGTGGATAAGGATAATCCCTTATCTTATCTACTGATCCAAATCTCAAATTTGCCTCTATTTAATTAATCTAATTAACCCAGTTCGAAATGGGCTTTTAGGCCCATTAAGCTTTCAGGCTCACTTCCACTTTAATGCTAGCTAGCTTGGCTCTCTTTATATGGCGTGGGACCCTATCATTGATCTACACATCAACCATATGGGTTCAACCTAGCCTCTGTTACAAGGCCTAACTGGATTCACTGCTGAATATAGTGAACCCCTGAGTCCATCATTATTGGCTCTTAATGGGCCCAACATTTACACTAAATGGTCCTTGGGTCCAGCCATCTTATAAAGGCCCAAGGACTGTGGGCAAATGCAAGATTAGTCCATCAGGTATATCCCTCAATGGTCTTACACTTAACCTCTCAGCCCAAAATGATCAAACACTGCCCGACAAGAGAGGACATCTCCCTCGGCTGTAAGGTACAGTGTTGCACTCTCTACTCACATGGATCCCAGGAATTAAAACCTTTTGCAAACATTTTGAAACCATAATATATATGTATATCTCTATATAAATATTTTTTCCAAAAACAAATTTCAACGATTGAAATCAATTGCCGGCAGTTTAGGTTTCCCTCAGAGAGAGTGAATCCCCGATCATTCACTTTGTCCGACAAAGGGGTTGATCCTATCACTATGATCACCCACTCAGATGAATTCTTGGGTTGTCCCAACATACCTAGTGCAATATCATAATCGAGTCTAGGGGTCAGGTGTAACATTCCAGTTTTGTCCATCTATCTCCAATGTCCAGGGCAATACTAGAATTTTGGTCCGGTTCAGGGTTTCAAGAAAGCTCACACTGCGTGTACCTCAAGTCTCATCCTAGCAGCTGAGACAAGCCACCCCAAACAACTTGGCGGTACATCAGTGTCAGCCATGGTAGGATAAACCTCCCCAGATCTATCCAACGACTGTGAAGATTCTAAACTAATAGGAGTCTCATATGTGTCAAGTTTAAGGGTATTACACAGAAACACACCATAATAACATGAATCAAATATGTACTTTATTCATTTACAATAAATGTCATAATGTACATCATGCTGATTGGAGCTAAGGGCATACACTGTCTAACACCAAGATGTAGAAGGCTTCTCCAAGATCTTTTATGGAGAATTGCTGTGAAAGCCATACCTTTACCGTAGTCAACATCCCTACATTATTCCCAATGAGTAGAATGTCATCTACATACAAAACAAAAAACGTAACCTTGTCTCCCACTGATTTTCTATAAACATAGGGTTCATTCGAGTTGTACTCAAAGTCAAATTGTTTGACGGTAGAGTCAAATTGGATGTTCCAACTTCTTGAATCTTGCTTTAGTTCATAAATGGATCTATTCAGTTTGCACATCATATGTTTCTGACCAGATGCAGTAAAGCCTTATGGCTACTGCATATAGATATTTTCAGTAAGATCTCCATTTAGGAACGTGGTTTTGACAGTCATATTCCAAATCTCATAATCGTAGTGTACTGCTATGGCTAACAGAATCTGAATGGATTTAAGCAAGGCCACAGGCGAAAAGGTTTTCTCATAATCAACTCCTTTTTTTCTGAGTGTACCCTTTCGTTACAAGATGATCTTTATAGGTCTCAGCCTTTCCATCAGGGCCCTTCTTCCCCTTGTAAATCCATTTGCAACCAATTGCTTTCACCACAGTGGGTGGGTTTATAAAAGTCCAGACTCCATTGGTTTTCATTGAGTCCATCTCGACTTTCATGACATCTACCCACTTCAAGGAATCTATGTCCAACATAGCTTCCGCATAAGTCACGGGATTTTCCTTGCTGATCATGGCTTCCATTAAGTAACTTTCTTGGTCATAGTCGTAACGAACCAGAGATCTAGACACCCCGGTAGATCTTCTAAGTTGGGTATTATCTGGAATTTGTGGGACATCTCCCACTACTCCTGAGCTCTCCTCATCAAGAATAATTTTCTGACGATGGTCATTCAAGATGTAATCCTCCTCCAAGAAGTAGACATTTCGACTACAAAACTCCTTTTGTTCTCTTGGGTCATAGATAAGGTACCCTATAGAGCCCTTGCGGTAGCCTATAAATAGGCAACGACTGGTTTTGGATTCCAATTTGTCTGCACTTCTTCTTTTAACATGTACTGGACATCAGAAAATCTTTAAGTGTCTTACACTAGGTTTCTTACTGGTCCGTAGATCATAGGGAGTCTTAAGAACGGATTTTGGTGTAGCAGGAAGAGACAATTGTGGTATAATCCCATTGTCCCTTAGGTAGTCACTGAATTCGCCAGAGAGATATTCACCTCCTCGATTTGATCGAAGGGTTTTAATGTGTCTCCTTAACTGTTTCTCGACTTCTTGTCTAAATTCCTTGAAATTTTTAAAGGATTCAAACTTATGTTTCATTAGGTACACGTAACCATACTGAAAATAATCATCAGTAAAAGTTATGAAATAGCAGTGCTGGTTTCGTGTCCTAACATTCATGGGACCACATACATCAATATATATCAGGTTAAGTGTGCCCGTAAATCTTTCAAGCTTACCCGTAAATGGCCGTTTTGTCATCTTACCCTAAAGGCAAGGCTCACAAGTTGGTAGATCTTCTATAGTTAGAAAATCAAAAGTACCATCCTTCACCAATCCTATGATACATTCTATATTGATATGGCCAAGTCGGTAAAGCCACAGGCATGTGGGGTAAACCGTATCACGTATTCTTTTCTTGGGGATTAGTTCTGATGTAGTTTCAGTTATGTTCATTTCCAAAGAAGAATGGAGGACATAAGGACGATTCTCAAGTTCTCCATAGGTAAGGAATTTGTTATTCAATTTAAAAGTAATTTTATCACTTAAGAAACCAAAATAACCATCCTTACACAATTTAGAAACTGAAATCAGATTTCTTCTAAGTAATGGTACATAAAGACAATCTTTAAGGGTTATAATTCTTTCTCTAAAAATTAAATCTACTATTCCTATAACAGTAGATGTAACTGTTGCAAGAGTCCCCAAGTAGAGTACCAATTCATCGTCATTCAGCCTTCTACTTTCCTTGAAACCCTGCAAGACGTTACATGCATGAGTGGAAGCCCTAGAGTCAATACACTGGGATGCAAAAGTGACCAACATATTGGTCTCTATGACAAGAGATTCGAAATTACCTTCTTTGTTCTTATGGGATTCGAGATACTAAGCACAGTTCCTCTTCCAGTGTTCGACCTGTTTGCAGAAGTGACATTCATCTTATGACTTGTCTTTCTTCTACATTTTCGGCTAGCTTGCTTTCTTCTGAGGCCTCTTCTTGCCCTTTCTCTTTCTTTTTTCCAGATTTGCCACCTTCAACAAGCATGGCTACTGGCTTGTCCTTCTTAATTAGTTCTTCGGCCCTTTGCAATATATTGCTAAGTTCTTGAAGGTAAACCTTTAGTTTGTTCAAGTTATAGTTCATGAAAAACTTATTGAAAGAAGGGAGGCAGAGAGTTTAGGACAGTATCAGTCTTGGTGTCATCATCGAGTTGGGATCCAAGAGCCTCTACTTCATTTATATACCCCATCATCTGCATGATGTGGTCATGGACCAGCTGACTCTCGATCATCCTCATAGTCATCAATAGCTTGAAAACCTTTTGTCTAGCAGAACGATTCTGCTCTTCATACATAGTCTTTAGACTATCTAGAATATCTTTGCAGATTTTGATCTTATCAAATTGTCTCTAGATTGAGTTGTCTAAAGATGCTACAACGTAACACTAGGCAAGAAAGCTCTTCTCCTCCCAATCCTGATATTCCCTCCTACGTGCTTTAAAAGCCCTATCACCCGAACATTCCAGTGCTGGGTTCTTGGAAACCTTGTCCAATTTCTCGGACGTGAGGACCAAATTAAGGTTATGGTACAAGTCAGCATAATTAGGTCCCTTTATTTTGTTGCCGTCCAATAGTTTGCCAAATTGTCCATGTGCCATTTTTGATAAATGGCAATAGTTATTAGTCCATGACCTAAAATTGTTTCATGTTATCTCACATAGAACGGTCTTTTATCTATGTTCCATCTCCATTTATTCATATCCGAGATTTCCCTTCTATCTCAATGATGAGGACACGATGCATGTCCCTGGAAATGTGGAAAATCACATAGGTGCATGGAGCCAATTGTTTCAGTTGCAAAACCCCACCACTTTCTGTGAAGGATCAAGTATCCACTCATCCAATGAGCTTTACCATTGGCTTCCATCAGACAAGGTTCATTGCTATTTTAGGTTAAACCTTTCTATTTGGTAAATGCTGACCCATCATATCGTGGACCCCAAGGTACTGTGAAAGAGTCTTCCATTTTAGGATAGGCCTCTCCTACCTCGGTCTATGACGTCCCTATCATCTCATGAAGCAATCCAATCGACTAGACCAGCAAATGGATAGCCCAATTTTATGGTGCATCTCCACCCACCAATTCAGCCCACGTTATGCTAATGACGGAAAGCCTTTAGAGCATTCATCATATGATATTCCCTATCACTTGCACATATATTAATCAAGCGAGAAAAAGTAAAATAGTCCCTACGTCTGGTTTAGGTCATACCAAAGTAGCTCCCACTAAATTTCATAAAGTTATATTCAAATGGGCCCAAAACGAGCTAGGGTTCCATGGTGTTCCTCTTGGGGAGGAACTGATCAGGGGCCCATTGAAAAGGGAGATCATCCAATGATCTAAGGGCACCATGGCAATGATGTGCATTGAGCCATGATGTTCACAGAGAGCGACATACGATTAAACATGGGCCAAACACTTATGGCCCATGTACGAATCACATTCAGCACATGACAAGCATTCACATCCACAAATTGAACCGATCAATCAGAAGCTAGTAAAACCCTAATTAATTTAAGTTAAAACACAATCAGTCCATTAAAGGCCCAAGAATTATCTAATAATTTCATCTTGGTATATGGGCTGAATTGCAAAAAACAGTTCAGCCCCACATAGAAGGTATGCTGAAATGGGCTAATGTGCTTTAACTTAACATAAACTGAGTTTTCAAGGGAGGGCCGAATTGGTAGAGGAAGATAGAGAAAAGTCCCACCATAGACAAACAAGTACAAGAAACTCATAGCATCCAACTTCAACAAGCTAGTGAAACCTCAAAAGTTTAAAGAAGGAAATAAAGTGTTAAAAAACAACCTTACATGTGCGACAAGGCAAGTCAGTCGGAAAGTTCGCACCCAACTGGGTCGAACCATATACTATCAAAGAAGCTCACCCAATGGGGTATTATGTGTTATGGGATCCACACACCAACAAACAAGATGAAACATTGAATGGTCACTGGCACAAATTGTATAATGAATGATGTCTTCTTTTGTGCACTGAACCATCATTCAATTATTAATGAAATCTATTCTTCCCTCAAATGTGTGTGCATCAAAACACTAGAATTTACTCCCCTTTAGTCATGTGAGACTTCACTGTTCATCTACGATACTTGATTCATTATGTTTATTGTTTTTTTTTTTTACACTAAATGTTTGATGTGTTTGGACTTGCAACCATATCAAATACCCTGGCAACCCCAACAATGATCTTGTATACCCTAGCAACCCCAAGAAGGCCCTGGAAACCCCAAGAGTGATCTTAAATACCCTGGAAACCCCAAGAAGGCCCTAGCAACCCCAGGAGCAATCTTACAAACCTCGGAAACCGAGGGAAGGGCTGGCAACCATAGGTGCAATCTTAGATTCCCTAGAAACCCCAAGAACACCCTAGCAACCCCAAGCATGATCTTACAGACCCTAGCAGCCCCACGAAGACCCTAGCAACCCAAAACGCGATCTCACATACGTTGGCAACCCTAGTTGGGATCTTACATACCCCAACAACCCTAAGAATGCCCAAGCAACCCCAGGTGCAATCTTACATACCCTGGCAACCCCAAGAAGGCCCTAGCAACCCTAAGTGCAATCTTACATTACCTTGGAAACCCCAAGAAGGTGTTGGCATCCTCGGTGCAATCTTATAAACCCTAGAAATCCCAAGAAGGCTCTAGCAACCCCAAGCGCGATCATACATACCCTGGCAACCCCAAGAAGGCCCTAGCAACCCCAGGTGCAAGATTATACACATGGCAACCCCAAGAAGGCCCTAAAAACCCCAGGCACGCATCATTACCACTAGCAGCCCCAAGCACTGCACATTACCTATGAAGCCCTTGGGCATTATCAATCTACCTTATTATAAAAAGACACAAATATAGCAGACCGCAATGCACAAGAACTATGCATTAGTGGGCTTTGATAGTGTTCATCTCACGCCAAAACTAGTGGAGAAAGCGATCTTTCAATTGATCATTAACCTTTCTACACATCCCACACTTAGCACAAATACATACATGTGTCATGATCTACAATATCACCGTTCTAAGAATATCAGTATGCTGCAACAAAGCAATCACAACAAACACTCAAATCACATACGAGAGTGATGTCATGTTGCAAAATTTTGCACTCTAAATGAGTTGCTTCCTCATCACCTTTGTTCCATGTCGCAGGGTCTTAATACTCCAAAATATTTGCAAACCTTTTCTATTTTCAAAATCCCACCAGTAACTATACCAACGGCATCATAATTAGCTGCACAACATTTACCTATTTAACAGTGGTGCTCAAGCATTCGGATGCTCAAACTATTTTCGACAAATAGAACTATTTCCAAAATTTGCAACATGCACAACACATCAAGCAGTAGAGTCCCATTCTATGCAAATCACCCATTGTAAATAGATATAAAGATGTAAATGATAATGTCATGTTCCACTAACAAGGTCACTACTTGACCAGTGGGGGGCTTAAGTCATAAACCAAGACAGTGACTCGACCACACCTGAAACCACTTTCACACGGCACTTACACACCAAGTCCGCTGCGAACTTACACCACTACTAAACACTCAGCGCAAGGTTCATGCAATGATTCACAACCATTGCAAACACCAATACTTTGCATTTCTCTAATGCATTACTGGCATGATACTATATACACACCTCAGTTACCCCTTTCATTCATTAAGCACCACTCACGCAATCCGGGACTACGACAAGTTCCCATCAAACAACAAACCCGACCAAAGGGAGTAACAAAATATATACCAACAGGAGAACAAAACGGCCGCATGAGAAAAATATTACTTTCATTAATAGTATTAATAGTTAAATATTTACATAGCAAAATGATATACATACAAGCCCTCTATTTGCTAAACCACTCCTTTCGCATCTCGATGATCTCATCCAAACTCTCTCCCTACTCCTGAATCCCAATGATCTCATAGCACACTTCTCAAAGTTGTGATAACACCTTCTACTAGAGAATGGAAAGATTAAGAAGAGTCGCTACTTTCTCTTCAGTCTTCAAGATACAGACATCCACAACCTTCAAACGCTTGCGGAGATCATCTATAGCCTCAGAAGTCAATGGGATAGACTCCTAATGTCTAGTCTTCTAGAACATGTGAGCCATGTGAACCACACGATCCTGATTCATCTCCATCGTGAAGCCCATTACGACAAACGAAACACAAGTCTTCAGCCATCAAGCAAAAAGAGACCACGATAACATTTTGACTAACTGACACATCATGGAATTCATCAAGCCAGCTAGAATGTTCAAAGAAGCGCTCATAACCACGGGCAGGAACTTGGTAGTAGGAAGCGACTCCTTCTGGATAATCAAGGATACCATAACTGTGACGTTATGGAAAACAATGAATTGCTCTCACCTACAGACAAACTGAACAGTAACATGATCGAACACCGCAAAGCCAATAGGCACCATGTCCTCTTTCTCTTAATAGACCGTCAGCTCCTGGTGCACTACAGTGAGTTCTGCAAAAATATCCATTTCATCGCAAGGAGTCTCATACACATCACCCCCCAACAGGCTGAACATCTGCCACAAGCCCAAAACTATTAGACAATGTATACCCTTAGTTTCAATCAGATTGATGTACAGATGCATTTAAATAAATAAAAGTACATTATTGTTTCATGTTGAAATTGGTATGTTTTTGTGAATTTACCCCTTAAACAGGACACTTATGAGACTCGTGTTAGTTTAGAATGTTCTCAGTCAATGGATAGACTTGGGGAGTTTATCTTGCCAAGGCTAACACTGATGTGCTGCCAAAGAAGTTGGGGGAACTTGTCTCACCTACTAGGGTTAGACCCAAAGCACATGCAGTGTGTGTTTGGTTGAAACATGAGGCCAAACCATTTTCCAGTTATGCCCTGGATCTTGGAGATAGATGGGCAAAACTGAAAAGTTACACATAGCCCCTAGACTTGATTAAGGGTGGCAATTTTTCACCTAACTCGCTAAACCCACCCAACCTGCCTATTTACTTGGCGGGTTAGAAATGGGTTGATCACCCATTGGGTCAATTTAAATGCGTTGGGTTGGGTTGTGGATAACCATTGGGTTAATAACTAAAGATATAAGTATTAATTCTTTAACCATGTTTTGTAATTTTCTTCATTTGAATGAAATAATTTATAATTAATGCATTAATTTTCTATTAATTACTGACTATTAGTTGTCTCGAATCAACACACTTCACCCAAATCGACATAAATACAAATCAACTTGACCCAAGTCCGGACCATCTAAACTTGGTTAAACATGAATAGACCCGACCACCTCGGTTTGGTTTGTTTGGGTCGGTCAGTCCAGCCCGAACCCGGGCCGACTCAGGACAGGCCAATCCAGGTCAACCCGAATCCGAAACGGGTCCGACGCGGGTTGGTTTGGTCCAAACCTGGTCGTCTTGGCCAAAAATCCGTCCTGCTTGTTTTACCAGTACGACCCATATCTGCATAACCTGACCTGAATCTGGACCGATCTAATTTACTTCTCTTAACCCGCTTTGGGCTAGTCGAATAGGTTCCAAACCCATGCACAAACCTAATATGGACCGGTCGATGTCAATCTACCATTGACTAAACCAATTTGGTCTGGTCTGGTCGAACTGATCTAGATCTAAATGTTTCAACCACCTTTGATGTGATTAGATCAAAGACAATCCAATTAGATAGTTCAAGTTGGTTTCACTGGTTTGAACCTAAGTGGTTTGATCAAACCCGAAACCTAAACATAGTTAAATGGCTACGACGCTTATGTAAAAATAAAATGCATGTAATGTGATTTGAACCTTCACCACTTGTGTAAATAGAAACCACTATTACCACCAAGCTATGACCAATTTACTTGTTAAAAGGGAGTTAGTATTTTCTTTTATGTACATAAATATAAGATTAATGGATTTAGGCAGATTGGATTGGATTAAAGTTGGTTTGGGTTGAACCCAACCCATTTAATTTTATATAACTGGGTCATTAATGGATTGGTCGGTTAGATTGGTTGGGTTGAAGCTCAACCCAAACCAAACCCAACTAACCAGCCCAATTGCCACCACTAGACTTGATTATGGTACTACACTAGGTGTTGGATTGGGCTTTCTTTGATATGCCAATCAGTGAGATTCATTGTGGGTCAAAACCTAGGTATATTGGGGTAGTCTGAGAATTCACTTAACTGGGTGATCATAGTGATAGGATCGGCCCATTTGTTAGACAAAGTGAATGATAGGGTTTACACTCTCTCTAATGGAATCCTAAACTGCCGACAATGGATTTCAATTGTGTTTGAGATTTGGATTTGCAAAATATATTTATATGACATATATATATTATGAAAAATGTTTGCAAAAGATTTTAATTCCCGACATCCATCCCAGCAGACAGTGTGACACTACACCATGCAGCCAGGGGAGAGGTCCTTCCCTATCGGGCAGTGTTTAATCATTATGGGCTGAAAGGTTAAGTGTAAGAGACCATTATAGGGTTGATTACCTAATGGGCTTTATCTTACTTAAGTCCATTACCCTTGGGTTTTCAAAGGATGGCTGAATTCAAAAATCATTTAAGTGTAAATGTTGGGCCCATTTTGAGCCCATAATAATGTGCTCAGGGGTTCATTGTGTTTAGTAGTGAATTTGGCCAGGCCTTTTCACAGAGGATGGAATGAACCCATGTTCACTTATGTGAGGTCATTGTGGGGTACCACTTCATACAAATCAGGCCTAAGTTGGCCATGCAACACCCTTGGGTCGTGAGCCTTATAGATGATGGGTCTAAAGCCCATAATTAATATGAATAATTGAACTGTTACAAGAGAACTTAACTTGTCACGTGACATGGGTGGAATCTAGGATTTGAAATGAGTATGGAGCACACATGCTCTTAAAGAAGATAAGGCTTATCTCTTAATAGAGTCCAAATCCAAATTAGATTTGGATAATCTCCTAAATTGATTAGGAGAAGTACTCCATAAAGAGATAAAAAAAGAAGAGGGCAAACTAATCAAGAACTCTCTTTCTATTCTACTTTTTCCTATTCTTCTGTCTCCCAAGAAACCCTAGTCTAACCACAGCTAATTTGGGACTGATACAGATCAATTTTCTTCTAATTTTTGCAAGAAAAATGTTAGACAGTTTTGTATGCCCTTAGTGTTAGACAGTCTTTGTATGCCCTTAGCTTCAATCAGAATGATGTACTTTTGACATTTATTGTAAATGAATGAAGTGCATATTTGATTCATGTTCTTGTGGTTTGTTTCTGTGATATACCCTTAAACTGAACACTTAATGAAACTCATGTTAGTTTAGAATGTCCACAGTCGGTGGGTCGGTCTGAGAGACCTGTCCTGATAAGGCTGACACTAATGTGCCACCATGTCGGTTGGGGTGGCCTGTCTCAGCTGCTAGGGTGAGACCCAAGGCACATGCAGTTTGGGATTAATTAAATCTTTGAACCGGACCAGATTTCCAGTATTGCCTTGGACCTTGGAGAATAATGGGCAAAACTGGAAAGTTACACCTGACCCCTAA